>NC_059326.1:215208750-215864375 GCF_018350155.1 Leopardus geoffroyi | reverse complement strand
TGCATAACGGTTACAAAAATATTGATTTGAACGGGCACATGCACCCCAATGTTTATGGGAGCATTATAAACAATAGTCAAACTATGGAAACAGCTCAATTGTCCATCAACTGATGAGTAAATAAAGAAGTGGTCTAGGGGCACCCTGGTGGCTCAGTCAGTTAAACGTCTGACTCTTGATTTTGGCTCATGTCATGATCTCATGGTTTGTGAGATTAAGACTCGCATAAGGGGCTGTGCTGACAGTGAGGAACCTGGTTGGGCTCTCTCTCTCCCTCACTCTGCTCTCCCTCAAAATAAATAAACATTTATTAAAAAGGTGTGTGTGTGTGTGTGTGTGCGCGCGCGTGTGTGTGTGTATTTATTTATTCATAGAGAAAATTCAATAAAGAAAATTTGGCCTTAAACATAAACATATATATATATATATATATATGTACACACACACACATATATATAAATACATATAATGGAATATTATTCAGCCATCAAAAAGAATAAAATCCTGCTATTTGCAATGACCTAGATGGGGCTAGATTATATTATGCTAAGTGAAATATCAGGCAGAGAAAGATAAATAACACATGATTTCACTCATATGTGGAATTTAAGAAATAAAACAGACAAACATTGGGGAAGAGGAAAAAATATAAGACAGGAGGCAAAATTTAGGAGACTCTTAGCTATAGAGAATAAACTGAGACTTCATGGAAGGGAGGTGGGTGAGGGAATGGATTAAATGGGCGATGGGTATTAAAGGGGGCACTTGTGACCAGCACTGGTGTTATTTGTAAGTGATAATCACTAAATTCTACACCCGAAACCAATATTACATTATACATTAGCCAACTTGAATTTAAATAAAAACTTGACACAAAACAAAGATTTTACAATTTTATCTTTTTGAAGAATCACTTCTTAGTTTCAATGACCTTTGCTATTGTCTTGTTAGTTTTATTTATTTTTCTTTGATTTTTATTTCCTTGCATTGTCCTTGGGCTTTGTTTTTTCTAGTTCCTAGTAGAACTAGTTTTCTAGTAGAGTTAGATTGTTGAGGTAGTTTTGTTTCTTGAGGTACACCTATAGCCTATAAATCTCCTCTTAAAACTGCTTTTGCTGCATCCAATAGATTTATAAATGTCCTATGCCCATTTTCATTTGTCTACAGATTTTATTTCTCCTTTGATTTATTCATTGACCCAGTGATTATGAAGGAGCAGGTTGTTTAATCTCATGTTTGTGATTTTTCCAGTTTTTTTTTTCCTGTACTTGATTTCTCATTTTATACCAATATGTTCAGAGAAGATGAATGATATAATTTTAGTCTTCTTATATATGCTGAGATTTGTTTTGTAACCTAACATATGGTCTATCCTGGATAATATTACATGCGTAGAAGAAGATATTGTGAATTCTGTTTTTGGGTGGATTGCTCTCTATATCTAAGTCCATCTGGTCTAATATGTTGTTTAAGGCCAAATTTTCTTTATTGAATTTTCTCTCTGAATAAGCTATTCACTGATATAAGTGCATTGTTAAAGTGTCCTATTGTTGTTTTGCTGTAGTTATCTTCTTTTAGGTTTGTTAATATTTGCTCTATATATTTAGGTTCTCCTATGCTGGATGCATCTTGTTTATAAATGTTATATCTTCTTGTTAGATTTATCTCTTTATTATTGTGTAATTCATTTTTGTATGTTTCATTGTTGTTTTTGTTTGTTTGTTTTCTGATAGAAGTATAGCTACACTAACCTTATGTCCCTCCCATTTTCATGGAATATTTTTTCCCATCCTTTCATTTTTAGTCTTTGTATGTCCTTAGATCTGAAGTGACTCTTGTAGGCAGCATATAGAAGGGGTTTTTTTTGGTTCTGTTTGTTTTGTTGTTGTTGTTGTTGTTGTAATCTATTTAGTCACTTGGTATTGTGATTGGAGAATTCAGCTCATTTACATTGAAAGTAATTATTGTTTTTCTCTTACTACTTTCAATATTTTCTTTTTATCTTTACCTTTTGACATTTTAATTATAATGTGTCTTGGTGTGGATCTTTTTGGGTTTATCTTATGTGGAATTCTCTTTGCTTCCTGGACCTGAAGTCTGTTTCTCTCACATGTTAAGAAAATTTTCGGCAAGTAGTTCTTTAAGTAATTTTTCTACCTCCTTCTCAGTCTTCTCCTCCTGGGACCCCCTATTATGCAGATGTTATGCTTGATATTGTCCCATAGTCCCTGTAAGCTATCTTCATTTTTTAAAATTATTTTTCTTTTTGCTGATGTCTAGGTGAATTTTATTGCTTTATCTTCCAGCTTATTGATCTGATCTACTTTTGCTATTCTGCTGTTGAACCCCTTTAGCATATTTTTAAGTTCAGCTATTGGTATTCTTCAGCTCTGTGAACTCTGGTTTTCTTATGTATTCTCTTTTTTGAGAATCCCACTATGTACATCCATTCCCCTGAGTTCAGTGAGCTTCTTCATGACACTACTTTGAACCCTTTATCAGGTACATTACCTTTCTCTGTTTCATTACATTGTTTTCTGAGGATTTTTCTTGTGCCTTAATTTGGAATACACTCCTTTGTCTTCTTTTGCCTGAGTCTCTGTGCTTGCTGTGTAAGATGCAAAATAGCTACTTCTTCTGGTCTTGAAGGAGTGGACTTCTGTAGGAGAAGGAAACCCTGCCCTAGCTTTTGATATTTCTTGGACCTTCATGATTTTCTAAGTAGCCTGATTTATTCTTGATACTTTCCCATTGTTAAGGGTGTGCCAAAACTTGTCAGTGTTCCAGGAGGAAGGATCTTTAGATGTGCCTAATTTCAGGCTAATTGTTAGCCAGATTTTCAGGTAGCAGCTTAAGGTAAATGAATATACAGTCTGGTAGGTCTCCAATTATAAAATTGTCTTATTTCCAGACCAGTAGATCTGGAAGTGTCTTGTGTATGAGAATTGATATAATTATAGCCTTATACATCCATATAAGATCCTTTCTTGGAGGTATCAGCAAGTTGTAGTGACGCTAAGGGAGTGTGCTGTGTCTCCTTGCCCATGTTCCCTTGGGAGCACTTCTGTAGCCTCTGAATGTGTGGCAGACCTAAAGCCTTGTCCTTGGGATGAAGCTTCAAGAAAAGAAAGGGACTTTTTCACATGAAGACTGGGGAGTTTTTTCACTTTATTCTTTGTGTGAGTGGTAGTTGGTAGCCTGCCAAGGATTCTCTCTCTAATTGTTTCAGACCCATGAGGCCCGGAAAGGCAGCCCTTCTGGTTACCAGAGCCAGGTGTTCAAGGGGTATACTCTACTCTGTAAGGGCATTATGTGCCTGTTGGCTGTGGCAGGGTTGGCTACAGCCGTGGCAGGAAGGATGGGGCACTCAGCTGGTCCAGTTGTGGCAGGTTAGACCTCAACTGCAGTGTGTAGAGGTAGGATGCTCCCACTAGGCCTAGCAACCTAGTGGCATGTGTGAAAATGATGCCCACTCCACCAAGACAGAGGGACAATGCAAACATGGTGACTGCCAGCCCCTCTGTCCCCAGACAGAATCCCAACAGGTTTCTGCTTCACTATCAGATGCTTTAAAAGTGAATTTCTGTCATGGGTCACCTTTGGCTTAGGTCATGATCTCATGGTTCATAAGTTCAAGCCCCACATAGGGTTCTCTGCTGTCAGTACAGAACCCACTTCAGATCCTCTGTCTCTCTCTCTCCCAGCCCCTCCCGCATTCATGCTTGTGCTCTCTCTCTCTCTCTCTCTCTCTGTCTCTCAAAAATAAACATTTAAATAAATGATAAATAAATGAGTTTCTGTCACATATGTTCCAAGAACCTTTCAGACTGTCTCTTTATTATGGGTGATGGGCAAATAGGTCTGTGTGGAAGCTCTTCAAAGGAAGTGTTTATTTTTATTTATTTATTTTTTTATTCCCTATATCCCTGTAGTTTTCCTTTCAAGAGCTTTGGTGTCTCTTTTCTCTGGTGCAATTCCCAAGGGTATGTATGGCTGTCTGATGTGGAGCACAAATCCCTCATTTCCCAGTGACAAATTCTGTGCTACAGCATCTCTCCCAACTGTGGTTCACTGAACTTGGGTTGGAGTTTCTTGCAAGACTATGTCCCAACCCATCTCAGCGCGACCCTTTTATCCTTTGTTGTGGAGGTGCTGCTCAGCTAGTTTTCAGATCATTTTATGAGAGAATTACATACGTAGCTGCAGATGGTTTTATGAGAGGAGATAAAAGTTCAGAAGACCTTGAACCAACCAGCAAAAGATTTTTAGAGAAACAGAAGAGGGACCAGTCATGAATCTATACAGATAAGTATCAAAAAAAGAAGATATGGCCTATGGGGTAGAACAGCAAATTTGAAGGAATAGGCCTTGAAAAAAGTTGTCTTTTCATTGAGCATAGAATCAATCCATTCACCACTGCATGCTAATAACACCTCCCCATCTGTCTACTGGTAACACCAAACCAAATCTAGGCAATCACATTCCCTTAATGTTCATCTTGTGAATATCTATCATGTTCTTAAGTGATATACTGTGTTGGAATTTCATATTGAACAGAGCTCATAGTTTTTTGAAACAAGTTGATTTCATGAGACTAGAGAAAAAGACTGGCATCAAAAATAAAATTTCACTGATGGTGATAAAAAATTAAACTTTTACAGGAAATTGCATACTTAGAGATCTATTCCTATGCTCTTGACCAGATCCACAGTATGGCATTGGAAAACATGGGACAAGTAAACATAATTTTCTATAGAGTTAATTATTTTACACATATACATGCACATATACAAATTCACACAAACATCTATAAATATGAATATATATACACAAAAATATATATTGAATAATATACATTAATTTTATGCATGTAATAATGGATTTTAAAGATAAGGCAAATAAAAAAGCTCTTGAATAATTTATACTTAAAGTAATATTAAAATAATTTTTTTTAGGGGCGCCTGGGTGGCTCAGGCAGTTAAGCGTCCGACGTCGGCTCAGGTCATGATCTCACAGTTCGTGGGTTCGAGTCCTACGTCGGACTCTGTGCTGACAGCTCAGAGCCTGGAGCCTGCTTCAGATTCTGTGTCTCCCGCGCTCTCTGCCCCTCCCAGGCTGGCACTCTGTCTCTCTGTCTCTCTCCATCTCTCTCTCAAAACTAAACATTAAAAAATAATAAAATAAAATAATTATTTTTAATATTTTTCCTTCTGAAGTTTTAATTACATATTACCTCAGTTATAAGATCCTTATCTGCTCATATTTTTTTAAAGTTTGTTTCTTTATTTTGAAAGAGAGAGAGAGCACAGCAGGGGAGGGGCAGAGAAAGAGAGGGAGAGAGAATCCCAAGCAGTCTCTGCATTGTCCATACAGAGCCCATTATGGGGCTTGAACTCACAATCCATGATATCATGCCCTGAGCCAAATCAAGAGTTGGATGCCTAATTGTCTGAGCTCACCAGGTGCTCCATCTTCCCATATTTTTATGTGGATGTAGGTAAGACATGTTTGACGTTCAGTGACATACTACAATTGTCATTGGCCAGGTGGTAGTTAAAATGACACTGTTTGCCAGAGCCTGCACAAGGATGAACCTAATTATTTCTGTTAGCATGACTAGTCACCCTCAGTCTTTTGAAGTCTCAGTCAGTAATAATTTAAAAATCATTTGAAGAAAGAGCACGGGTCTTCTTTTCCATTCTGCAAACCTTTCATTGTCACCTTTAGATGAGATGAAAAAGAAGTTTCTTAAAACTTGGGGGAACAGAGATCAATGTACTGGGGGAAAAAACCTCAGATACTATAACACATTTTATTAAATTAATGCTGTACCACTAACACTATTGATGGCACAAAGTATGATTTTGAGTGGAAAATATAGAGTTCACTAACCTTAGGAAAAAATCATTTGATTCTACAAATGAAAAAAAAAATTAAGAATATTTAGCATTTTCATTTTATTGTTTTCCCTTTCCACATATCCAAGAGTATTATATTATAGAAATCTATGTGTAGTATAAATGAGCTTTTTTGTAAATGAAATACTCTGGTGCTGTGATAGTTAGATATTTTAACTTTAAAATAATGTTACCATGAATTAAACAAATGCAAGTATTCAAGGAGAAAAGTATTGTCAAGGGTCTAAGAACAGAGGTGTGTAAAAAGACGACCACTTTATATGTTTGGAAACAGTTCATTATTGACAAATGATAGCTCATTAGTTTATTCAAAATATATATTGAGTACATAATGATAGACCCTTTTAGATGTTTACATGCTTAAAGGTGCTCACTAGACAAAAAAAAATTAATGATCCATATCCGTTGGTATAAAACAATTATAAGTTTTGGGGTGGTTTATCATGCAGCATTGGATAAATGATAAACCTCAATAAGTTTATGAAAAGCCACCATCATTTACCATGACCCATAGATTTTATGTGTATGCTAAATAGGCCCACTGAATATAGCTATGATGAAAATCCCCATCCTTGCATATTTCAAATCTTTCATGGTGGCATTGTTCTTTGGAGTCCCTCTATAAATATAATATGACTTTTAACTTACCACTTTTGTAGGAGGCAGTATTAATGGATGCCATTTGGCTTTTCCAACAGAATAAATCATTATTCTGTGGATCGTGAAAACCAGTGTAGATTTTCTGCTAATTACATCTAATGAAACCTTACATTCTGAAACTGAGGATATAATCACAAAGAGGTTTGGGGAAGACGTGGACCAATTGTAAAATTAACCCAAGTCAAAGTTCGACTGATTACCTGATTTTTATAAACTTCTTCTCTGGTGGACAGAATATAATAGCATTGTCCTCCAGATATTAGTTTCAGTTTAAAGCTAGGAGTTCATGAAAAGTCAGTTTATTTCTCTTTTGCCAATGTACAATTACCCTGGTAAGTGGTCTCAGCTCCCCCCACCTTTTTTCTATTGTGGTAAGGACATTTGATAGGAGATTTATCATAATATAAAAAAAAATAAGTGCATAATATAGTATCATTAACTATTATGCACAGTGATATACAGCAGATGTCTAGAACTTATCTTGCATAACTGAAATTTTATACCTGTTGAATAGAAACTTCCTATTTTTTATCTCCTCTCAATTCCTAGTAACCCCTATTCTCTCTTCATCTATGACTGACTATTTTAGATACCTCATAAAAATGAATCATGCAGCATTTTTTCTGCGATTGGCTAATTTCACTTAGAATGTCCTCAAGATCCATCCATGTTGCCACTTACAGCCAGATTTTCTAAGATTTACTAAAAGGGAAAATTACAGGGTGACATTTGGTTATGGAGCAGGATGCTCCTGCAAGAGGAAATGATCTCAACTTTATTTAAAGGTTTTTGACTATGTAAACCGGCTCAAGTCTGGGAATTGATTATGGTGATTGCAGTCATTTTCTGTTCAATAAATACAGATATTTCCCGCATATGCAAAACAAATATTACCTTTGCAGGCTGTCCATTTGTATCCATTGTTGAGAGCATGATCAGCGAGGCACATAAACATTCTGTGAGTCAAAGTGGGGGCACCTGAGTGGGTCAGTGGGTTACGCATCTGACTCTTGATTTCCACTCAGGTCATGATCTCACATGAGATCAAGCCACGCATCTGGCTCTGTGCTGACAGCATGAAGCCTGCTTGAGAGTCTCTCTGTCTCTCTTTTTCTCAGCTCTTGCCCCACTCTCTCGTGTGATTTCTCCCTCTCTTTTTCTCAAAATAATGAAATAAACATTAAAAAAAAATTCTATGAGCCAAAGGGAATATCTTTTTGGTCCTTCCAGAGAACATTGTTAGAGTAAGCAAGTCTTATATTCTGGATCCACTGAAAATTTCTGATCTCGTTCTCTCTTCTTTTTGTACAGAATACTAAACCACTTTAGGAGTTTCAACTTTATTTTGCTGTTACCTTTGGGTTTATGATTACATTGACCCACCAAAATGTGTCATTCCCAGAAAATTGAGTTAACACATGGAAATCAGAATCTCTCCTGATTCATAAATTATACATTCAAGCTGTTCCAATACTACATACCTTAGATCCTGATGCACATCCTTTAAGACCTATTCCTATACTTTTTTCCATAGGCTTCATATTAAAAACCTCTTTTAGAAAAAGAGGTGCAATTTTATGAATCTAAATAAATAAGTGAAATCCCAAAGAAGTAGGAAATGGCTGCAAGTGATGTGGTCTTAATATTCTCAAACAACAATATGGTGACTATTATCTTCAGATAGTGAATGTCAGTGGGAGTGACACCATGAAACTGAGCTCACTGAACTAAGTGGAGATGATAGTATCCATGGTAGCTATGGCTAATGAGCATACATTAAATGATATTTATAAGATGAGTATGGTTTCCATAATGGGCAGTTGAGTTAAAGAATTAATCAGAATTGTTTGGCTCATAGTATTTAAATCATCTTGCTATACCTTCAAGTTTATGGACACAGTTTTTGGAAAATTTCTGCTGTTTGTCATATTTTGGTTGGATGCTGGTCATTGTATTTTCTTGTTGAGTGACTGGATTTTGTTTTCTTTCCTTAAGGAGTTTTGGGTTGCTTTGGCTGGCTGTTAAGTCATTTGTGAGTCAGTGAGATACTAGTTTTTCCAGGGAGCATAAACTACAACCTTTATTCCAGGGATAGTTCAACTTTATTAGAAGGAAGATACCTCTGGTATCTCCACTAATGAGCCTAGTGGTCACTGAAGACTAAGTTGATCGTTGAACAGTGTGGGGGTTAGTGCTGCCAACCCACACACAATTGAAAATCCACATGTAACTTTTTTCTCCCCCAAGGCTGAAGGCTTCTAGTCAAAAGTAAGCTATTAGAAGTTATCAATAACATAGTTGATTAACATATTGGCATGTTATATGTATTTTATAATGTATTCTTGTAATAAAGTCAGATAGAAAAAAGAACATGTTATTAAAATCATGAAAAAGAGAAAATACATTTATAGTACTATATTGTAAAAAAAAAAAAATCCTTGTGGAAGTGGACCCATGCAGTTCAAACCTGCAGTGTTCAAGGGTCAACTATATTTATTTTGCCTGTACATAGCTGAAATATCTTCACGTTCTATGTGATTAATGGATGTTTTCAAGTTTACAGTCTTCCACTTTTTATTTCCTGGCCTTTTAAATTTATTCTCCATGCTTACATAGTTTCATACTCAGCAAATATCAATTGGGACATTATGCATATTTCTGGATTTATTTTTCTTTATGGTTCGCTCCTTTCTGGAACTTAGCTCTGTAACTTTCAGCCATTTATTCTCCTCAGATTCCCAATCTCTAGTATCTCTTCTTAATAAGGCTCTTGGACTCTGTTTTATTTCCCATACCTGATTCCATCATCATCATCATCATCATCATCATCATCAGTAATAAAAAGCATGTAAGCAGGAAATCTGAGTCAATGTCAAAAATATCTCATATATTTTCCTCATGTATATAAATCAAAATTTAGCATTTCTTAGTGTCTAATTTCTGAAACATTTGTTGATCTCTTGGCAAGTTGTTTTATTTAGGTTTCGGTTTTCCTTTATTTTTAAGGCTTAAGTGGAAGTCTTGTCCTTATTAATTCATCATGATTAGAAGTGGATAAATACATTTTAATTTAAAAATGGAGACAAATTACCAAGGGATACAGGAGTGCTGATGCATAGAGGCACTTGTACCCCAATGTTTATAGCAGCACTTTCAACACTAGCCAACTTATGGAAAGAGCCTAAATGTCCATCAACTGATGAATGGATAAAGAAATTGTGGTTTATATACACAATGGAATACTACATGGCAATGAGAAAGAATGAAATATGGCCTTTTGTAACAATGTGGATGGAACTGGAGAGTGTTATGCTAAGTGAAATAAGTCATACAGAGAAAGACAGATTTCATATGTTTTCACTCTTATGTGGATCCTGAGAAACTTAACAGAAGACCATGGGGGAGGGGAAGGAGGAAAAAAGTTAGAGAGGGAGGGAACCAAACCATAAGAGACTCTTAAAACTGAGAACAAACTGAGGGTTGATGGGGGTGGGAGGGAGGGGGTGGGTGGGTGATGGGTATTGAGGAGGGCACCTGTTGGGAGGAGCACTGGGTGTTGTATGGAAACCAATCTGACAATAAATTTCATATTTAAAAATAAAATAAAATAAATAAAAGGAAAAAAATGTAGACAAATGAAATAAGAATGAAATGTGTCTTCACAGTATTTTATACATTATAAATAAAAATGAAATGCAGTCATTATTCTCAACATAAATATTATTAATTTTCCTAAAATTTGGCATGGTGGAATTTTGGCAATTGGCAAATTACTGAAATAACACCTGATGCATACAAGCTTTTTATGGTTTTTATTGAAACTAACAACAAACCTATGAGTAACTTGGTGGTAAAGAATGTTTTAAATGAAATATTTCCATACTTGTCATGTAATTTTCAAGTGAGGAAAACTAAATCATTTCTGTTAGGTATTGTTTAATTTTAATGATGTCAAGAAAAACAAGTATAACATTGATAAAAGTAATCATTCTTTTCAAAATTCCCATGTTAATTCATAGATTTTAATGCCAGATTTTAAGGACATATATTTATATATATATATATATATATATATATATATATATATATATTTCATATATATAAGTATATATGCCAGATTTTATATATATACATATATTATATACATATATATTTTATATACATATGTATTTTTACATATGTGTATATATTATATACATATATATATTTTATACATATGTATATATGTGCCAGAGTTTAAATATATATATTTATTTATTTTATGTCAGTATATCCCGGAACAAGACGTGGATAAGCAAACTATTTACATTATTCTCTACTGTTGAAGTGTTAGTTTCCTCCTTAATAATAATTAAGGTTTTTACTTAATTTCTCATATTATTTCAAGTGAGTGTATCATTTCTCTGTTCCAATGGTTTTTTTAAACCCGATTTAAAATTTTTAAACCAATACATTTATCTTTCTTGGATTGAAAATGTCATTTATTTATTAAATTTACTTAACACAGTTATTTTATGTATCATGTTGGTAAAAGTAAGAAAAGCTCAGTTTTAAGGAACTATGCTATTTTACATTTATATTTTTAAAAAGCCTGTAGTATAGAAAGTTACTAAGCCTTTCAGCTATATTGCCTGGGGCAGACTGATTCATCTAATTTTAAAGAGTGTAATTAGACATTATAAGCACTCCTTTTTAAGAAAAGGAGGGACTAATTTATATTTCCTAGGTATCCCTTGCTACCAGCAACTTATAATTCTAAACATACTTATTCCGGTATTGAAATGTATAAAACCCTAACTTGACATAGATTTATGGTAATTTTTAAACCATTAGCAACCAAGTGTGGGTTAAATCTTTGAGAAGAAATAACCAGAGGAAATTATTCCTTAGGACCTGAAAGAGAAGAGAGGGATGGATGGTCAGCAGGAAAGGGACAGATATTTATTTTACCAGGGTATCTTTGTTACCTGTTGAATTTATTCTAAATCTAGAGAAGTAAACTTTTTAAGCTGAAACTTAAAAGAGTAATTGGAATGTATGTAACAAATCTTTTTTTAGCTCTGAAGTAACTCAAAATTAATAAAAATAATAAAGTCATGAAAAATGTATTTTTCTACCGAGGGAATTGCGTATCGCTTTCAAATTTTAAACAAATTTGAAACAAAATAACATTTGGACAAAACGACATAGATGCCTATTAAAAAGAATAAAACAGGGTGCCTATACTAGATATTAAGAATTTTGATATCACTACTCTACATATTTTTAACTTCATTTTCTCTAAGAGACTATGAGGTTGATATGATTATTCTCATTTAACAAACATTAAAATCAAGGCCCAAATAATACTCAATTGCCTGATTTTTTTTTTAGTTATGTGATTGGAAGGCCTGTATTTTATTTTATTTGTGTGTGTGTGTGTGTGTGTGTGTGTGTGTGTGGCGGGGGGGGGGTAGTTTTTTATGTATTTATTTTTTTATTTTAATTTGTTTCATTTTTTATTTGTTTTTAAATTTACACCCAAATTAGCATATACTGCAACAATGAATTCAGGAGTAGATTCTTAAGAGGCCCTTAGCCATTTAGCCCATCCCCCCTCCCACAAGCTCAGTTTGTTCTCCATATTTATGAGTCTCTTCTGTTCTGTCCCCCTCCCTGTTTTTATATTTTTGTTTCCCTTCCCTTATGTTCATCTGTTTTGTCTCTTAAAGTCCTCATATGAGTGAAGTCATATGATATTTGTCTTTCTCTGACTAATTTCACTTAGCATAATACCCTCCAGTTCCATCCACGTAGTTGCAAGTTTGCCTGATTTTTTTGAATGAATAAGGAACCAGAAGCGGATTTCTGACACCAATGCCAATCCTCGTAACCAAACACCCTCTATTTTCTCTCAATTCATTGATACTTTGAATCACGTTTAGATACAGCCAATGTGTATATGAAAGATAATACACGGATAAAACAATGAGCCCTGTTTTCTCCACGTGTCTTACAGTCTAGGAGGAAAAACTCGTCACCAGATATAACTGTTTCCTCAAATCTTTACAAAAGGAGCATTTCATTAATCAGAACACAAATTAATGAGCAATTTAATGAACACATAGGTTTATAAGATTATTAAACTAACATTCATATTGAAAAAAATGATTAAACAGAACAAAATCATCAAGGACTCAGAATAGGTTAATGGCATTAAGAAAGAGATGCATATATGTGAGTCCTATTATACAAAGCATAAATGAAAAATGAATGACAAAATTCTGGTTGTAAGTAATCATATACAAATAGGTGCCACTTTCCCCCTAATCCCTTGTGCTGTTTATGGAATGATTATTTGGATGGCACATTGATTTTTATCAACACATGTGTCACATTACAACAAAACTGTGATTGCTATGAATTTGTTAAACTGATGTGAGGAAGGAGGGGAAGAATAAGAAGGTGAAGCAGGGGGAAGAGAGGAGAGAGGACGAGTGGGAAGAAATATGAAACTTGCAGGCAATGTCGTAGGAGTTGCTGTGTATTCCTGTTTAATTTTTTTTTACATTTTATTTATTTTTGATAGAGACAGAGCGCAAGTGGGGGAGGGGCAGAGAGAGAGGGAGACACAGAATCCGAAGCAGGCTGCAGTCTCTGAGCTGTCACCACAGAGTGTGACGCAGGGCTCGAACCCACAAACCATGAGACCATGACCTGAGCCGAAGTCGGACACTTAACCAACTAACCAACTGAGCCACCCAGGGGCCCCTGTGTATCCCCGTTTAAAACCAAAGGTAAGTGGGCACTGGGTGGTTTAGTAGGTTAAGTGTCCTACCCTTTTTTTTTTTTTTTTTTTTTTTTTTTTTTTTTTTTTTTTAGAGCGAGAGGGGTGGGAGGGGCAGAGAGAGAGAGAGAGAGAGAGAGAGAGATGAGTCCCAAGTAGGTTTATATTGAGCAAATGAATGGAATAGTTAGATAGGAAAGCAATGTTGAATAGATTTAGAGTGCAAACTGACTTCTAGTTTTTGAATTCTTTCATGTAACATTAAATGTTTGGCTCAATGAGTCTTTAACAACTGCCTGACTGATTTATGGAGACTCTGATACACCAAACACCTTACTACTGGATGAGTTAAAAGAGAACTAAAACAAGATTCCTTATGGAGAAAGGAAAAAAGAAACATGCTGGGTAAACTCTCCTATGAGCTACAAATCATTTATGTACTTGCCACCTTGGGGCAACTTTATGGGTTGAGTGCTATGTCCTGAAAATTCATATGCTGAAGTCCTAATCCCCAGCATCTCAAAATGTGACTGGTAGGGTGTTTAGATATTTAAATTAAAATAAAGTCATTAGGATGAGCCTAATCCAATATGAATTGTATCCCTATAAGAAGGGAAAATTAGGGCAAAGACCTGAATAAAGCAAAGGATAATGTGCAAGACACGTAGGGCAAAGACAGCCACATCTACAAATCGAGGATAGAGATCCAGAACAGATGCTTCCCTCAAAGCCTTAGGAAAAAAATTAAAAAAAACGTAATCCTGACAACACCTTGATTTTGAACTTCTAGTTGCCAGATTGTTAAACAACAAATTCCTGTTGTTTAAGCCACACTAAGTGCGGTACTTTGTTACAACAGCCCTAGCGAAGCAATACAGGCACTCTAACACATATCATCAATTCCCGTTTCCGTTCTCATTTCCGTTAGCTCTCAAGGTTCACAGGGAGCTAGCAATCCAGCAACTGTATTCCTAGACTCCCTTACCGGCTTATTTCTACTTCGTTGCTGTAATTAGGAGGTAGAAGAATCAATAGCCGATTTGGGGACCTACAGAAAACTGTTAGCCCCAACACCACTAGCAATATTGGCAATGGGACTCTCTAGATGCCTAGCTACAAATGTAGAGTTGTGGGCTCTGGGTTAGGGTAGTGATGTCTTCCATGTTTCTGTGGAGCCCCCCTTTTTTTTTTCTTCTTTGCAATTTCAGCTTTACAAACAAATTTGTGAAAAATATATGCTTGGAATGTCCAGAAGTTGTTTTTGTTCTATCTGTGCACTGACTGATACAGAATAGGGTACAGAAATGAGTAGCACAGAGACAAATTAAGACAGTTTCAAGAGGAAAACAAGAGCACAGGTGAGCATATATGAAAGGTTACCATTGGCCGTGGCAACACTACATAATATAATAGAATTTCAAGAGCATACTTCGTTTAATGTGTTTGGATGTGAGGAGGTAATATAGGTATAAGCCAGAGCAAAAAGGGCAGCATAAGTGGGTTAATAGGAGGTTGGATTTCTCGAAGAAGAATTTATATTTTCAAATTTGTTGACTCTTTTGATATTACGAAAATCTTTGTGGGGAAGGCCAGGTAACTGTTATTATCTTCATATTATGGATAAGAAAATAACATGCCAGTTGCAGTTAGCTAGTTACATTGTTAATTCGATATTTGAGCTTTCCTATAGCCTTGTTTTTCATAATTCAAAAAAAAATGTATTTTTGAGGAACCATGGCTCTTTGTCTTATATTGATTTAGTTTGAAATATAATCCTCTGTACAATCTCCCATCGTATTGTAACCCAGTTGTTTTTCTCAAATTATGCTTTAAGCAGATATTACAGCTTCTTTTTATGTTCATTCACGTAAAGATTTCAAGAGTGATTTCAATATGTTACCCACTTACACTTGAGAAGATACATATTAATGTGACTTAAACTAATTTTTTTCTGAAGTGCAACACGCTTTTTGATAACTTAATATCCAGCCATAAATCAAATAATGTCCAATCCAAGCAAAGAAGTTTAAAAAGTAGTTGAAACATGTTAATCTCAAATCTCAAGTCTGTATCTTTTCTTCACATTTTAAGAAAAATTGACACAGAAGTTATAAATTTATATGCAAATTATCTTAATAGATTACAAGGGAAGGATGGAGAGTCCCTTATGCTAATAATAAATGTCTAGATATTCATAATGAATGTTCAGTTAAGAGCTCCATTATAAATTAATTTATAGTAACATCCAAGAAATGCAGTGGAAGCAAAAAGTGGTTGTGTTTACGAAGTTCAATCCACTTTAAGATATAGTTTGACAAAGAATACCCTTGAAAATCAGAGACCGTAAAATATACAGACCTGGAGAGAATTTACCCTGGAAAGGATTTCAAGGCATAACAAGTAGATAAGTAAGAATGGGAATGAATTAATCATATTTCTTTAATTGTGTGTATACCGGCCAACGTAGTGTGTCTCACATTTGGTCTCCCCTTTATTTACACAAATTATATTTGTGCACATGAAAACATATTAGATTAACTGGGAATAAGTTAAATCAACAGAAAAAGGAATAATTATATTAGACTAGGGTAATACTTTAAAACATTTTAAAAAGGTGTTTAATTTCCTAATAAACCTAGGCATTGTGAAATGACATTAGCCATAGCAATAAATATCCTTAGGTCAACTGGTATATACACATGGATTTTCATTTTGCAATATTAAGAATAGGAAAAGAAATTTGGGGATGTCAGTGGGTGTTGACAGCCCCGGTCTCTTTTGGAAGGAATTATTGAACTTATATTCTGAGTAAATTACTTACTGTGTAGATAAACTTGAGCGAGACACTGAAACTCTGTAAACTGAACTCTTTGTTTATGAAGTATGGGATGTAATAGAACCTCATAAACATTTGCAATAATTAAGTGTAACCACATGTTAACATATTTTAGATTTAGAAGGTACTCAATAAATATTAATAGCTTATTTTAAAATTCTTTTATATGTGTTTATGAAGATTATATATATATATAATAAAAATTGCTTGAAGGACAAATAACCATGATGCTGATAATGACCATAAAAATGTCAACTGCTAATGCTCATTATATTTAGTTTATGTTGTCTTTAAAGTCAGCCTTAGAAATTTAGAAAGTCTTAAGTCTATCCATTACTCTGCACTACCAATTCAAGTGTATTTTCACTCATCACAATTTAGAATTGTTAGTAAATATTTCACAACAAACTCAGAGGAAAAGACTGCGCATAAATTAAGCAGTGATTAAGACATATGAAATTTAACTTATTTAATTTCCTAAAATACTAGTTTTATTTTCCCCTCTGTTGTATATGACAACAAAATAAATTAAATACAATTAATTAGTAAGTAAGTTTATTGGTAGATAGATATTTTGAGAAAGTGTGAGTAGCGGAGAGGGGCAGAAGGAGAGGAAGAGACAGAGAGACAGACAGAAAGAAAGAGAGAGATTTTCAAGCAGACTCCATGCTCAGCCCAGAGCCCAAACCCACAATCCTGGGATCATGATGACCTGAGTGGAAATCAAGAGTCAGACCGCAGCTGGCTGAGCCACACAGATGCCCCAATTACCAAGTAAATTTAATAGTGTGTTAGAGTGTGATAGGTTTATGGACAAACATTGAGTGGATCCACAGCAGTGTAAGCCCAGGGGAGGGGATGTTGAAATTTTCAGTGAAGAAGTCAGGATAGATCTGAGTGATAAGGCAATATTTTAGTGCATGTGATGAGAATGTGAGCCAAATAAATTTCTAGTGGAGAGTTCTAGCAGAAGGGAAGAGCCAGTGCAGAGGACCTGGGGCAGAATTATGCCTGGAATATTTGGGGAATATCAACAAGTTCAGTTTGACTAAACAAGTTGGGAGACTGAAAGGAGGTATGAAGACAGAGAAGTCTGTGCAAAGTAAGGGAGAGAATATGTGCAAAACATTAAGCGCTTTAAAGATACCTTACTACTAAGAGACTATAGACTGCCGTGGTTAAAAGCATAGACCCCTCAAAACATATACAACCACTATTAGCCAGTTAATATGGATTAAGAAACTGAACCTCTGTGCTTCAGTTTCTCCATTTTTAAAATGGTTATGATAACACTTTCAACACATAGGATTGTTCTCAGCTATTATTTTATACTATGAGAAGCCAGAGTCTTTTTGAGCCACGTAGTGATATAATCTGGTTTATTGAAAGTTTCCTCTGACTAGAATATTAATACACTCTAAGAGGAAAGCCTGAATGAGTAAAAGCAAGAACCTAGCAGGCTAGTATATTCATTCAGGTGAGAAATCATGAATACCTTGTCGTGGTGGTGTTGAGGACTTTTAGATTTTAGACATTCTGAAGAAACACCAACAAGAGTTCATGACTGACCGGATGAGAAACTATGTGAAAAAGACAAGAGTTAAGAAAAATTTCAATACTTTTCACCTGAGCAACAGAAAGGATGGGATCGTTTGGACTGGGGAAGACTGGTATAGAAAAAAATGGTGATAAAGCCAGTACGTTTTGAAAGTGGGAAATTTGGGCTTTCTATCACATATTGATTGGACACTTGGAAAGTAGGGCATAAATATTGAAGAGACAGTTGGATTTGTGTGACTTGTGTTTAGGGAAGGGAATGAGGCTTGAAATATACATTTTTAAATATCAGGATATAGATATTTAAAACCATGTCACTAGACAGATTCACCAAAGAAGTAAATACACATATCCACACACTATAATTTTCTAAGTATACACATACACACGTACTATAATTGATAAATTGATGCGTTTTATAACATACACCTGGAAGAAAAATCCTGACAATACAATGATTTCCATCATGAATCATAAATGTCATTAAATCACAGAAGTTTCTTCTTAGGCAACCCTGTCATGTGGCATATTATTTGGCAAGTGGTAGATACTTGAAACACAGAGAAAGCCAGCATCTATTTCTGAATCATGGCTTATGGCATAAAAGGATAAATTGAGCAAAAGGTCAGTAGAGCAAAGCTGAGCATAAAATCTTTCCTGCTGTGAACACAGACTTGCCAGGGATATCACATTCAGCTTCTTGAGTAGCTTCAAAGTGTCACCATGAGCCATCCTCACCATCAACTGAAAACGACAGCCTCACAAATCAATGAGACCACTAATACTGAATTCTTTAGGAGGCACATGAAAGTAGTAAAAGCCAGCAACTGTTTCCTGGCTCCTTACAGAGTATTTGCTTAAGGATAAACTAGGAGTACAACATCAAGCAAAAAGATAAACCCTATGACACTTAGGAAAATTTCCACCTGTAACACAAAATGGGATGATTTTATAATGCAAGAAAGAATATTTTGAGGACTGAGAAAACATTGGCTTAGTACAGCAAATCAATAACTAATGCAAGTGTAGGTCTTAAGAGTTGACTGGAACACAACATATGCAGTGGCATGGACAGCTTTGAGATTTTCAAAAAGGACACTGAAAAAGGAAACACGTATACATATACCAAGGTCCTATTTACTAAGTCCTTTACCTTGATGAATGTATATCACTATTAAGACGTATGTTTCTTAACATAAATGATGGTTTCTTTATAATACTATCTACAATGTATTGTGGACTAACATCATGCAATTTCAAGCGCTTATTTCTCCTGGAAAAGAGAAACTAGATTCTCTGCGTAAAATATGATTATGAAAATATTGTGCAGTAGTTTGCAAAAAAGGAAGGGGAAATTCTGGATGCCAGAAGTAAAGAATGAACTGAGAACTAGACACAGAGGTAAATAAGACGACACAGCAGTCGTTCAGTGAATTTATTGCAATAGTAATGGTTAGAGTACAGCACTTACAAGACTACAAAATTCCTATGGAGTAGGTACCATCAAAGGCCTTTAGTGTCAGTGATAAGGAAACCAACTAAATCTGTCGCCAGAGAAAACTAAGCTTGCCTTTGCTATGGCGCTATGCGTGGGGCAAAAATTCTCTCAAGAAATCAAAAGAATAGCCTTGCAACTTTGACATGTTTGAACATAAATTTACACTATACTTATAATATGGGGATAGCGCAAGCTGAGAAGGTAGCAATTAAAAAATGATCCTGGTGTGGTGCAAACCCTGGGTGGCCTAGAAATCAAATGCAAAATTGCTCTGGAGGGAGATATTAGTCCGTGTAGGATTTATAAATGGGGAAAATCAAAAGAGGCCAGGTTAAGATGAGCTCACTAGCTCAAAATCGGAAATTAAAACATTCATGGGGATAGTCAGCAGTCAAAAGCACCAGCAGAATTTGAGCTATTGGATTTAAAACCTCAAAGTAAACCCCAAGAGTATGTGATCGTGTGAGGACAGAAAAATTACACATACGTGCATACATACAGCTAGCCTAAGTATGTTTAAAAGGATTGAAGAGGTAACATTTGTCTTCTGGATAAATGCGGGAAGCTTGAAAAGACAGAATCTTAATTTAGCAGTGGGGAAAGTTAAAAACGAAGTTAATATATCCCCATAGAACTTCCAGAAGACATAGTAATTAGTGGCAGTAAATGCTGAAAGGTGAAGGAAGGTGACCTTTAAAGCAGATGGACTGGTTCAAAGTCTAATTGAGAAGAAATTATACATAAGTATCTTCCTCCCACTCCATGCAGGCAGGAGATTGTAGCTTCCTTACTTGAGAGAATACTGAAGGATTGTACTCTAGAGAGTATAAAACACAATTTCCTTTGCCTGGGAGGAAAAGTTGAAGGTTGGAAGACCATACTGTTCACATGAGAATTAAGGGATACTCAAGGATTTTTTTCTACTATTTGGTATTCCAACTGGGAGACAGGTATTCACCCTTCAGGTAGAAAATGGGCATTAACTTCTCTACCGTATGTAAGGAAGTACAGCCAAATGGGAAAAAAATATTATCATCAGAGATTTCCACAATAAGTACTAGCAAGGTCAATCTACAGTAAAGGATAGAGAGGGCAAGTATTCCCACATGAATCTCAGTTGAACGTGCTTTTTAGTACACCCATCTTATACATAAGATAATAGATCAACATCACCAGGAAAGCAACTAATAAAAAAACAAACTAAAGCAGTTTGTGAGAATCAGTTTATTTATGGGGAAAAAATACCATTTTGTACCCTTAAAGATCTAAGAGAATGCTGCATCTATCAAAGAGAATCTGATATAAAAAATGAGACATAATATATATAGTTATAACATATGCATATTATATATGTATGTTATATTAATATAGATTATATACATAGTATAACATATATATGCATACACACCCTTACATACATATACATACACACCATATGTATACATACACACCATACACATCTGATATATATATATATATCATATCATATCATATATATATATATATATCACTCTTCCAGTCTTCTAGTACAATATTGAATAGAAAAGGTGAAAACAGATGGTCTACTCTTGCTCCTGAGCCCAAGGGAAAGTATTCAATCTTCTGTCATCAGACTACAAATATCATACTTATCAAAGATGCTCTATATGAGGATAACAAAGTTTCCTTCTGTGTCTGCCATGAGAGTGTTCCACTCAGACCTCTCTTCAAGAAAGAATCTGTGCTGGAAAGAATAAAGTTAGTTGACAAACTTCAGCTGCCACAACTTGAGGATCCACCAAAGCATTTTATCAAAGCCACACTGTCCAGTTTATGCCCAACCAATGACAGAACGGTGTGAGGGTACTGGAGTTATGATATGCCTGCCTAATATGTAAATCTTCTAATGGAATATCTTTGTTCTGGGACTGCCATTATCCTGGCCAGTACCTGATCAGAGATGCATTGCAGGCTGAAGCTCTTTCAATCCAATTTTTCCTCTTTTCTTCTCTCCTTACATTGTGGTTATGAGGGTCTCCTCACTACTCTCTTTTTCTTCTATGCTTCCTGGCATAGAATTCTATACATAATAAAAATATCATCTAAAGTGAAAACAAGGGGCACATGGCTGGCTCAGTCAGTTAAGTGTCCAACACTGGATTTCAGCTCAGGTCATGACCTCACAGTTCATGGGATCAAGCCCCACGTTGGGCTCTGTGCTGATACTGTGGAACCTGCTTGGGATTCTCTCTCTCCCTCTCTCTCTTTCCCTGCCCTGCTCGTTTTCTTCCTCTCTCTCTCAAAATAAATAACAAACATTAAAAAACAAAGTGAAAGCAAATATTTTTGTGACACAGAATTATCTTCAGGAGACCCATAGTAAAGAAATCTTATATGTAATTTTTCAGACAAGAACGTTAACAACATATGTAAATATGGATCTATACAAGAGAATCAAGTTCTAGAAATAAACGTGGGTCAGAAAATATTCTTTGCTTTACTCATTAATTTATACTTAGAGTTGTTTTTATGGTCCACCATATGACTTAATATTCCACAGACATTTGAATATTTATGTTTTAATGGTAGGTTGTATTTGTTCTTTAATGAGGTCAGTTAGATGTACAGAACCTAGGTTAACTTGATAGTATTGATCAAATATCTGTTCCTATAGTCATTTTTATATACTTGTTCTATCAACTAATAAAAGTGATATTAAAATATTTAGCATTTATTGTAGATTTGATATTTCCACATATAGCTCTGTTATTTTTTCTTCATATATCTTGTAGCTCTGTTAATAGGTGCACACTTAGGATTATTAGATTTGAATAATTGATCCTTTATTTTTATAAAATATTTTTTCAACTCTAGTAATGCATTTGAGGTGAGATCCACTTTTTCAGATATGAATATAGTCATTACAACCTACTTTAGCTGGGTCTCAGGATACTATGTCATTTTTCAGTGTTTTTATTTTAGCCACTGCATCTGTTAATTTAAACTATATCTCTGATGAGCAAGTTGATCAAAAGACTGGTCTGATTTTTTTTATTGGTAATCTTAATTCAAACATATAAAATGAATAATTGATATGTTTGGATCTGGGTTTTTGGTTTTGTGTATACCATTTGTTCTTCTTTGTTATTTTTCACTCACCTGTTTGTGGCAAATATATCCTATACTGACTTAACTATATCTTTGATTTGGTAAGCTAGTGATTTTAGTATGCAAATAATATTACTGTATGTCATGAGAATTTTATTTTATTTTATTTTATTTTATTTTATTTTATTTTATTTTATTTTTTAATATAATTCATTGTCAAATTGGTTTCCATACAACACCCAGTGCTCATCCCAACAAGTGCCCTCCTCAATGCCCATCACCCACTTTCCCCTCTCCCCCACCCCTCATAAACACTCATTTTGTTCTCAGTATTTAAGAGTCTTTTATGGTTTGCCTCCCTCCCTCTCTGTAACTTTTTTTCCCCCTGTTATAAGAATTTTAAAAACATATCACAGTATTATTTACTTTGTTCAAATACTTGACCAAAATTTTTGTATTTTACTTTCCCTTCATTATAAACCTAACATAATTTATTTTAAAGAAATAACTAGAGTGGGGGCGTCCGGGTGGCATAGTAGGTGAAGCATCCAACATCAGCTTAGGCCATGATCTTGCGGTCTGTGGGTTCGAGCCTGACCTTGGGCTCTGTGCTAACGGCTCAGATCCTGGAACGTGTTTTGGATTCTGTGTCTCCTTCTCTCTCTCTCTCTCTCTCTCTCTCTCTCTCTGCCCCTCCCCCTGCAAACTCTGTCTCCCCCATTTCTCTCTGTCAAAAATAAACCTTAAAAAAAAAAAAAAGAAAAATCGCTAAACTCTAAATATAAAATTGTGAACATAAAAAAATTATAAATATAAAAAAATACTAAAAAATTCTGTTATATATTTCTCTAGAGATATCCCTTTCCTGGTGTTTTTATTACATACTTTAAATCTGGCTATTTGTTAATTTTTCCGTCCACTTAAAGAACTTCTTTTAACTACTTCTGGTAGTGAATTTACTGGATAAAAATACTTTCAAGTTTTGTCTGGAAATATCCCTTGAGACCTATCAAAATTCAAGCAATATTTTCAGAGAATATAAAATTGTAGCTAAAATTTTTTATTTTCTTTTGCCATTTGCCATTCCATTTTCCCTGATGGGAAGTCATTAGTCGTTCATTTTGTTGTTCTGCTATATGTAGTAAATCCTTTTTCCTTGTTATTGAAGAATTACTTTTTGTTTGTTTTAATAATTTATGGTATGCTAGATGTGATTTCATGTATTTCATGTATATATGCATTAGTGTCTTTTATCAATTTGGAAATTTTCCATTCGTTATTTCTTCTAATAGTTCCTCTAACTTATCTCTTCTCTTCTTGGAAGCTAGTTATATATAGGTTTTCCATTAACTATTGTAGCACATATTGGAGATGATTTGTTTTCTTACAGTTCTCACTCTTTATTCTCTCTTTATCCCACTTTGATTATTTAGTTTTACCCATCTTAAAGTTCACTGGCCTTCCTATTCTGAATCCAAACTGAGGTTAAGCCTATATAATAGAAAGTATTCCAGCTTAAATACAAAGAATAAGCAATAAAGTAACACAAATAGAAAATTACAGTTAAGTGCAATGTAGTGAAAAAACTTAGCATGCATGTAATTTGATTTATAATGAAAAAAGGGGAAGAAAATAAGAGTACAAAGAATATCTAAAGATATACTCACCACAAATTTTCTAAAAATGAAGAGATACCACACAAAAGTTAATAAAGTATTATGAACACCAAGCAGTGTAAATGGAAATAAAATGACTTATATAAACATCATAGTAAAATACCTGAAAAAAAAGAAAATGGTAAGAAAATTAAATGTAAAAATTTTAAATTAAGAACCAATAAAACTGACATCTGACTTTTCAGCAGAATCAATGAAATCCAGAAGACCATGGAATTATATCATTAAAGCACTTTAAGAAATGCAAGATTCTTCAAAAATTAAGATATTTTTAAAGAAAAAAGGAAGTAATTTTTAACCAATATCCCTACACTATAATTCTAAAAAAGTGAAAGAAACTCATTCCAGTCAAATATAGGGATTTTAAAAAATGTACTTGACAAGGAATTGAATGTCAGGGTAGACAAACTTGAAAATTTTAAGTGAATGTGCCAGTAGATGAATGTTGATAGAACATATTTAAATTAGACAAAGATAAATTAAGAGATCTAATATACAAAGAATATAGCAGTATAAAGGGAATAGAAGTAATTTTCTTACCACACTATATTTTAAAAGTGATGGGATTACATACATTTCAGGGCAGTGAAATGTTGAAGAGTGATGTCCAACCTGCCAGTATTTTGATCCAGGGGAAGTTAATGAAAATTGAAGCAGGTTAAAACCAACCTTATATTTTTGGTTATTTTGAAGCCAGCCTTGCCTTTTGGTTGTTTGTTTTATTAAAGTGCATTGTAAATAATTGACATGCGAACAAGACAGTGAAAAGCAAAACAGCAAAAAAATCAATAGCTTTCTGCAAATTCACTTCAAAGTATATCTGGTCAGTGTGTTCTGGTGCATTTGAATCCAGATGAGTTGTAAGTCTCAAAATTCCAAGTCTATTTCTTGTATCCATATAGTGTGCATTTATTATATTCTTTATTCCAGATTTAGTTAATTCCCTCTATCCACCAGTTAATTTTACTATCAATCTAAACTCTTCATCTTCTTTGGATATTTAAAGGTTTGATAGTATTTATCTCTACTTTCAGTATTTCTCAGGGGAACCAACATCCCAGAATATAATGCCAATTATTAGCCCCACTCACATCCTGTCTTGTTTCTTAAAATGTTACCTCATTAGGGATATACAATAAAAGATCTAATGGAGTATGTGCAAGTTTTAAACAAAAGTATACTGCAATAGAAATATAGCTATCAGGTTTGTAACCAGCTTGAAGGGCTTAGGGAAGGTGTTTGTTTCTTTCTGTTTTCTTCCCCAGGCAGCAAAATATTTGTAAAGACTAATTACATTAGTGCCTTTTATTAATGGCCTATAAAGTCTAATTTCTCTCTTAAACTGAAAAAAAAAGTTTAACTCTTTATTATTAGGAACTGTTCTCATAGTAGGTGGCAAAATGCCAATTCAAGCTATATTAATCAAAAATAGAGTAAGGCATAAAAATGATGCTGCAGTAATTCAGGAAACTCAAAAAGTGCTGAACTAAAATCAGAAATCTAAATCCTTTCAAACTCTATTTTTGTGCCTTTCTCCCTGCCCCCCATAGGCTTTGTCTCACCTGCCCCATATCTGTTTGCTCCATTTTCAAGTTCACACAGCAGAAAACAGCCAGTATCAGTAAGTTGATATCTCCACCATACCAGAAAGCAAGTATTAAAGAGCACAGTGGGATCTGGAAGTGTTTGTTCAGTTACCCAAAAAGATCCTCATTTGCATGTCTTGTATCTGATTCCCACCTCTGGTCAATAATTTATGCACTGGAGGCAGTGTCATCCCATTTTAATCTGAAAAGTCCCAAAGTAAACATGAAGTGAGAATGAAAATAGAGAGTTTCCAAAATAGCCTGGGGAAAGGGGAAAAAAAATGATAAAGAACTAGAGAAACATGTCAGTTCTACCAAGATGGCAATTTTTGTTCTCATTATGATTTTGTGTGTGTGTGTTAGGACTTTTTAATAGAAAACTGGAATAATAACAGAGTGTCCAGTCAGTGCTTTAAGCTGAAAGAATGAAAACAAGTGACAAAATCAACTTGCTTTAAAAGTTTAAAAATTGGTCATTGCTTAAATATGTTGCATTATTGTTATATGAGAGTAAAAGAGGACATATATACATATGTATATACATATATACATACATATACATATATACATATACATACACATACATATACACATATATATATCCTCTTTTACACTCGTATAACAATGTGTGTATATATATGTGTGTGTGTGTGTGTGTGTGTGTGTATAAGTAACTTTGGTATTGATATATTTCATAATATATCTTCACCAAGGCTCTGTATCTTTCATTTTTTATTCCTTTTTCTGAAACATTATGTTGTTTTGCTACTTCCAGAATATAGCATAGTAACACAACTCCTTTGGTCCTTCTTGAAATACCAAGTAGTTGGTCTAAAAACTAGCATAAATCTTTTAAAAATAATGCTTTATTAAGCATACATACATATTTATGCCTGTATTAGGAAACAAATAGAAAGAAGGTGAAAGGCGAATGCAATAAAAAAAAAAAGACAACTTCTTAGAACAAAAACATAAGTTATTGTTTTCATTACACTCCTTCAGGCTTGAACATTAGAAGGGCTAATTTAGAGTTGCATATCTGGTGTCAAACAAAATGAAGAATCCGACTGCATAAAGCAAAGTACAGTAGACAATGGGTGGTGTCAGCTTCCCTCCTGTCTCCTCAGGGAGCAGACGTTGCGATATCATATGAAAGGTAGTGGAATGATGCCAAAGTTGCCAGGATCCAAATATATGTAAATATGGTGCTTAATTCTTTTGGCTCCTTCTGCTAAAATTGAGTTGTCTGATATATGTGTACCTTTGCAGGTTCTGTAGTTTAAATTGTGTTCTCAGAAGCTGCTGGAATAACCTTTGTAGTTAATGTTTTATGGAGTAGTTACACACCCAGAAGAATCTGATTCCGGGTGTAGAAAAGCCATATTTGTACAAAATCAAGTAGTTTCAGAAAATGCTTCAGTAGAATAAGGCCATATTAGGGTGTCTGCCAGAAATTATTTTTAGAAAAAAACTATTTCACTCTAAAGTATTCAATACATAAGATGGGTATGTTACCACCCACCAAGTACAAAACACACACACACACACACACACACACACAAAAAGCCCTGTTCTCTATCTTCTACTTTTGTTTCATTTATCATTTCAAATGCATTTAAAATATGCCTTTCATCTCATTTAATTCTTAACCAATACTCTGAGGTAAACTGTTTGCTGGTATTAATAGCCACATTTTAAACATAAAGAAATGACAAACAAATAAGGTTTTAATAGCTTGCCATGGTGACGGAAGGAAAACTGGATTGTAGAGTTTGTATTTATTTCTACATCAGTTTTTACTACTTACTGCCTCTCTGTTTTAGGAAAAAAATGAGAACTGATTTTTTTTGAGAAATATTTGGATAAATGTGTTAAAAATATTCATCTGAGTAAACTTAAAGACCAGTTGGCTTCAACCAATGACCACTGAATCAAGCAGCATCCCATCTAGCAAATGGAAAGGAGAAATCCAAAGAGATAAACAAAACAGGAGACATTCATAGGTGGAAGGGGACAGGAACAAGGAAAGAGTGAATTATCTCATCTTTGGGGGATAGAAAGGCTTTTCAGGTGTAGTAGCTTAAGAACACTGACCAGAACATTTCAGATTGACTGTAAGATGGATAACATTCCTGGGAGTGACTGAAATTGCAATTAGGTTAAACATTAAGTCTTGATTTGCTGATGTAGAGTTTAGCACAAGTGACTCCGCTGTAGGCCTATTGCCTTTTCTTGTTGTAATTTCCTCCTTTTGATCAAACTCTCAGATTGAGAGACATGAACAAAATTTAAGGCATTAGCACCCCTCCCAGCCTCTACTCTGAAGTTCTCGCACTTTTTGCTTTTTGTTGATCCTCTGTGTGGTATTCGTGCTTTTTTTTTTTTTTTGCTTAAATTCTGCGAAATTAATATTCACAACTTTATATCTACAAATTTCTTTCAGTCATTTTCTTCATACCTTTTCTACCATTTCAGTCTTAGGGAGATCATTTGCTTGGTGATTACCGGCTGCAAACATGCATGTAAAACTTTTGAGAGAATATAGCACAACAGGGAGACTACTGTTGAGTTTTATAAGTTAAAAAATTACATATACATATATATATTATATGTATATATATACGTATACGTATGTATGTGTATATGTATATACATATATACCTATATGTATATACATACTTACATGTATATATATATACACATATACATATACGTATATATGTATATGTATGTATATATGTATATGTATATGTATGTATATATGTGTGTGTATATGTATATGTATATGCAAAATGTATGGAGTGAACTCCAGAACCATGGTCCCCAAAACACGAATCAATCAAAATCAAGTAAGTGAAAGAAAGACCCCATTAAGGAATTATCTTTTTTAAGCCAAGTGTCTTCCTCAGTGATCCTACAATTTTGGAAGATACTGAGTTTCATTTTCTCCAGAAGTGTTAATCCTGGTGTAGGAACCTGTGTTGGCCACAGAAAAATACCTCCTAGTTCACTAAAAGATAATCAAGCGCTATCCTATATCAAGAATGACTTTGGCCAAAGAGTCTAAGAATTTTTGCTTGCAGCTGTTGTTTTAGCAGCTCTGCAATATCTTCAAGAGTTAAGGAGAGATTCCTGGTCACAGCGTAATTTTCACCTATTCCTAGCCAAGGGAGCTATGATCTACCAAAGGAAGCTAAATTTGAAATTTGGTAATTTCCATTTGAGTCTATCACTCTAGACTGGAAAGATAAGAGCCACGAATGCCAGTAACTTTTAATGGTCTGTAGACAACACAAATAGTTTTATTCTGGTTACCCATGCCTGTGTCTCTTTCTTTTTGTAGATCCTGGGTGCAAAGTTCCCTGGGTTTGGGGTTATTCATCACAGACAGGGAAATAGAATCTCTAGGTTAGGTAGTTTGACACAATAGAGAGAGAACTGAGTTTGTTCCAGAAAAACTGAGTCTTTGGGAAATCCAAAAGTAGTTTGTGATAGGCACAACTACAGAATCACTAGTATCACTGAAAATTTAACAGTTGTTTGAAGTTTGGATGACCCCCTCCCCTTAGGAATGGACTGGGAGATAAAGATGATAGCATTGTCTTTCCAAGTCAATGCTAGAGTAAGAAAAAAAAGCAAAAAGAAGGTTTTATGTCTGGCTACTGTGTGAAGTCTTCATCTGGAATCTTGAGAGAAAGCAGTCTATCTCAAGGTCAGCTACTTCTCTTCCTAGTCAACTAGTTTTAGAGGTCTCCAGCATTAGGACCAGATGTCAAGTGGAGACTTCCTCAGCTGTGAGATGTATATCCAAGGTTCACCTTCCTGAAGCTTGGCTGCCCTTTGGATAATGAAGACAACCTGATATATTTATTTCTAAGGAGATTCAAAGGCAGTCTTTGTTCTTAATGATTCCAAATTAGAATTGTGGGAGAAAATTGGAAATGTTAGTTTGGAGAGTTGTAGCCGGATATTTGAAAAAATTAAATTTCAGAATCCAATCCAACTTCCAGCTATGTAAAAAAAATGTAATTAGACATGTTAACAGGATTAGAATTTAATATTTACAAAGATATAAACATTTTTCTGTCTATAGTTATCACCATTTTCATCAAAGATAATCATATTAAAATAATGTATGCATTAAATTTGGCCTGATTATTTACAAATGTAAAGTGAGAATAGTGATTGACCATATAAGCTCTTTTTAAGACTCGTTTACTGAAATCTTTTAAAAAAGATACCATGGTTTTTCCAAGAAGCTTTATTGGCTCCATAAAGTCAAATTTTGTTTCTTAGAACTGTCTTGTCACATCTACGTGTATGCACATTTCTCTCAAATATGACATTCTAATCAAAGCCTTGGTAATATAGTCAACATTTCCAGTTATGTTCTGTAACAAGAACAGGTTTTACTAAACTTAGGTAAATGATGATTTTGCCATTAAAAGAATACTCAAAAGTTTATAAATTCTAGAGGAATCAGGCAGGGAGGAAAAGTAAATGTTTTTATCTTTGTTTACAAAAAGTGTGCTTTACCAAATTGCTATAAGCTATAGGAAGCCTAAGAAAAAGTTTCCTTAAATTTTGAAAAGCAAATCATCATAGAACCAGCAATGTTTCCAAAAAGTCATAAAATTATAATCATGCTTCTTAGTTCATATGGTCCTAATAATTAATACTTGTTCTGCTTTAATACAGTTTCTCCACTAGTTCAAGAAATTCTTACCCAGTTCAGTTTTGTCATCTTAAATTTATTAGAAACCTGTACTCCTCAAGATTGTTTCCATGAATCTCCTTGAAAATAAAGCACTTTTGCAGGAATAATGTAAAACCATGAAAATAAAACAGTAAGAACCTGTTACTTGGTATGATACTTATATTTAAAGATCTGATAGGAATTTAGTATAATGTAACTGACAAGGAAATTTCGTTATTTCCATGCATACATTTTAAGATAATAACTGGAATCATGACTAATGCTATACCAGGACAAAGCAGACTTTAGAAATTTCATATTTCTGGAACACTTATATCTATATAAATATAACAGAAAGAAAGCTTACTATTCTTATTTGACAATGCTTACCATATAAATTTACATACCAAGTTAGCCTAATTAGTTTAACATCTCTTCTTTTTTATAAGGAGAGAGAAAAAATCTTTTCAGATGCTTCAGGGACTCTGCAAAATCCCAAGGTTAGTTCTAGGTCAAAAAGACTCCCCTTAGAATTAGATTTTGGAAAGTTTGTCAAAAAAATCAAAAGATTTTAAAGCACTTGGTCAAATATGATCATAGTTCATTGTGAAACAATACTTAGTTATCCAGTTAACCAGAGTGAAATTTAAAGACTTCACAGGCAAATACAGAAAATTATATTCCTAAAGCTAATATTTACAAGTCTTTTGAGATGAATGGGAGATGTTTGGGGTGGGTAAAAAGGAAAAGGTGAACTCTGAACTACCTCTAGACCTGTATAGTTTTCAGCGTATGGGTCTTCACCTCCCTAGTTACATTTATTGCAGATATTTTATTCTTTTTTGGTGTAATTTTAAATGGATGTGTTACCTTAATTTATCTTTTTGGTAATCCATTGTTAGTTTCTAGAAATGGAACAGATTTCTGTGTATTTTGTATCCTGCGATTTCACTGAATTTGTTTATTAGTTGGTAAAGTTTTGCGATGGAGTCCTTAGGGTTTTCTATATATAGTATCATGTCATCCACAAAGAGTGATAGTTTTATTTATTTATTTTTTTACCAGTGTAAATCCCTTTTATTTATTTTTCTGGTATTATCGCTAGGGCTAGGACTTTTAGTACTATGTTAAATAAAAGTGCCAAGAGTGGACATCCTTGTTTTCTCCTGATCTTAAAGAAAAAGCTTTCATTTTTCACCATTGAGTATGATGTTAGCTGTGGGCTTGTCATATATGGACTTTATTATGTTGAGGTATATTTCCTCTGAACCCACTTCCTTGAGAGTATTTTTAATAAATGGATGTTGAATTTTGTCAAATGCTTTTTCTGATCATGTGGTTTTCATCCTTCATTGTGTTAATGTGATGTATCATGTTGATTGTGGATAATAAACCATACTATGCTCCTGGAATAAATCCCACTTAATAGTGGTGAATGATACTTTATCGTATTGCTGTATTTGATTTGCTATATTTAGGTGAGGCGTTTTGCATCTAGGTTCATCAGGAATATTGGCCTGTAGTTTTCTTTTGTTATAGTGTATTTAGTTTTGGTATCAGGGTAATGCTGGCTTCAAAGAATGAATTTGGAAGCTTTGCTTCTTGTTCTAATTTTTAGTAGTTACTAGCTCTTTAATTTCTATAATATTTAATAGGTGTTGACTCTTTTTTAAAGATGTGGTAGAATTCACCAGTGAATCTATCTGGCCCTGGGCTTTTGGGTTTTTTTGGTTTTTTGGGGGGGAGATTTTTTTTTATCACCAATTCAATTTTATTAATAGTAATCAGCTTATTCAGATTTTCTATTTATTCCTGATTCAGTTTTGGAAGATTTATGCATTTCTTCTAGATTGTCCAATTTGTTGACATATAATATTTCATAGTAGTTTCTTATAATTATTTGTATTTCTGTGGTTGTGTTGCCTCTCCTTCATTTCTGATTTTCTTTGAGATCTCTCTCTCTCTCTCTCTCTCTCTCTCTCTCTCTTTTGTATGAATCTGGATAAAGGTTTACCTTTTCAGACAACAAGCTCTTGGTTTCATTGATTTTTTTCTAATTTTTTTAGCTGCTGTTTTATTTATTCCACTCTAATCTTTATTATTTTTTTCTTACATTAACTTGGGATTTTCTTTCTTTTTGTTTGTTTGCTTGTTTGTTTGTTTTCTAGTCCCTTTAGGTGTAAGGTTAGATTGTTTATTTGAGATTTCTCCTCCTTTGAAGTAGGCTTCTATTGCTAAAAATTTTTCTCTTAGAACTGGTTTTGCTGAGTCCCAAAAATTTTTGACTATCATGTTTTATTTTCATTTGTCTACATGTATTTTTTTATTTCTTTTTTTGACCCATTTGTTGTTTAGAAACATATATTTAGCTTTCACATATTTGTGTTCTTTTGCAGTTTTTTTTTTCATGTAATTGATTTCTAGTTTTATACAGTTTGGGTTCGCAAAGATGTTGATATGATTTCAAGCTTCTTAAATGTATTGAGTCTTGTTTGGCAGTATAACATATGATCTATCTTGGAGAATGTATATGTGCACTTTTAAAAAATGTGTCTTCTGTTTTTGGACGAAATGTTATAAATGTATCTGTTATTCCATCTAGCTAATGTGTCATTCACACCCATTGTTTCTGCGTTGATTTTCTGTGTGAATAATGTATCCATTGATGTGAGTGTTAAAATTCCCTATTATTGTATTACTATCAATTTCTCCTCTTATGTCATTTAGTACTTCCTGTATGTGTTTAGGTGCCTCTATATTGTATTCATAGATATTTACAATTGTTGTACTGTCTTGTTGGCTGATCCCTTTTTCATTACGTAAGACCTTCTTTGTCTTTTGCTACAGTCTTTGTTTTAAAATCTATTGTGTCTGGGGCACCTGGGTGGCTCAATCAGTTAAGCATCCGACTTGGGCTCAGGTTGTGATCTCATGGCTTGTGGGTTTGAGCCTGGTGTCAGGCTCTATCACTCTCTGCCCCTCCCCGACTCGTGCTGTCTGTCTGTCTGTCTCTCTCTCTCTCTCAAAACTAAACGTTAAAAAAATAAAATCTATTTTGTCGTTCTTTCTTTCTTCTTCCATTTGCATTTAATATATTCTCATCCCTTCACTTTTTTAGTCCATATGTGCCTTTAAGAATGAAGTGAGTCTCTTGTAGACAGCATAGAGATGGGTCTTGTTTGTTGTTGTTAATCCATTCAGTGACCCTAGGACTTTTGATTATCACCTTGTTTAATTTGCATTTAAAGTAATTGATAGGTATATACTTATTGCTATACTGTTAATTTCTAGTTGTTATTGTAGTTCTTCTCTGCCCCTTTCTTCTTTCTTGTTTCTGTTCTTCGTGGTTTGATGGTTTTCTTTAATGTTATGTTTGAATTAATTTATTCTTTGTGAATCTATTATACGTATTTTTATTCTGGTTAACTTTGGGTTTATATATAACATTCTACATGTATAGCAGTCCATATTAAGTTGACAGTCTCTTATGTTAAAACACATTCTAAAAGCACTACATTTTTACTTCCTGCCTATGTATTTTATGTATTTGATGTCATAGTTTACATTTTAAATTTTGTGTATCTCTTGACTAATTTTTATAGCTATAATTGATTTTTATATTTTTTTGTGTTTTAAACTCCATATTGGCCTTATAATTGATTCATTGCCTTCAATGTACATTTTATGTGCATTTTTTCCCTTCTATAATTTCTTGTAGCTATGACATTTTCCTTCCACTTAAAGAATTCTCTCTAACATTCTTATAAGGGTGGTTTAGTGGTGATGAACTCCTTTAACTTTGGGAAACTTTATCACACTTTCAATTCTGAGTGATAATCTTGCCAGGTAGCATGTTCTTGGTTGTAGTTTTTTGCTTGTATTTTTAGCATTTTGAATATATCATGCCACTTTCTTCTGAATTGCAGTTTCTGCTGAAAAAACAGCTGATAGTCTTATGGGGTTTTTCTCGTATGTAACTGTTCTATTCTCTTGCTGCTTGTAATGTTCTCTATGTTTATCTTTGACATTTTTATTATTGTTTCTTGGTGTGGATTTCCTTGGGTTCATCTTGCTTGGGCTCTCTGTACTTCCTAAACCTGAATGTCTATTTCCTTCTTAGAAATTTTTCAGCCATATTATCTTCAAACAAGTTTTCTGCTCCTTTAGCTTTCCCTTTTCCTTCTGGGAATCCTATAATATGAATATTATTTCACTTGATGTTTTCCCAGAGCTTCCTTAATCTATTCTCATTTTTATTTTATTCTTTTTTTTTTTCTTTTCTTTTCGCTATTCAGTTTGGGTGCTTTACTGTACCCTGTCTTCCAGATTTCTGATCCATTATTCTGCATCTTCTAATATGCTGTTAATTCCCTTTAGCATATTCTTCATTTCAGTTACTGTATTCTTCAACTGATTTTTTTTTTACATTCTCTTTCTGTTGAAATTCTTAATGAGTGCAGTCTTTTCTAAAGTTCGTCTTTATGAACATTGTTTTGAACTCTTTGTCAGGTAGATTGTGTATCTTCATTTTGTTCAGTTCTTTCGAGTTTTATCTTGTTCTTTCTCTTGGAACATATTCCTGCCTCTTCATTTTGTTCGACTTTCTGTGTTTGTTTCTATTAATTAGATGGAGCAGCTACTTCTAGTCTTAAAGGAATTACCTGGTGTGGGAACATTCCCTGTGTGGGCTATGTGTGCCTGGCAGCTGTGGCTGGTTTACTAAAATTTTACTGGTCATGGGCTTGGGATCCCAGAGTACTCTGCAGTTAGGCCAAACTGGTTGGTTGGCTGGAGATGAAGCAGGAATGGGCCAGTGGGTGCCAGGGTGTTCTGTGGAGGGGGCTTTCTGGTGGGACAGCAGGAGCTAAAGCATGTGCAGGCCTGATTCTCCAGGGGCACTGCATGCAGGGGATGTCCCAGTGGGATGGTTAGAGCTAAGGCATACACAGGATGGATGGTCTCAGAATGCTCCACACAAAACCCTCGGTAGGACAGCTAGAGCTGAAACAGGTATTGGCCCCCCATTGTTGACAGACACCTAATGGCTGTTTGCCTGGAATTCTAGTATAGGCTGAGGCGCCTGGGTGGCTCAGGTGGTTAGCCGTTTGATTCTTAATTTTGGCTCAGGTTATGATCTCACAGTTCGTGAGTTCAAGCCCCACATTGGGCTCTGTGCTGTCAGTGTGGAACCTGCTTAGGATTCTCTCTCTGCTCCTCCCCTGATCATGCTCTCTCTCTCTCTTTCTCTCAAAATAAATAAATAAACATTAAAAAAAATCCTAGTATATAGGAGGAAGAAGATAATTTAGTGACCTCTAAAATCATTTATGATTATCATGGAATTTGTTTTCCTCATGTAATCCCTTTCTTCAGAGACTTTATGGTAAAGAAAACATATAAACTATGTGTAGTCCTTGAGAATAGGTAGGTAAATTCTTCCACTCAGATTAATAGTCACTAAATATTGACTATATGCAATTTCAAAGCCTGTTTTTATTATTTTTTTCCTTTTTGATGTTTCCAAATGTGTAATATTTAAATTGTAAATGTGTCAATGTAAATGTATAAAATGTAAGTAATTTTTAAAAATTACCATTAATCTAGATATTTTCTGAAAAATGAAGAAATTCCCTTTAATTGTCTTGCTGAAACTGTATTTGGTAAATTATCTACTTGAATTTTAACTGAATTCTTCAGATTCTGCATTTTTCCTATACAAAATTGAAATGATTATTTTTCACTCCTGAATTCATTTTCTTAATCTTTGAAAAATGTTTTATTTAAAAATTAATGTATTTATAAAATTCATATTTATTTTTTCAGACTAAAGAAAAATAGTCATTTGAACCTCAAATTGTAAAAATTCACATATACATTTTAAATGCCTTTTTTTGGGTATTTTCTCATATTCTATTTATTTTTTTATGCCACTCCTTGCTTTCTGCCCCAGAAAGGCAATAATTCTACTTCATACATAAAGGATAGCAAATACAAAATTTTAATTATATATGTTCAAAAAGTCAAGTTAAAGTAGTTGGAAACCATTTTTTTTTTTTTGCTTAAATTATAAATTCTGTGACTTTTAGGATCTTTTTGTTGGTTAGTTTCTTAAAGTATAAATATTAGTAAACTGGACTAATAGTCATGGATTATTTTTTAATTACAAACCACTCAGATGATGGTTGGCTTTTATAACTTTCTGTACCTATTATTCCCATATGCTACCCTATCTTAAATTTATTTTCATTTTATAAGAAGAACTTTTTGAAGCATTTTTTCAAATATTCTCTCTCCTGTCTATCTCTAACCTTCAAACTCTCTCATCAATGAATGTAAGCCTCTCAATATGTTGCCTCTGTTGTTTCTTTCTCTCCATCTTTGTATGTCAGCCTTTGTACCAGAATTTTGTGAGCTAATGGAAACATTCTCCATCTGCACTGTTAAATATAGTAGCAACTAGCAAATACCGACTAGCTGTTAGAGCATTCAAAATGAGGCTAGCGTAGCTGAGGAACTAAATTTTTAAATTTATTTCATTTTAATTAATTGGAATGTAAATACTTTCACGTGGCTAATGACTGTCGTGCTCAACAGTGTAGTGTTACATCCCTTTATTCTTATTTTCTCTTTCTGTCTCCTCTGCCTTCATCTCTGTTTCTCTCTGGTCTGTCTCTAATTCCGAGGAGTATTTTTTTTAAAACTTAGGGTTATTTGCTTAACTCAAATCAAAGGCAGAAGCTATTCTTTAAATTAAAACAGAAGGCACTGATCTCGTTCGTAACATTAACTCCTCTTCCAATACCTCTAGGGACTGCTGACAGGAGCTGTTTGAATATTTTGCAGGTTCAGTTGTGATAAACTCTGAGGGGATTTATCATACACATTTTTTTTTCTTGGTCATTGTTCTTGAATTCCGCAAAAATAAGAAGCCTACAGGGCACTTTGAAGTTCATTATTCTTTTTTTTTTAATTTTTTTTTTCAACGTTTATTTATTTTTGGGACAGAGAGAGACAGAGCATGAACGGGGGAGGGGCAGAGAGAGAGGGAGACACGGAATCGGAAACAGGCTCCAGGCTCTGAGCCATCAGCCCAGAGCCCGACGCGGGGCTCGAACTCACGGACCGCGAGATCGTGACCTGGCTGAAGCCGGACGCTTAACTGACTGCGCCACCCAGGCGCCCCTGAAATTCATTATTCTTGAGGTGAGCTAAAGGCAAGGAAATCTTACAAATGACTTTAAACTTGTACAATATAGGGCTTTACTCTTGGCTTTTATTGTTATTTTATATTTGCCCACACAGTTCTTCACATGTTTTGACCTAGTCACTCATTGAAGTCACAGATTTTGTATCCTCTTATGTTTCAGAGACTATATCCATTAAAGTTTGTTTTTAATTTATTCTTAATTTTTTTCTTAAGCCACGTATAAAATCTGACATGTCTCATATTTTTAAGATTAAGTGAAGCCTCGATCAAAGAAAACACTGTTCAATTTCAAATTTTAGAGCACTATTTCCAACACCACTTGTATTACAAAGCTGTTTACTTTTTATTTTTCATTTTTAATTAGTTTTAGTTTTTAACTTTAATTCTAGTGTAGCTAACATGCAGTGTTATATTAGTTTCAGATGTACAATATAGTAATTAAACTATTCTGTGCATTACACATTGATTATCATGATAAGTGTACTCTTTTTTATTAATGTTTGTTTATTTTGAGAGGGGAGAGAGAGAGAGCATGAGCAGGGGAGGGACAGAGGGAAAGGGAGAGAGAGAATCCCAAGCAGGCCCCACACTGTCAGTGCAGAGTCAGACATAGGGCTCAATCCCAGGAACCGTGCGAGAGCTGGATGTTTAACCAACTGAGACACCCAGGTGCCCTATTTCACCCATTCCCCCTACAAACCTCCCTTCTGGTAACCATCAGTTTTCTGTAGTTAAGAGTCTGTTTCTTGGTTTTTCTCTACCTTTCTCTCTCCTTTGCTCATTTGTTCTGTTTTTTGAATTTTACAATTAAATGGTATTTGTCTTTCTCTGATTTATTTCACTTAGTATTATACTCTGTAGTTCCATCCATGTTGTTGTAAATGGCAAGATTTCATAATTTTTAATGACTGAATAATATTCTTGTGTGTGTGTGTGAGAGAGAGAGAGAGAGAGAGACATCTTCTTTATTCACTCATCTATCCATAGACAAATGGGTTGTTTCCATCATTGGACTATTCTAAATAATGCTGTATAAACACTAGGGTACATATATCTGATTGAATTAGTGTGTTTGTCTTTTGGGGTAAATAGCCATTATTGTGACTCCTGGATCATAGGATAGTTTTATTTTTAACTTTTTGAGGAACCTTCACTCTAGCAGTGTCTACACCAGTTTACATTGCTACTAACAGTGCACAAATGTTCCTTTTTCTCCCAATCCTCACCAACACTTGTTGTTTCTCGTGTTCTTGATTTTAGCCATTCTGACAAGTGTAAGGTGGTATCTCATTGTAATTATGATTTGCATTTCCCTCATGATGAGTGATGTTTAGCTTCTTTTCATGTTGCTGTTGGCCATCTGTATGTTTTCTTTGAGGAAATGTCTGTTCATATCTTCTGTCCATTTTTAAATTGGATTATTTGGGGTTTTTTTGTTTTGTTTTTGAGTAGTATCAGTTTTTTTATATATTTTGGATACTAACCCTTTATCAGAGATGTCATTTGTAAATGAACCTGGACCACTTTTTTACACCATACACAAAAATAAATTCAAAATGGATGGAAAACCTAAGTGTAAGCAGGAAACCATCAAAACTCTAGAGGAGAAAACAGGCAACAACCTCTTTGACCCCAGCTGCAGCAACTTCTTAGTTGGCACATCTCAGTAGGCAAGGGAATTAAGAGCAAAAATGAACTATTGGGACCTCATCAAGGTAAAAAACTTCTGTACTGCAAAGGAAACAATCAACAAAACTAAAAGGCAACCAATGGAATGGGAAAAGGTATTTGCAAATGGTATATTTGATAAAGGGTTAGTATCCAAAATCACTAAAGAACGTAGCAAACTCAACACCCGATAATCCAGTGAAGAAATGGGCAGAAGACATGGATAGATACTTTTCCAAAGAAGACATCCAGATAGCCCACAGACACATGAAAATATGCTCAAAGTCACTCATCGTTAGGGAAATACAATCAAAACCACACTGAGAGACCACCTCACACCGGTCAGAGTGGCTAACATTAACAACTTGGGAAACTACAGATGCTGGTGAGGATGTAGAGAAACAGGAACCCTCTTGCACTGTTGGGAATGCAAACTGGTGCAACCACTCTGGAAAACAATGTGGAGGTTCCTCAAAAAATGAAAAATAGAACTACCCTATGACCCAGAAATATCACTACTAGGAATTTAGCCAAAGGATACAGGAGCACTGATGCATAGGGGCACATGTGCCCAATGTTTATAGTAGCACTTTCAACAATAGCCAAATCATGGAAAGAGCCTAAATGTCCATCAACTGACAAATGGATAAAGAAGATGTGGTTTATATATATACAATGGAATACTACTTGGCAATGAGAAAGAATGAAATCATGCCATTTGCAGCAATGTGGATGGAACTGGAAGGTATTATGCTAAGTGAAATAAGTCAGTCAGAGAAAGACAGATACACGTTTTCACTCATATGTGGAATTTGAGAAACTTAACAGAAGACTGCAGGGGAAGGCAAGGGAAAAAAACACAGTTACAAACAAAGAGGGAGGGAGAAAAACCATGAGAGACTCTTAAATACAGAGAACAAACTGAGGGTTGAAGCGGGGGTGGGGTGAGAGGAAAATGGGTGATGGGCATTGAGAAGGGTACTTGTTGGAATGAGCACTGGGTGTTGTATGTAAGTGATGAATTATGGGAATATACCCCAAAACCAAGAGCACACTGCATACACTGTATGTTAGCTAACTTGACAATAAATTGTATTAAAAAATATATGGAAGTCTTCCTTATGTGTTTTAGAATAGTTTGAGAAGACTAGGTATTAACTCTTCTTTAAATGTTTAATTGAAAAAAAAATGTTTAATTAGCCTGTGAAGCCATCTACTCCTAGGCTTTTTTTTATTGGAAGTTTTTTTTTTTTTTTTTTAATTACTGATTCAATTTTGATTCAGTTACTGATTCAATTACTGATTCAATTCAATTGGTAATTGGTCAGTTCAGATTTTCTACTTCTTCCTGATTCAGTCAGTTTGGGGAGGTTATATGTTTCTATGAATTTATTCATTTCTACTAGGTTCAATTTGTTGGAATATAATTTTTCATAATCTCTTAAAATTGTTGGTATTTCTGTGGTGTGGTTGTTATCTCCCCTTTTTCATTGTGATTTTGTTTGAATCTTCTCTTTTATGAGTCTCGCCAGAGGTTATCAATCTTGTTGATCTTTTTGAAGAACCAAAGCTGTGTATTTTTCAAAGCTTAGGTACATGGGAAATTATATTTTTACTTACATACACTGTAGAATTTAGTGCTTTAAAAAAAGTTGATATATTCATGAAGCAAATAAATCAATGAAAGCATTTAAATATTTTATCTAACTCTATTAAGAACACACTAAGGATTTTTTTTTAATATTTAATTTTGATAGAGAGGTGGAGGGGGAGCGGGGATGGGGCAGAGAGAGAGGGAGACAGAATCTGAAGCAGGCTCCAGGCTCTGAGCTCTCAGCCCAGAGCCTGACACAGGGCTCAAACGCACAAACCAGGAGATCATGATGAGTCGAAGCTGGAAGCTTAAGCCACTGAGCCACCCAGGGTCCCCAAGAACACACTAAGGATTTTTTTTAAAGGACTAACTAGGCTTGGTTCCAATCAGACTGGTGAATACATAACAATTTCATGTTGAATTGTGATTTTTCAGTTAAATAATTCTACTCTTTTAAATTGTGTGATCTGTACTTCCTAAATGAGTTTTCCTTTGCATTAAAAATGTTCTTTTTCCATTTCTGTCACACATACATGTACAGACACACACATAGGTTTTCAAACTTGTATGCTGAGTTTGAAATCTCCTAAATCTTGTAGAATTTAAAACTAAGTTCCCAAATTAGTGTCCTGAATTTGAAAAGCCCTTAAAGTCAATTAAACAGTTATGCTCCCTTTGAACTAAAATACACAACCTGTTATCTATTTAGTTTAAAACACTGTTCCAAGACTATATTTCACATAGGTTTTCAAACTTGTATGCTGAGTTTGAAATCTCCTAAATCTTGTAGAATTTAAAACTAAGTTCCCAAATTAGTGTCCTGAATTTGAAAAGCCCTTAAAGTCAATTAAACAGTTATGCTCCCTTTGAACTAAAATACACAACCTGTTATCTATTTAGTTTAAAACACTGTTCCAAGACTATATTAGTAAAATTTATGTCTTGTAAAGTTTAACTTCTTTTGATTTTTTTCTTTTTTGTTTTGTTTTTGTTTTTGTTGTTAGATTTTTTTAATTGAGGTATTTGTGTTTCATGGTTCTTTGAAGTAATTTTCAGGGAAAAAAGGGATTAAACTTCATCTAGAATTAACTTCTTGCATTAATTTGCATTTATAGATCAATTTTAAGATTCCAGGAAAAACCAGATTTCTCAAATATTCCTAAAATAAATTATTTTTATCACAAGATGGAATAGGTTTTTTAAACTACTTTAATGATTTTTAAAAACCTCGCTTATCATCTTATTAACAGTGACAAAAATATATTTGTATTTCCAAAAGTTAAAATGATATACAGACTGGTTTGCTGCTCTAACTTCAGGTAGGGGGTAAATAAGAATGACAGCAGAATACAGTGTATGGCAGAATAAAGCCAGATTGCAACAATCCATTAGATCTTCCTGATGTGACCATTCAGCATATAAAGGTACTAAACTCTGTTGACATACAGATGACAAAATGGCTGACTCAATTCACTCACTAAGTGGAAAACATAGATGTATGGCCGTGATTCAGATTTGTGGCTTAGGTTTTTTAACAAGTACTATGTGTTGCAGATTTGGTGAGTAACTTGTGAGCATCACAACAAACAGTGAAGTAAAATCTGCCAATACTAAATGTGTATACTCCATTGTATTTCTTATATAGACTGTTCTCTCTTCTAAATAAGCAAATTTAAAAACTGTCAATGGTGGCTAAGAGTTTCATATATACTATGTCTATCCATGTTGTGTTCTTAATGTGATTTTAAGATTCCCCATGCCTTTGCTAAACAACTCAGGCCAGTTGAAACAATTCCGTTTGTGGACAGTTAGTTTATTGTCCAAGTTTATGGAGTCAATTCCATTCTATAAGTATTTGTAAGAACTCACTTTTTGCCATGCTCTATGACAGATACTGGCAAAAAACAATGAGGTGTAGTCACTATCATCAATAAAGTAGCTACTATTTGAGGTGATGGAGTTGTACAACAGAGTAGAGAAGAGGCTTCCGTCTTCAATATCTCATTGCCTATAGAAGTGTGAAGGCAGAACACATTAAGGTAGAAATATTGGCAGTTATATTAGATATTATCACCAAAAATAGAATGTCAGTCTTTAAAAAAAATCTCCAGATCCAATTAAGAGAGTACAATTCCACTGAACTACGAATACTAATCTTGTCACAAGTGCCTTCAAATGGATGATAACTATATGTTTGATAATGTGGGCAGCTTGGTTACAGAACACTATCCTTAATGCAGAGCCTAATTACAATGACACTAGATGGAAATATTTGAGCCTTACTGAGAATAGCTGAGTGACAGGTATTCATACAGATCTGCTATGGTATCGAGAGGGCAGAGTCACAGTCTGATTGATGTCATTTTCCAATCCTGATCTCAAGACTGTTACATAAAAATTGTAAGCTGTCTTGGATACATTATATGCTGTGTAGGATATTAGGTTTCAATTCCTTGTCCCATAAAGTTGACATGTTTTTATATTATACAATTAAAAATTGTTAGTCTCTAGCAAAAGTCAATCAACACAGAGAAAAAAGAACGTATTTAATTTTATTAAAAAGAGTGAAAAGTTAAAAGGCAAGATTGTAGAGAATTATTGGCAAATAGATTGATATTTGTGCTGAATCTTTTTATTTCAGATTTCAATTTTAGATTTTAGGATATTTAGGTTAGCAAAATCATATCCAAGTTTTCTTCGTATATCTATTAACAAGATTTCACATTTCTTGACATGTTATTATTTTAGACATTTGTGCTTAAAGAGCCACCCAAAATGGAATGGGGTATTGAGATTTTAGACTTTAAATTCAGAGTCTTGGGATCATGTCTTATTTTCCTTTGTATTCCCCAGATATTGTTTTGCAGATAAATCACTTCTTTACAAAGTTATAAGGTTTAATAAATATCTGAATAAAGTAACAAGTAAAGTATAAATTTATATATTTTTTTAGCTTGTCCATGCATTTAGGAAATATTCACATTTACAATTTATAGCATAACATCAAATGTAATACTTAGGAAACTATAATATGTAGGAGGCATGGAATATATTTGAGTCTTGTGTAACTGGAATTAGACATGAATTTTCCATCAAAGGACCATGAATTTCATTTAAATTTTGAGATTTTTTTTTTGTTATGAAGACATGAGCCACAGTGTTCTAACACACTCTTTTTCCAAATAGTCTGCGACTTGATAAATTTTAGTGTGCACTTTTATTAGTCTTAGTCTTTTCTCATGAGGGCTCGCACTCTTGTTCTGGAACTCAATACTGCCTATAGCCTGGGGTAATGTTTTTGTTATTTGATAAGATAACCTCCACTTAATTGAAGAATAAAAACTAAGTCCCTAAATAAGGTTGTATTTTTCTCACAAATACCACATAATGTACTGGATGCTAAAGAACTGAAAATTTACAGAGACTCTTGCTAAACATTAGCCCCATCTATTTCTCATCACCCCTCACATTATGACTAAGCTGACTCACCAATTAATGCTAAAACATTGACCAGATTTGCCGAACTGCTGTCTCTAGATATGATCCCTTGTTTATTGTAATCTCATACAAATACTCAAAAACAAAATGAATAGGACTAATCTTCTCTAATCCACTATATGTGCGCGCACACACACACACACACACACTAATTATATCCATAATGCATATATATACTAACAGAGCTGAATACATTATACTGTATACTGCACTCAGAAAAGCCACTCTAAGATCATATCATATTGCAATATTTAATAAAGCTGGAGATAACAATTTTTGTATACGATCTCTTCTTACACAGTACAGAAGGTCCCCAGTTTACAAATTTTCACCTTTACAACGGTGTAAAGACAATGAGCATTCAGTAGAAGCCATTCTCTGAATTTTGTATTTTGATCTTAAAGGCTAGAGATAGTGTAATACTCTCAAGATGCTGGGCAGCGATAGAAGCCACAGCTTCCAGCCAGCCACATAAGCATAAGGCCAAAAACCAGATTCAGTTAAAACTATTCTGTACCGATACAACTGTTCTAGTTTTCACTTTTAGTGCAGTGTTCAATTATTATGTAAGAGGTTCAACACTTTATTATATAATAGGCTTTGTACCAATTGATTTTGCCCAATTGTGGGCAAATGTAAGTGTTCTGAACAGGTTTAAGGTAGGGTAGGCTAAGCTATGATGTTCAGTAGGTTAGATGTATTAAATGCATTTTTAAATGCCTTTTTGACTTCAGATATTTTCAACTTACAGAAAGTTTATCAGGAAGTAACCACGTTACAAGTCAAAGCAGATCTACTGCTTTGTGTATAATTACTCTGTGCTCATAATATTTGTTGTCAATAGATTTAGGGCATTTGGACATCAATGGTGCTTGTCAAAAACTTTATGGTGAGTTGCGGTGATGTTTCAAAACATGGTGGTAAACTTCAAGTTATTTCTAACTCACAGAATTGTAGCTATATCTTCAGAAACCAAAAAAGAAGAGATCGGAAAACTACACTCAGCGTTTTTCTAAATTTGCAATTTTTTAAAAAAAATTTTTGTCTGGGTGTTGCGGTAATTACAATTATTAAAGTATTCATTTGATATCAATTCACAGTGGAAGGCATTATTTGTTATATGTATTTAAAAACTATACATTTTTAAAGACCTGAGTAAAACTCTTTTTATTGATTCTACTTTAAATGACCAGCTCCATTTTTGACATAAAAATAAAGGCTATTTGAGAAAATTTATTATCTGTAGGTTTGTAATTTTTTTTCTAAATTTTCACAAGATAAATTATAAGAAATAAATGTTAAATTGGGGTGCCTGGGGCTCCGTCAGTTAAGCGTCTGACTTCGGCTTAGGTCACGATCTCTGGGTTTGTGAGTTCGAGCCCCATGCTGGGCTCTGTGCTGACAGATCAGAGCCTGACGCCTGCTTCAGAATCTGTGACTTCCTCTTTATCTGCCCTTCCCTCACTCACGCTCTCTTTCTGTCCCTCAAAATATAAATAAACATTAAAACAATTTTTTAAGTTAAATAAAAAATAATTTCCCTTCGTTTATGAAACCATATGTTGTTTTCTTTTTTTAAATCTTTTTTTAATGTTTATTCATCTTTGAAAGAGAGAGAAAGAGAACGTGTGAGTGGGTACAGGGCAGAGAGAGGGAGACACAGAATCCGAAGCAGGCTCCAGGCTCCGAGCTGTCAGCACAGAGCCTAACGTGAGACCCGAGCTCAGGAACCATGAGATTATGACCGCAGCTCAAGTCAGATGCTTAACTGACTGAGCCACTGAGGCACCCCTATTATTTTCTTCATATTAGCTCCAGAGAGTATAACAGTGAATATTAACTGAAAATGTTAATTGGATATTCTATTCATAAGCAGAGTATAATATCAATAAGAAATGTAATCTTACAAGAAAGGCCAAGCATAAAAAATCTAGGATTGTATGCTCCAGTGTGGTGTGGGGGTAAGCCATGGGGCTCCACTGCTCTATTCAAGGAGGTCCCTAGTCATCCCAAAACCATCAAACTTCATGCCATGATAAGTGTGATCCTACTTTGGGAAATGAGAAAATTGAAGTTCAAGGAAATGTAGTGATTTTTTTTTTTCCGAGGTTAAGTGACAAGTTCTGGTGGGATCAGAACCAGAAAATTTTGTACTCCAACTTTGGTAGATCACTCTCTTTTCTAATAAAGTTCTAACGATATATGGCTGATGTCCATATACCTCTTCAAGCCAGGCTACAATGGCCTCCACTCCACATAAAATCCTTTGATAGGGGCACCTGGGTGGCTCAGTCGGTTGGGCGTCCGACTTCAGCTCAGGTCACGATCTCGCGGTCCGTGAGTTCGAGCCCCGCGTCAGGCTCTGGGCTGATGGCTCAGAGCCTGCAGCCTGCTTCCGATTCTGTGTCTCCCTCTCTCTCTGCCCCTCCCCCGTTCATGCTCTGTCTCTCTCTGTCCCAAAAATAAACGTTGAAAAAAAAAATTAAAAAAAAAAAATTAAAAAAAAAAAATCCTTTGACAGCATTGACAGTGATGCCCAGTGCCATTTTAGACAGCATAACACAAATCCTTCATATTGGCCTACTGGACTTGGTAAATGAGGATATGACATACTGTAGCAATGGTTTAAGAGTACTATAAGTACCAAATGTCCTGTTGAGAGTCCTAGCCTCCAACAAGCTATCATTTGTGCTGATCAAAACAAAAAAAAGCATGAGAAATTACAAAAGTGCTATTTTATTGGAAACAGATAGCCAAAGAAATAAAGGACAATTGTTGAATGAAGTCCCAAAGAGGAAGGTATTATTCACAAGTAAATTCATAGTAATTAGTAAAAATCTCTTAGCTAAAGCTGAGAATCTGCGTTAGGGTCAGGAAAACAGTAAGAGAAATAAAAAAGTGGTTAGTTGATCTGCATGGCAAGGTGATTAAAATGTAAACTTCAATTTATATGCCTTCCTTTTTTTGTTACAAAGTTTTTATTTTAATCCTGGTTAGTTAACAAATAGTGTAATGTTGGTTTTAGGTGTAGAGTTTGTGTTTACACTTACATATAACACACACTGATCATTAAAACAAGTGCCTTCCATAATAACCATCACCCATTTAACCCATTCCCCTGCCCACCTCCCCTCCAGCAACCCTCAGTTTCTTCTCAGGAGTCTCTGTTTTCTTTCTTAAATTCCACATATGAGTGGAATCATATGGAATTTACCTTTCCCTGACTTATTTTGTTTAGCATAATAGACTCTAGCTCTATTTACCCAGATGTTTATAGAAGCATTATCAACTGTAGCCAAATTACGGAAGAGCCCAAAAGTCCATGAACTGATGAATGAATAAAGGAGATGTGGTATATATACAGATGATTTTCAAGGTCACATATAGCCTTTATCAAAATGGTCTATATTCTTGATTGTTGGGAATTGTGTTAATGTTTATTTTATTTTGAGAGACAAAGAGAGAGAGGGAATGAGAGCATTCCAAGCAGGCTCCACGCTCAGTGCCTTAGTGGGGAGCTTAATATGGAGCTTGATCACAGGACCATGAAATCGACCTGAGCTGAAATCAAGAGTCCGACATTTAACCAATTGAGCCACCCAGGTGGCTAATTCAGAAATTATTGACACATTCTATGGGGCGCCTGGGTGGCTCAGTCGGTTAAGCGACCACCTTCTGCTTAGGTCATGATCTTGCAGTCCTTGAGTTTGAGCCCTGTGTGGAGCTCTGTGCTGCCAGCTCGGAGCCTGGAGCCTGTTTCAGATTCTGTGTCTCCCTCTGTCTCTGCTCTTCCCCTGCTCACACGCTGTCTCTCTCTCTCTCTCTCTGAAAAATAAATAGAATTCAAAAAGAAATTATTAACACATTCTAAAGTTTGAAATTATTCAGAGTACATATTTAAATTTTATTTATGAATATTTACTTTTATATAATAGTTATTTACATATTAAAATGGCCAGTGTTTTTTTTATATACAGGAATAATCAGAGCTGAATCTAGAAAATACTTAACTTTTATCTTTAGCAGTGTCATATACTATATATTAATATAAATGCAGGTATATATGTTTTATGTTTATTTTAATGTAGATATATCTATAAACATATATACATCTATAAGATATATATGTATGTATGGGACACCTGGGTGGCTCAGTCAGTTAAGCATACAACTTTTGATTTCAACTCAGGTCATGATCTCAGTTTGTGAGTTTGAGCCCTCTTGTTATCAGCACAGAGCCTGACTGGGATTCTCTCTCTACCCTTCCCCCATGGGCTCTCTCTCTCTCTCTTTCTCTCTCTGTCTCACTCTCCCTCTCTCCCCCTACTTGTGCTCACTTTCTCAAAATAAGTCAATTAAAAACTTAGAAGAAAAATAGAAGTTCTGTAGTTTGTGAAAACGTCATCTAAGTGTTTCTGATATTTTAACTAGTATTCAAGAAATCTGTGAAACCATCAGTAGCCAAGATTCTTTGGATTATTATCTTCTAGTTAGGAAATTATTTTAGTTCATCACAGTTAGGTATTTTTTCAACAATTATAAAACATATCTAGTCTGATTTCATAGTCATGCCATTTATTAAATGGTGCAAGCCAATGAATTATGAATGTTGAGATGGGTTTGTAAATCAGGGGCTCCCTCTATTTTTGTTAATACAGAAACATATTTTGCTTCTATCAAGTGATAATTATTTAGAAGGAAATTTAACCATCATTAGCAATGAATATAGTACCACTGGAATACATGTATAATTTATAAATAAATATACGTATCTTGATTTTTAAATACATGGAGTGTATTCATTATGTGTTTTTGTGTATATATGACATCATGCATATACCACATACATAGAAACACAAAATCTCATGTACACACACAGAAACAGACACAAATATGTATGTGTGAGTAAATACCCAGGCAGTAAGCTAGATGGCTATCTAACATATAAAGATGTTAATTTTACATTAGAGTCCATGGATTATGATCCCATTTAAATCTTGAGAACTCCAGCAACAATACTGTGACACATTACATGTTATTTTTCTCTTATTGCATAGAATTATTTACTAGTAAATATATGGAATATAATCTTCCATCTTCCTAAGCTACTTATGAAAATGGCACTGGTAAATGAAAAATGGGAATAGAGGAAAATGAGTTTCAGCAAACATTGCTGTTGTGTTCAGTAAAGGTTGAAATGCTTTCTGTAAGAGTGTATAGTTAAGTACTTACCTGCCAAAAAAGTTTCCTTATTTTTGGCAATGTGCTTTTCTGACTAAACAGGTATTATGGTTATTTATTTTTTAAATTGAATTGTGCTTGACATGCATAGTTTTAGGTGTAAAACAGTGATTATTTATATACATTAGGAAGTGATAAACCACAGAAGTTTAGCACTATGTGTCACCATACAAAATTGCCAAATATTATTAATTATATTCCCTGTGCTGTACATGACATCACCATGTCTTATTTATTTTATAACTGCAAGTTTGTACCTTTTAATCCCCTTCTTTTATTTTATCTATCCTTTTACTCCCCTTCCCTCTAGCAACTGAAGATTGTTCTCTGTATCTATGAGTTTATTTCTGTTTTGTTTGTTCTTTTGTTTTGTTGCTTTTCAGATCCATACATATGTGAAATCATGTGATATTTGTTTTTCTCTGGCTTATTTTATTTGGCAAACCCTCTAGGTCCATCCCTACCACCATAAATGATATGATATCATTCCGTTTTATGAATGGAAATATCCAATTGAATATATTGATTATCATATTAAATATATATGTATATATTTACATTACATCTTCTTTATTTATTCACCTGTTGATGAATACTTGGGTTGCTTCCATATCTTAACTATTATAAATAATACTGCAGTAAACATAGTGGTGCATACATCATTTCAAATTATTGTTTTTGTTTTCTTTGGGTAAATACCAAGTAGAATTACTGAGTCATATAGTATTTCCATTTTTAATTTTTGAGAAACCTCCATACTATTTTCTATAATGATTGTACCAATTTTTATTTCTACCAACAGTGAACATAGGTTCCTTTTTCTTCACATCCTTGCCAACAGTTGTTATTTCTTGTCTTCTTGATGATAGCCATTCTAACTGGTGTTAGGTGATACCTCATTCTGGTTTTGGTGTAAATTTCCCTGATAATTAGTGATGTTGGGCATTTTCTCATGTACACATTGGCCATTTGGATGTATTCTTTGGAATAATATTCATTTAATTCCTCTATTTTTTAATGATTTTGTTTTGTCATTGACATGTTTGAGTTCTTTATATATGCTGGATAATAATCCCTTATCTGATAATTGGTATGCAAAAATACTTTCTCATGTTTTGAGAGAGAGAGGAGTAAGCACAAGTGGGGGAGGAGCAGATTGAGAGGGATAGAGAGAATCCCAAGCAGGTTCCATGCTGTCAGCACAGAGCCTGATCTGGGGTTTAATCCCAGGAACTGAATTGGGAGATCATGATTGGAGCCCAAATCAAGAGTCAGTCCCTTAACCTACTAAGTCACCCAGGTGCCCCTAAAGGCAAGATTGATGTACAATTTAAATCAAGAAAACTGCATAATTTTAAGATATGCATTTCTATAAACAATGTAAACACCTTTACTGTTTAGTTTTTTCTAATGTATCACAAAAACTAAAAAGACCTCAAAAACAGACAATATCTCAATTTCCTACCCTGTCCCTCCACCATACACTCTTACTGTTTCTTTTTCCTGATTTATTGAATGGGAGGGGGAGGGGGGCAAAGAGTATTCCCACCCAAGGAACATCCTGACCGCTTCTCACCTTCTGCTCCCTGGTTTTGTATCCCATTCCATCTCATTTATGCACTTGTTTACCCAATCTTTCTTTCCTTTAGTATTGTCAAATTTTTGTTCCATACTATTTCTATTAACATGTGTACATATTCCATTGACTTTAAAGACAAGTAATCACAAAATCTAAACCATAGTACGATACACACAACTTTAGCTCAAATCTTATTTCCTGAACACATTGTCTCTGTACAGGTTATGATTGTCTCACCTCCCATTTAATTTCCTAGCCAATCTTCTCCATTTTCCCAATCACTCTACTGAAAATATCTATCCTTTCAATCAAATAGTTGCTTCCTCTTTCTATTTTTTCTCTTGAGTTATTCAATATTATAGTCTCTTATGTTCACCTTATAAAAAATAAAAAGGCCAGATATTTTACAAGTGAAATGAATTTATTTGGGAATAGCAGAGAATTTCAATTTGACACAAGCAAATTATAGTGAACAATAGGCAAATTCATAGAACAGAGAAGTGTGTGCTTTTATGGAAGAAAGGAGGAAACTAGAATGGACTGATTTAAAGAGTTCAAAGTGGTGATTGCTTCTCATTGGCTGAATGTGGCAGTTTCTCATTGGCTGGGCCCTTGTTGGGAAAGGAGAAATCCTTTCCTTCCTCCTACTGGGGAATGCAAAGTAAGCTTTCTTCTGTTTGGGGTCTGAGTGGTACTATATGAGAAGTCCCCCTTCAGGGCCTCCAAACTCCATTTTCAACAAAGCTTTCTTTATTTACTTCCAACAAACCTTTTTCTGAATTTTGAGTCTGTATTGTAGATTTCTTCTCTATAGCCTGATTGTGTAAATGGAGCCTCTTCCTCACCAAAAAAAATATTCAATGAAGATAGTACACCCAGAAATTGAGTACAACATCTGGCACAGCATGGACAAATATTTGTTGAAAGAAGAGAGAAGGAAGGAAGGTGGACAAGTGGGCAAGGGAGGAGAAGGATCAATGAAGTTGCTCTTTAAATTGTCCTATTAAAATATGAAGTTCATTCTTTTTTTTTAATAGAAAATTTTTCTTTTTCCAATAATTATTGTGATTGTAAATGCATATTGTCATTGCATTGAACCAAACAGTAGTTAGAATCCAATAATTTGATTCCCAACAACTGAGAGATGGAAAATTTTAATTACTAGTAACATGTTTATTAAAATATTGCAGGGGCACCTGGGTGGCTCGGTCAGTTGAGTGTCTGACTTTGGTTCAGGTCATGATTTTGCGATTTGTGAGTTCGAGGACTGTGTCAGGCTCTGTGTGACAGCTCAGAACCTAGAACCTGCTTTAGATTCTGTGTCTCCGTCTCTCTCTGCCCCTCTCCTGCTCCCTCTCCCTCTCCCTGTCAAAAATAAACATTTAAAATAAATAAAATTTTAAAAATGAAGTATATATAAAGATATACAGAGAAGTTCAAAAATTGTGACTTTTGTCAAGGAAGGACACTCATCTAGCCATCAGTAGATGAAGAAATAGATCATAACCAGTATGTAAGATTGCCCTCACTTAAACCCTCCCATGATATAAACCTCATTCTCTTTAAAAGACTTACTATTCTTTCTAACAATATAATTTTAAATTTACATAAGTATTATCATATCATGTGTTTTTTTTTGTGTCTAGCTTCTTTTGTTCAGCATTTTGTTGTCTAGGGTGGTGAGATGAGTCTATGTTGTTGTGCTTTGATTATTTGGCTTGTGAATTGGCAAATTACCTACGTGGAACAGTGGTAGAGAATATCGGGCTTCAACTGAGGCATTTCCTTCTTCTAGGATTTAGTCCATTAAATCCAGCCTAGCTTTGTGCCTCTCTGATGCCCACAAATAATATCATTTTAATTTACCAACTTCCTATTGTTTCTGTCCCCCACCCCCCAGTGGATGAATTAATCTGTTATAGGCTACTCCAGTATTGAGAAAAGCAGAAAGTACCTAAATCTGTTTTTCCTCCACAATTTTGCTATGTGTCTTCCTCCCTGAAATGCCTCCTATGCAATTGTTTAAAGTTAACAGATTTCTGAAGTGACATCATTCAGGGCAAGTGAAGAAAAAAGGCTGCTGTCAATACTATATTAAAGACATTCTTAAAAATAATATGATGTTTGCTTGACCTTCAAGATAGAAAAGCACAGATCATATTAATGAGAATTCAAACTTGCAGTAGGTTTAAGTTGAGAAAATAATAGATTAGAGATCACTTGCCCAGATAAATTGTTGTGTTTTATCATTGTTATATTTATTTCCGAGAAAGACTGAAACTTCAACCAAAGAGAAGGATAAGCTCTACTTATAATTGTAATGTGACAAAGCAAAAGATGATGCTATAGCAAAAAACTTGCTTTCCTTTAGTCATGAGAAAGCAAAGTTAAAGACCAATACATAATGACTGAGATACATCTCACAAATGTAATTACTTTTTTCCTATTTTTATTGAGCATGCCAGATACTTCTATGAAGAATTTTACCCGTGTTAATTCATTTGCATGCCTTTAATCCTCCCCCAAATCCCCCCAAGTAATCCTATAAATATGCTACTATAATATTCCCATTTTGCAAATAGGAAAAGTTGGAACAGAGACATTAAAGTCTGAGCTGGCATTAAAACAAAATTTGGAGATTGTAACCACTAGGACATACATAAAGCAAACATTGCTTTGAGACCCAATTATGCCAGTAACTGACCCTTTGACACCTATCTAACTAATGAAACAGAGGCAAAGTAACGACCCAATGGGGCCATAACACCAACATACACCTCCAGTAATATCCATCCTAAGGAAGAATTCTGAAAGAATGAAGCTTATCTACTCTGTCATATAGAAAAGTTGTGTATTTATATGCTAAATTTAATGATTGTTACTCATTAGGACTTCAGTGCCAAGTTTTAGGTTGAAACATTTGAAAGTTTAGAAGGAAATAACATGATGATTCTTAGTTTATGTTATATTAAACTCTCTTGTCCAACAGTTAACAGCTTGCACTTAACAACTTGCAAGTCAAGCTCTAAGTAATTTATCTCAAAAATACACCCCCTCCTTACATTGGACCTCATGGAACTCTCCCTATAAAATCTATGTCTATGCATTTTTATTGCAATGTTATAAAATAATGAAATATCCCAAAAAGTACTAATGCATGGCTGGTAAATGTCAAGCACATATTTACCAACAATGGAATTTTAAAAATTATTAGCATTTATGTGCCTGCAATGAAAAAGAAAGAAAAAATAGTAATTATAGTTACTTTTACTCCTATAGATTTTAGATGCTAAGTACTCTTCTATAGTTCCTTCATTCCCATAAATTTACATTTCTCATCTTGTTGGGGATCCATCCAGATAATTTATATTTTATTATTACTATATGTATATACATATATACATGATATATATATACACACACATATATACACACACACATAAAATATGAACTTAATAAAGTCATATATGAAATATGTATATTAAAATATTTTAAGTTTCCACTTATAAAAGTCACATGAATAATAAATATATTGTTGACATAATTCTGGAATGTGGTTTCTTTTTGGCATTATAAAGTTAAGATGTGTATATACTATTTTTATGAGTATATTCTGATTTACTTCTCTACAAAGATATGCTTTAAGTTTTGACCATTGCTTTAAACATATAACTGAATAATTTCATTGTATATGGTTCTTTAGTTTCATTTGCGTGTTTTACTACCTGCTTATCACTGCCATTGTTCTGTTGTGGGGCCTGTACATATTTAACTAAGCTCTGTTACCAAATCGTTCTCCAAAATGTAGGTGATTTTTGAGTACCCCTGGTTTCTTTACTTCTGTGTCAATATTTTGTATTGGACAAACTGTTGGGGCAGTAGGATACTACTCTCTATTTGGTAGTAGATATGACATGGTTACTTTTAAACTTGACTTAACAAGTTTTCCTGTTTCCATATGTTCAAGTAGCTGTTAGGTTTTCTGATTATGTAATTTACATTCAAAAGATACTCTTCACTCATTCTTCAAATGTATTTTGAATGATTGTTTATGAGCTTCTATAAATTATATATGCTGTATACTAATGAGTTGTCATATTTATTAGCTATTGGCATTTCTTTCCATTGGTTGTTAGTCTTTTACAATTATTTTTGATCAGTTTAAATAATTCTTAACATATTATAAACTGTCTAAATTATTTTGCTGCTCATATTCAAGTATTTAAAGAAAAATATATTTAATGTGAGATGGATATTTAACTATATTTGTTTGCCATATGGATAACCAATTACCCTATGATGGTTTATCAAAAGTTCTGTTTTTGCCTACTGATTTACAATATGCAATATGTTGTATATAACACATACCATCTGCAGAGTACATCTGTTTTTTAGCTCTATATTCCTTTCCATGGGCATCACTGCATTAAGTGACAGTTTTACCATTCTAGCTTTAAAAATTCCACCTATTGGTGGCAGAATGGATTAAAAAAATAAGACCTATCTGTATGCTGCCTACTGGATACTCACCTCAGACCTGAAGTCATACACAGACTGAAAGTAAAAAGATGAATAAAACATTTGCCATGCAAATGGAAGTGAAAAAAAGAAAACCTAGGATAACAATACTTACATCAGACAAAATAGACTTTAAAACAAAGATTGTAGGGTGCTTGGGTGGCTTAGTCAGTTAAACATCTGACTCTGGCTCAGGTCATGATCTCACGGTTTGTGGGTTTGAGCCCAGCATTGGGCTCTGTGCTGTCAGTTCAGAACCTGGATCCTACTTCGGATTCTGTCTCTGTCTCTACCCCTCTCCTGCTCATGCCCTGTCTGTGTGTCTGTCTTTCCCTCTTAAAAATAAATAAAGAAAATAAATAAAGAAAAATAAAACAAAGATTGTAACAAGAGAAAATGAAGGGCATTATATAATAAAGGGATGAAATCAATCAACTCAACAAGAGGAAACAGTAATTGTAAATATCTACACACCAACACTGGAACACCTAAATACAGAAAGCAAAGATTAACAAACATAAAGAGAGAGTTCATGGTAATATAACAATATTTGAGGACTTTAACATCCCCACTTACATCAATAAATAGATCATCCAGGCAGAAAATCAATAAGGAAAAGTGTCTTTGAAATAACACAATGGGCCAAATAAACATAACATGTATATACAGAAGATTCCATCCAAAACCAACGAATAAATATTCTTTTCAAGTGCACATGGAGCATTTTCCAGAATAGATCAGATGTTAGACCACAAAATAATAGAATTTAAAACATTGAAATGCTATCATGCATCTTTTCTGAGCACAACGGTATGAAACTGGAAATAAATCATAAATAAAAAAACCCACAAACTTATGGAGGTTAAGCAACATGTTACTGAACAACCAATGGGTCAATGAAGCAAAGTAGCAATTTTTTAAAATATGCATAGAAACAAATGAAAACACAGTGGTCCAAACTCTTTGGGATACAGGAAGAGTCCTAAGAAGACAATACATAGTGATCTGGTCTACCTCAAGAAACAAGAACAGTACAAATAAACAATCTAACCTTACACCTAATGGAACTAGAAAAAGACCAAACAGAGCCCAAGTAGAGAGAAGGAAATAATAAAGATGAGACCAGAAATGGATGCCACAGAAACAAAAAATAAGATCAAATACAAAGGTGTATAAAAGAATTGTACAAAAAATTATATGCCAACAAATTGGGCAACCTAGAAGAAATGGACAATTCCAAAAAGCATACAATCTTCCCAAATGAAGCAGGGAGAAATAAAAAAAAAATCTGAATAGACCCATTACTAACAAAATTGAACCAGTAAACAAAAAACAACCAAAAAATAAAACATGAGGACCAGATGTGTTTACAGGTGAATTATACCATTTAAAGAAGTATTAACACCTATTCTCCCCAAAGTATTGCAAAAATAGAAGAGGAAGAAAAACTTCCAAATATATCATATGAGACCAGCATTTCCTGGATATGAAAACCAGATAAAAATACTACACACACACACACACACACACACACACACACACACGGCCAATATTCCTGATGAAAATAGATGCAAAAATCCTCAACAAAATATCAGCAAATCATATTCAACAATATATTAGAAGCATCATTCACCGCAATCAAATGGATTTATTTCTGGGATCCAAAGATGGTTAAATATTCACAAATCAATCAACATGACAAATCAACAAAACAAAGGACAAAAATTATATAATTATCTCAGATACAGAAAAATCATTTCACAAAATTCAACATCCATTCATGATAAAATCTCCCCACAAAGCGGGTTTCTAAATTTTTTTAATGTTTACTTATTTTTGAGACAGAGACAGAGTGTGAACAGGGGAGGGGCAGAGAGAGAGGGAGAAACAGAATCCAAAGCAGGCTTCAGGCTCTGAGCTGTCAGCACAGAGGCTGACGCGGGGCTCAAACCCACAAACTGTGAGATCATGACCTGAGCCGAAGTCTGATGCTTAACTGACTGAGCCACCCAGGTGCCCCCAAAGTGGGTTTATAGACAACATCTTGGGGTGCCTGGATGACTCAGTCAGTTAAACATCCAACTCTTGGTTTTGTCTCAGGTCATGATCTCACAGCTGGTGAGTTCAAGTCCTGTATCTGGCTCTGCACTGATAATGCAGAGCCTACTTGGGATTCTTTGTAACGCCCTCACTCTGTCCTTCCCCCTTTTGCTCTGTCTCTGTCTCTGTCTCTCTCCCTCTTAAATAAACTTAAAAAGAAACATGCTTTAACATAAGGGACATAAGTGAAAATTCACTACTAACTCATATTCAGTGATGAAAAACTGAAAGCATTTCCCTTAAGATCAGGAACAAGACAAGTATGTCCATTCCTACAATTCTATTCAGCATAGTACTGGAAGACTTGTTTGTTTGTTTATTTTGTTTTGTTTTTTTTTTTAAGTGTATGTATTTATTTTCAGAGAGAAGGGTGGGAGGAGCAGAGAGAGGGGGGAGAATCCCAAGCAGTCTCCACCGACAGCACAGAGCCTAATGTGAGGCTTGATCTCAGAAACCATAACATCATGACCTGAGCTAAAATCAAGAGTCAGAAGCTTAACTGACCGAGCCACCCAGGAGCCCCTCAACATAGTACTGGAAGCTATTAACGAAGATGGCGGCGTAGGAGGACGGTGGGCTCACCGTGCGTCCTGCTGATCACTCAGATTCCACCTACACCTGCCTAAATAACCCAGAAAACCGCCAGAGGATTAGCAGAACGGAGTCGCTGGAGCCAAGCGCAGACGAGAGGCCCACGGAAGAGGGTAGGAAGGGCGGCGAGGCGGTGCGTGCTCCACGGACTGGCGGGAGGGAGCCAGGGCGGAGGGGCAGCTCACCGGCCAAGCAGAGCTCCCGAGTCTGGCTGGCAAAAGCGGAGGGGCCTGACGGACTGTGTTCCCACAGCAAGCGCGACTTAGCGTCTGGGAGGTCATAAGTTAACAGCTCTGCTCGGAAAGCAGGAAGGCTGGAGGACAAAGGGAGGGAGAGCTGCTGAGCCCCCGGACAACAGAGCTCAGTTTGGTGGGGAACAAAGGCGCTCGCCAGCGCCATCTCCCCCGCCCATCCCCCAGCCAAAATCCCAAAGAGAACCAGTTCCTGCCAGGGAACTTCCTCGCTCCGCGCAAACACCCAACTCTGTGCTTCTGCGGAGGAGCCAAACCTCCGGCAGCGGATCTGACTCCCTCCCACTGCCACAGGGCCCCTCCCGAAGTGGATCACCTAAGGAGAAGCAAGCTAAGCCTGCCCCTCCTGCCCCTGTGCACCTTGCCTACCCACCCCAGCTAATACGCCAGATCCCCAGCATCACAAACCTGGCAGTGTGCAAGTAGCCCAGACGGGCCACACCACCCCACAGTGAATCCCGCCCCTAGGAGAGGGGAAGAGAAGGCACACACCAGTCTGACTGTGGCCCCAGCGGTGGGCCAGGGGCAGACATCAGGTCTGACTGCGACTCCGCCCACCAACTCGAGTTATACACCACAGCACAGGGGAAGTGCCCTGCAGGTCCTCACCATGCCAGGGACTATCCAAAATGACCAAGCGGAAGAATTCCCCTCAGAAGAATCTCCAGGAAATAACAACAGCTAATGAGCTGATCAAAAAGGATTTAAATAATATAACAGAAAGTGAATTTAGAATAATAGTCATAGGGGCACCTGGGTGGCGCAGTCGGTTAAGCGTCCGACTTCAGCCAGGTCACGATCTCGCGGTCCGTGAGTTCGAGCCCCGCGTCAGGCTCTGGGCTGATGGCTCAGAGCCTGGAGCCTGTTTCCGATTCTGTGTCTCCCTCTCTCTCTGCCCCTCCCCCGTTCATGCTCTGTCTCTCTCTGTCCCAAAAATAAATAATAAAACGTTGAAAAAAAATTAGAATAATAGTCATAAAATTAATAGCTGGGCTTGAAAACAGTATAGAGGACAGCAGAGAATCTCTTGCTACAGAGATCAAGGGACTAAGGAACAGTCACGAGGAGCTGAAAAGAGCTTTAAACGAAATGCAAAACAAAATGGAAATGACGACAGCTAAGATTGAAGAGGCAGAGGAGAGAATAGGTGAACTAGAAGATAAAGTTATGGAAAAAGAGGAAGCTGAGAAAAAGAGAGATAAAAAAATCCAGGAGTATGAGGGGAAAATTAGAGAACTAAGTGATACACTAAAAAGAAATAATATACGCATAATTGGTATCCCAGAGGAGGAAGAGAGAGGGAAAGGTGCTGAAGGGGTACTTGAAGAAATAATAGCTGAGCACTTCCCTGAACTGGGGAAGGAAAAAGGCATTGAAATCCAAGAGGCACAGAGAACTCCCTTCAGACGTAACTTGAATCGATCTTCTGCACGACATATCATAGTGAAACTGGCAAAATACAAGGATAAAGAGAAAATTCTGAAAGCAGCTAGGGGTAAACGTGCCCTCACATATAAAGGGAGACCTATAAGACTCGTGACTGATCTCTCTTTTGAAACTTGGCAGGCCAGAAAGAATTGGCACGAGATTTTCAGTGTGCTAGACAGAAAAAATATGCAGCCGAGAATCCTTTATCCAGCAAGTCTGTCATTTAGAATAGAAGGAGAGATAAAGGTCTTCCCAAACAAACAAAAACTGAAGGAATTTGTCACCACTAAACCAGCCCTACAAGAGATCCTAAGGGGGACCCTGTGAGACAAAATACCAGAGACATCACTACAAGCATAAAACATACAGACATCACAATGACTCTAAACCCGTATCTTTCTATAATAACACTGAATGTAAATGGATTAAATGCGCCAACCAAAAGACATAGGGTATCAGAATGGATAAAAAAACAAGACCCATCTATTTGCTGTCTACAAGAGACTCATTTTAGACCTGAGGACACCTTTAGATTGAGAGTGAGGGGATGGAGAACTATTTATCATGCTACTGGAAGCCAAAAGAAAGCTGGAGTAGCCATACTTATATCAGACAAACTAGACTTTATTAAAGGCTGTAACAAGAGATGAAGAAGAACATTATATAATAGTTACAGGGTCTATTCATCAGGAAGAGCTAACAATTATAAATGTCTATGCGCCGAATACCGGAGCCCCCAAATATATAAAACAACTACTCATAAACATAAGCAACCTTATTGATAAGAATGTGGTAATTGCAGGGGACTTTAACACCCCACTTACAGAAATGGATAGATCATCTAGACACACGGTCAACAAAGAAACAAGGGCCCTGAATGAGACATTGGATCAGATGGACTTGACAGATATATTTAGAACTCTGCATCCCAAAGCAACAGAATATACTTTCTTCTCGAGTGCACAGGGAACATTCTCCAAGATAGATCATATACTGGGTCACAAAACAGCCCTTCATAAGTTTACCAGAATTGAAATTATACCATGCATACTTTCAGACCACAATGCTATGAAGCTTGAAATCAACCACAGAAAAAAGTCTGGAAAACCTCCAAAAGCATGGAGGTTAAAGAACACCCTACTAACGAATGAGTGGGTCAACCAGGCAATTAGAGAGGAAATTAAAAAATATAGGGAAACAAACGCAAATGAAAATACAACAATCCAAACACTTTGGGACGCAGCGAAGGCAGTCCTGAGAGGAAAGTACATTGCAATCCAGGCCTATCTCAAGAAACAAGAAAAATCCCAAATACAAAATCTAACAGCACACCTAAAGTTAATAGAAGCAGAACAGCAAAGACACCCCAAACCCAGCAGAAGAAGAGAAATAATAAAGATCAGAGCAGAAATAAACAATATAGAGTCTAAAAAAACTGTAGAGCAGATCAACGAAACCAAGAGTTGGTTTTTTGAAAAAATAAACAAAATTGACAAACCTCTAGCCAGGCTTCTCAAAAAGAAAAGGGAGATGACCCAAATAGATAAATCATGAATGAAAATGGAATTATTACAACCAATCACTCAGATATACAAACAATTATCAGGGAATACTATGAAAAATTATATGCCAACAAATTGGACAACCTGGAAGAAATGGACAAATTCCTGAACACCCACACTCTTCCAAAACTCAATCAGGAGGAAATAGAAAGCTTGAACAGACCCATAAACAGCGAAGAAATTGAATCGGTTATCAAAAATCTCCCAACAAATAAGAGTCCAGGACCAGATGGCTTCCCAGGGGAGTTCTACCAGACGTTTAAAGCAGAGATAATACCTATCCTTCTCAAGCTATTCCAAGAAATAGAAAGGGAAGGAAAACTTCCAGACTCATTCTGTGAAGGCAGTATTACTTTGATTCCTAAACCAGACAGAGACCCAGTAAAAAAAGAGAACTACCGGCCAATATCCCTGATGAATATGGATGCAAAAATTCTCAATAAGATACTAGCAAATCGAATTCAACGGCATATAAAAAGAATTATCCACCATGATCAAGTGGGATTCATTCCTGGGATGCAGGGCTGGTTCAACATTTGGAAATCAATCAACGTGATACATCACATTAACAAAAAAAAAAGAGAAGAACCATATGATCCTGTCAATCGATGCAGAAAAGGCCTTTGACAAAATCCAGCACCCTTTCTTAATAAAAACCCTTGAGAAAGTCGGGATAGAAGGAACATACTTAAAGATCATAAAAGCCATTTATGAAAAGCCCACAGCTAACATCATCCTCAATGGGGAAAAACTGAGAGCTTTTTCCCTGAGATCAGGAACACGACAGGGATGCCCACTCTCACCGCTGTTGTTTACCATAGTGCTGGAAGTTCTAGCATCAGCAATCAGACAACAAAAGGAAATCAAAGGCATCAAAATTGGCAAAGATGAAGTCAAGCTTTCGCTTTTTGCAGATGACATGATATTATACATGGAAAATCCAATAGACTCCACCAAAAGTCTGCTAGAATTGATACATGAATTCAGCAAAGTTGCAGGATACAAAATCAATGTACAGAAATCAGTTGCATTCTTATACACTAACAATGAAGCAACAGAAAGACAAATAAAGAAACTGATCCCATTCACAATTGCACCAAGAAGCATAAAATACCTAGGAATAAATCTAACCAAAGATGTAAAGGATCTGTATGCTGAAAACTATAGAAAGCTTATGAAGGTAATTGAAGAAGATTTAAAGAAATGGAAAGACATTCCCTGCTCATGGATTGGAAGAATAAATATTGTCAAAATGTCAATACTACCCAAAGCTATCTACACATTCAATGAAATCCCAATCAAAATTGCACCAGCATTCTTTTCGAAACTAGAACAAGCAATCCTAAAATTCATATGGAACCACAAAAGGCCCCGAATAGCCAAAGGAATTTTGAAGAAGAAGACCAAAGCAGGAGGCATCACAATCCCAGACTTTAGCCTCTACTACAAAGCTGTCATCATCAAGACAGCATGGTATTGGCACAAAAACAGACACATAGACCAATGGAATAGAATAGAAACCCCAGAACTATACCCACAAACGTATGGCCAACTCATCTTTGACAAAGCAGGAAAGAACATCCAATGGAAAAAAGACAGCCTCTTTAACAAATGGTGCTGGGAGAACTGGACAGCAACATGCAGAAGGTTGAAACTAGACCACTTTCTCACACCATTCACAAAAATAAACTCAAAATGGATAAAGGACCTGAATGTGAGACAGGAAACCATCAAAACCTTAGAGGAGAAAGCAGGAAAAGACTTCTCTGACCTCAGCCGTAGCAATCTCTTACTCGACACATCCCCAAAGGCAAGGGAATTAAAAGCAAAAATGAATTACTGGGACCTTATGAAGATAAAAAGCTCCTGCACAGCAAAGGAAACAACCAACAAAACTAAAAGGCAACCAACGGAATGGGAAAAGATATTTGCAAATGACATATCGGACAAAGGGCTAGTATCCAAAATCTATAAAGAGCTCACCAAACTCCACACCCGAAAAAAAAATAACCCAGTGAAGAAATGGGCAGAAAACATGAATAGACACTTCTCTAAAGAAGACATCCGGATGGCCAACAGGCACATGAAAAGATGATCAACATCGCTCCTCATCAGGGAAATACAAATCAAAACCACACTCAGATATCACCTCACGCCAGTCAGAGTGGCCAAAATGAACAAATCAGGAGACTATAGATGCTGGAGAGGATGTGGAGAAACGGGAACCCTCTTGCACTGTTGGTGGGAATGCAAATTGGTGCAGCCACTCTTGAAAACAGTGTGGAGGTTCCTCAGAAAATTAAAAATAGACCCACCCTATGACCCAACAATAGCACTGCTAGGAATTTACCCAAGGGATACAGGAGTACTGATGCATAGGGGCACTTGTACCCCAATGTTCATAGCAGCACTCTCAACAATAGCCAAATTATGGAAAGAGCCTAAATGTCCATCAACTGATGAATGGATAAAGAAATTGTGGTTTATATACACAATGGAATACTACGTGGCAATGAGAAAAAATGAAATATGGCCTTTTGTAGCAACGTGGATGGAACTGGAGAGTGTGATGCTAAGTGAAATAAGCCATACAGAGAAAGACAGATACCATATGGTTTCACTCTTATGTGGATCCTGAAAAACTTAACAGGAACCCATGGGGGAGGGGGAGGAAAAAAGAAAAAAAAAAAAAAAGAGGTTAGAGTGGGAGAGAGCCAAAGCATAAGAGACTGTTAAAAACTGAGAACAAACTGAGGGTTGATGGGGGGTGGGAGGGAGGAGAGGGTGGGTGATGGGTATTGAGGAGGGCACCTTTTGGGATGAGCACTGGGTATTGTATGGAAACCAATTTGACAATAAATTTCATATAATAAAACAAAAACAAAAACAAAAACAAAAACAAAACAACAACAACAAAAAAAAAAAAAACATAGTACTGGAAGTCTTAGCCCCAGCAATCGGAGAAGAAAAAGAAATAAGACATCAATATTGGTAAAGAAGAAGTTAAACTATCACTACTTGTAGATGTCATGATACTTTACATAGAAAATCCTAAAGATTTAACAAGAAAACTAACAGAAGTAATAAGTGAATTAGCAAAGTTGCAGGATACAAAATTGATACCTAAAAATGGGTAATGTTTCTACATACCAGTGTAGCAGCTGAAAGAGAAATTAAGAAAATAATTCCATTTACAATCGCACCAAAAAGAACAAAATACCTAGGGATAAACTTAACCAAAGAAGCAAAAAACCTGTACACTGAAAACTATAAAATATCGATGAAATAAATTGAAGATGACATAAACAGATATTTCATGCTCATGGATTAGGGGAACAAATATTATTAAAATATCCATGCTACCCAAAGAAATACACAGATTCAATGCAATCCCTATCAACATACCAACAGCATTTTTCACAGAACAAATAATACTAAGATGTGTATGGAACCCCAAAAGACCCTAAATAGCCAGAGAAATCTTGAGAAGGAAGAACAAAGCTAGAGGTATCACAATTCCAAAATTTAAGATATATTACAAAGCTGTAGTAATCAGACAAAGATCAATAGAACAGAATAGAGATCCCAGAAATCAACCCGTATTTATATGGTCAATTAATCTATGACAAAGGAGGCAAGAATGTACAATGGGGAAAAGACAATCTCTTCAACCAATAGTGCTGGGTAAATTGGACAGCTAATGTAAAAGAATAAGCTAGAACAATTTTCTTATGCCAAACTCAAAGGTGAACTAGAAATGGATTAAAGACCTAGATGTGACTCCTGAAACCATAAAAATCCTAGGGAAAAAAAACCTCACATGCAGTCATTTATCTTACATCTGTAACTACATTTTTCTAGATATGTCTCTAAAGCCAGGGAGACAAAATCAAAATTAATATATGGGACTACACCAAAATAAAAATACACAGTGAAGAAAACTATCAAACAACCCCCAAGAGGCAACTTACCGAATGGAATATTAGCAAATGACATATGTGATAAGAGGTTAATATCCAAAATCTATAAAGGGCATATACAACTCAATACTGAAAAAATGAACAATCCAGTTAAAAAATGGGCAGAAGATTGAATAGACATTTTTTTTTCAAAGAAGACCTATAGATGGACAACAGACACATGAAAAGATGCTCAATGTCACTATCAGGGTAATGAAAGTCTAAACCACAATAAAATATCACCCTTACACCTTCCTGGATGGCTAAAATCAAAACGACAAGAAATAACTGTTGGCAAGGATGCGGAGAAACAGGACCCTTGTACATTGTTGGTGGGAATGTAAATTGGTACAGCCACTGTGGTATGGACATTCCTCAAGAAATTAAAAATAGAAATACCACATAGTTCAATAATCCCACTATTGTGTATTGACACAAAATTAAACCAATTTTTTTAAGTTTATTTACTTATTTTAGGAGAGAGAAAAAATACAAGTAGGGGAGGTGCAGAGAAAGAGAGAGAGAGAGAATCCCAAGCAGGCTCTGCACTGCCAGCACAGAGCTGGATGCAGAGCTCAGATCCACTAACCATGAGATCATGACCTGAGCCAAAATCAAGAGGGGACGTTCAACTGACCTAGCTACCTAGGAGCCCCCAAAACCAAATTTCAACAAATATATACACCCCTATGTCTATTGAAGCATTACTTATAACAGCCAAGATATAATACTGACCTGTCTCCTTTGATAGACAAATAAAGAAGATGTGGTGTATTTACACATACACACACCCAACATACCTGCAGGAATATTATTCATCCATGAAAAATGATTAACTCTTGCCATTTGTGACAACCATCAGTGCAGGGGAGGGGCAGAGGGAGGAAGAGAGAATCCCAAGCAGGCTTGGTCAGTTCAGAACCTGACGTAAGGCACGATCTCAGGAACCTGAAATCATGACCTGAGCTGAAACCAAGTGTCAGATACTTAACCAACTGAGCCACCCAAGTGCTCCCAATTATTCAACTCTTAAGAATATAAACAAATGAGTTGACAAAGTATGTCTTCACAAAGACTTGCACACATATTTCTATAGTAGCTTTGGCTGCAACCACCAAAAATAGAAACAACTGAGCTACCCATCAAAACATGAATAAATGAACAAAATGTATATCTGCACAATGGAATAATACTAAACAATAAAAATGAATTCATTATACTTGTCAATCCTGATAAATTGGTAGCAAAATAAGGCAGGCATAAACTAATACATATTGTGTAATCCATGTTATATGAAATTCTAGAAGATGCAAATTAATCTGGTCAAAAAGAAGATTAGTAGTTGAAGGCATGAAGGGCAAATATGATGGTCTACAAAGTGAGAGTAATGTTCTACAAGTGATTGTGGAAGAAATTTCAGTGGACACTTCTCAAAACTAAAAGAATTATTATATGTAAATTATACTCTGGACATTTCTCAAAACTAAAAGAATTACTGTATATAAAATAGACACTTTTGAAGGTGATTTTGTAAAGTTTAATATTCTCTGCCCCACCCCCAAATAAAATAAATCCATTAATATGTAATACAAGTCTGTTATCATAGTATAAAGTTTAATAATGAAAACGTATGAAAAGATTATCAACACCATTACTTTTCAGAGAAATGCGAACAAATACACAAGGTACCTGTTAGAATGTCAAAACAAGTGCTTTATATACAGAAAATAATTTAAGGTAAATATTTATAATAAAACTGCTGAAATTGGTAAAGCAATGTAACATTTAATGTCAGAAAACCAAAATTTACAATAAAGTACATTTAATTCATTGTTCCCAATATCTTTTAAAGTTAATATTCAATATATTACTTTGAGAGCTTTATGTGATTTTCATTGTTTTCTGATTTTTTAAATATTAAATGTAAGATTAAATTACTCTTTACAGTATGGATATTAGAAATTTTGGCTAAATCTAGAATATGAAGTGAAAATTTAATAGACATATGACCCTGTGTAAAACTCTGTAATAATCTTAACTGAAACCAAGCCTTTTTATAAAAAAAGCTATATGTATAAGATTCCATTAGAGTGAAGAAGAGATATTTTATTTTCTTCATTATCTTTCTAGACACAATGATTTTGTCAGTATTTCATTGTTTTTTTAAAGGATTTTTGATGATATTTTACATATGTGATTTGCTATATATGAATTATTTTAATCTAAAATCTGGACATTTTATTTTTCCAATCATATTAAAAAGATAAACTGTGGGGGTGCCTGGGTGGCTCAGTCGGTTAAGTTTCCGACTTCAGCTCAGGTCATGATCTCACAATCCGTGGGTTCAAGCCCCACATTGGGCTCTGTGCTGACAGCTCAGAGCCTGGAGCCTACTTCAGATTCTGTGTCTGTCTCTGCTCCTCCCCTTGTCGTACTCTGTCTGTCTCTCTCTCTCAAAAATAAATAAAAATTAAAAAATAAAAGACAAACTGTGGTGCCCCCAAATTGCATTTTTTCCCATAAAGGGACCATAATGTTTTTATGTTCTAAATTGATTCCCAAATTTAAATGGTGGAGAATGCCTTTTCATTAAGATTGAATTCACTGTGATCTCTCTAATAAGACCAAAGTTAAAATTTTAAATATTCCATTCCATTTGTAAAAAATGTGCTAGCAATTCTCATCCTAAAATTTTAGCTGAAGTAAATTTAGAAAAGGAACTTTAATTAAGATAAAGCTTATTTAATTTTAATATATGATAGGTAGTAGTTCTGTCATATGTAGGATTTGGGTGCTAAAAATGGAGAATTTTGGATTATAAAAAAATCGTTTATAGAATAATCATAAAGATGAGTCAAATTATAACAAATGTACCATAAAAAACACATTTTACTGCTTACATTTTTCTCTGTTGTATTGTTTTGACATTGATTTAAAAAGGTAAAAAAAAAAATACACTCAATTTTTTCAAATAGAGTCAAGTTTTAGTTCCTCGAGTTATTTTAGTTGTAATCATATAAAAAAGAAGGTAGACAAAACGATCTTACAATGCCCTCCAGTTTATGTTTCTTCATAGCCTTAGAATAAATGTTTTGATTATTATCTTAGAAATATTAAGTGGGAGTATTAATATTAACATCCCATGCATAATAATCAAAGTAATATCTATTTTATGAGGGTGCAGCTGTTAATTAAGTTTGATCCAGGTGGGTCACCTTGGGAAAATAATGACAAGTCAAAGTGCCAGTGTTTAAGGCTGTACTATTTTATAAGAAAAGGTTTCTTACTGTTTTATACTTTTTGTATTGCTATTACTAATATGGATTTCTTTACATGTTAATAAAAATGTTTATTTTAGTCTCATTTTTAAATGAGATTTTTTAGGGTTTTTGTTGTTGTTCAAGCCTTATATAAATACCTAATTACTTAACAGATATTCAAAATAACATCAGATCCTACTAAAAAAATATTGCAGAGAAGGAGAAAAAATACCCTATTGTCTGCTAATGCCCAATTTTTTCTTGATGATCTTTTATTGTGGAAATATTCCCTTATGAGTTATGTGTCGGTGGTAAGTTTGATGGTTTTGCCTGAACTGTGGCCTGGACACCTTGGAGCATATTTATTGAAGGTAAGGAGTGAAGTTGGATGCTATGCTATCACACAACCAGTAGGTCATTCAGCCCAATGCTGAGACCATGGCTCAGTCCTCCGCCACTGTCTACTACTTCCTAATAAATGTCATTGTTTTTCAAGGTTAGATTTTATCAATGTATTTGGTCAGTCTGTGTGGTTAAATTTTTTCTAATGTGTATTTATTTTTGAGAGACTGAAAGAGACAGCATGAGCAAGCAGAGGCAGAGAGAGAGAGAGAGAGAGAGACAGGATCCCAAGCAGGCTCCAGGCTCTAAGCTGTCAGCACAGAGCCTGATGCGGGGCTTGAATTCGCAACTCGCAAACCGTGAGATCTCATGAACCGTGAGATCATGACCTGAGCTGAAGTCGGACACTTAACTCAGTGAGCCACCCAAGTGCCCTTATGTAGTTAAATACAGAAGCCTACAATAAGCTTTCTTTTGCATTGCCCCTCATCAGACCCTGTCCCTTATTTGGCCTAGGGTTTATCTAGAACTGAAAGCTATTAATATCTTCATTTTGTGAATGGGCACACAACCATTTAGAAATATTCAAACAATAACATACTAAATGAGGGTAGCTTTAACGCACCCTAAAATTGTCTCAAAAACATCAATGTTTTAATTCAGTTAGCAAGTAAATCAGTCACTAGATACTAACCAAGAGGTTCTATTGTAAGAAAATATGAGACCTATATAAGATTGATGGATCATCTGCAAAATATTCAAATGCATGAATATCTTAGAATTAGCATGGTTTTATCACTGTATAAATCAACTTAGACAGCTTTTATTACTCCACTTAAAAATAACTTAAATCCTAAAGGGCAAAAGAAAAGAACTAAAATATTTATCTACTTTTTCCTCCTATCTTTTCTTGTAACTATAGTGAGAAACTTAGTTATTACCTAATAGTTTCATAAAACTTCAAATTTTCTATTCTGAATTCCAAAAGAGGATATTTTTTGTTGTCGTTTATTGGGGGGGGGGGCAAAGAGAGGTAGAGAGAAAGGGCGACACAGAATTTGAAGCAGGCTCTAGGCTCAGAGCTGTCAGCACAGAGCCGGACATGGGGTTCAAACCCACAAACCGTGAGATCGTGACCTGAGCCAGAGTCGAATGCTTAACCGAGGTGCCCCCCAAAGAGGGGATTTTTTGATGATTATTGCAAAACAGGACAGTTGAGATTATGTGGTTGTATACTAAGTCAAACAGAATGTGACATCATTGGAGGTGTTATGCTCTCATCTTTATAAAACCTTTATACCTCATCTTTAATTTTCCTTTAATCTTCAAAATTTTAACTTTAAAAACTTTTGCTCAAGGGAAAAATTCAGTAACTGCTTCATTGCTTCTCGTGTTTTGCTGCAAATTTCAGACACATAAGGGAAGAGCAAGCAAGAGACAAGACAAAATCAACTTGCTCACATAAGCAATAGAAGACAGATGGAAGTCGATTATGAGAAATGGGATAGCATTGGAGAGAGAGAGAATTATTGTCAGCTCAGCCATTGATGACTAGCACCTACTTTATTTTTGCCTGGATAGAGTGAAATTTATTTTCCATCACACTTTATATACTATTCCTATGTATTAAATACTTTTCTTTTTTTTAGTTAAGATTATCTTATTTAAGTCTCACTACACACTGACTTATGTGTCAGTGTTTCCAGTTTCCAGTTTGTGGAAACCAACATTCAGAGAAATTTAGTAACGTACCTGGGGAAGCATAGCTGGGAAAATGTAGAGCTTGGCTGATTCCAGAGATCTCTTACTAAGCCTTGAATTTTTCAAACATATCTCACTCTCTGTGTTCAACTCTTCGCCTACTAATTGTACCTAAGTACCTAAAGCCACTGTTTCATGCAAGAATAAATTGGGATGGAAGGATGTTGTAGAGAAGAGGGCAGAAGCTGTTGTATAGTTTTACTGTACAAATACCTATAAATGATAAAGGAAACTACATATTACAATTATTAACTCCCTAAGGAAATTAAAATACAACATATGCTCTCAATGTAGAAACAAAAGCAAGAAAGGCCCATTTTGGAGACGAACCCTACTTCAGTCAAATGTGCTATACTTTTGGAAACAATGACTTATTCACAATACAAAAATGAGGTTATTATTTTAGATTACATACAACGTGAATAAGAAGTGATCTTGTGACTGAGTCAGGCCTTGTGGTTCTCTTTCCCACCCAAACAGATTCATAATTTGGCCACTTAATTTTTGCAAATCTGTTTCAAAATTCACAGTTAATTCTCAAGTTTAAAAAATACTGATATTTCCTTTTCTTCCCCCTGATATGTTTGTGCTGTTATCTTTTTGTATGATAATGAATCATATTTTGACACGTTCCAGTATTTCCTTCTCACATGCCTTTCGTTTTTTCAGTTCCACATAATGAAATAATCACTGACCCCATTGGCATTCATTTGTACCCTGATTTGTGTAAAGGGACTCTTCGATTGAAGAGTCCCTTTATACTCTCAACTACAGGGGACTGCTGTGATCTTGTCACAGTCTATTTGTTTTGTGCTGTTTTGTTTTTCTCTCCACACATTCTTTCAATGTAATTTCATGTGAAAATACGGGTTAGTGGCTGCTTTACTTATTATTCTGCATCATCAATGGAAATACTAACTCTGACAGGAATAAATATAAGACTTTACACCACCCTACCAGATATCTGTCTTCATGAGTTTATTATTTACTATAATCCATTTACAAAATCTGCCAGTCATTTTTATGATGTGTTATACACATTTCACTCTAAGCCCCTCCTCTTGATTTTGCTATTAAAATTTAAGTTATTGTATTATTTGACAAAAATATAAGAAGGGAAGAAAGTTGCTGTCCCGCTTCATGATCAGACTCAACTTCTAAGACTCAGAAGCAATGCCTGTACGATTTCATGTAAGTTTTGCTGGGCCATTTTAGTAGGCCACGAAACAGTTGTATCTTGCATCAATTAATCTGCACTTCATTTTCATAATTAAGTATTGTTTACTTTAAAGAAAACTCAGGGGCACCTGGGTGTCTCAGTCGCTTGAGCGTCCGACTTTGGCTCAGGTCATGATCTCACAGTTTGTGAGTTTGAGCCCCGCGTTGGGCTCTGTGCTGACAGCTCAGAGCCTGGAACCTGCTTCAGATTCTGTGTCACCCTGTCTCTCTACCTCTCCCCTGTTCATGTTCTGTCTCTCAAAAATGAATAAATGATAAAAAAAATTTTCAAGACACTCAAAAGGTTTTTAAACACTTTAAAATCTAAGATTAATATAAAATATCAATAGATTTTTCTTAGAAGATCTTCAGAAGTCATTATTGGCAAACCTCCAAATGCAAAATAACAAATGGATTTTTGTGACACTTTTAGTATATTATATATTTATTGTTCTTTAGTGCACACTCTTTGTACATATGTCTGTTGCCAATGTCTTGATGGTATAAAGTTGCAGAAAAGTGGTTCCAAGTTTTAAGGTGGCTATGAAAGTTGTAGAAAATCATCATGAAGAATCCTTCTCTGGGTATTTCATAATCAAATAGACTGTTGGAGTTGAAAATAATCAAGGATTTAATTTAGGCCAATTTTTTTTTTTTTTTTGCATACAACAGTGAAGTGAGAAGATTAAAACAGATTTAAATACTATATCTCAGACTAGAACTCAGCTTTTTTAGAGGTCCAGAACTCTGATGTGCACCATCCAAATTGTTTAAAGGGAAAAGGCTATGTATTATTTTTCTGTTGCTGCCTTACAGATAAGCACAGACTTGGCAATTTTAATCACCTTTCGTCTATTACCTCACATTTCTCGGGTCAAGCATCTGAACACAACTTCACTCACTGCTCTGCTCAGGGTTTCAAAAAGTTACAATCAGGCTGTAAGCCAGACCACATTCTCATTTTGGAGGCTCACCCGAGGCAGAATCTGCTTCAAAGATCATTCGGGTTGTTGGTAGGAGTCATTTTCTCATGACTGTATAAGCGACGGCACTGGCTTTCTGCACATCCGAGGATGGAGGCCACTCTCAGGTCTTAGAGGCTGCTAAATTTCCCAGAGGCCACCTGCAGTGTTTGTTTGTTTGTTGTTTTCTGGGTTTTTTTGTTTTCTGTTTTTTTGTGTTTTGTTTTGTTTTGTTTTGTTTTTGTGAGTGAGCTTCCTTAGCATGACTGCTTACTTCATCAAACCAGAAAGGACAATATTTCAGCTCCAGGAAGTCCTGTCCCTCTTCTAAGGGCTTTCACCTGATTAAGTCAGCCCAGCACAAAATAGTATCCATTTTGATGAACTCTAATAGAACTGATTGGGAAATTTAATTCCATTGGCAACACTTCTTCACTTTTGTCATATTCTATTAGCTTGAAGCAAGTCACAGATCCAACCCACACGTAAGGAAAGTGATTACAAAGGTATGGATGCGAATGGATATCATGAGAGAGACCAGCCTAGCATATGTCCACCACAGCTTGCCATCTTAGATCCAAACCGCATAAAAGCAATCCACTGAAACAATAGAACATATACCACATACAGAAAGCATACCTAAACTTTCACACTTTGTCTCCACAATTCAAGACATATTTTTTGCAGCTATATGCATCCTCTGCCTTCTTTAAAAGATTGAACCCAATCAACCTTATTTATAATTTCATCTTTTGTCTATAAAATTGAGAGAAATTAGTTTCCTCTTCCTTTCCTATCTCTCCCTCAGTTGAGTCAGACTTTTCATTATATTTTATGTCAGCCCTGTGCAATAGAAATACAATGTGAGCCACATATGTAACCACATTAAAAATAAAAAAGAAATATGTAAAGCTATTTTTCATAGTATGTTATTTAACTCAACATATTAAACATATTGCCACCTTGATATGTACTCAATATAAAATATGCTTAAGAAACAATTTATATTTGGGGCACCTGGGTGGTTCAGTTGGTTAAGCATCTGACTTTAGCTTAGGTCCTGATCTCCCAGTCCATGAGTTTGAGCCCGTATGGAGCTCTGTGCAGACAGCTCAGAGTCTGGACCCTGCTTTGGATTCTGTCTCTCTCTCTCTCTCTCTGCCCCTCCCCTGCTAATGCTCTGTCCCTCTCTTAAAGATAAGCATTAAAAAGTGTAAAAGTATATATATTATTCCCATCAAATCTTCAAAATCTGGTGTCTGCTCAGCAGGCATTGTGAACACTTCTTACCTTATATGAACCAGGGTAGGTCTGTCTGAAAAATATCCTTATAAAATATCCCCTTCCAGCCATGGCCCTATTAATTCATTCTCTTTGTCTACTTTACAAAATGGTTTTCTACAAACAGCTTCTACTTCTTAATCTATCAGTTAAATTACTCTTTTACCCTTTTTCAGCGGGCTTCCACCCTTTAAATCCATCATTGCACTTGTTAATAACTCCGTGTGGCTAAACCAAATGGAATTTTTTTTTCTGACTAAAGCTCTCATCAGCCTGTCACACAGCTGAAGTTTTATTTCTATAACTTCTTATTATTTAAATATCGCGCCAGCACTCATGCCTAGTTTCATCTCTCCATCTCTGATATATTCTTAATCCTGTCCTTAGTGATTATTAAACCTGGTCTAAAAGAAACTCTTATGCTTCTCTACAACCAAAACTTCTTCCAGTATTTCCCATATCAACAAATGGCACAGCTATTGACCCAGGGGTTTTATGATTGTATCATTCTCTCTACATACTTTATATATTTTATAGTTCCAGAAAAAAATAATTGAGTTTCTTTGTCAAGAATTATCCCATACAGTAAAAAATGACAGCTAAGGACGACTAAAGATTGCTTTCCTGTGCGTATATTATAATGAGTAAGAGAAAATAATTGTGTATATCATATAATGATTAATGTATCATAATGATATGGACATAATACAATAATACATTTTCTCCAAATCCTTTATTCCACATCCTCTCTAACACTTGTTCTTTGCCATTTTGATAATTGCCCTTCTGACTGATGTTGAGTTAATGTCTCATTGTGGTTTTGATTTGCATTTCCCTAATAACTAATGACATTTTTTCATGTTCATTGGCCACCTTTATTTTTTCCTTGGGTAAAAAAATCTATTCATTCTTCTGACAAGCTTTTAATCAGATTGGCTTTTTTGGGTCATTAATTTGTTTGAGGTCTTTGTAAACTTGGGGTATTAACCCCTAATTATTTTCTCCTATTCAGTGGGTTGCCTTTTCACTTGGTTTATGGGTTCTTTGCTGTGCAGAAGTTTTTCAATTTGATGAAGTCCACTTGTTGACTTTGCTTTTGGAGTCAAGCCTAAAATCAGTGCCAAAACCAGATGTCAAGGACTTTACTGCCTATGTTTTCTTCTAGTAACCTAATGGCTTCAGGTCTTACATTCAAGTTTTTAGTCTATTTTTATTTAATTTTTATGTATGGTGTAAGATACTGGTCTAGTTTCATTCTTTTACATGTGGCTGTCCAGTTTTGTTTTTTTAAATAACATTTATTGAGGAGATCGTCATTTTCCCATTGTGTATTATTTCCTCCTTTGTCATAAATTGACCATATTTGGGTGGGTTTATTTCTGGGCTCTTTATTCTATTACATTAGTTTATGTGTCTGTTTTTATGCCAATACCATACTGTTTTGATTATCATAGCTTTGTAGTATAGCTTGAAATCAGGAAGCATGATACCTCTACCTTTGTTCTCCTTTCTCAATATTGCATTGGCTATTTGAGGTCTCCTGTGGTTTCATACAAACTTCAGAATTGTTTGTTTTATTTCTATAAAGTTGCCATTGAAATTTTGATAAGTATTGTACTGAGTCTGTATATTTCTTTGAGTATCATGGACATTTTAACAATATCATATTTTCCAGGGTATGAACATGGAATGTCTTTTATTTATTTATGTCTTCAATTTATTTCATTAATACCTTACAGTTTTCATTATACATGTCTTTTACCTCTTTGGATAAATTTATTTCTAGGTATTTCATTCTTCTTGATGCAATTATAAATGAAATTTTCTTATCTTTCTGATAGTTTGTTATTGGGTATAGAAATGCAACAGTTTTATATATATTTTTATTGTATTCTGCAACTTTACTAAATTCATTCATTTGTTCTATCTGTGTGTGTGTGTGTGTGTGTGTGTGTGAGTGTAGTCTTTAGGGTTTTTTATATAAAGAATCATAGCATCTGCAAATAGTGACACTTTTACTTGTTCCTTTCCAATTTGGATGCATTTTTTTTCTTGCCTAATTGCTTTGACTAGAACTGCCAATACTATGTTGAAAAAGTAGTTAGACTTGGCATCTATGTCTTATACTTAATTTTAGAGATTTTAGCTGTTCATCATTGAGGACAATGTTAGCTGTAGGTTTGCCATATATGACTTCCATTATTTTGAGGTGCATTCATTCTATATCCACTTTGTTGAGAGTTTTTATCATAAACAATGTTGAATTTAGTCGAACGCTTTTCTGCATCTATTGAGATCATCTTATGATTTTTTATCTTTTTTGTTAATGCAGTATATTACTTTGATTGATTTGTGACTGTCCGAACATCCTTGAATGCATGGAACAAATCTTACTTGAGCACACTGTATGATCCTTTTAATGTATTCTTGAATTTGGTTCATTAATATTTTGTTGAGAATTTGTGTGTCTATGTTCATCAGGGATATTGGTCTATAATTTTCTTTTGTGTGTGTGTGTGTTCATGTCTGGTTTTGTTTTCAGGGTAATTCTGGCCTCATAAAATGAGTTTAGAAGTGTTACCTCTACTTTATTATTTGTAAGACTTTGAGAAGGATAGATATTAAGTTCTTTGGTAGAATTCATCAGTGAATCCGTCTGGTGCTGGACTTTTTTTTTGCTGGGAGGTTTTGGATTACTGACTCAATCTCAATAATAATCATTCCATTCATATTTTCAATTTCTTCATAATGTATTCTTGAGGGATTGTATATTTGTAGGAATTTATCCATTTCTTTTAGGTTGTCAAATTTGTTGTCATGTAATCATTCATAATCTCTTTTGATTCTTTGTATTTCTGTAGCATCACTTGTGTTTTTCTTTCATTTATGATTTTATTGATTTGAGACTCTTATTTTTTTCTTGGTAGGTCTAGCTAAATATTTGCCAATTTTGTTTCTCTTTCCATAGAACCAGTTTAGTTTCATTAATCTTTTCCATTGTCTTTTCAATTGATATTTCATTTACTTCTGCACTAATCTTTACTTTTTCCCTTCTCTATATTAACTTTGGGCTTTGTTCTTCTTTTCTCATTCCTTTGGAGGTAAAGTTATATTGGTTGTTTGAAATGTCTTTTGTTTCTTAGGTAGACTTGTATAATGCAGAACTTTCCTGTTAGAATCATTTTTGCTGCATCACATAAAATTTAGTATGTTGTATTTCTGTTTCCATTTGTCTTTAGGTATCATTGTATTTCTCCTTTGATTTCTTCTATGGTCCAGTAGTTGTTCACTAACCTGTTGTTTAATCTCCATGTATTTGTAGTTTTCCCAGTTTTCGGCTTGTAATGATTTATAGGTTCATATTATTGTAGTTGGAAAAGATGCTTGATACAATTTGTCTTTTTAAACACTTTGAAACTTGTTTTTGTGTAATTATCTATTCTAGATCTATTCTAGAGCATTTTTTACATGCACTTGAGAAGAATGCATATCATAGAATGCATTCTTCTCAAGTGTATGTGAATATATATATATAAGGCATCTTTTAAGGCCAATGTTTCCTTATTTATTTTCTGCCTGGAATATCTATTCATTGGTATAAGTGGTGTATTAAAGTGTCATATTATTATTGTATTGCTAATTTCTCCTTTATGACTATCAATATTTGCTTTATATACTTAGGTCCTCCTATATTGGGTGCATAAATATTTACAAAGTTACATCCTCTTTTTAGATTGACCCCTTTATAATTGTGTAATGCCTCTTTTTGTCTTTTATTATAGTCTTTGGTGTAAAGTTTATTTTGTCTGATGTGTAGCTATAACAGCTTTCTTTACATTTGCATTTTCATGGGATCTTTTTCTACATCTCTTTACTTTCAGTCTATGTCCTTATATTTGAATTGTGTCTCTTGTAGGTGAAAAAATAGGTGATTTAAAAAAAAAAATCCATTCAGCCATTCTATGTTTTTTTGAGTGGAGATTTAGCCCACTTACATTTAAAGTGTTAGTGATAGTTTTGTTCTTCTTGTTGTTTTGTTAATTGCTTTCCGGATGTTTTTGTACTTCCTCTCTGTTCATTTCTTTACTTGCTCTCTTCTATTGTGGCTTGATACTTTTCTTTAGTGGTATGTTGGATACTTTGTATTATCTTTTGTGTATCTACTATAGGCTTATGCTCTGTGGTTACCATGTGGTTCATGTGTAAGACTCTATTTAACAGCATATTTTCAGTTTGTAGCAACTTGAATTTGAACGTATTCTAGAAACTTTACATTTTGCTCTTTCCCCACATTTTTTGATGCCATATTTTACATCTTTTTTTTTGCATCCCTTAACTAATTATTATAGTTATAATTTTTTGACTACTTTTTTTCTTTTAACCTTCATATTAGGTTTATAAAAGGTTAATCCACAACCTTTATTGTATATTTTCCTTTACTGATGAGATTTTTACAGTAATGTTTTGTTGTTATTTATTAGTGCATTTTCTTTTCAGCTTAAAACTGTCCTTTTAAAATTTCTTGTAAAACTCGGTTCATAGTGATAAATTCCTTTAGCCTTTGCTTGTCTGGAAAATTCTATCTCCCATTCAATTTTTTTAAGTTTATTTATTTATTTTGAGGGGGAGAGAGAGAGCAGGGAAGGGGTGGAAAAAGAGGGAGAGAGAGTCCCAAGCAAGCTCCAAGCTGTCAGGACAGAGTCCGATGAGGGGCTTGAACTCACGAACTGTGACATCATGACCTGAGCCAAATACAAGAGTCAGAAGCTCAACTGACTGAGCCATCCAAGTACTCCTCAATTCTTAATTATAACTTTGCTGGGCACAGTATTCTTTGTTGAAAGTATTTCCTTTTCAGCACATTGAATATGTCATGCCACTTCCTTCTGGTCTGCAGTTTCTGCGAAAAATCAGCTGATAATCCAATAAAGATTCCCTTATACATAATAGTTTTTTTTTTTTCTCTTGCTGCTTTTAAGATTCTCTCTTTAACTTTCAACACTTTAATCATGATGTGTTTTGGTGTGGAAGTCTTTGGGTTCATCTTATTTGAATTGTCTGTGTTTCCTAGATACAGATGTCTGTTTCCTTCTGCAGGTTAGGGAAATTTTCAGTCATTATTTTGAAAACAGGTTTTTTGTACATTTCTCCCTATCTTCTCCTTCTGGGACCACGATAATATACATGTTATTCTGCTTGATATTGTTTGATAGGTCCCTTAAGCTATGTTCTTTTTTTTTTAATTCTTTTTTTCTAGTTGCACCTCTGTTTGGGTGAATTCCACTGCCGTGTTTTGCAGGTTACTGATCTAGTCTTCTCCTTCAGCTAATCTGCTGTTGAACCCCACTAATATATTTTTCAGCTCAATCATTGTTTTCGTCTGCTCTGTGACTCCTTTTAGTACTCTCATATATATTTTATCTCTTTTGAAATTCTCCCTATTCTCTATTCTAATATTCTAATTCTCTATTCATTCTATCGCTGAGTGTGGGGTGAGCATTTTTATGACCATTAATTTGATTTCTATCCGGTAGATTACTTATTTCCATTCATTAAGGTCTTTTTTTCTGAGTTTTTATCAAATTCTTTCATTTGGAACGTATTCTTCTGTCTTTTCATTTTGCATAACATTGCATTTGTTGCTGTGTGTTAGGTGGGAATGTTGCAGGATTTCTTTACCTCAATACCCAAGGTTCATTATCTCACCACTCTGAAGAATGAAGAGGTGGACGCAGAATAAAATGAGCAGCAGGCAAAAGTTTATTAGAGTATAAGATTAGAAAGCAAGAATAATATGAAAGCTCTCCTTGCAAAGAGGGGACATTAGAAAGTGAATGCCCATGGACTATAGGCAAGGGACCTTGTTTTATAAGGTTCTGACCGGCCCCCACTTCCGTTCTCCCTTGTTCCTTCTCCAGTTCTACCCTTACTGGCTAAATAACTAAATGCCTAGCCATTCGTTTTTGATTGGCTTGTTTCCATTGTATAAGGGGTGGTCTGTGCCATACCTTTCCTTGTGGATCATACATTTTATGGTCTACTTATTTTTAGTTAGGTCTTTTGTCAAATTCCTGAGGGGACCCTGAGTGGAGTAGCTGGTGTCTGTTACATTCTTAAGACGAACCTTATGCCCAAGGGAGTTTGCTGTGGCCAGACCCTCCCAACATTGTTCCAAAATATGTGTTTTTCCCCACCCAGGGACCTCAGGTGCTAACCTTTCCCTCTCTGCCTAACTTATCCTGTCTTTCCCTATTATAAAACAGCTGCCCTCTCTCTCAGGCTTCAAGTAGTAGCATTGTGTAGGAAATGAAACTTAGTGCTCGATTTTGCCCTAGGTCTTTGTTATTTCTTGAGCTTCTGTGATTGTCTAAGTAGCCTGGCTTGTTCTTGATGGTTCCTAGTTGTTGAGAGTATGCCAAGACCTGCCAGTGTTCCAGACGGACTGATACCAGGCAGCACCTAGTTTCAGGCTGGTTGAAAGCCAGATCCTCAGGCAGAAGCTTTTAAAGTATGTTAATATATCCAGTCTTGTGGGACTGAAATTGTAAACTCTGCTGGCCTTGTAGAACAGGAGATCTGGAATTGTCCACTGGGACACTGTTGTAAATATTGGAGCTTCAGATGAATGTATAATATGCTCCTTTCTGGGAAGTAGCAGTGACCTGTAGTGAGGCTAATGGAGGGCTCAGATGGTTTCTTCCTGCTTGCGTTTCCTGAGAATGTCTCTGTGGCTTTTAGCATGTGGCCATCCTGAAGTCCTTCTCTCAGGTTTAAGCTTCAGGACAAGTACAGGGGCCTTTTCCACAGGTACATTAAGGGTGTCTTACAGTCTTCTCTCTGTACACGCCTTGACCTTTAGTGATGCTGGGGAAGAGTGCTGGGTGTGGGACATACCCAAACTTTAGTGAGGCTTTGTCTGCATGCACCCACCTGCCATTAGCAAGGTAGAGGGAAAGTGCACTAGCAAGTGCCTTCATCCCCAAAGAAAGTCTCAACTGACTCTTGTCCCTTGGGCAGGCACTTTAAGATTGGCAGCTAAATCTCCTTCACATAGAATCCAGTTACCTCTCAAGCCACTGCCTTTGCACTAGTTCCTTGGAAGAATGAATGCATGTAAGCTCTTCAAAAGGATGATCTCTGATCCACACTAACCCCCAGATGCCTTAGACGTCAACCCCATGGGTTTTCAAATCCATGTGTTTGAACCTTGTTTCTCTAGTGCAAGTCTCAAGGGTTGGGGTGCCCAGTATGAGGCACAATCCCCCAGTCCTCAGGGAGAGATTCTGGACCAATATGGTTCTTCCCTATTGTGAGTCACCATGCTGGGGGTAGGATTTTTGGCAAGCCCGTGTCTCCTACCTGTCTTGATGTGGCCTGTTTATCCCTTGTGGAGAAATCTGTTCAGCTAATCTTCAGTTCTTTTTCATTAGGAATTATTTTATATATAGCTGTAGAGTCGGTGTGTCTGTGGGTCAAGGTGAATTTAGGGTTTTCTTACACTGTCATCTTGGACAACCTCCTCTCTCTATATCTTTTATTGGTAAGTTTAATTCACTTACATTTGAAGTAATTAGTAGATAATTGAAAGGACTACTGTCATTTGGATGTTTTCTGTGTATTGTGTACTTCTTTTTTTCGTGTGTTCCTCTCTTCCTCTCTTCCTTTGGGATTTGATTTTTTTTTTTTTTTTTTTTTGGTAATCGTAGACTTTGATTTTTTTTTTTCTTTTCCTGTTTGGTTTCTTTCATAGGTTTTTGTTTATGGTTACTATAGGCTTACCTAAACTTCTTATAGTTATAACAGTGTTTTACTGTTACAACTTAACTATAATCACATGCAAAAAATCTACAATTTTATTCCCTCTCCCCCAACTTTTTATTAATGTCAGAATTAACTTTTTTTTTGTATATCCATTAACACATTTTTGTGGTTACAGGTATTCTTCATAATTCTGTCTTTTAACTTTTATACGAGGGACAAAATTAACATACTCATTATCCTTATATTACTGAGTATTCAGAGTTAGACTAAATACCTTTACCTTTCACAGACTTGCTTGTTTCTGTTCAGCATCATTTTATTTCAAAATGAAGAATTCCCTGTAACACTTCTTGTAAGTGGTGATGGATTCCCTTTGTTTGGTTTGTCCTTTGGGCTTCATGAGTCTGGTCGTCCATTTCCCTCTTTGATATGGGAAAGTTTCAACCAGCATTTCTTTAAATTAGAAATTTACCCTTTTTACCTTTTCTCTTTTTCTTCTCCTTCTGGTACTCATCTGATGCATACATCATTTCACTTAAACATGGTCTAGAAATCCCACATACTTTCTTCATTTCTTTATTTTATTTTTTATTTTATTTTATTATTTTATTTTATTTTGTTTCTCCAACTCAATAATTTCAAAGGACCTGTCAAGAATGTACTGACTCTTCTGTTTGATGACGTCTGCTCTCGAAACTTTCTATTGAATTTTGCATATCAGTCATTGTATTCTGCAGCTCCAGAAATTTGTTTGGTTCTTTTTTTTTTTTTTTTAATAGTTTCTCTTGGTTAAATTTTCATTTTGTGTAAGTATTATTGTCCTGATTTCATTTAGTTATTTACCTGTTTTCTCTTGTGGCTTATTGTGTTTCCTTAAAAGAATTGTGCTGTGTTTTCGCTTTTGTTTTTAGGAAGGTAGTTCAATAAGTAAAGTTCTTTTGATGCTTTATTTATTTTGCTCCTTTGGTGGCATCATGTTTCCCTGGTACTTCTTGATCATTGTATATTTTCATGATGTCTTTACTTTTGAAGGATCAGTCACCAATTCCAGTCTTGGTAGGCTAGCTTGGACAGGGAAATCCCTTCACCAGTGAGCCCAAGCCAGAGATTCTGGGTGGGCTAGTTAGCAGGGTCTGTTAACAGGCAGGTTTAGTGTTATAGTCCCCAAGCAGCTGGTCATGATGCTGGTGTCCATGAGCATGGCTGATGTCTTTTATTTTCCTCTCTTTTTTTCAGAAACTACATGTTTTAACACAAAAAGTAAATTACTCCATTTCTTATTGGCCTTCTTATATTGAAAGCATTATTATTTTTTTTTTTTAAAGTATTTTTTTTTCCACGTTTTTATTTATTTTTGGGACAGAGAGAGACAGAGCATGAACGGGGGAGGGGCAGAGAGAGAGGGAGACACAGAATCGGAAACAGGCTCCAGGCTCTGAGCCATCAGCCCAGAGCCCGACGCGGGGCTCGAACTCACGGACCGCGAGATCGTGACCTGGCTGAAGTCAGACGCTTAACCGACTGCGCCACCCAGGCGCCCCTTATTTTATTATTTTAATTTCCAATGTATTCTCTTACATTCTTATAGACATGGAGTTCAATAATGAAAGTATTTATTGTCTGCATTTGTTGTCTGGCCATTATTCTTTTCATCCCATGATTATTCCTGGGGCACAGGGGAAGCAGAGGACGGAAATGTTACAAATGACCATTTCCAGGTGTCAAATCATGATTTATGAGCGGGGTCTGGTAGCAGAGGGGTGGCCCTATGCTTTATACTACACTGCTCCAAGCCAGAGAAGTAGAGCTATGAAGGAAGAACGATGCAGCCAAGAAAAAGGAGCAAAGGTCCTGACAAAGGAACAGACTAGATGTATCAAGACCTAAAGAACGTGCCATTGTTACAGGAAAGTGGGCAGTGAGACAGAGTGTCTCAAGGTTAAAAGGAATTAGATGGGGGCGCCTGGGTGGCGCAGTCGGTTAAGCGTCCGACTTCAGCCAGGTCACGATCTCGCGGTCCGGGAGTTCGAGCCCCGCGTCAGGCTCTGGGCTGATGGCTCAGAGCCTGGAGCCTGTTTCAGATTCTGTGTCTCCCTCTCTCTGCCCCTCCCCCGTTCATGCTCTGTCTCTCTCTGTCCCAAAAATAAATAAAGATTGAAAAAAAAATTAAAAAAAAAAAAAAAAAGGAATTAGATGATACAGAGTTTTGTAGTCCTTAGTCAGCAGGTTGTTTTTACTCTAATTAAACATGAGCAAGTGGTTATTTTAGGCACTTTTTAAGAGTTCTATGATCTGATTCTCATTATACCAGAAACTTTGTAGCCCTCCTTTAAGCCAAATACTGCCAGTGTTTTCCTTCTAAAATTGAGTTAGATAATGTGGCACATTGCCCAGAGATGCTTCAAAGATGACTTATTTCCCAAACACTGATATTCCTGTTATCAAATATTTACTCGACTTGCAACAACCATGAAGTTTTTATTAAAAGAAAGCGTAATTGGAACGTAGCCATGCTTATTCATATATGTATTACATTGTTGCTTTCATGCTACAATGACCAATTTGAGAAGTTGCAATAGAGTGCATGCATCAACCAAACCTAAAATATTTCTTATCTGACATTAAAAAGAAAAGCCAACTCTTGAGACTGAAAAAATATTTAAAAGCCAGAATTTATTTGAAATAATAAATTAATAGCACTTTAAGTAAGCCTGATCACAAACAAAATAGAAATCACAGATTAACAATATAAGAATTTTAAAAAGTGGATTTAACTATCAAAAATACATATTTTAGAAAATAATACGTTGGTAATAGCACTTTTTTTTTTAAAGATTATTTAATTTTGAGAGAGAAGGAGTGTGAGTGGGGGAGGTGCCGAGAGGGAGGGAGACACAAAATTCAAAGCAGGCTCCAGGCTCAGAGCTGTCAGCACAGAGGCCAACGCAGGGCTCAAACTCACAACTTCGAGATCATAACCTGGTCCGAAGGAAGACACTTAACTAGACTGAGCTACCCAGGTGCCCTGGTCATAGTACTTTTTTACAAGAAAATTGACATGTGGGATGGAATAATAAATTTGTCCAAAGAAAGTATCAAGGAAGAAAGCAATACTTCTGAATATGTCTATTTTATTTATTATCCTCCCTTAAATAAAAGCAAAGCAAAACAAGAAACAGGCCCAGATAGCTTTAGAGAGTAAGAAGGAAGGATGTCCTCCCAAAATCTTCTTAGGAGAGTAGTATAAAAAAAACATCACCACACATCACACACATAGGCCACAACATCATTTGTGAACCGGTAACAATTTTATTTCGTGGTAACTGAGCACAAGAACATGGTGTTCTCCAGATGTATCTTAGTTCAAAAACATTTGGGAACATTGCCTACTACTCTTTTTGATTATCTAATTGAAAAATGGTAATTAATATTTCCATTAAACTCACTTGAAAGACAGAAATCCTTCTCATGTATGACTTCAACTTCTAATCAATCTCTCTTACAGTATTCAATTCTGGTCAAGACATTGCTCAAATGTTACATATTCTAGAATCCTCTCCTGTCTGAATTAATAGAATAGCCTTTAGTCAATAGAGTATTTATTTTATGTCTACTAAAAAACACACCAGCCTGCTTTCGAAAGGGGAGTTATAGCTTCTTAAGCTTTTTAGAATATCTTTTATAGTAACACATCTTTATTGTAAATCAAGGTATTTAATGCGCTACAGTCAAAGGTTTTAATAAATGCTCAAATTTTACATGCTTGAAAATTAACACCAAGAAACAAAGAGCATTATGGTAACTTTGTCACCATTTTGTTATTAAGTGGTTCTCGTTACTGGTAGTGATTCTGACTTCTCTGACAGGAATGTCCAAGGAAATGTTTTATTAATGATTGAAGAGCACTTTGAAAATGTGAAGTGCCACATAAATACTAAATTATTCCTGACATAAGGAACTAGACTACACCAGCTGTCCTAGCCATAAATGTCAGATCATGGGATTATTTCTGGGAAACAGCTATTGTCTAATCCCTGTCACTTCAGTCTTTTGAAGGAGCCAAAAGCACGTGCTTTACTGTTAGTCAAATTTAATAAACTCTGCTGCTTTCTGTTACAGTAGGATACTTAATTAGATCACAAAACCAGATTAATAATCAGGGAAGGAAGGTCTGGATTGGAAAAGAATTGGTGTGAAATTTCAAAAAGAGAACAAAAATGTGTGTAAAATATCCTAACACATATGACTGATGATTTATGTTTAAAAAATGCATACTTGGGGCGCCTGGGTGGCGCAGTTGGTTAAGCGTCCCACTTCAGCCAAGACACGATCTCGCGGTCCGTGAGTTCGAGCCCCGCGTCTGGGCTCTGGGCTGATGGCTCAGAGCCTGGAGCCTGTTTCCGATTCTGTGTCTCCCTCTCTCTCTGCCCCTCCCCCGTTCATGCTCTGTCTCTCTCTGTCCCAAAAATAAATAAACGTTGAAAAAATAAATAAATAAATAAATAAACAAACAAATAAATAAATAAATAAAATAAAAAATGCATACTTAATTATAAAAAGAATATGGACTGGTGGGGGGCAGTTGTGATTCAACAGGACAAACACAGGCAGACATCTTTGGAAATAAAAATGATTCTATGAATAGGTTTAATGATTGAAACTGTTGTAAACACGATGTTTTAAAAACATAATAGTCATATTTCCATTAGCGGAGAATAGGACAAATAAAACCTCCATAAATAGCAAAACAACTAAAAAAAAAGAACATGAATACACTGAGGTGTAATTTATAATGGTTTTAAAGAATTAGTTGAATGTAAGAAAAAAGAATTTATGTGATGTTGATGCCAAAAACATTCTCTTTAAGTATCCTAAGCTACTTTAAAACTATCCCTATGGAAAGAAAGAAAACAAAAAGACACTATTAAGTTACTATAATAAATGAGGTGTACATTTTATAATATTTTGAGGGAATTTATATAGGCATTCCTCCATTTTACTGTATTTTTTGCACTTTGTAGACATTGAATTTTTTTTTTTCCAAATTGAAGTTTTGTGGCAAACTTGTGTTGAGACAATGTTGAGGCACCATTTTTTTTTAACAGCCTTTGCTCATTTTGTGTCTCTGTGTCACATTTTGGTAATTGTCACAATATTTCCAAATTCTTCATTATTATATTTGAATTGTTGCAATTTCATGACAATACTTTAACAGATGAGTTGCTTCTTATGGACAGGCAAAGAAAATGGTTTCTTGAGGGGCGCTTGAGTGGCTCAGTCAGTTAAGCGCCCGACTCTTGGTTTCTGCTCAGGTCATGATCTCAGTTTTGTGAGTTCAAGCCCCACATTGGGCTGTGCGCTGATGGTGTGGAGCCTGCTTAGGATTCTCAATCTCACTCCCTCTATCTCTGCCCCTCACCTACTCATACTGTCTTTGTCTTTCAAAATAAACAAACCTTAAAGATTTTAAATAAAAAAGGAAAGTTCTTTCTTGAGATGGAATCTACTCCCAGTGAAAATGCTGTGGAAATTGTTGAAATGACAACAAAGAATTTAGAATATTACATAAACTTTGTCTATAGGGGCACATGGGTAGCTCTTGGTTGGTTAAGTGTCTGACTCTTGATTTGGGCTCAGGTTATGATCTTGAGGTCTGTGAGTTCCAGCCCACATAGGGCTCTGTGCTGTTGGCTTGGGCCTGTTTGGGATTCTCTTGCTCTCCTGCTCTCTCTACCCCTCCCCCTCTCAAGTTCTCTCTCTCTCTCTCTCTCTCTCTCTCAAAAATAAATAAACTTTAAAAAAAGTTAATGAAGCAGATGGAGTGTTTGAGAGGATTGATTCCAATTCTGGAAGAGGTTCTATGTGGGTAAAATGCTATAAAACAGTTTACATGCCACAAAGAAATCATATGTGATAGGAAGAGTCAATTGATGTAAAAAATTTCATTTTTGTCTCACTTTAAGAAATATCACAGTCATCCTAGCCTTCAGCAACCACCACTCTGACCAGTCCACAGCTATTAACATCGAGATAAGGCTCTCCACCAGCCAAAAGATTATTATGACTCTGAAAGCTGAGATAATGGTTGGCCTTTTTTTTTGTTTTTTTTTTTTTTTATCAATAAAGTATTTTTAACTGAAGTATTTAAATCTTTTGGACACATGCTGTTGTATACTTCATAGAACTATAGTCGAGTGTAAACACAAATTCCATATATGCTGGGAAACCAAAACATTTATTTGACTAGCTTTATTGCAATATTCTTTTTATTGCAGTAGTCTGGAACCAAACCCACAATATCTCCAAGGTATGCCTATATTTAGGAAAGTGACAAAAGTATTATAGTTTTGGTATAAGAGATAAATTTTAGTGTATTTGTTTTTGTTTTTGTTTTTAAGTAAACTCTACACATATCATGGGGCTTGAACTCATGACCCCAAGATCAAGAGTCACATGTTCTACTGACTGAACTTCTCTGTAAACCTAAAATCACTCCAAAGTGAAAAGTTTATTTTAAAAAAAGTGTAAAGTAAGAATGTTGCTAATTTGAGTAACATGGAGGTTGAAGAAAAATGATAAATATGAGAATATTATCATATATATTAACGTTATAAATGTTAGAAGAGACATCCAAGAGTATCATGGCAAACTGAGTGCTCATTAACTTCCATAAACACAAACTCCTCCTAAAACAATAGAATAAGTTTTAAGTATTAAATCATAAAGGGAATAGGAGAGGAAAAAATCAACAGTGTTTTGGAAACTGCATAAATGTTGTCTGAGTTAGTAAGCTTGAATAGCAAAATATTATTTTTTTTAGCATTTATTTATTTTGAGAGAGAGAGGCAGAGCATGAGCAGTGGAGGGGGGGAGAGAGAGAGAGAGAGATACAGAATCTGAAGCAGGCTCCAGGCTCTGAACTGTTTGTTAACACAAAGCCCAACACCGGGCTCGAACTCACAAACTGCAAGACCATGACCTGAGCTGAAGTCGGATGCACAACCGACTGAGCCACCCAGGCGCCCCTGAAAAGCAGAATATTAAGCCAATTGTGAAAAGCTGAGGGGCAACTGGATTTGTAGAATTGAACCCTCATAAGTTTCTGGAATTGGATGTAACCAACCTGGAAGTGGAGGTAATCTTGATGTGATAACAGGAAGATTGATTGTTCTAAATGGAAGTTTTACCCACACTTCACCCACTCCAGCCATGCAGTCTAGAGACAATTACACTTCTCTATCACAGAAGACTAAACATCATTCTCTGAAGAGGGTAATAAAAGGCTATGGACTGCAGATAAGAGGAATGGTTTAAAGAAAAGTTTACGTATCAAACGTTACGAATATTGGGACCCACCAGTTTCTTTCCCTGCTGGAATTCTAGAATTTTCAGTGCAGTTAGCAAGGCATATATTCTTCCAAAGTGGAAAATCTTACCAACTCAAAGAAATGAATAAAAATTCTGACTTTAAAGATTCCCCAGTGAAATGGTTCAGCCACATGACAACTCAATAAAGACCAAAAAAAAAAAAAAAAAAAAAAGGCCATATCTATATATGCAGATTTTCAAAAAAAGTATTTTAATTTCTCTGCTTTTAAAGAAAAGAAAATGACCAGGGATCACTAGAACTTTTCTTTAAAAAACTAAAGCAAAAAGTCTCTGTTGTGACTGATTGAGTCTGTGATAAACACTAAAGATTAAAAAAATCAGCAGGAAAAGAACAGAAATTGTGAAAATAACTTTAGAACAGACAGCTTCTGAGCATTTAAAGAAGGTACAGCATTAATCAACAAATGGCTGCCATAAAAAGCAACATCGAGAGGGTTAAAAAAAAGAATTCAATAGACAATAATGTATCAGAATTTAAAATCTCCAATAAAATCGAACAAAAACAAATGAAATGGAAATTATTAGGTGACAAAAGGGAAAATCAGACAACCCATCTACAAATTATATACAGAAACAAAAGTCCTAGAAAGAAAGAAGAGAGAGTGTGGAGGGGAGGAGTTACCAGAGTCAAAGAAGGGACTAGGGACAAGGCACAGAGAATGCCAACGAGTGAATCTGTGTAGAGACATAACAAAGAGGATCAGCATAGAATTTCAGAAAACGAGCAGCACAATCATATCGAGTTTTTCGTCCTCTCCCTCCATGTGCACCTTTCCGCTCTACTTCCTGAATTATATTTTACTCTCTGGAAACTCATTCTTAGGCTCTTTTTCTGGTTTTTCCATCTTAGGTTTGTGTCCTTTTGTTTTGTTTCTGTTGAAGTGTTCCAGGGCTTAAGACTCCTATCTTTTTACTTTCTATTCTCATTTCCTTGGTGTTCTCTTCCAGTTTTATGGATTTAATCTATATGCTGATTGCCAAAATTACATTCACAGTACCAGCCTCTGTCTCAGTTATAGCTTGTAAATGTGCCTAGTTAGTATCTCAAATCAACATGTGCAAAAAATGAACCCATAATTTTCTTCTTCGACTTGATCTGCTCCTGCGGAGGCCATCCTTATCTCATTTGATGGCAACTCTAACTTTTCATGCTTTCGGCACAAAAACTATCATGTCATACTTAAACCGCCATTTTTATTTTTTCACATCCAACCCTTTGAAAAGTCTTTTTTGCTTACATTTAAAATGAATAGGGGCACCTGGGTGGCTCGGTCGGTTGAGTGTCAGATGTCTGCTGGGGTCACGATCTCCTTGTTCGTGAGTTCCAGCCCTGCCTCAGACTCTGTGCTGACAACTCAGAGCCTGGAGCCTGCTTCTGATTCCGTGTCTCTGCTTCTCTCTGCCCCTCCCCCGCTTGTGCTCTGTCTCTGTCTCTGTCTCTCTCTCTCTCAAAAGTAAATATACACTTAACAAATGTTAAAAAACAGGGACGCCTGGATGACTCAGTTAAGCCACCAACTACAGTTCAGGTCGTGATCTCGTGGTCTGTGGGTTGGAGCCCCACGACGGGCTCTGTGCTGACAGCTCAGAGCCTGGAGCCTGCTTCAGATTCTGTGTCTCCCTCTCTCTCTGCCCCTGCCCCACTCGCTCTCTCCCTCAAAATAATAAATAAACATTAAAAACATTTTTTAAAAATGTTAAAAAAATAAAATGCATCAAGATTTGAGTACTCTTCATCCCAACTGCTATCTTTGGGTTTATTCTACAATTTCTTATTTTCGGTGATCTTATCACTGTTCTTCCCACTTCATCTGGAGTCCAGCATCCTATTTTTTTTTTTTTTTAAGTTTATTTATTTTTGGGACAGAGAGAGACAGAGCATGAACGGGGGAGGGGCAGAGAGAGAGGGAGACACAGAATCGGAAACAGGCTCCAGGCTCTGAGCCATCAGCCTAGAGCCCGACGCGGGGCTCGAACTCACGGACCGCGAGATCGTGACCTGGCTGAAGTCGGACGCTTAACCGACTGCGCCACCCAGGCGCCCCGAGCATCCTATTTTCAATAGAGTAGCCAGATTAAAAAATTTTAAGGCTGATAATTTTTCTGCAATGGTTTCTTATTCCATTCATAGGAAAAAACAAAGTTCTTGAAAACACTCCACGAGGTCCTTTCACGATGTAGCCATTTGTTCTCTCCCTTGCAACATCCCCTAAGAGGTTTCCCATTCCCCCCAAGCCAACCTCCTTGCTAAATCCTCCAGGTCCAATCTAAACGTGTTCCAGCCAAAGGGACTTAATGCTCACCATTCTCTCCACATAGAATGCCTTCACCATCTTATTTGGTGGCTAATCCCTTTATTTAATTCACATCTTTGCTCAGATGTCACTGCACACGAATGGTACAGTGCCTGGTATCATGTTTAAAATGTATTCTACCTTCTCTATAAGCAACTCCAGATATCCTTTCTCCTGTTCCCCTTTTCATTCTGACCAGGATATTTGTCACCTCCTAATATTCTTCTGAATTTACTTGGTTATTATATTTGTAATTTATATTCTTCTCTTTAATATAAACTCCTGAAAAAGAGGTATTTAATCTATTTTCATTGGGTAATGGATCGCACATGCTTATAAGACTAACATATACTGGAAATTCTTAAGTAAAAAGGGAAATACTGTTGGATATATTCATGTAGTCGTAATAATATAGCTACTGAATAGTGAGCTAACAAAATTTAGAATGCATCTTTCAGAGGGAATCAAAGTATGAAAAACCAGGAGGTAAGACAGAAATAGGGAAGATACACTAAACTCATTTTTTTACAAATAAATACAATTGTATAGTGACTAAAACATACAAAAAAAATCAACATACGCCTGTAATTTAGAAATAGAACAACAAACAACAACAAACAACAATACTAAAAGACACAGCCAGACCCATTGAAAGTCCCAGGCTGTAAATAATGGAAGTGAAGTTGATTCTGCAGCAGGCTATTTTTCATCACAGCCCTTATAGAACTAAAATATAATTAACTGTGCAAAGGTAACTTAGAAATGAACATTAATTTCAAGAGATGTTTCCATTAAATACAAGAATGAAAATTAATATAACTTTCAAACGTATATGGGGTCAGCAATGAAAAGATGCCAATGCAAGTGAGTTCAATTTCCATCGTTCATAGAAAGGATCAATATTCCCTTATAAAATATATAAATCAAGAAAGCAGTGGCATTGCATCATATAAAGTTTTGGAGCAATTTCTCAAACAAACTGAAATAGAAACCTAAAATAGACCTCGAGGAACAGGGGAGGGAATCGGGCTTTCACATGGACCATTGTCTGTCATTCCTAAACTGCTCTGTGTACTATTTGATAGCTAATATATTATTAAAAAGTATGGGCTCAATAGTGATAAAATAGAAGCGTCTTTATATCTCACGTCACTTTTTCAGCCATTTTGTAGTTAATCTTCCTCCCTGTGTCTTAATTTTCAAGTGTAAGAAAAATCTCATTTTCATTATTCATACTCACTTCACTGATATCCCTTTAAGTGAATTCCAGTATTCTGAGTATATAGACTGTCTGGTCTTTTCTGATTACATAGATAATATGTGGTAATGGAAGTGATGTCAAGGAGCTAGTGTATTTCTCAGCAATGTGTGGAGGATGACACTGGTTCTGAGTTGATCGCTTTCAAGAGCTCCTATTGCCCTCAACTTTAGGAGCTTAACCAAAAATCTGATTTAAAAAACCACAAAATTCCCATGACTTTTATTAGACATATATGGTACTTGAGGGATAGAATCAAGAGATACTGTGACTCGCATCCATTATTTTTGGATTCTAGTCTTCAGTTATGTACACTTGGGGAAAGAGGAGGGGAGAAATGATCATAGATACTGACCCATATCATAAATTTACATCCCACGATATAGCTTCTATACCATTTATTTCACTTTTTACGCAATCTGCTCTTGTATAATTCCTCCTCCCATGGAAAGGTGCACTTTCAATATCTCTTCCTAGCTCTAGAGATGGCTTTGAAGTCCTGACCAAGTCACTCTTATGTTTGGATAGAGTAATTTGCTATCTCTATACTGTAATGATTTTGAAGCACGCCTAAATTTTCTAATCTATATGCTCTGCCGTTTTCATGTCTTTCGTAAATTTCATGACATTTATGAAAACGATTAGAAGGTACAAATGCTTATCTAGCATTAATATTCTAAAGGGAGATAGATGTGCAGAATGTCCAAATTATTTAACCTCTATGTCTCAATTTCCTTATCTATAAAGTGAGATAATAGTACCTATCCAATACAAATATTGGGAGGATAAAATGAGTTCATACATATAGGATGCTTAGAACAGCACCTGGGTCATTGTTAGTACTATCAATGCATTTCCCATTACTATAATTTTTTATTTGGCTTTATTCCTACAAAGACAGGTGTTGGCTCTCTGAACCTTAGTTGATTCCTAAGTTCTGAACGCAGAGATCTGTCTGTGTATCTTTCAACTGGCATTTTACAGATTGAAGGAAAACAATGTTTCATACGATACATCAACTAAGTGTAGTTAATGGCATTATGACATTTTACTTTTGGAAAAATAAGGAACTGTGTGGAAAATAGATTTATTGGTAAGTGGTAAATTGGGCAGAGAAACTGTGGCTAAGAAACTAATTAATATATGTAAATAGAGGACTTGCAACTAAGGATGCCACTATGGGACTATAAAGAAAGAGCTTACATGCCAAGAACACTTCAAGTCAAATAGTTAACTCTTTAGAGGATATGTGACTCTCAAATTCTATTTCCATTGACCTAAGAAAGTAACGTAGGAAGAAAGGGACATGATAAAGGGGAATAAACTTAATTTGTTTGAATCGAGCGTGGAAGTTCTGAATAGAGAAATCCAAAATAGCTGAGACACATCAAGGTAGGGGTTATAGTTCAAGTTGACATAAAATCCCGGGTAACAGACTTTAAATAGATACCAGAGATAAGTCAGGTACCCATGTATTTTAGCTGGCAGGAAGGAGTACAGTTGCTATGATGCATGAATAACTGGGCGTATGGCAGAACAAACAAAAAAAACAAAAAAACAAAACCCACAAAAACAAACAAAAAAACCCACGTTGTCTTCTATCACGTTTCTATGTGTTTCCTAGAATCAGCTAGGCAGTTCTGGCCTGATGCCTCTCATAGTGAATACAGTTGAAGAGAAGTTGGGACGAGAGTCATTTTTGAGTTTGACATGGCAGGACAGTCAAGGTGTCTCTGTCACATTGCTGAGGGTTGGTCCTGTTTGCTGGCCAGGAGCTCTCTAGAACTATCGCATGCATTGTCCCCCCATGGCCTCCTCATGTCTCTTGGGCTTCTCATTTCATAACAGTTGGGCTCTAAAACATGTATGTTTTAAGAGTTGGATAGCAAAAGCAGCCTGCACCCAGAAGATGGAATCATTTCCTCCATGCTCTATGGAAAAAAGTAGTCACAGAGCTTGCCCATATACAAGAAGAGGTGTCTCTTTACTGGAAGAGTGTCAAAAAATAAAAGGATAAATCTTAATTCATCATATAGTCTTAAAATGATGAAAAATACTTAGCTTTGGACTTACCCTCTTTTCCCAAAGGAAAAGTCTCAAAGGGATTTTGTTTATGTTTTGTTTTGTTTTTTTTTTCTGTTTTTTTTTAATAGATTCACTATTAACTGTTTTTATTTACTTGAGGAAAGAAGAAGATAAAATGGTATTGAATAATGTGGGTGAAGAGACAATCTAGGGCAGGGAGTGATGCCACAGGATCATAGTGGGCACTGGAGTGAATGCCCCTAGACAGTGAGAAAACAAAGAGATTGATTAGGTTAGTTCTGGGAAAAAGAGGAAACTGGCACATTTGAGACGACTCCCTATTTATTTTTAATTTTCTTCGCCTCCATTACTTAACCCCTTATATTAGCAGCTGGGAGGAAATCTCATACTGGGTAGTTTTTAAGCCTGCTTTCTTATTTGTAAATAATATCTAACCATATTTACATTTTATGGTAGGTTCTATTCTCTCATTTCATATTTTAAGCCAGATTCTCTGTAAGTAAATTCTGATAGGCAAATGTATTTCTCCCCAAAGTTTCACAGTGCAGAGCTTAGGCTGGATCTGTGTCTTCTGATTCCTAGACTGGGTTACTACCTATACATCACCTTTATTTACATTTTTCAAAACTTCATAGTGTCACCTTTAATTTGCTAATTCACCTGCCAAACTGGTGGCTTAAAAACACCGTTGCAGCCAAATTCTTCCGGTGATCAGTATCAAGACTCTCAAGTTAAAGCCTTACTTGGCCTTCACTGACGCTCTCCCAGCCAATACCACTGAAATTCATTAGTGGATGCTGTGCCTTTGGCAAAAGTTCTGCATGTATTTAGATGTCAAGCAACATGTTTACTACTTCAAGGCAATGGAATCAGGTTACCATGGAGCTGGAAGAGGACAGTGAGCATTAAATCACTGCAAGATTTCGAACTCACAGGCCTATAATCCTGAGGATAGTGTATTGCCATCTTGGATAAATGGCCAAATAAAATTTTATAATGGTTCTCATTTTCAACAGAAAGAGAAATTCATTGCAAAATGTAATCTCTTTCCTCAACAGCTTCCACAGCTTCTGGAAGTACTGGCAATAAGACATGGCAAAATAACAAGAACAATTGGCAGAAAAGTTTTAATTAAATTAACATACCAATCTTCCAAAGCTTAAATTATTTAAATTACTAACAGCACTCTGTGGATGTGACAAAGCAGCAAATAAGACCCTGAGTAAAACAGAATGGCTTCACAGTAGTTATTTTGCCTTTTAAAATGCATTATCAGTGGATATTTAAGGGGAGAATCTAATTATTTGAGGAGGTCATAGGTGACATTTGAGTAATCAATGTCTAACCATGTAAAATGACCTTCAGTTTATCCCAATTAAGTCAGTTTTCTATGTTATTTGACAGCTTTGTGAAAGTGTATAATGTTTATTTTTTAAAAGCAAAACACATTGATTCAGGTTGTTGTTGTTTTCTTTTTTCCACCCTCGATTGCTACAGTCTACATTAAAATAGAAGAATCTTACAATTGTGAAAGTGACAACAGAGGTCCCTCATGTGTTGGAAGCTCCCAATTTGATAAACATGGGCTACTGTATTTTTCTTTTCCTTAATGGATTTGACAAGCCTATGAGATTATGGAGCTTAGGGTGTATGTAACTGAAATAGGAAAGTAATGAGCACAAAAGAAGCAATTTCTTGAAAGTTTTACGTATACCTCAAAATTGAAGTCACATTCATGCTTCCTTCTGGAGAGGGATCAAAGACAAACTCAGAGCATAGAATATTGAAGAAAAAAGTAATGTGGATAAAAGCTAGTTGAAAGCAAGGTAAGTAAGATCGCAAGGGAGCTTGTCACCTACTTGTGCACTTGATCAACTAGAAGAGGGTACTTGAACATTATTCTCCGAGCTAGCTTTCATTTTGCCCTTCCTGCATCTACCACAAGGTCAGTAACATTTTCTTTAACCTGACAGCTTGAGGGGGACATTGCTGGAACTCACAGCTCATAAGCATCACAGCATCCTTTCCTGGTTACATGAGAATATACTGGACTGAGAGAGATGAATGAAAGGTACTCTTTTAGCCAGCCGCAGTCTTTTCTTATTTATTGTAAGTGATTAAAAGGTACACTGTCGTATACTTAATATATTTACCCATTTGTATCAAGATTACATGTCCCCATGTAATATTCATACACCAAATATGAAAAAAATATGTATTCATATCCTTAATTTTGTAGTTGAGGAAACTAAACCAAAAAACTAAGTGGTGTGTTAAAATGTACAGTAATAGTTTTTACTTGCTCCAACATGACGCATTTCCTCTGCCCTTGAAGAATGCACGTCACTTTATAAATTATGATGTAATTAAAAATAATTTCTCATTTTCCTATCTGTCTTATATGTTTCTTGAAAAAAAATGGTGAAGAATGGTAAAGTAAGAAAGTGAACTACTTATTTGCTCAGTAGTAATTTTGTCTTTAAAATGAGTCATGTTCAGGATGGCAGCTAATCAGAAAAAGAGAACATAAAAGAACCAGTAATGGAACACCAACCACGCTTCAGCCCGGCCTATCAAAAGAAGACTAATCCATGACAGCATTCTGTCTATGATAAACCTACTTCACCTCCTACTCTCATTTTCAATATTACTGCCTAAAGCTGGGTTTGCTTTTAATACAATCATCACTCAAATGTGCCACAGAAAGGGGTAGAATAACCAAATGCATTAATGTTTTCCTATAAAGTCTGGCGAAAGTTTATTTCTGCTTCTCTGTGGGTTTTTTTAATTTATTTTATTTATTTATTTTTAATTTAATGTTTATTTTTGAGAGAGAGAGAGAGAGAGAGAGAGAGAAAGAGAGAGTGTGTGAGTGGAGGAGGGGCAGAGAGAGAGGGAGACAGAATCCTAAGCAGGATCCAGGCTCTGAGCTGTCGGCACAGAGCCCAACCCGGGGCTCAAACTCACCAGCTGTGAGATCATGACCTGAGCCTAAGTTGGATGCCCAACCGACTGAGCCACCCAGGCGCCCCTCTGCTTCTCTGTGTTGATAGGCTTGCTTCCTTAAATCTTTGGTAGATGAGTAAATTAAATTAAGGGAGACAGAAATTGAGAAATTCATGACTCAGTACACAAAAACACAATAAAAAATATTTTGGGGATGCCTGGGTGGCTCGGTTGGTTAAACCTTTGACTTTGGCTTATGTCATGATCTTGCAGTTCATGGGTCCAAGCCCCGTGTTGGGATCTGTGCTGACCGCTCAGAGCCTGGAGCCTGCTTCAGATTCTGTGTCTCTCTCTCTGTCTCTCTCCAAAAATAAACATTAACAAAAAAGAAAATATTCTTGAGAAGGACTGAAAACAGTAATAAAAGAAAGAGTGGATAACAAGAGAGCATTATTTTTGTTATAAAAAAGTTTTTTCAAGTTTTTGGCCAAAATTTATTATTAGAGGTTATACTTTTCTTTGTAAGGGTAAAAACTATAGGACTCAATGCTTAAACCAAAGGTTTACAAATAAGCACATTAGAGTATGTAAGAATGTTATACATGTACATCAAAATTCTAATAGTTATCTCTAGGGTTTTTAGTTAAAAACGAGACACTTTTTAAAAATTTTTTCTGATAAACTTACAAAATTTTGGAATTCAGAATAATATGTTTATATATATCAGTGTGCATATATCCTTTTAAAATTAAATATATATAGTTAATATATATATTTTATATTTAAAATTTAAATTAAATATATTTAATACATTTAATTAAATATAATTAAATATATTTAATTTATATATATATTTAATATATATATAATATAATATATATATTATATATATAATATATATAATATATTATATATATATTATATATATATTATATATAATATATAATATATATATATAACTATATATATAATATATATAGTTAATATATATATTTTATATTTAAAATTTAAATTAAATATATTTAATACATTTAATTAAATATAATTAAATATATTTAATTTATATATATATTTAATTTTAAAAGGATATATGCACACTGATTCACCAAAGTGTTTGGCATCGCTGTTTTCTATTTCTTCCTAAATTTAATCTACTCATATCCTGATAGAATAATACATACATTTCAGTGGGAAACTACTTATGCCTTAGCTTTAGTTCACACAGTTCAGATAGACTTACTCCATACTCAACTTTACAAGCAGGCAATTTGTTAAAAGGAATAAACTCCTCCTATCCCTTTGGCCACAGTCCGTATCCTCATTAGTGTAAGAGAAAGTCAGACTCAGGGGACCTGCTTACTCTCCCTACTGGACATGAGGCTAAAGTGATGTCACACTAGACGTCACTGCCTTACCCTTATAGGTAAGGGGAGAAGCCCTGAGAGTAAGTCAACAGGAGGAAAAGACATAATCAAGAGATATAGAAGTAATAATACAAAAATAAAAACTTTGGGCATGGAGTGGCTTCTCTGTTAATGAGATTTTTGAGTGTATCCCTGAGTCAAATAGTTCAAAGGTTAATGCAGCTTCCCATTTAAAGAACGCTGCCATTATCTAAATAAATATTCAGAATAGGATTTAGATTGTGAAGATTCTAAGAGTTTGATGGCAATTATGAGGTCTTATTTTATTTCCCAGGCCACAGCATCCAAATATTAGCTGCATTAGTGTGAAAACACAGTAGTACCATTTAGGAAATGCTGAACACTTTATGTACTATAACCTGTAGGAGGTACAAGATAATAATAAAAAAAAAATTCCCTTCACTGTACTGTAATTTCACTTGCAACATTTTGATTAAATTGCTTGTATTAAATAAGAGCTAGAAAAATGCTGATATAATGTGAAACTGGAAGGTATGATCTAAAATGCATTTAACCTGCAGAAAATTAATGAAGCAATGACAATAAGATGGAATAATTTGGTATTTACATTGTTACAAGTGGGCAACTTCCAGACATTAAATTAGGGGAATTAGAGCAATAACTGCTATTTTTAAAACAGATTCTTCTAACATGGGAAATCTAAACAGAGTAAAGACATTCACATTGAATTTTTTTTTTTAAGAAATCACATAAGGACATTGTTGTTGACACTGTGTTCCTCTAAACTCCTAAATGCATGCTTATGTACTATTATGTTGGGAGCTTTTATAAATTGCATTTCTTAATAACATCAAAAACATTATGTTTGGGTGCAATACTTAAGTTTTTTAATGTTTATTTATTTTTGAGAGAGAGAGAGAGAGAGAGAGAGAGAGAGAGACAGAGCATGAGCAGGAGGGGAGGGGCAGAGAAAGAGGAAGTCAGAATCTGAAGCAGGCTCCAGGCTCCATGCTGTCAGCACAGAGCCCGATGTGGGGCTCAAACTCATGAACCATGAGATCATGACCTGAGCTGAAGTTGCAGCTTAAGAGACTGAGCCACCCAGGTGCCCCAATACTTAAGATTTTTTTAACACCCAAGAAGATACAGTAAGACTCATTTTCCACTAGCAGACTTAGAGGGATATTTGGTTTTAGATATTCCTCTCATGCATGGTTTGTTTTGCTTTCCACAGTTTCAGTTACCATCTATTAACCATGGTCCAAAAGCAGACAATCGTCATTCTGATATATTGTTAGGTCAGTATTAGCCTAATGCTACGTCAAAATACCTATGTCATTCACCTTACTTCAGCTCATCATGTGGGCATTTTTATCACTGCACATCATTACAAGAAGGGGGAGTACACTACAATATTTTGAGAGAGATTGGAGATCACATTCACACAACTTTTATTACAGCATATTAGTATAACTCTTGTATTTTATTATTTTTATTAATCTCTTACTGTGCCTAATTTATAGAACTTTATCATATATATGTATGTATGGGGGAAACAGACATAGTATATACAGAGTTCAGCACTATTTGTGGTTTTAAGCATCCACTAGGGGTCTTGAAATATATCCCCCATGGATAAAGGGGGACTACTGTATGAGAAAATATCCTCCTCTAATCCAATTCAATCTCAGAGCTGTGTGTACGAAGAAGATGATTAAAGAGTATTTGTGCATTTTTGGACAAGAGAATTGCTCTTCTCTATCTTCCCTCATTTAAGAACATCACCAGCTCAAAAGTATGTACATAATCAGCTTTGCAATGATGGAAAGCCAATTACATCTCACATCTTGCCACCTCAGAATTCTAATGGCTATTTATTTGAACACTAAACATAGAACATAAAGATTGTTGTGACTAGGACCATCCTGATGATGTAGGATTAAGTATTCATGGTTATTCTGAAAATGTAACTTCTCTTTCAACTGGATGACGGGATAAAATACATGTATGTATTCATTCATTTTTAATTGAAGTGTAGTCACACATTGGAAGATTTACCTTTGTACACTGTACAATTTACAATGGATTTTAGTACATCACTATAAAACCATTACCACTAATTGCCCATTTTTAACACCCTCAAAGGAACCAATGTACCCATTAGCAGTTACTCCACACATACCCTCTCTACCTAACAACCAGTAATCTACGGTCTGTCCTTGTGGACCCGCCTATTCTGAACATCATATGCAAATAAAATCATGCAATGTCTAACTTTTTGTGTCTAGTTTCACTTATCATGATGTTTTCAAGATTCATTATTGCTATAGCATGGATCAATGCTTCTTACACTCTTATGGCTAAATAATATTATATGGATTTGCTATATTCTGTTTATATATTCATCAGTTGACAGATATTTGGATTGTTTATACCTTTTGGCTATTCTGAGAAATACTACTATAAAAATTTGTGTGCAAGTATTTATGTGAACCTATGTGCTTAATTTACTTTTGGTGGAATTTCTGAAAATTGCTGGACCATATAGTAACTTTCTGATAAACCTTCTGAGGCATCTCCAACTATCTTTCTTTATAGCCGTGGCATTTTATGGTCCCATAAGCAATATATGAGGGTTCAAATGTCTCCACATCCTTGCCAACACTTGTTTTCATTTTGTAAATCATAGCCATCCTAATAGGTGTGAAGTTATATCTCATTGTGGTTTAAATTTGCATTTCCCTAAGTGACTAATGACATTGAGCATCTTTTTGAGCTTATTGGCCATTTATATATCTTCTCTGGAGAATGTTTAATCCAAGGACTTTTTTCATTTTTTTCACAGGATTGTATGAAGAGTTTACCCAAGCTACTCCATGGTATTACTGCCCTGTCATCCATTTTGTATGGCCAAAAAGTAATCATATTAAAGTGACACTGGCTCCCTCATGTAAATGCATGCCTTTGAGAGCAGCCTGCAGAGTCACAAGCGAATATATGTTTTTGATGCTACCTTCCCAATAGCCCTTGTAATCAACATTCTCCCAGTGCTGCCTTCTTCTGTGCACCTTAGAAAAGATCCTCATGTAACTTACCAAACTTACCTGGTCTTTTGGATTGAATTGACCAACCCACCCTTAGGCTAGAAACCCCATAGCACTTCACCCATGGAGTCTAGTGAAGGCATGTGTCCCCATGTCTGTCTATGTCTTCATCTCTCCCCATGTGGCCTTTCAAGGCATGTTGGGTACTTCCTCCCGGACTCATGAGTAGTAAACTTCTCTATTTTAGTTCCTCTTGTATTCTGTTGTTGAAACTCAGCTCACTATCTGCCTACTCTGTTCTACTTCATAAGTGTTAACTGACAAGGTTGCTAATCTTTCAATTTCTGTTTTTGTATTTAAACAGAATTTCTTATAGAAAGCGTACAGATAGACCTTGTTTTAAAATCTATTCTGTAAATCTCTGCCCTTTAATTGAATTTTTCCCATTTATTTTTATTTAATTATTATTTTTAAATGTTTATTTATTTTATTTTTGAGAGAGACCATGAGCAGGAGAGAGGCAGAGAGAGAGAGAGAATCCCAAGCAGGCTCCATGCTGTTAGTGCAGAGCCCAACACGGGGCTCGAACTCATAAACTGTGAGATCATGTCCTGAGTTGAAACCAAGAATTAGTTGCTTAACTGACTGAGTCATCGAGGCGCCCCTCCCATTTATTTTTAAAGTAATTTTTGTTAAGGAAGGACTTTTTCCATATAGCTATTTGTTTTTTGTATATTGTACATGCTTTTTCTCAATTTCTTCATCACTGACTTTATTTGCACTTAGTTGATTTTTTTTGTTGTATAATATTTTGACTCTTATTCTTTCCATTTTGCATATATTTAGTTATATTTTTAGTAGTTATCTTGGAGAATGCAAGTAATATCTTGAATGTAATAATATACTTCAAATTTTACAACTTAGTTTCAATAGTATGTAAACATTTTTTAAATATATCTCCATCTCACCTTCTTTATTTTGTTATTGTCACAGATTGCATGTTTCTATGTGTGTGTAAATATTAATATGTTTAAAATACCTTTAAATCACATAGGAGATAAAGAGGAGTTACACGCTAAATATGCAATAATACTGGCTTTATGTTTACTTATGCAGTTACCTAAATTAGTGTCCTTTCTTAATATAGCTTCAAGTTACTGTCTAATATCATTCCATTTCTGCCTGGTTCCCTTTAACATTTCTTATATGAAAGGTATGCTAGTAAAGAATTTCTTATCATTTGTTTATCCAAGAATGTCTTAATTCCCCTTCCCCCCTCATCCTTAAAGGACAGTTTTCCAGATACAGAATATTTGGTTGACAGGTTTTGTTTTTGTTTTGTTTTTCATCTTCAGCACTTTAACTTTGCCATCCAATTCTGGTCTTATTTTATTTTATTTTTTTCAATGAGAAAGTAGCTGTTAATCTTATTCATGGTCCCTTGTATGTATGATTTACTTCCTTCTTGCTGCTTTTCAAGATTCTTTGTTTTTGTCTTTTTGGCAATTTGACTGTAATGTGTCTCTGAGTTTTTCATGACTGGAGTTCATTGAGCTTCTTGGACATGTATATGCATATATTTTATCCAATTTGAGAAGTTTTATGCCACTCTTCCTTCAAATATGTTTTTTTTTTCTCTCGTTTTCTTTTTTCTCCTCTTGGAACTACCATGAGGTATATATAGATGCATTTGATGGTGCCCCACAGGTCTCTCAAGTTCTATTAATTGTTCTTAACTTTTTTTCTGCTCCTAGGAATACTTTATTTTCAACTTTTCCTGATTCTTTCTTCTCCCTGCTAAAATCTGTTGTTGAATTCCTCTAGTGAAATTTATACCTTCACTATTTTACCTTCAGTACCAGAATTCTGTAATTTCAGGTCTAGAAATTCTATTTGTTTTCTTTCACAATTTCTCTTTGTTAACATTCTCTATTTGTTCAAACAACGTTTTATAATTTCTTTTTCTCTTCTTTCCTTTCTCTTTCTTTCTTTTCTTTCCTTCCTTCCTTCCTTCCTTCCTTCCTTCCTTCCTTCCTTCCTTCCTTCCTTCCTTCCTTCCTTCCTTCCCATGGTTCTCTCTAGCACACTGAGCATATTTAAGGCAGTTAATATAGACACTAACTAGTAATGTCAGTGTCAGGGCTTCCTCAGAACGTGTCGCATTTTTTCTGTGAATGATTCATATTTCCCATTTCTTTGTTTACTTTGTGATTTTTTAATGATAACTGGACATCTTGAGTACCACTAATGCAGTAAGGCTGCAAAGTACCTTCTTTCTCTCATCATGGATTGCTTTCATTGCTTATTGAAAGTTGCATCATCGTTTTGCATAGTTTCTTTTCCACAATAACTTTGCTTAGTCTGTTTTCCTTGTCATGTGGGATCACTGATGTTTCTGCCCATTATCTCTTCGGTCAGCCTGTTACCTGGCATAGATGTCCATAAATGTCAAGAGACATAAGTAAATGGATGAATGAATGAATGAATGAATTAAAAAGGTGTTTCTTTGAATCTTACAACAAAGGCTGGGAGGGAAGTTGCTACAAACTGAAGGGATCAAAACAAAGGCAGGTGTCTGCATTGATATCTTGGAACTGCTAGATTGACCAAAACATACAACCCCAAATTTTGGAGGACAAGGTTGTTTCTTCCTATCTTAACACCAGCCAACCTAGGAATGTGGGCCACTGTCTTTATGGTTGAAGTAAACCTGACAAATGGGGAAGGGTAGCAGGTTTTGTACATGTTGTTCTCTTACCAAAACTATGCAGACTCTTCCTTGATATAGCATTCCCCACGTAACTGTATCTGATCAGGTTCTAGAGTTCCAAGATAGTTGATTTTTTTTTTTTTTTAGCTAAAATGTTTAGTGGAGAAACCAATGCCTGAAGATTCCTATTCTACCATTTTATGTGATGTCACACCTACACTGTATTTTTGATGTCTATTTTACTATTGACTAAAGATGTTGAGCATCTTTGCATGTGATTATTGGTCATTTATATATTTTCTTTACAAGAACATCTATTCAAATATTTTGTCAAATTTCAATTGAGTCTTTTTAACATTAAGTTGTAAGAGTTTAAATTTAAAAAAAAATTTAGTCTTTATTTTTTTATTTATTTTTTTTTTTTAATTTTTTTTTTCAACGTTTATTTATTTTTGGGACAGAGAGAGACAGAGCATGAACGGGGGAGGGGCAGAGAGAGAGAGGGAGACACGGAATCGGAAACAGGCTCCAGGCTCTGAGCCATCAGCCCAGAGCCTGACGCGGGGCTCGAACTCACAGACCGCGAGATCGTGACCTGGCTGAAGTCCGACGCTTAACCGACTGCGCCACCCAGGCGCCCCTAGTCTTTATTTTTGAGAGAGAGAGGGGAGAGAGAGAAAGAGAGAGACAGATCATGAGCTGGGGAGGGGCAGAGAGAGAAGGAGACACAGAATCTGAAGCAGGCTTCAGGCTCTGATTTGTCAGCACAAAGCCCCTTGTGGGACTCAAACCCACAAATCACAAGATCATTACCTGAGCCAAAGTCAGATGCTCAAATGACTGAACCACCCAGGCACTCTGACAATATGTATTATTTTTAATCATAGAACTACAGTGAGTTTTAAATAGGAAGGATTCCACTTGACTAAGCTTATTAAAATAACAAGCAGCTATCATTTATCCTAGAAGAAGGACAGGACTTTTTTGTCTAGATTCAGTGCAAGTTTGAAAATAATCTTTATTGTATAGAAACCAAAACTTAAAATCAAGTTAGTCTTTCTGGGGCACCTGTGTGGCCATGAGATCATGAGCTGACCCGAAGATGGACTTTAACCAACTGGGCTACCCAGGTGCCCCAAGAGTAATTTTTATATTCTGAGAACTAGTTACTTATTAGACATTTGATTTGCTAATGTAATCTTCCATTCTGCTTTTTTTCAGCTTCCTGATCATGTCTTTTGAAGAAGATTGTTTGAAAAGTTCATGCAGCTAAAACTATCAATTTTTCTTTTGTAAGTGTGTTTTTTTATCTGCCCATTTTTAAAATTTTAATTCCAGTATGGTTAACATACAGTGTTATATTAGTTTCATGTGTAAAATGTAAGGACTCAACAGTTCAACACGTCACTCACTGCTCAACAACGTAAGTATACTCTTTTTCCACTTCATTTATTTCACCCATCCCCTCATCCAGCTCCCCTATAGTAACCATCTGGTTGTTCTTTTGGTTAAAAGTCTATTTTTGGTTTGTCCATTATTTACCTTTGTTCATTTATGTTGTTTCTTAAGTTCCACATGTAAGTGAAATGGTATTTGTATTTCTCTGACTTATTTCACTTAGCATATATTCTCGAGATCTATCCATGTTGTTGCAAATGGTAAGATTTTGTTCTTCTTTATGGCTGAATAATGTTTCATTGTGTGTAACACACATGCACACATACACACATATATACACACCATATTTTCTTTATCAGCTTATTTATCAATGGATAATAAGCAGTCTTGGACTGCTTCCATGGTTTGGTTATTGTAAATAATGTGGCAATAAATATAAGGGTGCATATATGTTTTCAAATTAGTGTTTTCATATTCTTTGAGCAAATACTCACTAGTGTGGGTGTGATTCCTGGTGTAGGGTACTTCAATTTTTTAATTTTTGGGGGAACCTCTTGCACAGTGGCTATGTCAGTTTGCATTCCTACCAACACTGCAGCAGGGCTCTTTTTTCCTCCACATCCTTACCAACATATGTTTTCTCTTGAGTTTTTTATTTTAGCCATTCTGACAAGTGGGAGGTGATGGCAAATTGTGGTTTTGATATGCATTTCCCTGATTCTGAGTAATGTTGTACATCTTTTCATGTGTCTTTGGCCCATTTTCAGTTGGATTATTATTATTATTTTGGTGTTGAATTGAATAAGTTATTTATATACTTTAGATAATACCTCTTTATAGGATATGTCATTTGCAAATATCTTCTCCCATTCAGTATGTTGTCTTTTAGTTTTGTTGGTCATTCCTTTTGCCACGCAGAAACTTTTTATTTTGATGTAGTCTCAGTTGTGTATTTTTGGTTGTGTTCCCCTTGCCTCAGGAGATATATCTGGAAAGATGTTGCTACAACCAATGTCAGAGAAATTACTGCCTGTGTTCTCCTCTAGGATTTTCAAGGTTTCAGGTCTCATTTTTAGGTCCTTAATCAATTTTCAGTTTATTTTTGTGTATGGTAGAAGAAAGCGGTCCGGTTTCAGTCTTGTAGTCCAGTTTTCCTAACATTTGTTGAAGAGACTATTTTTTCCCATTGGTTATTCTTTCCTCCTTTGATAAAGATTAATTGACCATATAACTGTGGGTTCATTTCTGGGCATTCCATTCTTTTCCATTGATATATTAGTATATTTTTTGTGCCAGTATCATACTATATTGATTACAACAGCTCTATCGTATAACTTGAAGTCTGCAATTTTGATACCTCCAGTTTTGTCTTTTTTTTTTTTTTTTCACGATTGCTTTAGCTATTTGGAGTCTTGTGGTTCTATAGAAATTTTAGGATTGTTCTAGTTCTGTGGAAAATGCTGTTGGTGTTTTGATAGGGATTGCATTAAGTTTGTAGATTGCTTTGGGTAGTATAAACATTTTAATATTATATGTCCTTTCAGTTCATAAGCATGGAATGTCTTTCCATTTGTGCCCTCTTCAATTTCTTTCATCAATATTTTCTAGTTTTCAGAGAATAGGTCTTTCACCTCCTTGCTGAAGTTTATTCCTAGGCATTTTACTGTTTTTAGTGTAATTGTGAATGAGATTGCTTCCTTCATTTTTCTTTCTACTGCTTCATTATTAGTGTATAGAAATTTAATGGATTTCTGTACATTGGTATTATATATTATGACTTGACTGAAAACATTTATCAGTTTAAGTAGTTTTTGGTGGGATCTTTTTTGTTTTCTATACACAGTAACATGTCATCTACAAATAGTGAAAGTTTTACTTCTTCCTTACCAATTTGAATGATTTAATTTCTTTTTGTTGTCTGATTTCTGTGGCTAGGACTTCCAGTACTATGTTGAATAAAAGTGGTGAAAGTAGACATCTTTGTCTTGGTCCTGATTTTAGAGGAAAAGCTCTCAGGTTTCTGTCATTGAGAATGATGTTCTCTACAGGTATTTTTCATATATGGTCTTTATTTTGTTGATGTGTGTTCCTTCTAGACCTGCTTTGGTGAGGGCTTTATCATGAAGGGATGTTGTCCTTTGTCAACTGTTTGTTCTGCATCTATCAAAAAAATATATGGGTTTTATCCTTTCTCTTATTGATGTGATGTATCGCATTTATTGATTTGCAAATATTGAACAATATTTGCATCCTGGGGATATATCCCACTTGATCATGGTGAATAATTATTTTAATGTTTTGTTGGATTTAATTTGCTGGCATTTTGTTGAGGATTTTTGCATTTATGTTCACCAAAAATATTGGCTTTTAGTTCTCTTTTTTTGTTGTGTCTTTACGTGATTTTGGTATCAGGGTAATACTGACCTCCTAGAATAAATTTGGAAGTCTTCCTTCCTCTTCTATTTTTTTTTTTTGATAGTATGGAAAGAATAGATATTAACTCTTCTTTCAATGTTTGTTAGGATTCACTTGAAAAGCCATCCAGTCCTTGATTTTGTCTGTTGGAAGTTTTATGATTACTGATTCAATTTCATTGCTACTAATCAGTCTGTTCAAAATTCTTATTCCTGCTTCATATTTAAATCATATTTTTTTAGGAATTTATTTTTCCTAGGTTGTCCAATTTGTTGGCATATAATTTCTCATAATGTTCTTACAATCCTTTGTATTTTTTTATGTCAGTTGTTATTTCATTTCTGATTTTGTTTCAGTCCTCCCCCCCCCACCTCTCTCTCTTTCCCTCTTGTTCTCCCTCTTCCACTCTCTTATTTTTGATAAGTCTGTCTAGAGGTTTATAAATTTTGTTGATCTTTTCAAAGAACCAGCTCCTCATTGCATTGATCTGTTCTCTCTCTCTTTCTATATATTCTGCTATAATCTTTATTATGTCCTTTCTGCTCATTTTCGGTTTTGTTCTTTTTCTACCTTCTTTAGGTATATGATTAAGTTGTTTATTTGAGTTTATTCTTGCTTCTTAATATACGCCTGTATTGCTACAAGCTTCCCTCTTAAAACTACTTTTGCTGCATCCAAAGATTTTGGACTGTTGTATTTTCATTTTCATTTCTCTCCATGTAATTTTTGATTTCTTTGATTTCTTGGTTAACCCATGCATTGTTGAGTAGCATGGTTTTTAACCTCCACGTGTTTGTGCTCTTTCCAATTTTTTTTCTTGGAGTTGATTTTTAATGTTTTAAAATTGTTTCACCTATTTTTTAAATTTTTTTTAATTTATTTTTGAGAGAGAGACAGAGCATGAGTGGGGGAGGAGCAGAGAGGGAAGTAGACACAGAATCTGAATCAGGCTACAGGCTCTGAACTGTCAGTGCAGAGCCTGACATGGGGCTCAAACTCGTGAACCATGAGATCATGACCTGAGCCAAAGTTGGCTGCTTAACCGGCTGAACCACCCAGGCGCCCTGATTTTTAATTTTATAGTGTTGTGGTCAGAAAAGATGCTTGGTATAGCTTTGATCTTTTTAAATTTGTTGAGACTTGTTTTGTATCTTAAAAGGTGATCCATTATAGAGGACATCCAAGGTGCACTTCTAAAAGAATGTGTATTTTTCTGTTTTAGGATGGAACGTTTATATATATATATATATATATATATATATATATATATATACATCTATATATATTATATAATATATTATTTATATATACTTATATATACTTATATATATACTTATATACATATATTTATATACTTATATAAGTATATATATACTTATATAAGTATATATATATGTATATATATATTTATATATATTATATATTATTTATATATTATATATTATTTATACATATTTATATATATATATTTATATATATTATTTATATATTATTTATATAATTATATATTATTTATATATATTTACATAATCCATTTTGTCCAGTAGGTTGTTCAAAGCCACTGTTTCCTTGTTAATTTTCAGTTTGGATGATTTGTCCATTAACATAAGTGTGGTGTTAACATCCCCTACTATTACTGTATTACTCTCAAATAATAGTTCCTTTGTTTGTTATTAACTGTTGTATGTATTTGGGGGCTTCTATGTTGAGTGCATAAATACGTACAATTGTTATGTCTTCTTACCGGGTTCTGTTTATTACATAGTGTCCGTTTTTGTTACTTGTTACAGTCCTTATTTTAAAATGTTTTGGTCTGATAGAAGTATCGCTAGCCTGGCTTTCTTTCGAAACTGTGTGTATGATAAATATTTCTTTATCCCCTCACTTTCAATCTGCATGCGTCTTTAGGTCTGAAATAAGTCTCTTGTAAACAGCATATAGACAGGTTCTGTTTCTTCGTTCTGTAAGCCTATATCTTTTGATTGGAGCTTATAGTCCATTTGCATTCAACATAATTATTGATAGGTATGTATTTTTTGCCATGTTATTACTTGCTTTGTGGCTATTTTTGGTATTTTCTCTGATCTTGCTCTTTTTCGTTATTATGCTTGGTGAAATCTCTAAGTTCCCTAAGTCTATTCTTGCTTTTTTTCTTTTCTTTCCCCCCCTCCCCTCACCTGCTCGGTTTGATTACTTTGCATTACTCTTTCTTCCAGGTCACTAGTTAGTTTCTTTGCTTCCTCTAGCCTGCTATTTGTTCCATCTAGTGTATTTTTAATTTTTTTTTTAACATTTATTTTTGAGAGACAGAGTGAGACAGAGCACGAGTGGGGGAGGGGCAGAGAGAGATGGGGGACACAGAATCTGAAGCAGGCTCCAGGTTCTGATCTGTCAGCACAGAGCCTGATGCGGGGCTTGAACTCATGGACCGCAAGATCATGACCTGAGCCGAAGTTGGCCACCCATCCGAGCCACCTGGGCGCCCCTTCATTTGGGACATATACTTCTGCCTTCCCATTTTGTCTGTCTGTGTCTGTTCTCTGTGTTAGGAAGACAGCCATGTCTCTTGCTTTTGAAAGTAACGGCTTTATAAAGAAGAGGTCCTGTAGTGTCCTGAAGTGCAATGTCTGAGGAATATGGCATTTCAGGGGAGGTCTCCTATGTATTTTGTGTGTACCTTACTGTTATATCCTAGCCATTTTTTTCCTCTAGTCCAGTAATCTGCATAGGCTCTCTTTGCTTATTGTGAGCAGTGGTTGGTCCCGGACATATAATTTTAACAAGGTACTTGCTGGTCTGCTTGTGAAATGAGACCTGTGGCCACTACTGTAGGAACCAGGACTGTCTGGGTGGTGGATGCACTCTTAGCAAGGTGCACCTCAGGCTCCCAAAGTACCTGTCACCACTGCCGCTACAGGGACAGAGGCCCTGCAAAGCACACTGGTCTAGAGATGCAGTATTGGCAATGTGTGTGCTGGTTTTCTAGGGGAAAGAAACCGAAATGCTGTAACTGAGGCAAGTGTGACTGGAAAGGGCAGATCCGCTGAAGCATGGGTGGGGAAGGACTTGGTATAAACATAGCAGGTAGTGAATGTTGGCATTGTGCTGGTTCCCCCAGGTTGCCGTGTGTTTACACTGGGGTCCAAGGGAGGAAAATGGTGCTTGTCTACTCCCTTATTCCTTGAGGGGTCTTCCCCTGATTCCTTCTCCTCCAGACATGTCTGAGATAAGCTCACAGCTCCCCCCCAATACACAGTCCTGAAAGTCTGTACTTGACTATGTCTCTGCCCTTCCTAGCCCCCTTGGATGTGGCCTCTTCTCTATCTCAATTGGGGAGTTTGTTCTGACATGCTTTAGGTCATTTTTCCGGGGTATTTATGCTGCTGTGTTATCTAGTTGTATTCAGGACGAGGTGAGCTTAAGGTCCTCCTATTCTGCCATCTTTCCAGCCTTTATTATTTTGTTTTGACATATAAGATATAAGTTCATTGGGCACCTGGGTGGGTCAGTCGGTTAAGTGTCTGACTCGGCTCAGGTCATGATCTCCTGGTTCGTGAGTTCGAGCCCTGCATTGGGTTCTGTGCTGACACCTCAGAGCCTGGAGCCTGCTTTGGATTCTGTGTCTCCCTCTCTCTCTCTGACACTTCCCCACCCACACACACTCTCTCTCTCTCAAAAATAAATAAACATTAAAAAATTTAAAAAAATCCCATTGAAGAAGATATAACTTCATGTAATCCAGCAACATAAAGAGTTAGGTGTATAAATTCTAAGAATTTTATCATTTTGTTTCTTACACTTTGGTCTTTTACCTATTTTCAGTTTTGTTTGTATATTTGTTTGCTGGTATATTGTATAAGGTACAGGTTCAACATTATTACTGGCATGTGGCTATCCACTTTCTAAGCACAATTGTTTAATGACTATTCTTTTCCCCATTGAATTGTCTTGACACCCCTATCAAAATTAATTGAACTTAAGGGAAATTAATTGAACTTAGGGTTAAGCATCTAACTCTTGATTTTGGCTCAGGTCATGATCTCATGTTTCATGAGTTCAAGCCCCGTGTTGGGTTCCCATGATGACACTGTGGAACCAGCTTGGGATTCTTTCTCTCTCCTTCTCTCTCCACTCCTCCCCTGTGCACATGCTATGTGCTCTCTATCTCAAAAGCAAACTTTAAAAAATTAAACTTAAAAGTGTTTATTTCTATACTCTTTTATTCTATCTTTATGTCTATATTAATGCTAATCCATGGAGACTTGATTACTGTAGTTTTGTTGTAAATTTTGAAACAAAAAAAATCTTCAAATATTGTTTCTTTTTACTTTTTGTTTCCTTTTCAAGTTTATTTTGGCTATTCTGAGTCTTTTGCAGTTCCATATGAATTTTTGTATCCAATTATAAATTTCTGCAAAATTGTTATCTGGAATTTTGGTAAAGTTTGTGTTAACTCTGTGAAATAATTAAGGTGTTTACCTTTTTAACAATTTTAAGTCATCCGAACTATGAACATAAGACATCTCTGCATTTATTTTAGTTTTTAATGTCTGTTAACAATATTTTGTAGTTTTTCATGTAAAAGTCATGTACTTCTTTTGTTAAATCTACATCTAAATAGTTTACTTTTTGATATTATAAATGAGATCATTTAGTCAACTTCATTTTCTGATTGATTTTGGCTAGTGCTTGTAAATACAATTGGTTTTTGTTTATTAGTCTTGTACTCTGAAGTTTTGATAAATTCAGTTATTAGATGTAATAATTTTGGGGGAACCTTAGTATTTCCTATACACAATATCATATTATCTATGAATAGAGACAGTTTTAGTTCTTTCTTTTTAAATTAGATGCCTTTTATTTCTAGTTGTTCCTAATTGCCCTGGACAGAACTTATAGCACAAAGTTGAATAGAATAGATGAGGTGAGAGCAGACAGTCTTTCACTATTATGACTTTAACAATGAGTTTTCTTTAATTCCCTCTTTTTTTTTGGTAATTGCCCTGGCTATAGCCTGTAGAGCTACTCTAAACTGATGTAGTGAGAGAGGACATTATTGTCTTGTTCTTGACTTTATAAGAAAGCTTTTGGTCTTCGTTGTTAGCAATGAATGAATTCTGTGTTAGGCTTCTTTTTTTTTTTTTTTTTTTTTTTTTTAAGACCATTTTTATATCTTTTGTTCTCTTAATATAGTGGTTTACATAGACTTACTTCCATTTGTTGAAACAATCTTGTATTTTTTGGATAAATCCCACTTGGACATAGTGTTTGACCCTTCTAATATTGCTCTGAACCTGGCTTGCTATATTTTATTGAGGAAGATTATGTCTATAAGAGATAATGTTGTATAATTTTCTGTTCTTGTGATATCTCTCTCTGGTTTTAATATCATTGTACTTATGGCCCCTGGAATAAGCTGAGCCATGTTTCTTCCTCTTCTATCTTTTAGAAGACATTGCGTACCAGTGTGAATTCATCTTCTTTTGTAGAATTCTTCAGTAATCATCTTGCATAAAAGTTTTCTTTGTAGAGCAGTTGTTTATTGCCAATTCAGTCTCCTCACTTGTTACAAGTATATTCAGATTGTCTATTTATTCTTGAATTAGTTTCTGTTGTTTTTATCTATCCAGAAATGTTTTTCATTTGGATTATCTACATTTTAGGTGTACAATTGTTTATAGTATTTCCATATAACTCTTGTCATTTTTGTAAAGTCAGTAGTATTGCCCCCTCCTTCATGTCTGATTATAGTAATTTGAGTCTTCTCCCTTTTTATATTAGTTTATCTGAAAGTTTGTCAATTTAGTTGATCTCCTTGAAGAACAAATGTTTCGTTTTGCTGAACTGATTTTTTTTTTAATATAGTACCTATTCTCTTATCTCTGTTCTTGTATTTCGTATATTTAATCTTCTATTTGCTTTGAGATTAGTTTACTCTTCTTTTTCTAGTTCTTAATTGAGAGCATTAGGTTATAAATTCAATCAATTATTTTTGGTTTTTTTTTATTTTTAAGAATTTTTTAACGTTTATTTATGAGAGAGAGAGACATAGAAAGCTGCAAGAGTAGGGGAGAGGCAGAGAGAAAGGGAGACCACAATCCCAAGCAGGCTCTGTGCTGACAGCAGAGACCTATGTGGGGGCTTGAACTCATGAACCATGAGATCATGACCTGCGCTGAAGTCGGATACCTAAATTTAGGTGTCCCAATAAATTATTGTTTTAAATGTTTATTTTATTTTTGAGAGAAAGTGAGCACACAAGCAGGGGAGGGGCAGAGAGAGGGAGACAGAAGATTGGAGGCAGGCTTTGCACTGACAGTAGCCAGCCTGATGTGGGGCTTCAACCTATGAACCACGAGATGATGACCAGGGCCAAAGTTGTAAGCTCAACTAACTGAGCCACCCTGGAACTCCCCACCCTTCAAAATTATTTTTAAATAGCATTTATAACAATAAATTTCTCTTACGAAATGCTTTATTAGTATGTTTAGGTATGCTGTGTTTTTCTTTTCACTCCTCTCAAATTATTTTATAATTTCACTTGTGGTTTCATATTTTACTCAGTAGTTATCTTGGAGAATGTTATTGAATTTATATTTCCTTTTATTATTGGAAGAATATATTTTGTAATATTTCATTAAAACTTTTGGGACTTGTTAATATGACCTGACATATTATCTATTCAGGAGAATATTCTATATGCACTTAAGATGAATATGTTTTCTGGTGATGTTGGGTAGAGTGTTCTGTAGAAATGTTTACTTATAGTTGGTCTGTAACATAGTTCAGATCTATTTATTATCTTATGTTAGATATTCTATCCATTATTAAAAGTGCAAAAATATCCATATATTATTCTGAAATCAATTGTTTCCCTTCAAATTTATGAATTATTGGTTTATGTACTATAGGGATCTAATATGAAGTACATATGTATTTATATATTTTAATTAACTGAAGCTTTTAGCATTAAAAATATCTTTGTCTCTAGTAACACTTTCTGTACTAAAGTCTATTTTGTCTGATATTAAACATTGCAGGTCTTTTTTATTATTGTTTCATGGCTTTTTTTTTCTATCATTTTATTTCCAGTCTGTGGTTTTGAAGTTCAGTTGTCTCCTAAAGGCAACATAATGTTAAATTTTGATTTTATCCATTCTGCAAATCTTTATTTTTATTGTAAATTTAATCCATTAGAATTTAATAGAATTAATGAGGCAAGATTTATGTGAGCTATTTGCTTTCTATAAGTCATACATTTAATTTGTTTCTCTATCTTTAAATTATTACTTTCTTTTTTATCAAATAGGTATCTTTTTAATGTACATTTGTTATTTGACTACATTTTGGTGATGTTTTCCCAATGGTTGTCCTTGTTCTTACAATTAACATCTTGAATTATGACAGTCTTCTTCAATTGATACTAACATTTTCAAGAGTATACAAAAATATATTCCTTTATCTTAATTATCTCTCCCTTCTTTGTGCTGCTATCAGAAAAATTATATCTTTGTACACTGCATGACAGTTCAGATTTAGAAATATTGATTTTCATAATTGTCATTCAATTCATATGGGAGAAAAAAAGCTTCAAAAACCACATTTATGCTGCCATTCACCTATGCAGTTATCTTTAACGGTGTTCTTTATGCCTTCCGCAGGATTCAAATAATCATCTGCTGTCATTTATTTCAGCCTGAAAGATCACCATTCGTACGTTTTTCTTCCTCTAGAGCAGGTCAGTTAGCAACAAAATCCTCAGTTTTTTTTTTAATCTGAGAATTTCTTAAAGTCCATTTTTTTCAACAGATAGTTCTAGATACATAATTCTTGAATTACAATATTCTTTCATATTATTTTGACTATATCATTCCACTGCCTTTTGGCTTGTATGGTTCTGATGAAAAAAGCTGTCAATCTTTTAGTGGAGTCCTTGTGTGTGATGAGTTGTATCTCTCATGCTAATTTCAAGCTTCTCTTTTTGTTAATGTTTATAACTTGTCTAGGTGTGGATCTCTTTCAGTGTATCTTATTTGAAGTGTGTTGAGCTTTTAAAAGATAGCAATATTAATGTTTTTCACCAAATTTGTGAAGTTTTGGTCCATTGTCTTTTTTTTAAGTTTATTTGAGAGAGAGAAAGCACATGCAGGGAAGGGGCAGAAAGAGAGGGAGAGGGAGAGGGAGAGAGTCCCAAGCAGGCTCCACACTGTCAGCACAGAACCCAGTGCAGGGCTTGAACTCATGAACCATGACATCATGACCTGACCCAAAACCAAGAGCTGGATACTTAATCAACCGAGCCACCCAGGCACCCCTGGTCTTTTATTTCTTCAAATATTCTTTCCATGACTTTTCTTTCTCTTTCCATTCTGATAATCACATTAAGTCTATGTCGATACTTATCACATTGTGCCACAAGTCTTAGAGAATTTTGATATTTTTAATTTGTTCTTTCAGTTTCTCAGACTAAGATAATTGAGAATACCTGAATAATATAATCTGATAATCAACTGAGATAATCTCAGTTGAGTTCTCTTCAAATTTGTTGTTTATTTCTTCTACTAAGTAAAAACTGCTCTGGGGCCCTTTTACTGAATTCTGCATGCTGTTTATTATGATTTTGAACTTTTAAATTTCCATCTAATTTTTTAAATGATTGCCGTCCTTCATGGATACACTATATTTGATAAATATCACTCATATACTTTGCTTAGTACCTTAAATATGTTTTTCTTAAGTTTTTTGAACATATTTAAGATAACTGATTTAACGTCTTTGTTGAGTTTAAGTCAAGCCACCAGCTTCCTGGGTTTATATTGACTGCTTCCTTTTCTTTGTATTGGCCATACTTTACTTCTTTGTGTATTTTTTAGTTTTTAAACATGGATATATTAAATAATATATAACATGACAATTCTGGAAATCAGACCGCCTCCAGCATTTGTTGTTATTGCTATTTGTTTGTTTAGAGGCATTTCAAAGTTAATTATGTAAAGAATGTATTCTTTCTGTAATTGAATTTTCAGTGGAATTTCCTTTTGGGTAGCTTAGTGAACAACTAATGTATTTATAGTGATTTCCTTAGATGCTTGTGATTAATAACCTTCCCAACTTTTGCTGAGGATTTCTGTATGTGGGCTGTGGTATACCTGCAAGTCTTAACATTCAGGCTTTAATCTGTGCATAACCTTCTAGGAATATGTAAAAATTCACATATTCACAGTCCACAGCCTTATGTAGACTTTGGATTCCCCCCATTTTTTTGTTTTTGTTTTTATTTTTGCTTTTTATTTAAGTCTTTTGGTTAGCTTATTGTTTGTTCCAACTTTTATTGTCTGGAATATCTGTAACGTTAAACAATTGCCACTGATTGGCCAGAAAAACATGTCTGGCCATTGGTGAATTCTGAGTCAGGTCAAATTAAGACTTTTTTTTTTTTTTTTTTTTTTTACTGAAAATTTCATGGAATTACTAGACAGGACAAATATTGATAACCGAGAATGGAGCTTAAAAGAGCTCTGATTTGCATCTTTTAGTGCTATCATGCTGCTGCTTTTCACTGTGATTTCAGGCAGTTGGTTTTCTTGTCTAGTTATGAGCAGGGAGAGAGACAGAGACAGAGAAACAGAGAGAGAAAGAGAACAATAGGGCAAGTTAAATGGCACAATACTCAGTGCTCTGGTGCCTTCATTTCTAGATTTCTTGACTTGGGGTCCTCAACCAAAGTTGTTTTCAGAAACCTCCTTATCAGGGTAAGACGGGGATTTCTTAAAGATCCTAAGTACCCCTTAAATACTTACGACGTTTCTACTTCCACGTCTTTCCTCTCTTCCTACCATCGTCCATGCACCCCTGGCTTCACGGTCCATAAATCTGCAGGAATGTTTTGTTCAAAGACGCCTCTACTGTAAGACAATCTTCATGTCTTGCTGATCCACCTGATCTTTGCCTGGCACACCATTCATTAGGGAAACATGGAATGCAGCATAGTGTTGTCACTTCTTCCTGTTTAGATGCTTGTTTATAATATTGTAGTAAGTGACTAAGGCTTAATTCTTTCATTTTGGCTTGCTGTGTTTAATCCATTACTCCAACACCTGCCGTCTCAGCTATCTCTCCACCTCAACTGTATTCCAAACAGTACGATTCTATGGATGTACATCTCTACAGATATTTCTAAATGGTTATCTGTATCCACATTTAGTTAAATATGAGTTAATACTGCAGTCTGTGATGCTGATCAGTAGCCGTATTATTTTATTCTCTTTTTCTTCGTTATGTTCAATCTCCCATTCCAAAAGTGAGAAAACTGACTCCTACCATCCTTCATCTATTTACTTAATTAATCAGTTGTGTATATGTATAATATCAGAATTATTAACCCATACCCGTGAAAAGCAACTTTATCAACTGGATGCAGTTCTCATGTACAGTTTCCATTGCCTTTAGTCTTAGAGATTACATTCACTCCAAAATTGCTTATATTAGCAATCTCTTGTACCCCTTCCAGTGAGGATAACACATTTCTAATACAGTTGAATTGTTTTTTCCATATTCTGCATCGCATCCTGGAATCCTCTGCTCTGTTAAAGGACTTAAATTTGTTTTTCATTTATTAAGGTTCAATTATTGTGCTCTAAAATTCTGAGTATTGACCAATCTGTAGTGTCATGCAGCCATCATTACTGCCTCATACACTGTAGTTTAACCACACTAAAATTTCCCAAGCTTCACTTATTCAGCCTTCTCAATGCCTTCTCATGGACACCTGGGAGTCGTCAATTTCTTTACAATTATTACAGTTTACCTTTTCCAGAATATCATGTAAATAGAAAAATAGTTTCCATTGCTCAACTTGCTTTCTAACAAGTATTGCCAGGTTTTGGATTTTAGGTAATCTAATAGGTAGGTACCTGCGTGGTGTTATTCTATTCTGTAAATCCCTAATGACAAGTGATTTTGAGCTTGAGTTCAAATGATTAATTGCCATCTGAATGTCTTCTTTGGTGAGGTGTCTATTCAGATATTTCGCACATTTTGATTGGATTTTTTTTGTTTCATCGAGTTTTAAGAGTTCTTTGTATAATTTACAAACAGTTTCTCTATGAGATTGTTTTAATAAAGTATAATTAACATACAATGTTATATTAGTTTTAGGTTTATAATATCATGATTTAATAATTCTATATATGATTTCTACATATTATTTAAAGCTCATCAAAATAAGTGAGCTCTTAATCTCATTTATTTATTTTACTCATTCCCCTATCTACTTCCCCTCTGGCAACCAAAAAACTGATGGCTACAGTTCTCTATATTTAAGAGTCTGTTTATTTGTCTCCTATGTTTATTGGTCAATTGTTTAAGTTCCACATGAATGAAATCATATGGTATTTGTTTTTCTCTGACTTATTTCATTTAGCCTTATACCCTCTAGGTCCACCTATGTTGTTACAAATGGCAAAATCTCATTCTTTTTTATGGATAAGTAATATTCCATAGTGAATATGTGTCGGTGTGTGTGTGTGTGTGTGTGTACATATACATATCTTTATCCATTCATCTATCAATGGACACTTGGGTTGCTTCCATATCTTAACTATCATAAGTAATGCTGCTGTAAACACAGGAATACATGTATCTTTTTGAATTAGCATTCTCATTTTCTTTGGGCAAATACCCAGAATTATTGTGCAATCATATGTGCAATTCTATTTTTTAAATTTTTTAGGAACCTCTGTACCACTTTCCACAGTAGCTGCCCCAATTTGAATTACCTCCAACAGTTCACTCAGGTTCCTTTTTTTCCACATCCTTACCAAAACTTATTCCTTTTTTTAATATCTTTATTTATTTTGACAGAGATACAGACAGCAAACAGGGGAGGGTCAGAGAGAGGGAGACAGAATACCAAGCAGTATCTGCACTGTCAGCTCTAGAGCCCAAAGTGGGGATCAAACTTAAGAACCATGAGATGATGACCTGAACCAAAATCAAGAGTCAGATGCTTAACCAACTGAGCCACTCAGGGACCCAATATCTGTTATTTCTTTTGGTTTTTATTTTAGTCATTCCGGAAGGTGCAAGGTCATATTTGTTATAGTTTTGATTTACATTTCCCTAAGATTAGTGATGTTGAGCATCTTTTCATGTGTCATCTTGGCCATCTGTATGTCCTCTTTGAAAAAAAAAAAGTTTGATCAGATTTCCTGCCCATTTTTTAATATCACTGTTTGAGGGGTTTTTGTGCATATGCTTTGAGTTGTATAAGTTCTTTACATATTTTGGATATTACTCCTTAATCAAATATGATTTGCAAGTATCTTCTCATAGTCAGTAGGTTGCCTTTCTGTTTTGTTGGTAATTTCCTTTGTTGTGCACTTTTTTTTTTTGGTATAGTCTCAATAATTATTTTTGCTTTTGTTTTCTTTGCCTGAGGGGACCTATCCATAAAGTGTTGCTAACCTGATGTCAGAGAAATTACTGCCTGTTTTCTGTAGGAGTTTTATGATTTCAGGTCTCACACTTAGATGTTTAATTCATTTTGAATTAATTTTGTGTATGGTGTAAGAAAGTGGTCCAGGTTTCCCAGCACCATTTGTTGAAGAGATCGTCTTTTCCCCATTGTATATTCTTGCCTCCTTTGTCATGAATTAATCATATAAACGTAGGTTTATTACTAAGCTATTATGTTTCATTGATTTATGTGTGTGTTTTTTGTGAGAGTACCTACTATTTTGTTACAGCTTTGAAGTATATTGTGAAATCTGGAATTGTGATACCTCCAGTTTTGTTCTTCTTTCTTGATATTGCTTTGTGGTTTCATACAGATTTCAGTACTATTTGTTTTAGCTTTGTGAAAAATGTCAGTATTTTGGTAGAAATTGGATTAAATTTATAGATTGCTTTGGATAGAATGGGCATGTTAACAGTATTGTTTTTCCAGTATATGAGTATGGAATATCTTTCTATTTGTGTCATCTTCAATTTCTATCATAGGGTTTTGCAGTTTTTGGAGAATAGATGTTTTACCTCACTACCTTGGTTAAGTTTATTCCTAGGTATTTTATTTTTTTGATGTAATTTCAAATGAGATTGTTTTAATTTCTCTTTTTATTAGTGTATAGAAATGCAGCTAATTTCTGTATATTTTGTATCCTGTAACTTTACTAAATTCATTTAACAGTTCTAGTAGTTTTTTTGGTGGAGTCTTTAGGGTTTTCTATATATAATATTTCTGCAAATAATTAGTTTTACTTATCCCTTATCAATCTGGATGCCCTTTATTCTCTTTTCTTCTTTGATTGTTGTGGCTAGTACTTCCAGTACTATGTTGAATAAAAATGGTGATAGTAGACATCCTTGTGTTGTCCCTGATTTTAGAGGAAAAACTCTCAGTTTTTCACCACTGACTACGATGTTAGCTGTGGGTTTTTCATACGTAGCCTTTATTATGTTGAGATATGTTCTCTCTAAACCTCCTTTGTTGGAAGTTTTTATCATGAATGAATAGATGTTGTACTTTTTCAAATGCTTTTTCCTGCAGCTATTGAGAAGATATGATCACCCTTGATTATCCATGGTTTTTATCCTTTCTTTTTTTAATGAACTTCATCACATTGATTTGAAGATACTGAACTACCCTTACATCCATGGGATAACTGTATCAAGCATGACCCCATCATAACTTGATTACATCTGCACCAATTCCATTTCTAAATAATGTCATGTACACAAGTTCAAGATGGACATGTATTTTGTTTAAGTCACCGTATTCTGTTCGAAAGCATGGAAAATACATTATTCCTTAAGTTTTACAACAGCTGTTGGAAAACAGGATCCCTCATAGTTAAGACATCTTTATACATTTTTTTTTTTTAATTTACGTAAGACAAGAATGCTAAATGGGACTGATTTGGGCTAAATGCTCTTCCTCAGGTAAGATAAAACTAGTAAAGTCTTTGCTCATAGATTAGCTTATTGTCATGGAGAATATTCTGTGAATATTTGAAAATGTGTGTGCTATTGATGGAATAATGGCCACTCAAAGATATCAGGTCTTAGTCACTGGAACCTGTAACTGTTAACTCAGAAGGCAAAAAGCTCTTTGCAGATGTGATTAAGTGTATTGACATTAGGCATATTATCATGAATCTTCCAGGTGGGCCCTAAATTTAATCACATGTGTCCTCATAAGAAGCATGTAAAGGAAGAGGAGACAATGTGGCCACAGAAGCAGAGATTGGAATGATATGGCCATACGTCAGGGATACAGCAGCCACCAGGACCTGGAAGAGCAAGAAATGAAGTCTCCCTTCAAGTCTCCTAAGGAAGAACAGCCTTGTTGACCCTTTCAGGTCAGTGAAATTGATTTTTAACCTCTAGCTTCCAGAACGGTAAGATATACATCTCTATTATTTAAGTCTTAGATTTATGATGATTTGTTACAGCAGCCCTAAGAAACTAATATGGTTACCTTCCCCATTCTTAACACCAGAGAGGATTTTCTTGACTCTTCATTATGAGAGAAACTTGGGATATTTCTAGATGTAAAACTCATGAAATTTGGGGGTTCCCTAAAGAATGTAGCACCCAGGAAGTTCTCACTCAACACTCAAGTTGCTGCTGGACTTGATGGACTAATCAATGTTACCACTACAGAGGCCCTACCGTTTTATGGCTTCTGTAGCTTTTTCTCCAGGTAAGCAGATTTTTGTTGTGACCATGTGAGTCTACCTGTTTTTCTAGACTTTGGGATGGTGATTTGCCCTACAAACTGGATTCCATATTTAGTACTAAATTATGCATTAATTTCTGGGTTTTTCAGGATTTTCCTGTTGTGTGTCTTAGAGGGATGACTTCAATGTGTGTGTGTGTGTGTGTGTGTGTGTGTGTGTTAGGGCTGAAACAAGAAGTCCTGTTAGGTATATCTTTTAAATAAAATAAGTATGTTCAAATTATGGGAAGAATTTACTCTGCTAGATTATCTGAATTCATTCAATCTAAAGCAAAAGAAATAATTTTCACAAAATATAATCATTTATCTTTAAGTCATGTTTATGATTAAATGTAGTATTTAATTTGGACAAATGTATGAAATTTCTGTCTAGTAAATTACCTTCCTTTTTCTATTTCATAGAGTTACCTATTGTTTGATTTTAAAACTCCAATAGAGTTTTAGATTTCTCCTGAAATTGTTTTTATATGTGTGCTTTATTCAGATATCATTAGCTGATAGTATATAATTAAAATGTGGTTTTGTACCCTAGAAGTGCTTTATGTGTAAATGCATTGTATGAAGTTCTTGTATAAATGGTGTCTGTGAAGAAAATGAGCATTTAAATATTTGTAAATTTCAAGCAAGTTTTATTTCTGGAAAGAATATATTATGGTTAAAAATAATTAAGAAAATAATGGAGTGAATCTATCTTTAATGAGCTCTCTTTTATTGTGTATATTTATCTTTCACAATCATAATTAATACTGACATGCAATTTGTTAGCAAAATACTGAACACATTTCATTTGCAGAGGAATCTCCTTTAATAGTATTAGTCAAAATGTATTATAAATAATTTGCATTTTGTACAAACATTTTCTATTTTAATGATCAAGTTAATTTCAATATTTCATATTATTTTAACATGCACTTCACTTTATATCTTTGCCAGCATTGTCCTTGTCACAAGTAAGGGCACGGGTGGACAAAAGTTATTCTACTTTCACTGTTAAATAATTAAGATCTATTTTATCAAATAGTCATTTTCAACAGAACAGTGTGGTGTGTTGATTAGGTAATAATCTGACAGGTACATTCATATGTCAAAACTCTGCAAAGTGTTCAATTTCATGTGCACAGATTGTTGCACAGTATCATACACAATTAAATAGTTAAAAACACTGTGGAAGCAAACTCATTGGCAGGGAATTTTAATATAATGTGTTCAGTGCTATGAATGACAATGCAAAGGGCACAATGAGAGTACTACAGAGAGGCGCATGGCTTCGTGGCTGTTAGAGAAGGCTTACAGAGGATTTGAATGCAAGATGAAGTAGAGGGATGAATAGTGTATTAGTTTCCTAGAGCCGCCATAATGATTTACCACAACTGGATGGCTTAAACCAATAGGAGTTTGTTTTGTTATACTTTGGGAGACGTCTGAAATGAAAATGTCAGTCCTGTAACACTTTCCCTGAAATTTTCAAGGAAGAATCCTTTTTTTTGCCTCAGCTTTGGCAGTTCACTAACAATCCTTAGCATTACTTGGCTCAAAGTTACATCATTACAATTTCTGCCTCATCTTTAGATGGCCATCTTTTCTCTGTATTTTTCTGTGTCTTTGCATCAAAATTTCCTTCTCCTTAATCTCACAAAGGTACTAGTCATTGGAATTAGGGTCCACTCTTAGAAGCATAACCCCATCATAATCTATTTCTAAATAATGCCACATTTACAGGTTCAAGAGGAACATGTATTTGTTGAAGTTTCTTGGTAAGTCACCCTATTCTGTTCAAAATCTGTTGGAAAACAGGGTACCTCATAGTTAGACGTCTTAGGGAATCTAAAGGCAAAGATGACTCTACCTGGTCTATGGACTATTTAGGGAAAAGGAGTGCACTTTTGTAATTGTAGTGGCCCTTTTGAGAAACCTTTAACTGAGATAATTATTTGAGAGTTTCTCAAACTGCTCAAAGACAAAGAAATGCATATTTTAGTATTCAGAAGTTCTAAGAGATAAAATGACTACAAAATAGTTCTGAAAAATCTTTATGGTATGCAAATAGAAAACTTTTAAACAATGTTGGCCACCTGAGTGGGAAAACTTAGTCTATATCTCAGAAACATAATTTGAATCCAAATATTCCTTTAAGTTTTGTACCGGAGACATGGCTATTTTTTAATAAAACCTATATGATCCCTGTTTACAAATATTATGTATATATACATTGCATATGTATATATAATGTATATATACACATATTATATATATGTATATATACATATTATATATATGTATAATGTATATATGTATATATATAATATATATAATGTATATATACATATATATATGCAAAGAGCTCTATTTAGTCGAGTTATAGAAAAATAAGTGCTTATGTATTTGTAAAACTTTAAGAAATACAGAAATTAACCCAAAGGTTTTTCAAGTTCGCATGACCCAGGATAATCTGTAATCTATAGAAGCTAGTTTAATTTGTTGATTTAATAAAAACAAGCATGTCTTCAGAGGTGTCAATACTAAACTATTGCAAACATGTAACTTGTTCTACCTTGGTTTTCTAATCAAATAAGCTCATAATCTCTGTGTTAAAAATTTGTCAACAAGAAAAATGAGGTGATTAGTTATTTATTGTCTAATCCAAGCATAACAACAAATATTTTAAATAAATGTAAATGAGCACAAAATTTCTACTCAAATGCAATAATGACTAGATTATTTCCAAATAAGATAATATACTGAAACATTAAATATAAACAAATTTATCAGTTTCGTCTTTTAATTTTTAGAGAGTGACAAAAGACTTTTGGGTCTATTACTATTGTGCTACACTAAAAATTATACTATAAAAACCATGTCTCTGTAATTATTTATTAACTTGCCTGTCCTCATATGATTACTTCTTAGTTTTCATTAGGAATTAAGGATTATTAGGGCTAAGAAACTACTAGAAATAAGAATGAAAGAAAGCAGTTGTATATAAAACGTAGGTAAAAAAAAAAAATGGAATGTAATTTTGGATAAGAAAAGGCCTAAAGGACATGGACTTTTGTATTTTTCAAGGGGAAATAAGTAATTTTGTCTGAAAATATTCCAAGATACAGAAATTACAGAAGGTTGGTGGAAAATAGATCTTGAGAAAATAATTTTATGCGTGGTTGAGCTAAAATTGAAATGGTTTAAGTTAGGTTGTTTAAGTTTATTTCTTTTGAGAGGGGAGCAGGAGAAGAGAGAAAGGAAGGGAGAATCTCAAGTGAGCTCTGTGCTGTCAGTGCAAAGCCCCACATAGGGTTCGATCCCACTATGAGAATATGACCTGAGAATAACTATGAGAATATGACCTGAGCCAAAATCACGTCACTTAACTGAGCCCCAGGCATCCCCAAAAGAGTTTTAATATCAAATGTATGCTATTACAGAATTAGAATTTGGTTTTCTGTTAAAAGGAAAAAGTATTTTTTAAGATTCGTCTGAAATCAATAAGAAATTATAAACATAGTTTCTTTATCTTTAACGTGATCTACCTAGAAAACTTTGTTTCTGATGAAAAATTTTCTGTTGACAGTGTATTTTGCATTGTCTTTATCAAGACTTTGATTACTTAGAAAAATAACCAAGGCTTTGTACAACTATGTAACTTTCTGTATTTGCCTTTTAAATCTTCTAATTACCACTTTGAATGGATAAGTATTATTTCACAGTGACCCAATTTTGTGAAATGTTTTAAATCTTTTGACATTTTAAACAAAATTCTGAATGAAATAAAAAGATAAGCGTTCATTTAGTTATTTGAAAATTGAATGGAAATATTGTCAAGTATAATTTTAACCATCTTAGATCATATTTTATGGTATATCATTAAAATGAGTAATACAGAAATTATGTGAAATTTCTAAAAATCTGATCTATCCTAGTATAATGTCTTTTATTTTTTTTTTTATTTTTTTTTTCCCAACGTTTTTATTTATTTTTGGGACAGAGAGAGACAGAGCATGAATGGGGGAGGGGCAGAGAGAGAGGGAGACAGAATCGGAAACAGGCTCCAGGCTCTGAGCCATCAGCCCAGAGCCCGACGTGGGGCTCAAACTCACGGACCGTGAGATCGTGACCTGGCTGAAGTCGGACGCTTAACCGACTGCGCCACCCAGGCGCCCCTATAATGTCTTTTAAAATGTGTGTCACAGAGGAGTGCCTGGGTGGCTCAGGTCCTGATCACATGGTTCATGAGTTCAAGCCCTATGTCAGGCTCTCTACTGTCAGCACAGAACCTGCTTCAGACCTTCCGTTCCCCTGCACCTTACCCACTTGTGCTTGTTCTCTCTCAAAAATAAGCATTAATTTTTTTTTAAAGTATGTCATAGAAATAGCCAAATTTCCTTGTTAATTATATTATAATAAACCATTATCAGATCTTTAACCATGGTTCTTTTTAAGTCCTGGGTCACTCATATTTTTTGTTTTACTCTGATGCTTTTGCAAAAATATTTGTGCACTAATGAGTCATTCTCAAAGGATTCCTGGAAAACACTCTGACAAGTACTCTAAAATGTATGTTTCTGCTAACTTTAACATTGTAAGACTGAACTGGGTAAGAGTTTCTAAAATTCTAATGAAAAAATGATTCATAAAGCTGCTAATCCAAGATGAAGCAATATAAGAATTATAATTCTTAGGACTTAATTTAAAACATTACTGATTCTTTAATGTTTTGTTCTCCAGATTTAAAAGACCCCCTATTCCTCTGTCTTTTAAGAAATCTACAAATTAGGTAAAGTATATTTTTGAAACAAAACTCGATATGTTTATCTTTTTCTCTCTACCTGATCCCTGCAGAATTCAGAAATCCATTAAATATTCTTACTTTTCATGATAATATATGTATTTGCATAAGTTCAATAAAAATCTGTTCTCCTTGAACCAGGACACAATTGGACAATTCCTTAGGTTGGCCTCCTAGCCTTAAGAGGTTTTTAAAAGTCCAATCTGAGATTCCTTATGAAAAGTTCTAATAAAGCAGATTTAAAAGAACCTATCTGGCTCAATAACCTTTCTTTCTTTTTTTGTAATGGTTATTTATTTTTGAGAGAGAGACAGAGTGTGAGCTGGGGAAGGGATAGAGAGAGGGAGACACAGAATCCAAAGCAGGCTCCAGGCTCTGAGCTGCCAGCACAGAGCCTGACGTGGGGCTCGAACTCAAAAGCTGTGAGATCATGAACTGAGCTGAAGTCGGATGCTTAACCAACTGAGCAACCCAGGTGTCCCTGGATCAATAACCTTTCTTGCTGCACTTTGTCAATTAACAGGCCAAGTTTATTAAAACCAAACTTATTTGCAAATAAGTTATTGTGGTTGTCTATGAGAAAGGGAGATGATTATATAGACAGAGATTATATTTCAAGAATATACTTTATAGAGATCAGATTATAGTTCTGTCTTTGAGGTTTTGTTGTCTATTTGTAAATTTCAGAGAATTCATTACAATGAATTATGGGGGGACAACCTTCATGCCTGCTATATAGTGCATTCAAGAAAGTTTAAGAGTACCTGCTGAAATCATCAAAACTGTCAAACTAGAAAAATCCATTAGATTAAAACTGCCGTTCAAGGGGCATCTGGGTGACTTAGTCTATTGAGCATCTGACTTTGCTCAGGTCATGATCTCGCAGTTCGTGTGTTCGAGCACTGCATCGGACTCTGTGCTGACAGCTCGGAGCCTGGAGACTGCTTCAGATTCTGTGTCTCTCCCTCTCTCTCAAAAATAAATAAACATTATAAGAAAAAACTGCCATCCTTATATCATCATCTGAAAATGCTTTGAAACTACTCTCTAGAACTTTTCTAATTTTTTCTGAGTCATTTTTATGAGCACAATATGATATATCAGCAAACATTATCAGATTCATTGTATCCTTTTTCAAGCAACAGTATTGCAGGTGAACTTCCACCTAAATAAGGTCTTTATAGGATGGGAACAATCAGAGTAATTTATATGAAATTAAAAAATAGTTTGAGAAAATTAGAAACTTTTTAAGTTTGGAAAACATACAGTTGAAAACCCAATTACACATTATTCAAAAAAATTGTAGATTGACTTATAGAGATAAAATCTGAATATAAGTGGTTAAATCTTGGCTCCAGGGAATCTGCTCCAAGAAATATCCTCTGTTTATTCATCATATTAATATCTCTAATGCATTATATACTCTCAGAGGGTTTAATGCCTGTCAGCAACTACTCATACACAAGATGATATCCATCAGGATCAGACAACTGCATGAAAACAATAATAATCATGGAAGAGTTCACAATGTTGTGTGAGAAGATACTGAACTCACCTTCTCCTACAGATGTGATGAATTTACATGCACATATAAAGCAATCCTCCTGAAGGAAAACTAAAGGCTGATCAAACAGCTTCAGCACAAATGATAGAGGGGCAACATGGAAAAAGGCAGGAGGAACATGATAATGAAGAGAACCAGACCCATGATGACAAATTGAGGAGGGAGAAGTATTATATTACTAAGGAGCCCGTGTGCAGACTCAGCCACCTAGAGATTCCAACAAATGAGCATGGAATTATTCATACTTTACCTGAGATTGAGGCACCATTAAACACCATATTTTATGCTCCCCCTTCCACCTTGGTTGGAAACAAGGTCCAGGAACTCGGAACTCTAGCCAACCTGCTAAAGCTGATCCAGTGTACCCCAAGCCCCTCATCCATCCCAGGTCCAGGTGTTCCACCAAGGTGGCCCCAATGTATCATACCCTGGGACTCCCTAGCCTTCACCTACTCCAGCTGGGTTGCCAACACCACCAGGAAAATACAGAGTACACAGTGATGTTCCTATTTAAGGCCACAGTTTTGAGACCACAAGAGATAACAGCTTCATCTAATTTGTAGCAACAAACACAGAAAGCCAAATCAAATGAGCCAGAGAAATGTGTTCCAAAACAAGATAAAACCCCTGGGGAAAAAATCCCTAAGCAAATGAATAGAAGTAATTTACCTGACAAGGAATATAATGTAATGATCAAATATATGGTCAACAAATGGTTAAAGAGTGAAGGATCACAGTGAGAACTTTGACAAAGACTTAGAAAATATAAGAAATAATCAGAGCTACAGAATAATGGATCAATGGTTTGAAAGGCAGACTACTGGAAATAGGCCAATAAGAATAGCCTATTAAAAAACTAAAAACTTAAAATATCCTCATTTTAAGTGTCCTCTAGGGCAACATCAAGCATACTGACATTGGCAGTATAAAGGTCCCAGAAGAAGAAAGAGACAAAGGCACACAAAACTTAATTGAAGAAATAATGGCAGAAGATGTCCCTAACCTGGCAGAGGAGACATCCAGATCCAGAAAGTACAGAGAGTTGCAAACAAGATGAACCCAAAGAGATTCACACCAAGGCATTGTAAAATTAAAATGCAAAAGTAAAATAATCTTAAAGGCAGCAAGAGAAAAAAAATAACGTACAAGAGAAATTCTGTAAGCTTATGTTTCAGCAGAAACTTTGCAGACCAGTACAAAGTGACAGAATATATTTAATGTGCTCAAAGGTAAAACTTACAAATAAGAATATAAGAAAGGTAGTTACTCAGACAAGCAAAAGTAGACAGAATCCATTACTCTTAAGCCAGCAGGAAATATTAAAGGGACTTCTATAAGCAGAAATAAAAGACAAAAACTAGAAATAAGAAGGAAATATTATATATAAAATAATCCCTCACTGGTAAAGCCAAATATATGGAAAAGGCAGTCAACCAGCCATTTAAGAAAGCTAATATGGAGGTTAACAGAAAAAAGTAGCAAAATCAACTACCAAAGGTATTCAAGAGATGCACAAAATAAAAATATGCATAATGACAAAAACATAAAATGGGAGGGAGTAAATATATAATGGTTTTAAAATGCACTCAAACTTAAGACACTGTCAGCTTAAAATAGAATACTCTGTGTGTGTGTATCTATACTATACATATCTACCTACCTATCTCATGGTAACCACAAAACAAAACTTATAAAAGATACAAAAAGAGAAAAAAAATCCAAGCAAAACACTAAAGAAATAATCACGTAATAAATGGAAGAGAATAAGTAGCAAATAGGCAATTAGTACAAACCTATCAATAACTACTTGAAGTGTAAATGGACTTGATGCTCCATTCAAAAGGCAGAGAATAGTTAAGTGGATAAAAAAAAATAAAACAAGACCCATCTATGTGCTGCCTACTAGAGACTCACTTAAAAAGTGAAGGGGTGAAAAAATGAAGGGATGAATAAAATACAGTACAAATGGAAACAAAAGAAAGCTGGAGTAGCAATACTTACATCGGACAAAATAGACTTTTATTTATTATTTTTTTAATGTTTATTTATTATTGAGGGGCAAAGAGAGGAGGAAACACAGAATCCAAAGCAGGCTCCAGTCTCTGAGCTGTCAGCACAGAGCCTGACTAGGGGCTTGAACTCACAAACTGCAAGATCATGACCTGAGTCAAAGTCGGACGCTTGACCGACTGAGCCACCCAGGTGCTCCTATTTATTGTTTTTTAATGTTTATTTATTTTAGAGAGAGAGAGAGACAGAGTACTAGTGGGGGAGGGGCAGAGAGAGAGGTAGACAGAATCCGAAGAAAGCTCCAGGCTCTGAGCTGTCAGCACAGATCCTGAACCATGAGATTTTGACCTGAGCCAAAACCTGACGCTTAACCGAGCCAACTGGGCACCCCCTCCCCCCCTTTTTTAAGACAAAATAGGCTTTAAAACAAGTCTCAATAAATTCAAGAGAATTGAAGTTATGTAAGGCATTTTATCTGACCACAGTGGTATAAAATGAAAAATCAATTACAAGAAAAAAAAAAAAACTGGGAAAAAACAAACATGTGGAAACTAAACATTTGAAATGTAAACACAACTTAAAATCTACAGGACACAACAAAAGCAGTTCTAAGAGGGAAGTTCATAGATACAAACCTACTTCAAGAAACAAACAAAAAATATTGAAGGAAATTTCTAACTTTACACCTAAAAGAAACAGGAAGTTAGTAGAAGCCCAAATTTAGTGGTAGGAGGGAAAAAGTAAAGATCAGCACAGAAATAACTGAAACAGACACAACAATAACTGAAACAATAGAAAAGATCAGTAAAATTAAGAGCTAAAGATAATATTGAAAAGATAAAATTGAAAAGTGAAAAACAGAATGATAATATTCACAGACACTGTTTACTAATGTTCGAACAATAGGGACTGGTACTTTTTTAGGGGCTGAATTGAGATGGTTCTGGTATATGGTATCATTTCACTTTTCTAGAAAACAAGAAACACACACGCTTTTTGTCTAATAACCCAATTTGGAAATGTTATGTAAACAAACAATTCTAAGTGTAAATGTAACTGTATAATAAAATAATAAGCATAGTGAAAGAAAAGAAAAGATAAAATTGATAAACCTCTAGCCAGGAAAGAAAAAAGAGAGGATCCAAATAAAATCAGAAATGAAAGAGAAGTTACAAAAGACGACAAAGAAATACAAAGGATATTAAGAACCTATTAGAATTATATCCTGACAAATTGGTAAACCTAGAAGAAATGGACTAATTCCCAGAAACACACAACCTCCAAGACGGATAATAAAGAAATAGAAAATATGAGTAGACCAATTGCAAATAATGAAACTGAATCAATAATTTAAGCCCTCCCTCCAAAAAAAGTCCAGGACCAGAAAGTTTTACAAGTAAATTCTACCAACACTCCCTGCTACCCCTAAAAAATAAGGTAATACCTATTCTTCTCAAATTACTCCCCCCAAATGAGAAGGAAGGACACTACCAAACTCATTGTAGGAGTCTAGCATAACTCTAATATCAAAACCAGATAAAGACACCACAAAGCAAGAAAATTACAGACCAATAGCTCTGATGAAAATATATGCAAAAATCCTAAATAGTAGCAAGCCAAATTCATTAATACATTAAAATGATTGTACACCATGCCCAAATGTGATTTATTCCACAGATGCAAGTGCATCTACAAGTGAATCAACATCATGTACCTCATGAACAAAATGAAGGATAAAAATCATATGATCATCTCAATAGATGCAGAAAAGGCAATTGACAAAATTCCCCAGTCATTTATGATGAAAAACCATCTAAAAAGTGGGTACAGAAGGAAAATATCGTAACATAATAAAGACATATACTCCAAACCCACAGCTAACAGTATACTCAAGGATGAAAAGCTGAAACTTTTCCTCTAAGATTAAAAATAAGATCCTCAGTCTTGTCACTTGTATTCAAAAAGTACTAGAGGTCCTAGCCAGATTAATTAGGCAATTAAAAACTTATAAAAGGCACTCAAATTGGAAGGAAGAACTAAAACTATCTGTAGATGACATAAAACTGTATACCAATACTCTAAGTCATATATACACATACATACACATATACGTATATATCCAAACTATTAGAACTGATAAATGAATTCAGTAAAGTTGTAGGAGACAAAATTAACATATAGAAATTGGTTGTGTTTTTATACACATTTAATGATCTATCAGAAGGAGAAATTAAGAAAACAGTTCCATGTACAATTACATCAAAAAGAAGAAAATACTTAGGAATAAATTTAATCAAGGAGTTAATGACCTGTACTCTGAAAACTATAAGACATTGATAAAAAGGAATTGAAGATGACACAAATGAATGGAAAGAGAGTCTGTGCTCATGGATTGGAAGAATTAGAATTAGTATTGTTAAAATGTCTTTACTACCCCAAGCAATCTACGTATCTAATTCATTCCATTCCCTGTCAAAATAACAATGGCCTTTTTTTTTTTTTTACAGAACTAGAATAAAAAGATCTTAAATACAATCACAAAACACGTTGAATAGCCATAGCAATCTTGACAACGAACAAAAAATGTATCATGCTACCTGACTTCAAATTATACTACAATGCTGTGGTAATCAAAACTGTATAGTATTCTCATGAAAGCAGACACATAGATTAACGGAATAGAAAGTCCAGAAATAAAACCATGCATGTATAATAAATTATGACAAATGAGGCATGAATATATAAAGGGGAAATTACAGTCTTTACAACAGATAGTACTGGGAAAACTGGACAGCTACATGAAAAGAATAAACCTGGACCACAATGTTAGACCATATACAAAAATGAATTCAAGATGGACTAAAGACTTCAATGTAAGACCTATAACTATAAAACTCCTAGAAGAAAATAGCAGTAAGCTCTTGGATGTCAGTATTACCAAAATTTGTTTGGATTTGTATCTTCACAAAGGGCAACAAAATAGACTTTAAAACAAGTGTCAGTGAAGGAAACAACAGAATGTAAAGGCCATCTACTGAATGAAGAAGATATTTACAAATCATACATCCTATAAGGGGTAATGTTCAAAATATATAAAGAACTTACACAACTGAATATCAAAACAACACAAATTTTTTTTAGAAGAGGATTTGAATAAACATGTTCCCAAGGAAGACATACAGATGGCCAACAGACACATAAGAAGATACTCAACATCACTACTCATCATTAGGGAAATGCAAATCAAAACCACAATGAGATATCACCTCACCCCTTCAAGAATGGCTATTATCAAAAAGACAAAATATAACAAGTGTTGGTGAGAATAAGGAGAAAAGTGGACACTTGTACACTGTTGGTGGGAATGCAAATTGGTATACCCATTATGAAGAACAATGTGGAAGTTCCTCAAAAACTAAATTTATCATATAATCTAGCAATTCCATTCTAGGAATTTATCTGAAGAAATTAAAATAGCAATTTGAAGAAATATATGCACCCCTAAGTTTATTGCAGCATTTTTTATAATAACCAAGATACCGAAGCACCATAAGTGTTGATGATCGATGAATTGATAGAGGCTGTGTGGGTGTATCTATGTTCCTATTGCAATATTGCTCAATTTTGAAAGTAATGAAATACTGCCCTTTGTAACAATGTGGATGGACTTAGAGATATTATAATAATTGAAGTCAAACAGAAAAAGACAAATACCATATGATTCCACTTATAGGTGAAATCTAAAATAAACAAATTAACAAACTCAGACACAAGCAACAAATTTTAGGTGGGTGGGGATGTTTAGAGGGAAGGCAAATTAGGTAAAGGTGATTAAATGGTATAAACTTCCAGTTATAAATAAGTCATGAGGGGTGCCACCTAGGCAACATAGTCAATATTTTCATAACATAGAGTGATAGATGTCAATGAGACAAACTGTGAGGATCATTTAATAAAGTATGAAAATACCAAATTACCCCAATCTACTGCTGAAATTGACAGGAAATTGTATGTCAGTTATAGTTCAATAAGAAATTATAAAAAATACTTAAGACTTCCCAATTGTAATGCAAAGCTTGTAAATCTAATGTAGTGGACATTTTATGTACTCACGCAGATCCCTTAAATTCTTTTTATCTGTGGGCTCACATCCAAGCTCTGTACACATTTTCTTCTAAGACATGTTCCTAATAATGTCTTTGGATGAGTGTCCTTGGCTTGGAGCTTTACTGCTGCATGCAGAGATCCTGTAGCTCCTGGTAGGTCTCCAACCTTCAAGGGAGGAAGGAATCTATGTGCCTGGCTCATTTTCCTGAATTTGGAACTGTGAAGTATAACTCACACTCTAGAGCCCACCTGCAGGGTCAGGCTGACATCCATACTTTGCATGAAACCACCTACTTGGTTTCCTCCTTTTCCCAATCCTGATTCCTCTGTCATTGACCAGCTTTTCCTGGAAACATATTGTTTTAAATCACTTGTACGTGTATCATCATCTCAGGGTCTTCTTCTGGATAACCCCATTTAAGCCACCTTACTATCAATTGACCAGGAATTTAGAAGAATTTTGGTAGAGAGAAAATGGAAATACAGTAATGGAAAATGATGAGAATAAACTTGCAGAAAAAAATCTAATAAAGTTAACATTGGAAGTAATTATATTAGGAACTATTTGAATAAACAAATACCTAAACTCTGGGTCTGCCAGATCAAATCCCTTGTCCCATAAATACTGAACTAAAAGTTGCTTTGCTTATCAATCAGAGACTGACAATATGGACATGCACCAAAGACCCAGAGCAATATCATATCTAACATACTATCTGCAAGTATACCTCCCAGCAGGTGTACTTCTACTCTACTCCCCAAACAACTGGACCTATTACTCTTCATTCAGTTATTAGGACAAAAGAATGGCAGTTTTAGGTAAGTTATATCCCAGGAAGTTAAACTAAAAACACTAGGGATAGAAGGAAAGTTCTATTTCCTTCTACAGCTAACATCATCCTTAATGGTGAAGGACTGCTTTTCCTCTAAGATAGGAAGTCAAGAATTCCCATCTTGTTCTAGGCAATTCAATAAAACAAAATAATAAATCTAAAATAATCATTGCTACTAAAGAAAAGCAAAACGTCTACTCTCAAAATACATGATCATATTTGTGGAAAACCTTAAGGAATGCACACACACACACACACACACACACACACACACACACACACAAATTTAGTGTTAGAAGCTAAACCAATAAGACTTCTAATAATATAAACTTTGTAACTTTGGATTAGGGAGAATGATCTCAAATATAGCAATAGCATAAATAAAAAAAAATTACAGATAAACTGGAATTCACTTTTAAAACAAAACCAAATGAAAGCAGGTGAAGGTGGCAGAGTAAGTGGAACTTGGACTCACTCACCTTCCTCACAGACTCACAGAGGGAACAACTACATGTCATGCAACTCACTCTGAAAATAACTTGAATGCTGGCAGACCAGACATTACACAGCTGAAACATAAAGAAAATGCCACACTGAGCACAGTCAAGAATCAAATCCCTGATGCAGGGACCCATTAGGGACATCACAGGTACGAAGGCTCTTCCCTGAGGAGATCAGTGAAGTGAAAGACAAGATGATGGAAGTATGAAACTGAGCAGGATTTTAAAAAATAGGTTAAGGAACCTCTGAAAACATAAAGAGTAATAGCATTCACAAGATAGGGGTCCCAGAAAGAGAAGAGCAAGATAAAGGAACAGAAAATTTATTTAAGGAAATAATAGCTGAAAACTACCTTACCTTGGGGAAGGAAATAGACATCCAAGTCTCTGGAACTGAAAAGAGCCTCAAACAAGACAAACCCAAGGAGCTTAGCACCAACACACATAATAATTACAATGTCAAATATTAAAGATAAAGGGAATCTCAAAAGCGACAAGAGAAAAGCAAATAGTCATGTACATGGGAAACACCATAAGGCTATTGGCTGATTTTTTAGCGGAAATTTTGTAGACCATAACAGAGTAGCATGATATGTGTTCAAAGTGCTGAAAGGAAAAGATCCCTACAAGCAGGAGTATTTTACCCCACAAGGTTGTCCTTCAAAATTTAAGGAGATTTAGAGATATAAATTCCAATTATAATAAGTCATGGAGATGTAAAGCATAAGGACTATAGTCAACAATGTAATCACTTTGTATAATCACATATGGTAGCTACACTTATTGTGATATTTCAGAATGTTTAAAATTGTTGCATCACAATGTTGCATGTTGTACACCTGGAATATAGTATGTAGAATATATTTTAAGTAAAAATAAAAATGATTAAAAATAAAAAGGAAATAACAAAAAAAAAACTTTGTACCTCTAGACATAACAATAAGAATATGAATAGACAAGCCATAGATTGGGAGAAATTATTTTCAAATTACTTATTTGACAAGGAACCTACATCCAGAATATATTACTCACAACTCAATAATAAACTCTATTAAAAATTCACAAAATGCCAAATGTTTCCCTGAGGAAGACGTATAAATGCCTAAAAATGGCAGGAGAAGGTAAGCAATCTTGTAAGTTGTTAGAGAAATGTAAATTAAGCTGACAATGACATATCTCTGTTAACTCAATATTATGGCTACAATGAAAAACTCACAATACCAAGTGTTGGTGAATATGTGGAAAAATGGATTCCTTGGTCATTGCTGGTGGGATATAAGATGCTACTGATACTTTGGTAATTAGTCTGACAATTTATTTTAAATTTAAACTTACCATATACCCCACTGGTCACATTCTTAGTAATCCACCCATGAGAAACAAACATGTTGAAATTATTCATAATAGTCAAAATTGGAAATAATCCAAATGCCTATTCACTTGTGAATGCATAGATGTCATGTGATATATCCATATAATGAAATACTATTTTGCATTAAAAAATACTGATGTATGTTACAACATGGATATATCTCAAAATTCATTTTCTAAATAAACTAAGCCAGTTGCAAAAAGAATATATATTCTATAATTCCATGTATGCGAGCTTCTTAGTGTTCAAAAAGGGAAAATTTAAAAATAGAGAAAGAAGACTCGTGGCTGCCTCAGCTGGGCAGTAGGGGGAGAAATGGGGATTATCTGTACGGGCTCCATGGAAGTATGGGGGATGATGAAAAAGTTTTAAAAGTGTATTGTTGTGATAATTCATGATTGAACAGCTCTATGCATTATAGGCATTTATTAAAAATCATTAAATTGTTAATAATCTATCTAATGAAATATAAAGAGGACAAATCAAACCAGGCCTAACAAACAAAACCTTTTTATGATACCAATGCACCGTTAGTATGACTGATCAACCATCTACATGAGGTAAACACAAAAGCAGATATGGAGATAAAAGTTTCTAGGCCACCTAACAATGATCATAAACCCTGAGCATAATAACTCTGCTGTAGTTAGTGAGGGCAGTGCACAAAATGTTGCTGGAACTCCTTTAAACCTTGTGCAGCGACTATGTTCGGTTACTAACTGTGGAGGCGAGAGAGAATAGGAAGTAGGTTGTTTACAACATTTTTGTTACTTTTATTTATTTATTTTGAGGGGGAGAGAGAGAGAGAGCATGCCAGCGAGCAAATGCAAGTGGAGGAGGGGCAGAGGGAGAGGGAGTCTTAAGCAGGCTCCACGTCCAGCATGAAGCCCAAGGCAAGGCTCTATCTCAAGAACCATGAGATCATGACCTGAGCCAGAATCAAGAGTCTGACGCATAACCAACGGAACCACCAAGGTGCCCCATTTTTTTTGGTTATTTTTAATAATTTTATTGCACCCTGGATAAAACCAGGTAACAAAATATATTAACTTTTTATAGATGAGGAACTGGACTAAGAAAACTTAAGTAGTTTGCCCAAGGCTACACACCTATTAGATGACAGAACTAGAACTTGAATCCATGTAATTCTAACTCCAAATTCCAATTTTACTATGCTTGCTTTTACAGTATTAACAAAGAAAACATAAAAAGGCATGGCCTTTGAAATTTCAGTTTTAAGCCTACATATGATGGTGTGAAAATGGGATCGTGAAACATCTCCGGTGGGTCTGGCCATGTCCCTCATGGAGCATACATTCCAATAGGAGACAGAAACACATAAGAAAAAAATATATTTACATCTTTGTCACAAGTGTACAATAAAATTATGTACAATAAAATGGTTACTTACTTAAATAGTAGTAACCTCTCTAAAGAGGTGACATTTTAGCAGACATCTGATGAGAAGGAGACTGCCCTGTGAAAAGCAAAGTTAACAGGAAGAAACAGTGAGTCTCGCAATCAGAGAAGGGCATGTGCAAAAGCCCTGCATCCAAAAACATCACCAAAAGGATTCTGACAAGGCTGCGTCAAGAGAAAGTGTAGCATGAGAGGACATTGCAGAAATAGGCAGGAACCAGGCTTGCAGAGCTGTACAGATCATCGCAAGGTGTTTATAGTAGAGCAAATGTATGCTAGAATGAACAACATTTGAAACTTTTTGCAGGAGAGCTCCATTGGATACATTAAAATATTCTATTAAAGTTCAATATATGCATACTCGGTCACCTAGCATTCCCACCATATATAAATGTGCAGCCCAAGACTCCACACACACACACACATACACACACACACACACACACACACACACACACACGTTCACCAAAGGACACGTACCGAAATGTTTAAAGCATTCTTGTATGTGATAGCCAAATATTGGAAACCACCCAAATGTCCATCAACACTAAAATATAAATAAATCATGGTATATTCATGCAATGGGATACAGTACAATGATGAAAATGAAAAAGCAAAACAAAACCTTACAACCATACAAAACAATATGGATGAATCACAAACAGTATATTGAGAAAATAAGCCAGACACACAAAAAAAGCATATACCATATGGGTCCAGGCATATAACAGTGAAAACAGGTAAAACTAACTTATGTCATTAATGTCATGACAGTATTTAATTTTGGGTGACATAGGATCCTTTAATGTTCAGTTTCTTGATCTAGGTTTTGCACATCTGAGTGTATTAGGTGAACATACATCAATCTTTGTAATTATGGTATGTTACTTTCAATGCATATTTCTTTTTTTTAATATATGAAATTATTGTCAAATTGGTTTCCATACAACACCCAGTGCTCATCCCAAAAGATGCCCTCTTCAGTGCCCATCACCTACCTTCCCCTCCCTCCCACCCCCCATCAACCCTCAGTTTGTTCTCAGTTTTTAAGAGTCTCTTATCAATGCATATTTCAATACAAATGGTGGAAGTTGTGAAAAATAAAAGCCTAAGACACTTTAAATGACTTGTAGAGAAATTTAAAACAAATATTGAAACTACTAGGAAAGAATAAAAAAGTGGGAATTATAAATGGCCTGTTTACAAAGTTATATATATATATGTATATATGTATATATATACATATACATATATATGTATATGTATATATATACATATATACATATATATGTATGCATACACACAAACATATGTGTGTAAATGATAAATAGATCCATAAGTAAATGGATAAATAGAGGCAAAGATTGATAGATATGGAGATAAAAAGATACACATACACTAGTCTTGAGTTAGATGTAGTTCTCACTGTGAATATGTGGATTTTAATTAAAACAATAATTTCTATATAATCTCCATTTAATGTACTCATTGTTATTATTCTCATCCTATTCCATGGGTTTACTTTTCTCTTATTTTTCCTCATACTTTATTAAAATAGTATGTTAGATTATTGATAGATTTTGTTTTTCCTTAACTTAGCATTTATAGCTATACATTCTACTCTAAGCAATGCTTTATCAGCACCCTGTAAATTTTGGTTTGTAGTTTTCAGCTGCAATGTTTAAAACTATGTTACTACATAGAAAGCGAGTGCAATGAGTATGCAATAAATAAAACTTATTAATCATATTTAATTAAAGGGAATTCTTAATCATTAAGAAAAGTACCAAAAAAAGCCAAAGTGATAGACAACAAGAAAGATAAAGAGATAAAGAAAAAAGATAAATTAGTATGACATTCAATGGAGGCTACCAGATATATGAAAAGAGATGAACAACAAAGGTGAATTTACAAACACACAATATCAACATCAATTCACAAGTTGTAACATTTTATTTATTTTATTTATTTCTTTAAGTTTGTTTATTTTGATAGAGACAGAGACAGCACAAGTCAAGGAAGAACAGAGAGAGAGGAAGAGAGAGAATCCCAAGGGGACTCTGAGCTGCCAGCACAGATCTGGACACAGGGCTTGAATTCATGAAACCACGAGATCATGACCTGAGCCTAAACCAAGAGTCAGGAACTCAATTTGTGAGCCACCCAGTTGCTCCACAAGTTGTAACATTTTTTTTAAAAAGTGCATGTAGTTTGTCTACCATATAGTCTGGTACCTTACTAGTTAAGTTCTAACGTGGCTGAAAAACACTAATATCTATGTATTTCATCTAAAAGAAACAATCCAATAAGGTTTATCCTGACTTAAAAACTGTAAAAATGTGTCCAATCTTCTGAGATTTCAGAGTAAATAAAATTAATTCTCAGGACATTAGTTCTGTGATTGAAATTCTTACATCTGTACAGGAAATGAAATTTTCCTACTAAAAGTTCAAGTGATAAATAATTTTTAATAACTGGTGGCTTAGTGTTTTTGATCCTTGCTGTTTCTAACAGGTTTTTCATTTTCCCTGAAGGAAGGGTCATATTTTGCTTTTCCTTCTCAAAATACAGTACTGTTTTTTCTCTCCAGTATGAGTGTTTGGAGAGGCTTATGAGTTATTTTAGAAACTGCTAATGAGTACATATTCACTTCCATAGTTTCTTTTTTTAATTAATAATGAAGACATAATTATAGTATACTTTAGGGTGTGTGATCTCAAGTGACAGGTCAAAAACAAGACTGTCACTCTGTTGAGAGTGAATAAAGCACATGATATGTCAAGAAATAAAGGGAGAGACTCTTCTCTGGCTCTTTCGGACCCGCAGTACTCCTTTATGCAGTCCCTGTTGGTGGAAGAAAAGTGAGTTTTCTCTTCAGTAAATGTGGGGTTAGGAACTTTGGGCTTCTCCCTTCCTCCCTCCTTTCTGAATGAGACTGAATGCAGAGAACAAATACATTGGTCTGGCCTCAGCTTGATGATACAGTTGATACCTTTATCCAACTAATCTGATCCATGATTTTGGTTAAAGCAAAAAACTGAAAATAAAATTAGCAACTGTATACTCGTAACCCAGATTTGCCTCTCTGTAATTGCTCTTTGGATGCACACAGTGTGATAGTCTCCATTTTGGGGGACAATTGTCATGGTTCAGTGCTGCCTGTGGCACTGCATCCAGTGTGAGGATGAGATATAGCACATTTCCTTGCACCTAAGTCTCCCTGGACTCTGCTCTACCAGTGACATAGCTGCTATGATTATATGTTTGAATCATCATTTTATAATCTAAAATTTGAAAGATCAATTTTATGAAACAAATATGAAAATGGAAAAGGTTGGTATTTTTTCCACTATCAGCATTTAAGATTTGAAGTTTTCTTTCTAAACAGTTTACAATTTTCAGAAGAGAAATTCTGATTTTAAATGATACCAACAGGGGCGCCTGGGTGGCACAGTTGGTTAAGAGTCCGACTTCAGCCAGGTCACGATCTCGCGGTCCGTGAGTTGGAGCCCCGCGTCGGGCTCTGGGCTGATGGCTCAGGGCCTGGAGCCTGTTTCTGATTCTGTGTCTCCCTCTCTCTCTGCCCCTCCCCCGTTCATGCTCTCTCTCTGTCCCAAAAATAAATAAACGTTGAAAAAAAAAATTAAAAAAAAAAAGGGGGCGCCTGGGTGGCGCAGTCGGTTAAGCGTCCGACTTCAGCCAGGTCACGATCTCGCGGTCCGTGAGTTCGAGCCCCGCGTCGGGCTCTGGGCTGATGGCTCTGAGCCTGGAGCCTGTTTCCGATTCTGTGTCTCCCTCTCTCTCTGCCCCTCCCCCGTTCATGCTCTGTCTCTCTCTGTCCCAAAGATAGATAAACGTTGAAAAAAAAAAAAATTAAAAAAAAAAAAAAATTAATAACCTTATTTTTTGGCACTGTGCTACGAAAGACACTTTATGTATATATCATGTATTGTTATGTGTGAAGCAGCACTATATGTACACTTGCTGGAATTTTAGATCATGTACATAAGCACTTCACACGCTTTCAGACACATAGACATCTACCTTTTGTGTTTTACTCTTACCAATACTTTCTCATTGCCTTTTAAGAAAGCAAATTATATATATATATATATATATATATATATATATATATATAATATACATATATATACACATATTTTATATATATATTTTGTATATTATGTATATAATATATATACACATATATTTTATATATATATTTTGTATATTATATATATAATATATGTATATTATATATTACATGTAATATATTTTGTATATGGATATAATATATATGTATATAATATATATTTTATATATGTATACAATATAATATATAAATGAATAAATGAATACATATAAATATATATTTATAAAATTTATATTATATAAATATATATTATATATATTTATAATATATAATATATATAATATATATTATATTTCTATAATATAGTAATAAATATATATTTATTATTAAGTAAATAATAATATATAATAAATAAATATATAATACATATATTATACATATATAATATATAATAATATATATATTATATATAAAAATATATAATATATATTATAATAATTATAATTATAATTTATAAATTTATAAATTTATAATTTTATATATTTATAAATTTAATTATAATTTATAAATTTTTAAATTATATAATTTATAATTATAAATAAAATATAAAATAATTATAATAATTTATAATATAAAATATAATATATATAATATATAATAAATTAAATAAAATAAATAATATATATTTATATTTATAATATATATTAAATAAATATATAAGTGAACAATATATATTATATACATTATATATTATTATATATTATATATTATATATTATATATTATGTACATATTATATATATATTGAATATATATATTGAATATATATATTGAATGTGTATATATATATATATATATATATATATATATATATATATACACATAAATGAATAAGCAAAAGAATGAGCCAGAACCTTTTGGCATTGAACTTCCATGTTAGTTTATGAAATCTTTAGGGAAAAAAAGCATAAAATGTACTCACTTTAGGGAAGGGAGCAACAAAAGAGAAATGATTATCACAAGATATGACTCCGTATACACATTAAAGCAAATGTAAGGAATAAAAATCTCTCATATTCTCTTATAGATTTAGCCGATTTTCGTTCCAATTGGTTTTTGACAATTTTAATATTTATTTTTCTTTTCTGTTCAAATGTATTTATAAGCATAAGAGACAAAGTGAATAAAGGAGAGTGGTGTATCAGAAAAAATTAGTTTTGTGCACTTAATTTTACATGCTGTGTCTTTCATTTATTGCCTATGTGACATAGCAATCCATGCCAAATCTCATGTATACATATATATAACATATTCTGAATAAATATATATAAATTATGAAGATAATAAAACTCTAAAAGCTGCTGTGTCTTTCACAAAAGTGTGTATATATATATATATATATATAGTATTAATCACTTATAATGTGTCAAATTAATTTTTCTAGAGCTACAGATTTGTATTCATATAATTCATATAATTTGATATTCATATAATTACCATATATGTATTACTACTCTTAGAATTTATTATAATATTGTCATCAGAAACAATTTTTAAATTTTTAGCTTTTTATATTTTCATTTATATTATACTCTCTGATACTTTATATTATTTTATACAGATGAAATATAATTTTAAAGTCTATGGAGTAATGAAACTCCTAGAACTGATACATGAATTTGACAAAGTAGCAGGATATAAAATCAACGTATAGAAATTTGTGGCATTTCTATACACAATAATGAAATAGCAGAAAGAAAAATCAAGGATTCGATCCCATTTACAATTGCACCAAAACCCATGAAATACCTAGGAATAAACTTAACCAAAGAGGTAAAAGATCTATACGCTGAAAACTACAGAAAGCTTATGGAAAAAAAATTGAAGACACAAAGAAATGGTGAAACATCCCATACTCATGGATTGGAAGAACAAATATTGTTAAAAGGTAGATACTACCCAAAACAGTCTACACATTCAATACAGTGTCTATCAGAAACTTCAAAATTTCCTTTGTGAATTGCTATATTCATTCTATAATCTACCCAAACTGAGATAATAGTAGCGAACTCAAGCAAAACAAGATCTGCCTGGGTATTCATCATGCAATAATAGCAGACACATAAGGCCAGCTACAATCTTAACAGGAAAAATTTCTCCTAAGGATGCTGGGAGTCTCTCCACCACATTTTATCTTTGAGAAAATATTACTTTCTAACTCACTGCAAAATTTTGTTGCCTAAAATCATAACACAGTGATCTTTGAAATTATATTCATAAGAAACATCGTCCTTTTCTCTGGAGGACCAAATCACTTTGAAAAAAAATTGTTTTGATTTACAACTCAGGAAAAGAACTTCAGATGACTTTTCTGGACTCAGGGGCCCATGGGTGGATCAGATGGTTAAGTGTCCAACTTTTGATTTCGGCTCAGGTATGATCTTAATGCTCATGATCATTTTGAAAAAATAAACATTTTGAAAAAAAAAAAGTTTCTGGACTCAATCCCAAATCAGTGTTCACACTGAAATTTCCAAGGATATGGGATTTTCAGACGACTCTGCAGTAGAGACCTGATGCGGTTCCCACTTTATACACAATCTTCTTTTTTTTGAGCCATATAAAAGTATTGCTCAATTAAAATACACTTAAAAAACAATATTTCCCAAAATACTATAATCCATTTTTACTTTGTTGAGTTGTCGCATGGTTGTTTCTGGGTTTTTTGTTTGTTTTTGTTCTTCTTTTTTTGTTTGTTTTTTGTTTTTTGGTGGTTTTTTTTTTGGGGTTTTTTTTTTTGGTAACTGATTTGTCTAGGGCAATTTATTATCCAAAATTTCATGTTCAATGTGGATGACCCAAGGACTGTTCTAGTTACTGGAGATACAATAGTGAATAAAAAAGATATGTCCCGCGGCGCCTGGGTGGCGCAGTCGGTTAAGCGTCCGACTTCAGCCAGGTCACGATCTCGTGGTCCGTGAGTTCGAGCCCCGCGTCGGGCTCTGGGCTGATGGCTCAGAGCCTGGAGCCTGTTTCCGATTCTGTGTCTCCCTCTCTCTCTGCCCCTCCCCCGTTCATGCTCTGTCTCTCTCTGTCCCAAAAATAAATAAACGTTGAAAAAAAAAAATTAAAAAAAAAAAAAAAAAAAAGATATGTCCCTTTCCTCATAGAAATTACCTGGTAGTAGGGAATGCAGTACAGAGTAAAAGAAAATAATACATAATTAATATAACTTGAATAAAAAGCTTTATAGTAAGATAAATAAGGCAAGTGGAAATATTAGCTAAGAAGGGAGAAGAATGTGGATAAGGCAGTCAGGAAGATCTGTGAGGAAGTGTTATTTGACATGGATCACGGAATATGAATAAGAATTGGCAGATGGAGGTAAGAAAAGCCAAATTAGGGCTAAATCATGAAAATTTTATAGAGATAAGTTTTATTTCATTCTAGATCTAATGAGAAGTTTTCAGGAGTTTTGGAAATAAATTTTGGGGAAATTAAAATCTCTTGAGAAGTAAAGGCAAAAAAGTTAGAAATGGAGGTATTTTGAAAGGGGATTCAAAACTAGCACCAAGCACATACTTAATGTAATAAAGGCCATATATGACAAATACACAGTTAACATCACACTCAATGGTGAAAAGCTGGAAGCTCTTCCTCTAAAATCAGTATCAACACAAGGATGTCTGAGAAGTGCCTCTTGCCATTTTTTAAAATTTTTTTAAATTTATTTTTTAATTTATATCCAAGTTAGTTAGCATATAGTGCAACACTGATTTCAGGAGTAGATTCCTTAATGCCCCTTACTCATTTAGCCCATCCCCTCCCACAACCCCTCCAGTAACCCTGTGTTCTCCGTATTTAAGTCTGTTATGTTTTGTCCCCCTCCCTGTTTTTATATTATTTTTGTTTCCCCTCTCTTATGTTCATCTGTCTTGTCTCTTAAAGTCCTCATATGAGTGAAGTCATATGATATTTGTCTTTCTCTGACTAATTTCACTAAGCATAATACCCCCAGTTCCATCCACGTAGTTGCAAATGGCAAGATTTCATTCTTTTTGATTGCTGAGTAATATTCCACTGTGTGTGTGTGTGTGTGTGTGTGTGTGTGTGTATACACATCTTCTTTATCCATTCATCCATCGATGGACATTTGGGCTCTTTCCATATTTTCCTATAAACAAACAGTGCTGCTATAAACATTGGGGTGTGTGTGTCCCTTCACAACAGCATTACCTGTATCCCTTGGATAAATACCTAGTAGTGCAATTGCTGGGTCATAGGGTAGTCCTATTTTTAAGTTTTTGAGGAAACTCCATACTGTTTTCCAGAGTGGCTGCACCAGCTTGCATTCTCACCAGCAGGGCTAAAGGGATCCTCTTTCTCCGCATCCTCGCCAACACGTGTTGTTGCCTGACTTGTTACTGTTAGCCATTCTGACAGGTGTAAGGTGGTATCTCATTGTGGTTTTGATTTCTATTTCCCTGATGATGAGTGATGTTGAGCATTTTTTCATGTGTTGGTTGGCCATCTGGATGTCTTCTTTGGAGAAATGTCTATTCATGTCTTTTGCCTTTGCCCATTTCTTCACTGGATTATTTGTTTTTTGGGTGTTGAGTTTGATAAATTCTTTATAGATTTTGGGCACTAACCCTTTATCTGATATGTCATTTTCAAATATCTTCTCCCATTCTGTTGGTTGCCTTTTAGTTTTGCTGATTGTTTCCTTCATTGTGCAGAAGCTTTTTATTTTGATGAGGTCCCAACAGTTCATTTTTGCTTTTCCCTTTCCTTTTATTCAACATAGTACTAGAAATCCTAGCTTCAAAAGTCGGAAGGAAGGAAGGAAGGAAGGAAGGAAGGAAGGAAGGAAGGAAGGAAGGAAGGAAGGAAGGAGGGAGGGAGGGAGGGAAGGAAGGGGCATCCAAATTTGGTAAGGAAGAAGTAAAACTATCACTATTTGCAGATGACATAATACTATATAGAAAACCCTAAAGACTCCACCAAAAAATAGTAGAATAAATGAATTCAGTAAAGTTGCAAGATATAAAATTATATACAAATTATGTTGTGTTTCTATATAGTAATAAACTATCACAAAGAGAAATTAAGGAATTGATCCAATTTATAACTGTATCCAGAAGAATAAAATACCTAACAATAAATTTAACCTAAAAGCCAATAACCTGTACTCTGAAAACTATATGACATTGATGAAATAAACTGAAGACAACACAAACAAATGGAAAGATATACCACATTCACAGATTAGAAGAATATTGTTAAAATACCCATACTACCCAAAGTGATCTACAGATTCACTGCAATCCCTATCAAATAACCAATGGCATTTTTCACAGAACTAGAAAAAATAATCCTAAATTTATACAGAACCACAAAAGACCCCAAATAGCAAAAGGCAATTTCTCTCTCTCTCTCTCTCTCTCTCTCTCTCTCTCTCTCTTTTTAACAGTACTTATGTACAGTTTATTTTGTCTTTAGTTTTTTCTAAAATTACTTAGGTCAGCACTTTTTCCCCCTCTCCCCAGTCAGAAAGTTTTTTTTTTATATATATTATAATACAGTTATTTTTTAAGTTTTAATTTTAATTGCAATTAGTTAATGCAGTGTTATAGTAGTTTCAGCTGTACAATATAATACTTCCAAAACTCACCTGGTGTTTATCACAAGTGCACTCCTAAATTCCCATCACCTATTTAACTCATCCCCCAACCACAACCCCTCTGTTAACTATCAGTTTATTCTCTATAGTTAAAAGTCTGTTTCTTGGTTTGCTTCTCTCTCTCTCCTTTTCCTTACACTCATTTGTTTTGTTTCTTAAATTCCACATATGAGTGAAATCATATGGTATTTGTCTTTCTCTCTACTGACTTATTTCACTTAGCATACTGCTCTCTAGCTCCATCCACATCATTGCAAATGGCAAGACTACATTCTTTTTTTATGGATGAGTAATATTCCATCACACACATACACACACACACACACACACACACATACACACACACCACATCCTGTTAATCTATTGATCAGTCAATGGGCAGTTGGGCTATTTCCATAGTTTGGCTATTGTAGATAATACTTCTATAAACATTGAGGTACATGTATCCCTTTGAAATAGTATTTTTGCATTTTGAAGGTAATAAATACCTAGGATTACAGGGTAATTCTAACTTTCTGACAAAAGTCGATACCGTTTTCCACAGTGGCTGCACCAGGTTGCATTCCCACCAACAGTTCAAAAGGGTTCCTCTTTCTCCATATCCTCACCAATGACAAAGCAAACTTGAGAAAGAACAAAGTTGGAGGTTATCACAATCCCAGATTTCAAACTGTACTACAAAGCTATAATAATCAAAACAATATGGTACTTGCAAAACAAAACAAAATGGACATGTAGATCAATGGAACAGAACGGAGAGCCCAGAAATATATTTATGTTTATATGCTCAATCTTCAACAAAAAAGCAAGAATATACAGTGGGGAAAAACACTGTCTTCAAGCAAGAGGTGTTGCAAAGAATGAAACTGAACTAGTTTCTCACACCATACATAAAAATAAGCTCAAAATAGATTAAAGACCTAAATGTAGACTTGAAACCATAAAACACCTAAAAAGAAAACATTGCTATTAAACTCTGGACATTGTTCTTAGCAATTTGGGGGCAGGAGGTTGGGGAGGGGGATCTATCTCCTCAGCTAAAGGTAACAAAAGCAAAAATTATAAAAAGTATTATCTCAAACTAAAAAAAATTTTCACAGCAAAAGAAAAAGTCAGTAAAACAAAAATACAATCTACTGAATGGGAGAAACTGCAAATAATACATTTGATAAGGGGTTAATATCAAAACTATATACAGACCGCATACAACTCACTACCAAAAACAAACAAAAAAACCCAAACCCAAACAAACCAAAACAAAAAATACAATCCAATTAAAAAATAGACAGAGGACATGGATAGAAAATTTTTTCAAAGACAACATACAGATGGCCAACAGACACATGAAAAGATGCTTAGCATCACTAATCATCAGGGAAATGCAAATTAAAATCACAGTGGAATATCCTCTTATACCTGTCAGAATTGCTATTATCAAAAAGACCAGAAAAGTGTTGGCCAAGATGCAGAGACCTTGTTAATGGGAATGTAAATAGGTATAGCCACTATGGAAAACAGTATGGTGATTCTTCAAAAAATTAAAAATAGAACTGCCATATGACCCAGTAATTCTACTTCTGTGTATTTACCCAAAGAATAAGAGAACACTAGTTCAAAAAGATGTGTACTCTCTTATGTTAATCGCAGCACTATTTATAATAACCAAGATATGGAAGCAACCTAAATGTTCATTGACAGCTAAATGGATAAAAGCTGTGATATACACAATAAAATATTACTCAGCCATAAAAAAGAACAAAATCTTGCTATTTGTGACAGCATAGATGAACTTTGAGGGTACTATGCTAACTGAAAAAAGTAACAGAGAGATAGACAAATGCCATATGATTTCACTTACATGTGAAATCTTAAAAGCAAAACGAATGAACAAACAAGACAGAAACTAACTCATAAATACAGAGAATAAACTAGTGGTTGCCAGAGAGGAGAGTGGTGGGAGGGGGGACAAGTAAAATAGGTGAAGAGATTAAGAGGTACAAACTTTCTGGGGCACCTTGGTGGCTCAGTCAATTAAGCATCCGACCTTCTGCTCAGGTCATGATTTTGTGGTTCCTGAGTTTGAGCCCCTTCTGCTATGTACTGACAGCTCAGAGCCTGGAGCCTGCCTCAGATTCTGTGTCTCCCTCTCTCCCTACTCCAACCCCACTTGCCCTTTGTCTGTCAAAAAATGAATAAACATTAAAAAAATTAAAAAAAAAATAAGTACAAACTTTGTTGTAAAATAAATAAGTCACAGGGATGTAAAGTACAGCATACAAACTAGAGTCAATAATATTATAATTTGATGGTGACAGATGGTAATTAAACTTATAATGGGAATTATTCCATAATGTATATAAATGCCAATCACTGTGTTGTGTAACTGAAACTAACATAAAATTTTATGTCAAGTATAATAATAAAAAAAAATAAAAACTATGACCAAGATTTTAGCAACTGGGAGGATTTGAGATTACATAAAAATCTAAGAGAAAAACTATCCTTGAAAAAGGATGAGGTGAGGAGAACCTGGATGGCTCAGTTTGTTAAGCATCTGTTTCTTGATTTCAGCTCAGGTCAAGATCTCACGGTTCATGAGATCAAGCTGTATGCTGGGTTCTGCACTGGCAGTGTGGTGCCTACTTGGGATTCACTCTCACTCTCTCTCTCTGCCCCTAACCTCACTTATGCACACATGACCACTGAGTGGTCTTCTCTGACCACTGAGAAGGAAAATAAATTAGGCGAATCCAATAATGGTCCCAGTGCAGTGTCTGAAGGCAGTTCTAAATCACAGCACAGAAAGAGACCAAAGTAGACTTAACATTCTCAGTGGGCTAAGGAAAGAGGCTGGACTTTACATGTATAAGGGCACTGGAAATTGAGTTGCAGAGAGCCAGAGAAGAAAGTTTTGCACATGAATGGTAGAAAACTTCCTAAACTTCTCTTTAAGGAAAGAAGTATTTGAAAGTAGTAGGATATATAATTATCAGAATTCATAAAAGATTTTGAATAGCTATGTTTCATAATAGACCAAGTGAATATATGTTATAATACATTCAATTACATTCTTCAGATGATGTGTTTCTAAGAGAAATTAACCCCAAAATAAAAATTTGTCTCAAGCTGCCATAACAAAGCTTGAAAACAGCCACAAAAGTGTGGAAATGAGCTTCTAGGAACAGAAAATACAATTAGAGAAACAAAGCACTCCAAAAACATAAAAAGTTAAATGTTAGCATCTAGTCAAAATTTACTCAACATGCAAAGAAGCAGGAAAATAATATAAGCAAGAGAATTAAGAAAATGAAAATTTATAGACATGAAAGTCATTATGAAATTAAGACAAAAAAAGGGACCTTAAAACAACCATCTTTTAAACATATTCAGAGATGCAAAGGAAATAATAAACATAATGAGGAAATCAATGGAAGACATAAACATAAAAGAAATTCTAGAAATACAAAATACAATATCTGAAATTTTAAAGAGTAAAAAAATTGATGGGATAAAATAATGGGATAAAAGTAAATTTTATAATAACAAGAGAAAAGACTCAAAAATAGAAAAAAAAATTGAAAATAAGATTTTCAGGATACTCTGAGACAAAAATAATGACTGAGTAGAAAAGTATTTGAAGAAATCATAGAAAATGTTTTTCCCAAATTTAGTAAAATGTATAGAGCCACAAATTCAGTAAATTAAACTAATCACAAACAGAAAAGAAACAGAAAATATCATAATTTAGTTATTGGTATTAATTCATGAAGCTTAAATTCATAAAGGCACCCAGAGAAAGACTGATATATAAAGATAACAAAGATGAGGATCACAGATTTCTCATATAAGTCATACTGGTAAGAAAAACAATATCAAATATCATTTTAAGTCACTGCAAGAGGAAAAAATCTGTTAACCCAGAATTATTTAGCAAAAATTTATCTCAAAATAAATTTGAAGAGTATTTTTGAGTAATGAAAGCTAAGATAACCATTACGTATGTGCATTTAAAAGAAGGTAAAGCAAATTCTCAAAAGAAAAAATATTCCTTACAAAATGTTATATTTACATTAAAGAATAAAGAGCATCATAAAAATACATATGAACAAATATATAATATTTTCTTAATTTTATTCTCTTTAAAAGATAATTGTGTAAAAGCAAACAAGTAGAATATGTTTTTAAAATTATAGCATGTAATATTATCACTTATGATTGTTTTATGTCAACCCTAGAGAAAGCACTAAAAATATAAACAGGAAATTATCAGTAATAAGTGAATAGAATACTTAATGTAAAAGCAAACAGAAAAGGAAAAAAAGAATAGGTGATAGTGAACATGATGTTAGGTTTAAACCAAACCCTAATAATATTTACAGTAAATATAAGTTGACTAAATACTCCAATTAAAAGTTTTATCAAGCTAAATGAAAAAGTCAGATGTGGTATATGATATGTATGTAATCCCATTTTATTTTATTTGTTTTTCAACGTTTATTTTTTTTTTTTTTTGGGACAGAGAGAGACAGAGCATGAACGGGGGAGGGGCAGAGAGAGAGGGAGACACAGAATCGGAAACAGGCTCCAACTCTGAGCCATCAGCCCAGGGCCTGACGCGGGGCTCAAACTCACGGACCGCGAGATCTTGACCTGGTTGAAGTCGGACGCTTAACCGACTGTGCCACCCAGGCGCCCCATGTAATCCCATTTTAAATAAAAGGGCCATAGGTTAAAATAATAGATTATAAAAAAAATAATCATCCAGATGCAATCTGAGGAAACCTGGATAGGCTAAACTAATATCAGGCGAACATGAGTTCATAAAAGTGAATATTACCAGGGACAAAGAAAGATGCGTCATAATGATAAAATACTCATTTCAGCCAGAAGACAAAAACTGACAAGATGGCAAAGAGAAGTAGATGCAGCCAAAATTATAGAGACTTTTTAGTACTCTGCTCATAAAAATTAATAAAAGAAGTAGGAAAAAAGTAATTAAGGACAAAAGATGAATTGGTCAATATCAACTAACTTAAGTGACATTTATATAACACTCTAGCAAAAAATATCTGATTACACATTTCTAAGTCATGGAACATGTTTCAATAAATGCAAAGATTTAATAAAATAGAATATTTCTTTTTCCACAGAGGAAATAAACTAGGTAACAATAAAAGATAAAGAGGTACCCCCCCTAAATATGTGGATATTAAATAGTACACCTCTAAATAACAAACTAGTAAAAGATGGGATACTGGTATTTGTTTTTAATGAAATCAGATATAAAAATAACACAACAAAATATGTGGGAAGATGTCAATGCAGTATTTAGAAGACAATATATAGAATTAAATATTTATATTTAAAAAGATATGTAAAAGTAGTGTTCCAAACTTCTACTTCAAGACACTAAAGAAATAATAATCTAGAGCAAAAGTCAATATAGGAAGGTAAAAAAACAAAAAAAATAATGAAAGGTAATAGAGAAAAAAAATATTTGACAACCAAATTCAATACCTAAGGAATTCATGGTAAAAGTTTTTAGCAAGGTAAGAATTAAAGGAAATATCCTCAACTGTTAAACCTACAGCTAACATCATTTCTACTGGTGAAAGATTAAATCTCTCCCCATTAAGATCAGAAACAAGTAAAGAATGTCTTTACTTAACACTTCTATTTAATTTTGTACATCATTTTTTTTTAATGACTGCAATAAGACAAGAAAAATAAATTAAAAGCTTGTAGCTTTGAAAGAAAGAAGTTTTCTTTATTTGCAACGGACATTATCCTTTATGTAGAATAACATTAAGAATTTTCAAAAAGCTATCAGAACTAATAAATGTAGCAAAGAAGTTTACTAAATTAAATATATTTTATATTTCCACAGCAAAGTATATGAGATTGAAATAAAATACCATATGCAATGGCATAAATTTAAAATGTGGGGAAGTCTTGAGCATAAAAACTACATAACCTTGCTGAGGACATTAAAGAGGACCAAAATCAGGGATGTCTGTGTGGCTCAGTTGGATAAGTGTCCAGCTCTTGATTTCAGCTCAGGTCATGATCTCACAGTTCGCAGGATCAAGCCCAGCACTGGGGTCTGTATTGAGAGCACAGAGACTGCTTGGCATTCTCTGTCCCTCTCTTTTCTTCTCTCTCTTTCTCTCTGTCTCTCTCAAAATAAATAAACAAACTTAAAAAAAAAAAGACCAACAAAATTAATGGAAAATTATTTTACACTCATAGATTAGAAGATTCAATATTGTTAAAGTATCAAATCATTCTATTAGTTATAATTCCAATCAAAATTCCAGCAAACTCTTCTGTAAAATTTAATAAGCTGATTCTACAATTTATATGGATATGGAAAGAACTTTTTATAGCCAAACAATTTTGAAAATGCAGATCAAACTTAGAGGACTTGTAACATCTAATTTCAAGAATGCTATAAAACTATGCTAATGAAGACAATATTATATTGGCATAAAGATATAATTATTTATCAAAATTTACAGAGTAGAGAGAAAAAGTGCAGAAATAGGTACATACATGCATCTGATTTCCAACAAAGCACATAAATGTACTGGCATAACAAAAACACCCTTTTTTTCCACCAAATGGTTTTGAATTGTTGGATATTGAAATAGAAGAAAATATACTTAAATCAATCATTACCTCATATAATATACAAAAATTAACTCCAGAGGATCATAGAACCAATAATATCTAAAGCTACAGAAGTTCTAACATAAGAGAAATATTTTTGTATTCAATGGTTTGGCAAATATTTCTTGGAATAGATAAAGCACTCACCATTATAAAGACAAAATTAAAATGTTTACTCTTCAAAAGACACAGGAAAATGAAAAGTTAAGTAAGACTGGACAGAATACTTGCAAAACATACATTTGATGAAGGACTTTTTTAATGAATATAACTGTGAAACACTGTTCTTCTTTCATAAAAAAAATACTTCATTTCAATCCAAAAAAATATCAGTATTTACATTGCCACTACATTTCTCATATATTCAAACATATATACACATATATCTATATGTATTACACTCTAGAATCTTGTATTTCTGTGCCATTTCTTCACAAAATGGTTTAAATTCTAAACTTGTAAATGATGGTTAATATCTTTTGGTTACAAAATAAGCATAAATAATATCTATTCCAATTAAAATGTTCCTGAACTTTGAATGCCAATATCACTTCTTCGGTAAACATCTCCCTTTATTTTGATGAACACATTCAGAAGCACATCACTTTTACTTGTATACATTAGAAAATAATTGTGTTTCTCTTGCATGTTTTATATTTGAAAATCCTAACCAGTGAAATTTCATTTAGCATTTATCTATGTCTTCTAACTAACGTATTTTTTTATTTAAAAAAAAATTTTAACGTTTATTCAGTTTTGAAAGAGAGCACGAGTGAGGGAGGGGCAGAGAGCGAGGGAGACAGAATATGAAGCAGGCTCCAGGCTCTGAGCTGTCTGCACAGAGCCCGACATGAGGCTCGAACTCACAAACTGGAGATCATGACCTGAGCCAAAGTTGGCCGCTTAACCAACTGAACCACCCAGGCACCCCAATAACAAATATATTAATTCGACTGTCAATTCATCTCTATTCTCAAGGATAGGATATGCATAATAGTGAAATCTTTCCATTTAATGATCAAGAATGTCACACTATCATTTATCAATACCAGAATAACTAAAAAAATTATTTTCAATGATTGCCCAACATTTTCTTTAACAACAAATAAAGATTATGTTTTATTTATTTATTTTTTTTTTTTTTAATTTTTTTTTTCAACATTTATTTATGTTTGGGACAGAGAGAGACAGAGCATGAACGGGGGAGGGGCAGAGAGAGAGGGAGACACAGAATCGGAAGCAGGCTCCAGGCTCTGAGCCATCAGCCCAGAGCCCGACGCGGGGCTCGAACTCCCGGACCGGGAGATCGTGACCTGGCTGAAGTCGGACGCTTAACCGACTGCGCCACCCAGGCGCCCCAAAGATTATGTTTTATAGATGAATAGGAATTTATACATTCCAATCCTCAAGGATGTTATATGTCAACAAGAGATAAGGCATACGTATAAAATTGCAGTAAAGTCAAAATGTGATAAGCCCTATGAAAATTTTAAAGTGCTATGAGACACAAAAGAAATGAATTTCTGATTCAAGATAAAATTCTTCCGGAAGAAGGAGTATTTTCAAAGGGACAATGGGTAGAGAGACATCTACTAGAGGTGATAAGCATAGATAAAAACAGAGGGTAGGTTGAGTAAAAAAAATACAGAGGTTGACTTAGCTGAAGAGCAAAATCTACCTGAGAAACAGTAAGAGCAAAAGCTGGAGAAAAGGTTCATTTAGATTTTGGAGAACCTTTAATTCAATGCTTAGTTGCCCATAATTATTCTACTTCCTAAGATAAATATTCTAGGTTTCTTAGTATTCCATGTTAGGGGAGTGTATTCAGAAACAAATTTTATGAACATAATCTACCAGTAATTGATAAAAGAGATTAAAAGTTAAAAACCCTAATTTAAAGCAATTGCACTAGAACAGACGGAATGAGTAAAGACTATGCTAGAGTAATGCGTTTAATGTAGAAAGAAGGCAATAGTAACTAAAAATGATAATATTGACTATGAATATGAGGAACAAAGAGGATGAATGTTTGAAGGTTCTTTAAGATTTCCAACTCGAGTGATCAACAAGAGAAGATGCATTTACATAATTATAGAAATCAGTCTGATAATTTTATTTGGGATTTGGAAAGACTGTGGGTGAATTTTCAACGTAACTTAGTTTGTGAAAAGAGAGTAAGAGTTCTTTTAGTCAATTAAATGTAGGAGTAAAAGAGCTTTTAGCTAATTAAGTGTGAGATCTTTTAGCCAGTTAAGACCTGGGTCTGTCAAGAGAAAATGGACAAAGAAAAAAGAGACACAAGCCAGACTCTTAAATACAGGGAACAAACTGATAGTTGCCCGAGGGGAGGTAGGTGGTGGTAGGTGTGATAAAGGAGATCAAAAGTTCACCTGAGTACTGAATAATATACAGAATTGTTGAATCATCATATTGTAACCTGAAACTAATATAATACTGTTAATTATACAATACAAAATTTAATTTTTAAGGCATGACCAGTAATTAGCACATAAAACCTTCCTTGCATTACTCATCAAAATGAAAGTAATTTTGATCACTTATCCAAAATTTTGCTATAATATTTACATATATAAAAGTGATAATAATTAATGTTAAAGAAGATGCTGTGTAATTCTTTGAAAAAAACAAAACTAGGAGACCAGATTGGTGCCCAGCTATGGGGACTTTAAAGAGTTTGAGATGGGTCTTACATATAGCTAATAAATCATCTGCTATTTCTGAAATCCTCATCCTTTCAGTTGCTGGGATCAATAACCTGCTGACACTCATAGCTGGGCCCCTTTTCAGGAACTGCCCTTAACCAGAAGGAACTGCCTTTCTCATGGCTATAACTTACCTCAGAAAGGAAACCCACCGATTTGTTGAAGCATCTCAGCCCTTTTTTTTTATTTGTAAATGGCCATCCAAATTTCAGAGCTCCATGTAGGTTTGGCTGAGGCCTATGTGCATCCCCATTCTCAACTTCTCCCTGTGTGCAATCCTACCCTACACAATCCTACAAAATAAACTACCTTCACAGGTTCACACAAATTTGCATTTCAGAGTCTATTTCCAAGGGAAACTGACTGACAACAATTGGTAACAGAAGTCATTTTTGAAAACAGATCCTAAAATGGGATTTGGAACTGGATTTTCTTTGGGTTTTCTGACACTTAGGGCCCTATCACTGATGGTGGTTGGAGAATTTTGGTTTGTCTTAATTGACAAAGATTTACTGGTGCCCATTATATCCCTATTTAATTCCCAAGTCTGGTCTCTAGGAAACAAACAAACAAAAACAAATCAGAACAACAAAAAAAACCACCAACGAATGAATGCTGGAAGAGAGTGGATCACAAATTGAACCAGCAATAGCTTCAATTGCAGATGCTGTCCCAAATGTGTTATCTCTGCTAGAACAGATTAACAGGGTCTCAATGACAAGTTATGTGGACATTAATATCGTTAATTCATTAGTTTCCAATCACAGTTATACACTGCATTTATGTGGGGAAGGGAACATTAAACATTAAAGTTCTGCCTTAAATATCTTTGTTAACGTGTGAGCTTCTGTCATATTATCTGAGGGGATCCAGAATTTCTGAATGTTCTACAGAAAACCACATTGATATTAGTTGAGAGATGCCTTGAAAAGGCAAATTACCAAAAGTTACACACAAAAAATATAACTTCACGTACTCCTGAATCTGTTAAAATAATTGAACTTTTATTTAAAAACAAAACAAAACAAAACAAAACAAAACTTTATGCCAAGAAAATCTCAGACCAAGACTGTTCCGGGTAATTTTTTTTAATTTTTTTAAAAAATCTTTATTATATTTGAGAGAGAGACAGAGTGTGAGCAGGGGAGGAGCAGAGAAAGAGGGAGACACAGAATCCAAAGCAGACTCCTGGTCCCGAGCCGTCAGCACAGAGCCCAACACGGGGTTTGAACTCACGAATCGTGAGATCATGACCTGAGCCGAAGCTGGGCACTCGTAACCGGCTGAGCCACCCAGGCACCCGTTTCAGGTAAATTTTTATCAAACATTTTAGAATGAGTCATACCAATCCACACAAAATGTTTTAGACAATAGAGGAGGCATAAATACTTCTTAGCTCAATTTAAGAGGCTTGCATAACACAACATATCAATGCCAATTAAGGAGTTGTGTTTTTTGTTTTTTGTTTTTGTTTTTGTTTGTTTGTTTGTTTGTTTTTATGGGAGAAAACTCATTTTTCCACCAAAGACACTTGTTTCAGATAGTTCATCAACACAAATAATATTTATACTTTTACTTATTTTTTTTTCTCATAATGCAAATAAACACCCTAACTTAAAAATCTGACCTGATTTATTCCACGTGCTGATGCCTAGGCCATTGGAAACACAACTGCCATGGTTAAACTTGATTCAATTGATATTGAACTAAGCCAAAATTTTAAGCTTTATTACATGGATAAAGAAACTAAAAAGTACATGCCTACTTAGGAAAATTTGATGCACATAAATTCTTTAAAGTGTGTACATTTGACTGTATACATCATTTATTCATTTAGAGACAATTGTATGATACAGAAAAATATGATCAGTAATGCTTGAAAAAATAAAAACAATGTTATGATCTTTATAGTCTTATTCAAAAGAAATAAAATGTCTGGTAATTGTTCTGATGGCTTCTTCCAATTTGGTAGGGTTAGAATTCTCCATGATTAACTTGTTCAATGATATATATTTTTTAATTTTTTTTTTGTTTATTTTTGAGAGAGAGAGACAGAGTGCGAGAAGGGGAGGGAAAGGGAGAGAGGGAGACACAGAGTCTGAAGCAGGCTCCAGGCTCTGAGCTGTCAGCACAGGGCCTGACATGGGGCTCGAACCCATAAGGGTGATATCATGACCTGAACAGAAGTCCAAGGCTTAACTGACTGAGCCATCCAGGCGACCCCATTCAAGATATTTTAAAGGTACTCATACCAGTAAAATTTTGGAAGCTTAATATCCTCTAGAATTCATACAGAATATTACAATGTGAGGGAGTAATTACCAGATCTTCAGGTCAATCTATTGTACATTCTCTCAGAAGGAAGTAAAGCCATCTAAGTAATTGAAATAAGGTCAAATAGTGACCTGGTAAACAGAGAATCAGAATAAATACAGTTTAAATACAAATTTTTCAAGCCTAATCCTCCATTCTTTGGTATAGTATTGTGTTGTACCTTGTTCTGTTTGAGGTACCCTGTCATCTTACTCATTTTCTACTTTTGCAAAAAGGATACTTTTTGTATATTTGTGTTAAATAAAGGTCACCTCTGATCTGACTATGGCAAATTCTTCTGCTGAATCCTTTAGAAATATATTTTCCTACTAGCCTCAATCTGCTGGGATGGCAGGGGAAGACAGAGAGAAAGGTCACTATATTCCTTAATTGTGCAAACTAGCTGAAAGCCTTTGTTCAATTACTTTCTTATGTTTCACCAATTTTCTTTCTTTTACTTTCTATTTTATTTGCTCTCTCAACAATCTCATATCAAGTACTTCTAGCTTCTTTAATAACTTCAGTAATTCCTCCTAATATATATATATATATATATATATATATATATATATATATATATATATATTTCCTCCTCCAGCTCACATGGCCTATTTTTCAATCTGATGTAGCAGTTTTAAAAATTGATGGACTCCTGTGACAGCTAAACCTTAGTGTAATTATTCATTAACACTGTGGCACTATACAGGACCTTGTCACCTGGCACTGTTTCATAAATTATACCCTAAATATTTTTATCTGAGTATTGAGATAGTGAGCCTTGAGATAGTGAGCCTTGAGACACGGAAGCCAGTGTCTCAAGTAATGAATCTAGTTTTTGCATTTGTTGGGAAGTCTAAATCTCAGTCCCTTCCTATAGTCTCAGACATCACCCAGACACCAATTCCACTTGTCCTTCTAAGTAGATGTGGTTGCATGAGTCTTCCTTCCTTCCTTCCTTCCTTCCTTCCTTCCTTCCTTCCTTCCTTCCTTCCTTCTTCCCTCCTGCCTTCCCTCCCTTCCTTTCCAGTTGTACTGAGATATAGTTGGCACACAACACTATATAAGTTTAAGGGGTATGGCATAAGGACTTGACATGCACATACTGCAAAGTGATTAAAGAAAATTTAAATAAATAGGTTAACACCCTTCCCCTCATATAGTTACAATTTTTCCTTGTGATAAGAATTTTTAGGATCTGCTCTCATAGTAGCTTTCAAATATATCATAAAGCAGTGTTAAGTATAGTCATCATGTTGTACATTATATTCCCAGTACTTATTTGTTTTAGAACTGAAAGTCTGTACCTTTTGACCACCTTCACTCAATTCTACCACACTCCACCCTCACATTTCGGAAGCTACAAATATGTTGTCTTTTTCTATGATTTTGGTTGGTTTTACATTCCACTTAAGTGAAATTATACAATAATTGTCCTTTTCTGGCTTTTTCACTTAGCATAATGACCTCAAGGTCTGTCCATGTTTTCACAAATGGCAGGATTTCCTTCATTATTTAATGGCTGTGTGTGTGTGTGTGTGTGTAAATATATGGACATTTTCTTCATCCTTTCAACTGTCTCTATACACTTAAGATTGTAAGATTTTTATGTCCTGGCTATTTTAAGTAACGCTGCAATAAACATGGGCAGGCAGATATCTCTTTGACACACTATTTCACTTCCTTCGGATATATACCCAGAAGTGAGATTGCTAGATCATATAGTTCTATTTAAAGTTTTAGAGGAATATCCATACTCTTTTCAACAGTGGCTGTACCAATTTACATTTCCACTGACAGTGCGTAAATATTCCCTTTTCTCCAGATCATCACCAGCATTTGTTACCACTCGTCTTTTTGGTGATAGCTATTCTACCAGGTAGGAGGTATTATCTCAGTGTAGTTTTGATTTGCATTTCCCTAATGACTCATAATGTGCAACTTTTGACGTATCCGTTGGCCATTTGATTACCAACTTTGGGAAAATGTCTATTTGCCCTTTGCCCATTGTATTTGACAAAACAGTTGGAATACTCCATGGGGAAGATAGACTCTTCAATAAATGGTACTGGGAAAATTGGATACTAACACGTAAAAGAATGAAATTAGACGCCTATCTTATACCACTCACAAAAATTACTCAAAATGGATTAAAGGTTTAAATATAAGACCTGAAACCATGAAACTCCTATAAGAAAACATAGGAGAAAAGATCCTTGACTTGGGTTTTGGAATTTTTTTTTTTTGATATGGCACCTAAAGCACAAGCAACAACATAAAAACAATTGTGACTATAACAAAGTCAAAAGCTTCTTCACAGTAAAAGAAAAATGATCAACAACATGAAAAAAGAAACTTAAAGAATGGGAGGAAATATTTGCAAAGCATACATTTTACTAGAAGTTTATATCCAAAATATATTTAAAAACCACATACAGCTCAATAGCAAAACGACAAAGAAACCAAAACCGAAACCAAAAAAAAAAAAAAAAAAAAAAAAACCAACAAAAAAACCCAAATCATCCAATTTAAAACGAGTGTGCCTTTCAATGCTAAGAACACAGCAGAATCACAAGCCCACTTGAGCATCCACCATAATCAGTAAGCATAAAAGGACTGAAGCTGGGGTAATTTTATTTTCTGAGTTTTTCGTGTTAATACTTTGAACATGCACCATCTTTCTGAAAACATCACTGTTTTCTCCAAATTAACACGAAATGGATTTGTCCTCAAAATAAGGATGAAACAGAAACATTTGGAGGGCTTATAAAAACACAGACTGCCAGGCACCCCCTCCACCTCTAGAGTTAATTAGGAAGGCATCCCTCTATAAACCAGGAAAAGGGCCCTCACCAAAAATCTAAGCATGCCAGAACCTTGATCTTCCAATTCTAGCTTCCAGAACTGTGAAAAATAAATACTTGTTGTCTAACCATCCAATCTATGGAAATTTGCTATAGAGTCCACGCCCACTAACAGAGTTTAAGACTTTGCATTTCAAATAAGTCTTTAGGTGATGAGACTGAACAGGGGCCACATGTGAGAACCTTTGATCTAGCGCCTTTCTGCCTCATAGCAAATAGCATCCCACATCCTTTCCAAGGGGGAGCCCTTGACTTGTGTTAATTGGGGTCCTTGATCTCCAGATTATTCCCTTGTTCCTTTTTACGTATCATTGTCTTTTTTCTCCAATTCCTTGCTATTTATTACCAAATATAATACAAATTTTATTGCAATGTTTTTTTCCATATGAATACTCTTTTCAAGATGCCGTATTCATTTATTGTTACAATGAATCTATATTCAACATTTCATTTCCTCACTGTTCACTGACATTTATCTCGACAACACAGATAATAGTTCTTGCATGGAAGCTTTCTCCTCATCAAGTAACATTTTTTTTTTCTCACTCAGTCTCTGATCTCTCTTTTCAAAATAACTGAAATGTCTGTTTCCTGACAATTAGCTGAATTTTAATGATTTTCCGAACTTTATCCTCCTCTATCTTGAAGCTTCTCACATCATCTCAGTATTGCTCTAACTGCAATGCATGTACCCTGTGGAGCTCTAACTCTGGAGATATTTTGTTAGGGAGATAAAAGTGAGGAAGGAAGCTGCGGTTCTCTAGCAATTTGAACTGGAGGTACGCTGCGTATTGCATTAACTTCTAAGTGATATACAATTACGAGTTTGCATATTAAATGCTCTAAGAACTCCTGTAAGAGATTCAGCTGTGCTTAATTCAGTATTTCCCAAGTTTATTTAGATTTAGAATGTCTCTTTAAGTGATATATGTTGATATCCTTAACGAATACTATCTTGGTACAATGTGAAAATACTCTCTATGTAATTGGATTGTTTTTAGCAAAAAGATAACTTTTATTTTTAATTTTAGTTTTATGCAGAGATCCCAGTATCTCTATTTCTTGCCACATCCACTTTGGGCATAGTTGTTCTTTGTATATCTAATGCTAGTAAAACCATCATCTTTATAGATGCTCAATGAATTTATGCTGATGAAAATCACTTACAGTGACATATGCATATTTAAGTCATTTTGCATACACTATCATGATTTCATTTAGCAATGCTTATTACAGGGAACTAAGTTGTATTGCACAGGGATTATAATAACATAGCTGGAGTATCAATTTGAATCTGTGCACTAATCCTTACTTGTGTGATTTAAAGCAAACTATAAAACTTGCAAGTCTCCCGAAAGACATCAAATGACCAATTGTATGCTAATCCTTAGTGTAGTGCATGGTAGGTAATAAATTCTCAACACATTGCAGTTTTACAATCAATTGAGTAATAGGTTTCCAAAACACAAGTATTTTTTTAAAAAGAAAATTATTTTAACAATTATGAAGCCCATCCATTAATCTACAATCTACTTCTGACGTGAAAATAGCCATTAGAAAATAGCAAAAATGTCACCATTAACTTCTATTTCAAGGCGCTATAAGAACTGTCTTTTGAAACTTCCCTGTTATTTGATGAAAACTCATTATGTGGCACAGCATTTTTTCTCTGAGAATTTGCAAAATCTTGAAGCACCAATGTTTGGGTAGTTTTGCTTCTTCTAAATATTTATTCTATATTTATTCTGAATTTCACATACGAAAATATATCCTTTTTGAAATATGATTAGAAAGTAGTAAAGAAGATTCCATATATTTCTTTAGGATAAAACACAATGCCTGGATCTATTGTACTTTCAATCCAGAGGGAGGAGCTAACATATACGTATGTATGTGTCTATACACACACATATCTTAAAGTATAAATATTAAATATGTAATAATATGTATGTAATATTGTATATCATAAGACTAGCACAGGCATCCCTGTTTTATTGTACTTTGCTTTATTGGGCTTCACAGGTACCATTCTATATAAATATAAGAACACCATTGGTGCCACTTTTCCAATAGCATTTGCTCATTTTGTATCTCTGTGTCACATTTTGGTAACTCTCATGAGATTTCAAACATTTTCATTATTATTATATTTGTTATGGTGATCTGTGATTTTTTATTATGACCTGCTGAAAGCACAGATGACGGTTAGCACTTTTTAGCAATAAAATATATTTTTAGTTATGTACACTATTTTTAAAGACCTATGATTTTTGTATAATTAGTATTCTGCAGTGTAGTGTAAACATAACTTTTATATGTACTTGGAAACCAAAAAAGTCTTTGACCCGCTTTATTGAGATACTCACCTTATTGCCATATTAGCTTTCTTATAGTGGTTTGGATTTAACCCATGATATCTCTGAGGTATGCCTATACAAGAAATTACCATAGATCTTTTCTAAAAGTTTATTTTTATTTATTTTGAGAGAGAGAGATGGAGAGCAAGTGGGGGAGGGGCAGAGTGAGAGGGAGACAGAATCCCAAGCAGGCTTCACACTGTCAGTACAGAGCCAGATGTAGGAGACCATGAACTATGAGATCATGACCTGAGCGGAGATCAAGAATCGGATGCTTAACCAAATGAATCACCCAAGGTCCTCTAAAATTACTACATATCTTTTATCCAAACTCACCATTCCTCTAAGGTTAGATACAGTATATCCTGAAGACAAAAATATGCTATTACCTAGCCATAGAACAATTATTAAAATCAAGAGATTGAATACAAACACTATTATCTAAACTAATAATTGTATCAATTATATTAATACTGTAATTTATCAAAAATTTTCCTTGCTAGGATCGAATCCAACATCAAGCACCGTATATCATTGTCAGGTCTATTTAGTCTACTTTAATCTGAAAGAATTACTTAGTATCCTTTATTTTATCTTTTTACCTTGACTGTCCTATGAACTAAAGTAAGATATTTTTACAGAATATCCCTTAATTAGGACTTATACAGTATTTTTTAGGACTCTAATTGTGCATTTTGGTAATATTGCTACAAACATGATGTGTCCATCTCGGGGCATCATATTAGAAGCCGCATGATACTGGTTTATCCTAAAATTAGTAATGCTAATTTTGGTCACTTGGATTAGGTGATGTCCACTACATCTCTCCTATGTAAAGTTTTTCTTTTTCACATTGTCATTAATAATTTGTAGACATGCTTTAAACAAATATTTTAATTCTTTATACTGCCATAGTGTTAGCAAGCATTAGTGATTATATAAGTTTATCATTGCATTTATATTGATTAATGGAAATTTTACCATTAACTTATTTATTTATAATACTAATAGTTAAGGATTTTTATTTATTCAATGAATTATAATCAATTGCTGTCATTATTTATTTTGAGGTCCAAACTACCCCAAATGTTCTCAGAGAAAAGCTCATCATGCTGTTCCTTACTTCCTTTTCCTCTGTCTCCATTATTCTTGGGCTATTTTCTTCATTTCTAGAATGAGGAGATATTCCAAGTCATCTTAGGCTTTCTTAGCATAAGCTTAGGAAAGAGACTTTCCTCTAAGGATCCCTAGACTATTCCCATGGAAAATTGTATCTAGAATTAAGACATAGGAAAAGGCAAGCATATCTACCCTCACCACTCCTAGTCAATGTTGTGCCGGAAGTCTTAACTAATGCAGTAAGAAAAAAGAAGGCCATAAAAAGTATACAAAGTGGGAAGGAAGAAATAAAACTATATTTGTTTGCATATTATATGACTGTCTAGGGCGAAAGTCCCAAAGAGTGAACAAAACAACTCCTGGTAACTAGTAAGGAATTACGGAAAAATTGCAGGATATAAATTTAATACATGAGTCATTTGCTTTCTTATACATCAGTAACAAATAACCAAAAAATGAAATTTAAAATACAGTACTATTTCAATTAATACCAAAATCATTTAATTACAGGTATAACAAGATTTATATATAAAGAAAACTATAAATACCTGATGAATAAAATCAAAGAAGATCTAAGTATATGAAGAGATACTACACGTACACAGTCAGGAAGACTCAATATTGTAAACATATCCGTTCTTCCCAAATTGACATATAAATTCAACACAATCTCAATTTTATCTTATTTTGTGGATATCAACAAATGGACTCAAAAATATAAATAGAAAGGCAAAATACCCAAAATAGCACACACAACGTAATAGGAGGACAAAGTCATAGGAATGACAGTACCTGGTCTCAAGACTTATTACAAAGCTATAGTAATCAAGATAGTGTGGTGTAGGCAAAATATCAAATAGATCAGTGAAACATATTAGAGAGCCCAGGAATAGACCAGTGCAAATACAGTCATGATCTTTCAAAAGGAGTGAAAGTAATCAATGGAGAAAGGAAACTATTTTGGGAAAAAAATGGTGTTGTAAAAACTGGACATTCACATGCAAAAAGAAAACAAACAAAAAAGGCCTTATACTTCTTACAAAATTAACTCAAAATTGATCAGAGACCTATATGTAAAACACAAAACTGTAGAAATCCTAAAAGATAGAATAGGAGAAAAATCTGTTTCTTAGAGTCTAGCAATGACATTTAGTTAAAAATGCCTAAGGTGCCATCTTCAAAGAAAAACAATTAATGTTCATTAATAATAAAAACTTCTCTGTGAAAGACAGTATTAAGAGAATGAATAGACAAACAATGTAGGGAGATTGCAAAAGACATGTATCTGTCTGATACATGACTATTACACAGAATATATTGAGCTCTTAAAACACAACAAGAAAACATTCCATACAATTAAGAATGTTACTAAAAAGCAATCTCACCCGAGAAAATATACAAATCATAAATAAGCATATGAAAGGGTTGTGAGCGTGTGTCCTGAGAAAACTACAAATTAAAACGAGATACCACTATACACCAACTAGGATGGCTAAAATCTAAAACACAACACTAAATTATGGTGTGAATTTGAAGCAACAGGAATTCTCACATATTGCTTGTGGACATACAAATGGTAACACCACTTTGGAATACAGTTTGACAGTTAATCCAACACTAATACAGTCTTAATACTATCCAGAAATCACACTCCTAGGCAATTACCCAAATGAGCTCCAAACTTATGTTCACACACACACACACACACACAAACTGTACATAATGTTTATAGCAACTTTATTAGTGGTGGCCAAACTTGGAAGAACCAAGATGTTCTTCAGTGGATGGATAACAAAACTATGGGAAATCCATACAATGGTATACTATTCAGCAATAAGAAGAAATGAACTCTGAAGCCATGAAAAAAAAAATATGGTAGAATGTTAAATGATATTGCTAGGTGAAAGAAACCCAGATAAAAAATGTTACATACTGCATGATTTTAATATGTGTCTGTCCATAAAAGCAAAACTAGGGACACAGTAAAAAGATCAGTGAATCCCAGGAGGTCAGAGTGCAGGTGGGAGGAGGGAGAGAGGAATAACTAGAGCAAAGCAGAGAGAGAGAGTAGGACTAAGAGAGGATCCATGCCCATATACATTTGTCAACATTCAAAAAATGTACAACACAAAGATAGAAACAATGCAATTGTGAAATTTCATTAATAAAGTATCAATATTGGCCCATCAATGCAACAGAGCTGTCACTCTAATGAGAGATAATAATAACGAAAACTGAGGGAGGAAACAGGAGTAGGTTTATGGAAAGCCTTTGTACTGGTTTCAATGCAACTGTAAATCCAAAATTGCCCAGGAAAAATATATTAATTTCTTTAAAGCAAGATATAGATGGGTATACTCATTGATAAAGGTATTTCATTGCTTCTAGGTGTTCTTAAATATATGTATATTTGTGTGTGTGTGTGTATATGTGCATTTGTGTATATGTGTGTGTGTGTGTGTGTTTTTTTTAAGAGAGAGAGAGAGAGAGGGGCCAGGGGAGGAGGCAGAGGGAGAGAGACCATGCTCAGCACAAAGCCTGACACAGGGCTTAGTCCCACAACCCTGGGATCACACCCTGAGCTGAAATCAAGAGTTGGACCTTCAACCTACTGAGCCACCCAGGTGCCCCAGGTGTTGTTAGAAAGCAGAACTAGAAAAAAAAAAGTACAGACATACATGCACATATAAAACATACTTACACATACATACACATAACATTTATGTATGAATTATATATTCATATATACATACATATATAAAAAATATTTAAAACTACATGAATATATTTATATAAAGCTATTTTCTATACAAAGATTGCTATGTAAATCTACACTTATAATCATTAATTTATACTCATACCTAAAATTCCAATTTAGATCTACACTAGGGGGGCATTCTTGTCTATTCTCTTTCTACATTTGTGATCTCCTGCTTTCTACATTGTAATCTGTGATAAAAGAAACTCAATAAAATTACTAATTTTTTAAATCTAGAATTCACAGAAAATATTTGAGAAATCCTAATTCATACCAGTATGGAAAACAAATCTATTAAGTTTATTTCTATATTTAAATTTGATCATTCAGAAAAAAAATGATTCATCCATGTACTTCTATCAATGTACAGAACATTTCTCTTATGCCACAAAGTTTTCTTGTTCCTCTTATCTCAATTTCTCATCTGGAGGCAACCAAATTTCTGGGGGTATTTCTCCCTATGAAACATTAATTTTATCTCAAACAGATACCCCCCCCACACACACACACACATAGTCATTTACGTGGATTTTCTGTGTCCTTTTTCTGATCCTCTGCATAGCAGCTTGAGATTCATCCATGGTCTTAGGTATAAGAATAATTCACTTTCTTTTTTACTGCCATGTAAAATTTCTTTTTCCTCCTTTCCTTCCTTTTATGGAATAATCAAGCATTTTTCAATTATTTTCTCTGTTGACATTGTAGCTACAACTTCTTTTTTGCTTTTAGGTTTATTTTTTTAATATCTGATCAATTTTTCACAGTTTACTCAGTGTTAATAATTCATTACCTACATAAAGTATAAGAATCTGCATATATATACATATATGATATATATAATAATTATTTTATGTAAGGCTAGACTGTGTGTCTTATAAGCTGTCCTGAATCTTTTATGAGAAAGTGAATGTTAATAAAGTAAAACAAGAGCTGTTTTGTTGTTGATGAAATTACTAGCTTTAAAATATTATTATTTAGGATGCCTCAGTCGGTTAAGCTTCCAACTTCCACTCAGGTCATGATCTCATAGTTCATGACTACGAGTTCTGCATCGGGCTCTGTGCTGACAGCGCGGAGCCTAGAACTGACTTCCAAGTTCTGTGTCTCCCTCTTTCTCTGCCCCTCTCCCGCCCCTGCTTGCTCTCTCTCTCTCTCTCTCTCTCTCTCTCTCAAAAATAAAAAAAAAACATTAAAAAATTTAAAAATATTGTCATTTTTTAATGGATATGAACATGTTAATGTAAAAGAAGCTTAGAATCTAAGAAATTTCAGCAAAAATTCTTATTGAAACCAAAAGTCTTTGATACTATAGGCAAATTTTAAACTTCATCAATCACAATCACCTATTTTTGCTTACTTTATGAAAAGTACTTTATTTTTTTGAATGGTGCTATAGGAAGTCAGTTTTATGTGGTTTTTTCAAAGCAAAAGAACTTTGAAATTTTTTAAAGCAAAGGAATGAACAAAGATTCTAAATTAGGAGTAAGTCTTTGTTCTGCTTCTATATAGATAAGTTTAAAGTATTATCCATTCCAGGAGTTATTTTAAAATATGTTCCAAAGATACATTTAAGCAAACTTAAAGAAATCTGTGTTTATATTTATCTTTTTCCTTTTTTTTTATCCTCATTTAAGTTTTATAAAACTATCATCCCTGGAAAGTGAGGTGATAATCTGACACCATACATTCGTCTATTTTGTCCATTTAAATTCTCCTGCATTCTATAGTAAAACTAGCCGTTTCCAAAAATGAGACAATCAATTCACACACAATGAAATTTAAAATTTTATTTTCTTGTCAAGAGTCCAAATTCTATAAAAGGCCTTAGTCCTAACATGGATTTTGGAGCAGTCTTTGTTATCCAATGACTTCCAAGTAGAGCAATAGGGTCCAAGTTATTCTTGTTTCATTTCCTCCAAATTTCTTTGGGCTGCCAGGGAATGAGGTCTATAAAAATTGCTATGTGTGTGATCATCAACATCTACAGTAATTATTATCTCTCATTTTCAGTTAAAATGAAATAATATTTCATGACTACCTGGAAAAACCTATTGAAATCAAATGTAATTTTAGGCTGATTTTTATTATCACCTTTACTCAGTATACTAACAATGATGTGTTGGTTTTTAAAGAGAAACCTTTATTCCCTATTAAAAATATTTTTATTCTGGGAAAGCAGACACATTAGTAACACTGAACCTCTTAGTAATTTTTTCCTTACTCTACTATTGAGGAGGCAAATTTTCTTGTTCGATTGCTAAATTTAGAAAGGACTGGGTGTGTGTAGGGGGTGGAATTATTACCCTCAGTTTTCCATTCTTACCTGTATTTGGAATTACGTATTTACTCTTTACCACGTGGGCTTTTAATCCCTCATATGATTTCTATACTTTGCAGTCCCACTGATTTGTATATATTCACATGACTTGCTTTGGGAAAGAAAATGTGATCAGAATTGTAAACGGGCTACTTTTGAGCCAAGCCTTTAAGGGGTTTGTTTCCATTCTGTGCTTCAGTGATCTGTTGAGAGAAAAGCATGTACAGCTATGTGCAGGTGCAAAGAGAATGTGGAAACCCAGGGGCAGACTTAAAACTCACTGCAACCTTGGGGCTCCTGGGTGGCTTAGTCAGCTGAATGTTTGACTTTGGCTCAGGTCATGATCTCACTGTTCATGAGTTCAAGCCCAGTGTCAGGCTCTGTGCTGACAGCTCAGCCTGGAGTCTGCCTTGGATTCTACGTCTCCCTCTTTCTCTGCATGTCTGTCTGTCTCTCTCTCTCAAAAATAAATAAACATTAAAAAATAAATAAAAAGAAACTCACCGCAGCCTTAAGTCAAGCCCAGTAGGTTGGTAGCCTGAAGATCTACTTACACACAAAGAGAAAATAAGTAAATAAGCAGGTACTGTTTTAAACTACTGACTTTAGAGGTGGTTTGTTATAAAGCATTCTTGTTGCATTGGGAAGCAATAAAACAAAATTTGTCTGTGATCTGTGCTATTTCTACTTGGGAGTAGCTTGCTCAAAGAGAACACCTGTCGGCTCTTCTCTACAGAGTCAGACCTATCCTGTCTGAAACTGTCATTGGGAGGATAAAGGTGCTGAATGCTGAACTTTATTTAATAGGTCCAGTTGGCTCTCAGGCTAGTCAAATCCTCATGCTTATTTTCTAATAAGGATGGCATATGTATTGTATATTTACTCTTTATTCTTATATTTTCAGAATAAAATAAGGAGGGTGAAATATACTGGAGATGTATTGAAAGCATTGGGAAAATGTTCATAACTGTGAAACCTCTCTTCCCAACAGACATATCAAATGATCTCAGACACACTTCTTTTTTGTTTACAATAAAATATCTGCAGTTAAAGCTGGGCTTGAAAACACATCCAAAGGATTGAAATGCAGCAAGGGGAAAAATTATTAGAATATGTTCTTCAACATGTAGTGAGTTTCCTAGGAATCCATTTACAGACTAGCTCATCATTTATATAGCCATGTAAATCCATTAACATAGATTTCTTTTCAAACAAGTGATTCATGTATTTAAAAATCAAGGACAATATTTCTTTAAAAAAGTGTTCCTTTTGTGGCAGCAGTGTAGAATTAGACTTTTAATATTTGCTAACAATTCAGTAACCCAGATCTACTCAACTGTCAAATATGTGACTCACATCTGAATATCACCTGAAATGTCAGCTGTTTATCTACAGTGTGAAGAAATCAAAGGTGCAATGCTAGTTAAAGAAGGCTCTTTTTCATTGTAGAAATCTACAATCATCAAAGTAATTGCTAAGAAAAGTCCTTTACAAAAAATGCATCCAATACTTGCAAAATATACATCCTTTCTTTGAACACATGGACTATTTACCAAAAGACATAGTTTATATAAAAAACTATAAAACAAGTCTTACCAAATACCCAAAAATGTAAATCATATATGGTATACTCATTTGACATAATTGAATTAAACCAGAAACCAAAGATATAACTAGGAAATTTAAATTGAATTTAAATGTGTGAAATTGAGTAACATAAAATGTATAAAAAATTGCAATGGCAATTATACTTTAGAATGAGAAGTAATGAAAACAAAATATCAAGTTTGGGGAAACTGCAGTTAAAAAAGTGTTTAAAGAATACTTTAAATTAAATAGTAAAAAGAAAAACTAAAACAATAATCCAAACTTTTATTGTAGCAAAGAAAACAATAAGAGAGACATGATTAGGTCTAAGTAAAAATGAAATATTAAACATTTTCCAAAAAGAAAATCAATAAAGCCTAAGACTGACATTTAAATGTTAATAAAATTTATATAAACACTGAAAATCAGATCACAAAAAGAATACCAAACCACAAACACTTAAACTATATAATAGATCCTTCAGTCCCAAATGATAATAAGATGCTAATATAAACAACTTTGTGGTAATACATTTGACCTGTTAGGTGAAATGTACAAAATGTTCAGGAAAGAATAACACTTATGAAAACATAAACAAGAAAAAAATAGAAAAATCAATTATTTCCCTATATTTAAAAATAATTGGACCCATATATTATGAATCCAGAATAAGCATATATGAAAATCTCACAAGAAAAACAAATGTAAAGGCAATATGTTCTATTAACACATAACCACAAAAACTCTAAAGAAAATATGATGCAACATAATTCAGAAATACACAAAACAATAATATATTGTGACTATATGAGATTTATTTCAATAATTCAAATTAGTTTAACATTCAAAGTTAATTCAAAGTGATCCAGCATATTAACAGAATAATGGAGGGGAAAAAGAACTTTTGCCAAATAAATATACTAAAATACTTGGTAAAAAAAGAGAGAGAGAGAGAGACAGACAGACAGACAGACAGACAATCATTGAGAAATCTAAATCAATTCAGAACTTTAAAAATTTGCAATCTGGAAAGATAAAATAATATTAAATGAATATTCTACTTAAGAATGAAAAATCACATATTCCTCTGAGTTTGATAATAGAAAAGAAATTTCATTATCTCCACATTTTTTTTGTAATATTGTACTTAAAAGTCACCTATGCAATAAAGCAAGGACAAAAGAAATTAAGACTGGAAAAGAATTACAGCTGTCATTATTTTTAAATGACAAGATGGTCCACAAATAATGCTCTATGATAACTACAAACAGATAAAACCTAAAACTAATGTATAAATTTGGTAGCTTTACTGGAAAAAAAATAACATCAAATTTCTATTTATTTTTAAAATATTAGTAAAACTGTCATTATGCCTTCCTTATTATTCAGTTTATAGAACAGACAACTTTTCAGATATTGAAGTTATTCACATATTTGACTCTTGAATAAAAGCAGATTACTGTGTTATTATACATCCTATAAACCTAAGCATATACCTAACAAAAGTTATGCAAAACCAGTACCTTACCGTAAAAACTACAAAACACTGCTAAGTGAAATTAAGGAAGCCTAAGTAAATGCAAAAATATTCAAAGTTTATGGATTAGAAGACTTTACAAAAGATATCAATTTTACCAAAATTATTTAGAAATCCAAAATAAGCGTAAGTATAATCTCCATGGCTTTATATGGAATCCTTTTAAAAAATCTTTTATTTAGGGGCGCCTGGATGGCTCAGTAGGTTAAGCGTCCGACTTTGGCTCAAGTCATGATCTCACAGTTTGTGAGTTCGAGCCTCACATCAGGCTCTGTGCCGACAGCTCAGAGGCTGGAGCCTGCTTCAGATCCTGTGTCTCTTTCTCTCTCTACCCCTCTCCTGCTCTCACTCTGTCTCTCTCTCTCTCTCAAAAATAAACATTTAAAAATGTTTTATTTGTCTAAAATTTATAGGAGATGCGAAGTGCCTGGAATATCCAATAGAAGGAAAAGAGGAACAAAATAACAGGATTTACACTACCTGAATTAAAGACATACTACAAAGCTACTCGAATTAAGAGACTATTAAGAGTACTGTCTCAAAAATACAACAGAGATTCTAGAAACCAGAAATAAATGAAACTCACTGCATTTATTTTGAATATAATTATAGCTACTGAAAAGGAAACTGAGGTAACCGTATAACATAGTGTACTATCACCGTTTCCACTCAGCTTGAAGACAAAAAGAACTGCAAACAAATGCTGAATCCTATGCAGTGCATGATTTTTTTTTCACCTCAGTGATATGAGTGAGCAATTCTGAGACAATTTTCTGTTTTACTGTCTGAGTAAGCAAATGAGAAATATATTGATAAAACTGGAAGACACACTTATAACTGTCAGAGAAAGGAAGTAAGAAATGTTAAGCAAGGGAAGACAAGAATATTAAGATCGTGTAATGGCTAGAATTATTAGTATGTACTTATAATTTGAAGATGCATTGCTAATCCATGATAGATTGATGATATGTAATAAATGAAAGACTGATGAAGTATGGTATTTAGATAATAAATGATTGATAGATGGGGTGCCTAGGTGGCTCAGTGTTAAGCATCCAACTCTTGATATCAGCTCAGGTCATGATCTCATGGTTTGTGAGACTGAGCCTCATATCAGGCAGCATGGAGCCTGCTTGGAATTCTCTCCCTCTCTGCCCTCCCCCACTTGCAGAGTCTTGTGCGCACTCTCTGTCTAAATAAACTTTAAAATAAATGAATAAATAATTGAAACATGATGGATATATGATAATTTATTGAGAAGTGATAGATGACTGGGAGATGATTTATTTGATACATAATAGAGCAATCACTCAGGCTTTCTTATCAGCTTGTCCAGATGAAGGGCAGAAGAGAAAGAGGGTAAGGTGAGCCTTAAAAATTATCCACAATCACAGAGACACCAGGGACACATGGGCACAGAGGTAAGGCACACCACAAGAGGCAGCAAGCCAAGGAGAAAGACTTCAGAAGAAACCAGACCTGCCAGCACTTTGATCTTGGACTTCTAGCCTCCAGAACTGAACAGAAAAGTAATATTTCTTTAAGTGGCGATGAATGAAGCCAGATCCATGAAAAAAAAAAAAAATTGAGAAACACCCAGGAAAACCAAAGTTCAAAGTGGTTAAGCAGTTTGTCCAAGGTACTACTGGTAGTGGAGGGAAGGAGAATGGCACAATAGTAGGACTCTAGGCTCCTCTTATTCCATGAACACAACTAGATATCTATCAAATCATTTTAAATACCCAAGAAATCAACCTGAAGACTGACAGAAAAAACTTCACAACTGAAGGGATAGAAGAAGTCACACTGAAGAAGGCAGAGATTTAGACAAAATGCCAAACAGACAAATTCAGGGGCGCCTGGGTGGCTCAGTCGGTTAAGCGTCTGACTTCAGCTCAGGTCACGATCTCGCAGTCCGTGAGTTCAAGCCCTGTGTGGGGCTCTAGGCTGATGGCTCAGAGCCTGGAGCCTGCTTCCGATTCTGTGTCTCCCTCTCTCTCTGCCCCTCGCCTGTTCATGCTCTGTCTGTCTCCGTCTCAAAAATAAATAAACGTTAAAAAAAAATTTCAAAACAGACAAATTCACTCCAAATGAAACAACAAGATAAGGTCATGGCCGGAAATCTAAATGAAAGAGATATAAGTAACATGTCTGATGGAGAATTTAAAGCAGCAGTCCTAAGAATACTTGCTGGTCTTGAAAAAGGGAGAGAAGACTTCACAGAGATCCTTGCCGTAGAGATAAACATCGGTCAGAAATGAAAACTACAATGATTGAGATTGGAACATACTTGATGCAATGAAGAGCAGGCTGGAAAAAGCAGAGGAATGAGTAAGTGACATAGAAGATAAAATAATGGAAAATAATGACACTGAACAAAAGAAAGGAAAGAAATATGGAACACAAGAATAGACTTAGGGAACTCAGTGACTCCATCCAACATACTAACATTCACATTATAGGAATTCCAGAAGAGGAAGAGATGTAAAAGGAAGCAGAAAATTTATTTGATGAAGTAATAGCTCAAGACATCCCTAATCTGGGGTAGGAAACAAACACACAGATTCAGGAGGCACAAGAACTCCCATTAAAATCAATAAAAGCAGATCAACCCCAAGACATATTGTAATTAAACTGGCAAAATATAGTGATCAAGAAAAAAATCTTAAAAGAAACAAGACAAAAGAAGTTCTTAATTTATAAGGGAATACCCATAAGGCTAGCTGCATATTTCTCAACAGAAACATGGAAGGCCAGAAGGGAGTGGCATGATATGTTCAAAGTGCTAAATGGGGACAATCTATAGCCAAGAAACCCCTATCCAGAAAAGCTATCATTCAGAATAGAAGGAGAGATAAAGAGTTTTCCAGACAAACAAAAACTGAAGTAATTCAAGACCACTAAATCAGCTATCAAAGAATTATAAAAGGGGACTCTTCAAGTGGAAAGGAAAGACCAAAAGTGACAAAGACAAGAAAGGAACAGAGAAAATCTCCAAAACCAATGACAAAACAAGTAATAAAACAGCACTAAATTCATATCTGTTTACACTTACTCTGAAGGCAAATGGACTAAATGCTCCAATCAAAAGACTTAGGGTGTCATAATGGATAAAATATAAGATCTATCTATAATCTGCTTACATTACACTTATTTTAGATCTAAAGACACCTGCAGATTGAAAGTGAGGGGGTGGAGAAACATTTATTATGTAAATGGACATCAAAAGAAAGCCACAGTAGCAATACTTATATTGGACAAACCAGACTTTAAAACAAAGACTGTAATAAGAGATGAAGAAGGGTGCCATAACATAATAAAGGGGACAATCCAGCAAGAGGATCTAACAATTGTAAATACTTATCTACCCAACACAGAAGTACCAAGTTTATAAAAAATTAATAACAAACATAAGGAGCCAATTGATAATAATACAATAATAGTAGGGGACTTTAAAATGCCACCTACATCAATAGACAGATCATCTAAACAGAAAATCAACAAGGAGACAATGGCTTTGAATGACGCACTGGACTAGATGGACTTAACAGATATTTTTAGAACATTCCATTCTAGAACATCAGAATACAAATACTTTTCAAGTGTACATGGGACATTCTCCACAACAGATTATGTGGTAGGTCACAAATCAATCTTCAACAAGTACAAAAATATTGAGATCATACCACACATATTTTCTAACCACAACACTATGAAACTTGGAGTTAACTACAAGAAAAAATTTAGAAAGACCACAAATTCATGGAGGTTAAACAACATGATACTAAACAATGACTGGGTCAACCAGGAAATCAAAGAAGAAATAAAACAAATACATGGAAACAAATGGAAATGAAAACACAAAGGTCCAAAACCTTGGAGATATAGCAAAAGCAATCCTAAGAGGAAAGTATATAGCAATACAAACCTACTTCAAGAAGGAAGAAAAATCTCAAATACATAACTTAACCTTACACCTTAAGGAGCTAGAAAAAGGAAAACAAATGAAATCTAATGCCATCAGAAATAAAGATAATAGAGATTAAAGAACAAATAAATGATATAGGAACAAACAACAACAACAATAAAACAATACAATGGATCAATGAAACCAAGATCCAGTTCTTTGGAAATAATAATAAAAATTGATAAACCCCTGACCAGACTTATCAAAAAGAGAAAAGACTCAATTAAATAAAATCACAAATGAGAGAGGAGAAAAAACAACCAACACGATACATATAAAAACAATTAGAAGACAATATTATGAAAAACCCTATGTCAACAAATTAGACAACAATAAGAAATGGAGAAACTCCTAGAAACATATAACTACCAAAACTGAAACTGGAAAAAATAGAAAACTTTAACAGATTGATAACCAGCAAAAAAATTGAATCAGTAATCAAAAATTCCCAACAAACAAAAGTCCAGGGTCAGATGGTTTCACAGGAGAATTCTACCAAACACTTAAAGAATAGTTAAAAATATTATTTCCAAACTATTCCTAACATAGACAAGGAAGAAAAACTTCCAAATTCACTCTATGAGGCCAGCATTACCCTGATACCAAAACCAGATAAAGAATTCACTAAAAAAGAAAACTACAGGTCAATATCCCTGATGTAAATGGATGTAAAAATTCTCAATAAAGTTGTAGCAAACTGAATGCAGCAATACATTAAAGAATCATTCACCATGATCAAGTGGGATTTATTCCTGGGCTGAAAGGGTAGTTATTATTATTATTATTATTATTATTATTATTTAAAAATTTTAATGTTTATTTATTTTTGAGAGACAGAGAGAGAGAGAGAGACAGACAGACAGAGCACCAGCTGGGGAGGAGAAGAGAAAGAGGAAGACAGAATCTTAAGCAGGATCCAGGCTCTGAGCTGTCAGCACAGAACCCGATGCGGGGCTCAAACCCACGAACCATGAGATCATGACCTGAGCCAAAGTTGGATGCTCAATTGACTGAGCCACCCAGTTGCCCCACAAGGGTAGTTAAATCAACCTGATACACCATATTAATAAAAGAAAGGATAAGAACCATATGATTCTTTCAATAGATGTAGAAAAAGCATTTGACACAGTAGACCATACACTCATAAAAAAAAAAATCTCAACAAAGTAGGTTTATAGGGAACATATCTCAATTTAATAAATGCATTATATAAAAAAACCACAGCTAATATCATTCTCAAAGGGGAAAAATGCAGAGCTTTTCTTCTATGGTCAGGAATAAGACAGGGATGTCCACTTTCACCGTTGTTATGGGTTACATAAGTACTGGAAATCCTAGCCTCAGCAATCACACAAAACAAAGAAATAAAAGGTGTCCAAACCAATCAGCAAGGAAAAAGTAAAACCTTAACAATTTTCAGATGACATGATACTCTATATACAAAACCTGAAAAAGAACCAAGAAATTGCTAGAACTGATACACAAATTCAGTAAAGTCACAGGATATAAAATTAACATACAGAAATCTGTTGCATTTCTACACCCCAATAATGAAGCAACAGAAAGATAAATTAGGAAATTAATCCCATTTCCACAGAACCAAAAACCATAAGATACCTAGAAAAATATCTAACCAAAGAGGTGAAAGATTTATATTCTGAAAATTATAAACATTGATAAAACAAATGGAAGATGACACACAAAAAATGGAAAGACATTCCATGCTCATGAATCAGAAGAATATTGTTAATATGTCTATACTACCCAAAGCAATCTACACATTTAATGCAATCCCTATAACAATATCTCCAGCATTTTTCACAGAGCTAGAACAAACAATCCTAAAATTTGTATGGAACTGCATAAGACTCTGAATAGCAAGCCAAGCTTGAAAAAAGAAAAGCAAAGCTGGAGGCATCACAATTCTGGACTTCAGGTTATAATACAAAGCTGTAGTGATTAAGACAGTATGATACTGGCATAAAAATAGACACATAGATCAATGAAACAGGATAGAAAACCCAGAAATGGACCCACAACTATATGGTCGAATAATCTCAAGAAAGCAGGAAAGAATATCCAATGGAAAAAATTCTTCAACAAGTGGTGTTGAGAAAACTGAACAGCAACATGCAGAGGAATGAAACTGGACCACTTTCTTACAACACACACACACAAATAAATTCAAAATGGATGAAAGAACTAAATGTGAGACAGGAAACCATTGAAATCCTAGAGGAGACAGGACCTCTTTGAAATTGGCTGCAGTAACTTCTTACTAGACATGTTTCCAGAGGCAACTCTTGTAACTTTATCAAAATAAAAAGCTTCTGAAAAGGGAAGGAAACAATCAACAAAACTAAAGGCAACCAATGGAATGGGGGAAGATATTTGCAAATGACATATCTGATAAAATGTTAGTATCCAAAAATCTATAAAGAACTTATCAAACTCAACACCCAAAATCAACCCAGTTAAGAAATGGGCAGAAGACATGAATAGACACTTTTCCGATGATGACATCCAGATGGCTAACAGACACATGAAAAGATGCTCAACATCACTCATCATCAGGGAAATACAAATCAAAACCACAATGAGATACCACCTTACACCTGTCAGAATGGCTGAAATTAACAGCACAGGAAACAACAGATGTTGGCAAGGATGCAGAGAAAGGGGAACCCTCTTGCACTACTGGTCAGAAAGCAAACTGGTGCAGCCACCCTGGAAAATAGTATGGAAGTTCCCCCAAAAAGTTAAAAAAAGAACTACCTTACAATTCAGCAATTTTACTACCAAGTATTTACTCAAAGGATACAAAAATACTGATATAAAGGGCACATGTGACTGATGAATGGATAAAGATGTGGTGTGTGTGTATATATATATATATATATATATGTATATATATTGTACAATGGAATATATATATATTATATATATGTATATATATTGTACAATGGAATATATATATAATATATATACAAATATATATATTATGTATACAAATACATATATTACATATACAATCGAATATTAGCCATCAAAAGAATGAAATCTTGTCATTTGAAACGATGTGGATGGAGCTAGAGTATATTATGCTAGTTGAAATATGACAGAGAAAGACAAATACCATATAATTTTACTCATATGTGGAATTTAAGAAACAAAACAGATGGACATAAGGGAAGGGAAAAAAAAGAAGCAAACCATAAGAAACTCTTAACTATAGAGAAGAGAGGATTACTTACTGAAGGAGAGGTGGTGGGGAATGGGCTAAATGGGTGATGGGTATTAAGGAGGGCACTTGTTGGGATGAGCACTGGGTGTTGTATTTAAGTTATGAATCAATAAATTCCATTCCGGAATCCAATATTACACTATATGTTAAGTAACTAGAATTTAAAAACTTACAAAAATATATAAAGGAATCATTTCCAGAACAATCAATCAATAAATAGTTTTCCACTTCACTATCTAAAACTAAAAACTAAATTCCATATTTCTTGTTTAACAACACTCATAAAATGTCTTTGAAGAACGATGTAAGTAATGTAGGCAAATTTTGTATTTTTTTTTTTGTATTGTTAAGACTAAATAGGAAGCATAGTGATTTCATTTTTTCCTTCTAGGATTTACCCAATTAAAAAACACTTTGTACAAAAATTTGATGGGTTCTGACATGTTCATGCAGTATTTAGTTTCATAATACAACAGAGAAAGTACTTCATTAAAAAAGGCATTTATCTTTCTAAACTTATTTACAATACCAATAAATGTTTATTTAGTTGGTTAAATAAAACTATGTTTTCATGATTTATTATTATGAAAATATATCTTATTTTATGTGATATTTTTCTTTTTCTTCATGAATAACATAAAGCAACATTGCATTAAATGACAGATGTGTTTAGAGCTGGGAGCAAATTATACTAGAAGACTTGAATGATGTTTGCAAAGATGTTGCTTTGCGTATAAATCTCTTCTAAATATTTGTAAATGTTTTAAAACAATAAAAAATGGAAAAAATAGGGAATATAAAATAAGCAACAATTTTAGTAATGTAAAAAATCTATCAAACTGACATACTATAAGGCTGCTTTATCATACTGGTGTACAAATGGATGCATAATAATTCCAAGTCATAGCCTAAATAGAGTGTCATATCATGATTTTACTGTGAGATGGCTCAGTAGAACTCAGATATAACTAGGTGAATATTTTCATAATCTGTATGCTGAAAATATGTATACATACTCACACAAGTATTCTGTCATATACTCAAATGTATATGTTTGTTCCTTCAGAATCACCTTTCAACCACCCATATATTTATGCAAGAGTCAGAGCCACTGACCCTGGGAGACATGAATTGAATTTGTAGCAAGAGCAAAGTATAGGTGTACAGAAAGAAGGTATTGCAAAAACAAATTCAGAGGTAAGAAGTAAGTAAGAATAACTTAAAAATAAATAAAACAAATCAATAATGTGTACATTATTATTTAAAGCAAGAACACTATTCTTAATGTTTATTTTTCAGAGAGAGAGAGAGAGAGAGAGAGAGAGAGAGAGAGAGAGAGAGAAAGGCAGCACATGAACATGAGCAGAAGAGGCACAGAGAGAGTGGGAGACAGAGAATCCAAAAGAGATTCTGAGCTGCCAGTGAAGAGCTGACATGAGGCTCAAACCCATGAACTATGAGATCATGACCTGGGTCGAAGTCGGACACTCAACCAACTGAACCATCCAGGCGCCCCAAAAGCAAAAAAAAACTATTTTGATGGTTATCATTTATTAAAACAATAGTTGATATTAAATTTATTTCTTTATTAGTCACTGTATGGAGCCCTTTAAATGAATTAAACTATTAAAACCACATAGCAACCCTTGGAAATGAAACAAATAATATCCCCATTTAAAATATAAATACACAAATTTATGGGGCGCTAGGGTGGCTCAGTAGGCTAAGCATCCAACTTCGGCTCAGGGCATGATCTCACAGTTCGTGAATTCAAGCCGCACATCAGGCTCTGTGCTGTCAGCTCAGAGCCTGGAGCCTGCTTCGGATTCTGTTTCTCCACCTCTCTCTGCTCCACCCCACTCACACTCTGTTTCTCTCTCTCTCCAAAATAAATTTAAAAAATTTTTTAAAGAACCCATGTCTTTAAAAAATAATAAATAAAATAAATATAAATACACAAATTTATAGTGAAATTAGCAAGCAGTAGATCTGGGCTTTAGACTTACTCTCACCCCAAACCTTGCTTATCTAATCAATTTTCTCCTCCATATCTGTTGTCATACTGTAAACTTTTTAGGGTACATAGCACTTAATGTATGCTAGCTAACTCTTCTAATATTCACAGTTCTGCAAAAGATGACCATTTATTATCATCATGGACCCCATATTGTACATGGAAAAAACAACACAAGTATATAGGTATACATACTTAAACAATCTGCTTCAGTTTACATGGAGACTAAAGGGCAAAGCAGAAATTTAAACAGACACGTTTGACTGAAAGCCTATATCCTTAACTACTGGACCATTCAAGTTTCCATGTTGTAGATAATACCTGTATAGTCATAAATATCAAATTTGCTCCATTACAGAAGTCAGCTAGAAAATGTGGTCTCAAATTAAATGTAATTTTTGATGTGGCTCACAGGAGGGGTGATGGTAACAATGAGAGACATCTGATAGTTGCCTTTTTTCACTAATTATTCTTTTTTTTAAATTTGTCTAATGTTTATTCATTTTTCAGAAGGATACAGCATGAGTTGGGGGGTTGTGGGCAGAGAGAGAGGTAGACACAGAATCTGAGCTGTCAGCACAGAGCCCAATGCAGGGCTCAAACCCACAGACCTTGAGGTCATGACTTGAGCCAAAAACAAGAGTCGGTCGTTTAACCTATTGAGCCACCCAGGCACCCCTTTCACTATTCTAAGCTCTTTTATTAATCTCAATGCAGCTGGAATATATTTTCTGTCAAGTATGTAAATATACGTTTTTTAATTCTAAAATTTAGGAAATGATCGAAGTCAGTTAAATTTTAATCTCTTGGGGACAAACCAAAGCTTCCTATTGTAAAATAGATTAATTTTTAAATTGATTTTATACTTTGGTTTATTAGTAATTTAATATTTCTACAAATATTTTTAAAATTTCACTTTATGAGCGCATGTGTGGCTCAGTCAGTTGAATATCCAACTCTTGATTTTGGCTCAGGTCATGATCACAGTGTCCTGGGATCAAGCCTCATGTCAGGTTCTGTGCTGATATTCTCTTTCTCTCTCCTCTCTCTCTCTCTCTCTCTCTCTCTCAATCTGCCCCTCACCCACTTGCACTGGCTATCTGTAATTCTTTTTTTTTACCTTATATTAGAAATATTTCCTCAGCATTCAATTTTTTTCCATTGGATCATTATATTTGAATACGTTTGTAGCATTTATCTACCCAATACACCTGAAAAAATAAAGATAAAATGAGTATAATATTTTTAGTGGTATCTGATTTTTAACAAAACAAAAATACATATATGTCACAGAATACATTCAATATTTCTTTACCAAAAATGAAAGTAAGTCAATGACTGAAGAAAATATTTTTGGTGTATCTCCTTGGATACCATTTGATATTTTATTTGGGAAATTCAGTATTCTAGCAGATTACAATCACATAGCTTTATACATTTTATACATTTTAAATGTATATTTTTTTCATATTTCATCACCATATTTAAACACAATCCAAACTATGTATGTATGTATGTATGTATGCATGTATGTATGTATGTATCTATCCATCTATCATCTATCTATATCTTCTGTATTCTACAGGGATCTTTTTAAATAAAAACCAAAAACATCTTCCCATAACTAAATGACAAAGACCCCACAAACAACTTGGGTCTAAAATTGGCAAAACACTCGAATAGATTTCTAAGAAGCTATACAAATGGCAAAAAACACATAAGATGCTCAACATCATAAACCATTAGGGAATAAAAATAAATCCATAATGAGATACCACCCCCACCCATTAGGAGAGCTACTATAAGACAAATCAAAACAGAACCTAACAAGTATTGGTGAGGATGTGGAGAAACTGGCACCTGTACATGGTGGGAATGTAAAATAGTGCAGCTGCTATGCAAGTCAGTTTGGTGGTTCCTCAGAAAATTAAAAGTAGAATTGGCATATGATCCAGCAATTACACTTCTGAGTATGCACCCCCCAAAATTGAAAGCAGGGTAGCAAAGAGATATTTTTACACCTTTGTGCATAGCGACATTATTTCCAAAATCCAAAGTGTAGAAGCAAGCCAAGTATCCATTGAGAGATGTGATTAAAGAAAATGTGGTACATAAATACAATGGAGTATTATTCAGCAATAAGAGGAAAGAAAATTCTGGCACACACCTACAGCATGAATGAATCTTGAGGACATTAAGCTATGTGAAATAAACGATTTACATAAAGACAAATGCTGCATTGTTCCACTTATGTGATTGGCAGAATCAGAAAGTTGAGCAGTAGTTGTCAGGGGCTAGGATTCGAGAAGAATGGACAATTATCATTAATGTATGCAGAGTTTCATTTTTGCAAAATGAAAAGAGTACTGGAGATGGATGGTAGTAATGTTTGCACAGTCAGGTAAATCTAGGTAATATCACTAAAACATACACTTAAAAATAGCTAAAGTGATCAATTTTGTGTGTGCATTTTACCACAATTTAAAAAAAAAAAAATTAAGTTTATTTATTTATTTTGAGAGGAAGGGAGAGAGAGTGCTGTCACCCAGAGCCCAATGCAGGGCTGGAACTCACAAACTGTAAGATCATGACCTGAGCCGAAATCAAAAGTCAAGTCAGACACTTAACCAACTGAACCACCCAGGTGCCCCCCAAAATATTTTAAAAGCGAAAGTACTTGTCAATCACTTATAATTCTAGATGTAACATTCTTTATGTAAGTAGATATGCTGTGCCCAAATCTAGTATTGAAATCATAATGATCTCCATATACTTGAAAATTTTGACTTTTCTAAAGTGAACATAAGTAATAAATAAAAACCCAAACATTTCCCCAAAGGAAAAGAAAAAATTGGCTTTAAAGAAAAGAGGAAATGACACAGAAATGCAGAATTCTGAAACAATAAAGAACTTGGTAAGTACATTGCTTAGCTAAATAAGTAGTAACTTTAAACAAATCTGGCAAATATTACCATCCTTCAAAAAGTTTGTATATCACTATCAACTGCAGCAAAATAGAATTGAGATAAAAATAATTGACATTTAGCTAATGATTAACTGAATAATTCTCCATGAAGATAAAGCAATCACAGATGTTTATGCACCAAATATACCTTATGTTGAAATACATAAAGGAAAAATTGGAATAACAGATATATGAAAAATCTGCAAAGTTATAAATTTTAAAATTCCTCACTTTGAAACATCTGACAAAAAAGAAAGAAGCTATAAAGGATATCTGAAGAACACAGTTAAGAGCTTGCCTACAAATACACAGAGACAGAACATTCTTTTCAAAAACCATTTACAAGTCTAGATCACCTAAGTAGGCCTGCATCCCTAAATCTCTTTCTGAAATTAAAAAGTCTGAATTTTAATGAATTAAAGAAAAAATGGAATGTAAGCATTATAGTATAAATAAAAATATTCAAGGGAGAGGAAGAAGACAAAGGACAAGGAGGACCAAAGAGACGTTAATATATTAGAGATTTAAAAATTCTCCAAAATCTTCGGGGCTCCTGGGTGGCCCAGTCAGTTAAGCATCTGACACTTGATCTCAGCATGAGCAGGAGAGGGGTAGGATCCGACAAAGGCTGTGTGCTGACAGCAGAGAGCCCCATGTGGAGGTCGAACTCACGAGAACCATGAGACCATGACGTGATCCGAGGTCAGTTGCTTAACCGACTGAGCCACCCAGGTGCCTGAGGGACATGAATTTTTTAAGTGGTGCCTACTTAAAAAAAAAAACTCCATATTTCTTTACCTCATCAGTATTTTTTTAGTTTACGTCCTGATTAAGATTTTTTAAATAAGAAGGAAGAGGAGAATGAGGTCCAAGAGTTCGAGATGATGAGAGAGTATAAAAGGCCCAGGGAGTAGACAGGAAAGTGAAGAGTGACAGGTCTGTACTTCTCATTCCTGTGACTTATTTTATACCAGTAGAGGGAATATAGTCAATAGTATTGTAGTAACCTTGATGGTGACAGATGGTGATGACATTTATCACGGTGAGCACTTCACAATGTACACCATCATCAAATCACCATGATATACATCTCAAACGAATATAATATTGTTTGCCAACTATAGTTCAATTTAAAAAAAGTTGCAGTGATTTACAGATGATGAAATTGTCACCACAGGAAATTCAAGAGGACCTCAAGACAAAATTTTAGAATCAATAAATGAGTTTATGCCAGAAGTTTTGCCAGAGTCAGGAAAATATTTTTTTTTCAACGTTTATTTATTTTTGGGACAGAGAGAGACAGAGCATGAACAGGGGAGGGGCAGAGAGAGAGGGAGACACTGAATCGGAAACAGGCTCCAGGCTCTGAGCCATCAGCCCAGAGCCCGACGCGGGGCTCGAACTCACGGACCGCGAGATCGTGACCTGGCTGAAGTCGGACGCTTAACCAACTGCTCCACCCAGGCGCCACAGGAAAATATTAAAAAATCCATAACATTTCTACTTGTGGGTAATTAAAATTAGAACATTTAATAATAATGAAAGATCACATTCAAAATGGCAGCAAGACAAATGACGCTTAGAAATATATCTAATAAAATGGGCGTAAGATTTTTATGCACAGAGGAAAAACAAGGGAAAGATATACAATGTGTACGACTTGAACAATTCAAATTATTTAGATGCCAGTTTCTCCCAAAATCATTTACAAATTTAACACAAGTTTAGTAAAATTTTAATAAAAATGTAAGTATTGAATTAGTAATTTTAAATTTTATAATAAATTGTTAGAATTCCTGAATAGTCAAGATAATTCTAAAAGAAGGAATTAAGATAGACCCATACCTTATCTTATGCCAATACACTTAAAGTATGGTAATCTAGAAGAATGAATAGTAAAAAACAGAAATAATCATCAAAAAAGAATAAAGGGAGCCAAAAAGATTATTTATATATGTATGTATGTATGTATTTTTGTTTAAATGTTTATTCATTTATTTTGAGAGAGAGAGAGAGCAAGAGAGCAGGGAAGGGGCAGAGAGAGAGGGAGACAGAACCCCAAGCAGGCTCTGTACTGACAGCACCAATGACAAGATCATGACCTTAGCTGAAATGAAGATTTGGATGCTCAACTGACTGAGCCACCCAGGGGCCCCCAAACAGGTTGAAACATATATGCAGTTTGCTCATATATATGCCAACAGACATACTAGGGAAATTGGATATTATTCATTACATTTTATATATTGGCTTTTATTGTAAAAAAATATAACTGGACTCACAATACACACACACAAACACAATAGGTTAATTAAAACCCTAAACATAAAAAGAAAATCAGAAATAATATAGAATATTAAACTCTTGTCTAATGTGAGGATAAACTAAACGACATTCAATAACAAAAGCATATAGAAAGTAGACTTTCCAAATTAAACAGAATGATTTTTTTAATGATAAAAGATATTGTAGGTGTTTAAAACATACAGTAGAAGAGATCTTAAAATATGAAATGGAAAAATTGCCATCCTTTGGGGTGCCTAGATGGCTCAGGTGGTTGTGCGTCTGACTTCAGCTCAAGTCATGATCTCACAGTTCGTGGGTTCGAGTCCTGTGTTGGGCTCTGTGCTGACAGCTCAGAGCCTGTGTCTGCTTCGGATTCTGTGTCTGCCTCTCAATCTGACCCTCCCCAGCTCGTGCTTGCTCTCGTGCTTTCTCCCTCCCTCTCCTTCTCCCTCTCTCTCGGTTTCTCTCTCTCAAAAATGAATAAACATTAAAATTTTTTAAAAAAAGAAAAAATTGCCATCCAGCAATTATTTTAAAGTCATATCAATATGAAAAAGATAAACATCAGATAACAAATTTAAAAATTTGTTAGATAGACATAGACGTAGACATGGATGATCCACTTAAAAGATGAGATGACAGATAATGTAGGCGGTAGATAAAGTTCCAATAAGAGATGAAAACAATTCAAGTGCAAAATATAAATGGTCACCTACAGAAGTTAAAAAATGAATGAGATAGGGAGAAATAAGTTCTTCACTTTATTAGTAATGTAGTATATATTTTATGAAAACAATATGAAAATATATAAACTTTTTAAACATTGATTATGACTAACCAAAATACTACCAACTTTATGTATCTTTAAAATTTTGATAATAGCAATAGCATTAATAATTAACACTGTAATCAGTAAAGGGTAGAGAAACCAGTAGCAAATGCAAAAAAAAAAAATTCTAGATATTAGTGTGAACAGTTTTGAATTTTGCAAAAAAAATAAAAATAAAGGGGCGCCTGGGTGGCGCAGTCGGTTAAGCGTCCGACTTCAGCCAGGTCACGATCTCGCGGTCCGTGAGTCCGAGCCCCGCGTCAGGCTCTGGGCTGATGGCTCAGAGCCTGGAGCCTGTTTCCGATTCTGTGTCTCCCTCTCTCTCTGCCCCTCCCCCGTTCATGCTCTGTCTCTCTCTGTCCCAAAAATAAATAAAAACGTTGAAGAATAAATAAATAAATAAATAAATAAATAAATAAATAAATAAATAAAAATAAAACTAATGAATGGGGAATGAACAATGTAATCTAGATAAAAAAAATCTGGTAGAAATGAATTTGTAGCTTTATGTTTGCTTTCTAGTTACATTTTGTATAATGTATGTAATGTAATGTATGTAAACTACTCATCTATCCTTCATAATTGCAAATTTGTTTCCATTCTTTATAAGGTGTATCTGGTAGCCAGTTTTCTATTTATAGCATTACAATCATACTGTAAAATTAAAGAAAAAACTTAATGTTTTGTTCTAATATTTACACAAAGAGTAAATGTATCTTGACTTGTATGGGCATGCAATTATAATTCAATTATTATTCTCTTCAGCTCAGTAAGAATCTCTTGAGAAAAGCATTCAAAACATTTTATAATAATATAATACAGCTTTAGTTACTTTCTTCAATAAACACTTTGAATATATACATAGTTCCAGGCTTCTTAAAGCATTTTGATTCAATACCTCTTCCTCCTCAGTATGTTACATAAAATCAGATTCATAAAGTATACGTAAATAGTAGTTTTAAAAAATATATACAGCAGTTATAGACTGTGAAATCAAATATTTTAATTTACGATGTTTGCTTAAGTGTTTTTGCATTATTTTTCAACACAGACTTAATGAGAAATCTAGAACGATATTCTGATTTTAGTAATTCAAAATATTTTAGCACTTTCATTTAGGTATTTCCTCCTTTAGAGCAGTGATTCCTAACCTTCTTAAAATATATTTTATGTATTTGATTTTTGTACTAACAAATACAATTCATTTGTTCCAATGCTTGTGCAGTTCTCAGAAAATAGACAAAATATGGACGTATATACAGACTGCATTTTTTAAGAAAGGATGACGCTTGTGGCTGACATCTGTATTAGGCTCCAGAAAAACAGACTAATATGATATATAGATATAAGAGGAGATTTATTATGAGAATTGGCTCATGCAATTTGAGAGATTGAGAGAGATGATGATGTACCATCTAAAAATATGGAGACCCAAGAAAAGCTATGCTGTAATTCAGTTAGTCCAAAGGCCCAAGAACCAGGAACTCTGTGTTCAAGGGCAGGAGAATGTATGCCCCAGCTTTTGATATAGTGAGACTGCCCATCTTCTGCATTTTTGTTCTATTTGGGCCTTCAGAGTGGATTGGATGGTATCTAGTACCCACCACCATATTTGCGAGAAGGATTTTCCTTACTGAGTCTACTGATTCAAATGTTAATTACTTATGAAGACTCCCTGGAAGACATACCCAGAAATAACGTTTTACCAGCTATCTGGTCATCCCCTAGGGCAGGCAAGTTGACACATTAAATTAACAATTAGAGCACCTCATAATATGTGTGCACCACAGAATACTGCATGGAATTGATGTGATTGGCAATCATTTGAAGGATACTTTGATTCTCATATTCACTAATTTTAAGCGGATGATTATTACTTATATAAGCATTATGATAATGTTAAGAGACACAGGTACTGATATTTTGCAAGACTTGGTTCCATAAAACAGAGGCACTACAGGGCAAATGTCTTGGCACAGAATACAGATATTTGAGAAGGCTTATAAAAATGAGAATTACTTTGATGGGCATGGCATCAGTGTGCCATAAGAATTTTAAGTTCTAACACATTTTAAGATTATTTTTGAGGAAAATATTTTTAACTATGACATCTGTTTATTTTTTCATAATTATCAATGTAATGTACATCTATTGTGGAAAATCTAGAAAATAGATTAACAAATGCAGTTAATGAAAAATTGGCCACAACCATGTTTTTGCTCTGTATTTGTCTAATCCTATTTTTAAGATATGCAAAAATGTTTAATAATTATAGTGATCATTCAATACTTAAATATTGTGAAGACTTACGATTATGAACTCAGCATTCATTCTTATATATTTTGTTATGGGAATAAATCAATATTATCTATAAAGTGTTTGAATCATTTTTGTTTTAGTTGCCTACCCTCAAGAAAGTAATCAGAATGACTCAGGTTGAGGTTTATGAATGGGTCTTTAATGACAGAGGTGGCTACTTTTCAGTTTTTTCATTGTTCTCCTTATTACATTTTCAATAAAAATATTTAATAAAATGTAAAATATATTGATAAACTCCAATAAATAAATTATACCATGAACTTTATCTGACTTTATGGTCTATGATATGAATCCAGTCTAGCTTTAACAACTCCTTGACCCCCAATTATGTATAACCTGTAATTAATATTTTCTGATATATGTGATTTTTCTTCCAACCTTGACAGAGTATCACACATGGAAATTCCCTTGCAGCACTAAAAATGACAACTATGTACGTGCACACTGCTACTACTCTTATGCTTCACTAGTCCTCGGATGGACCGAACACGGCAATTGTGCCCTAGTGCAACCAACTTGCAATCTACATATTTACTTTGAGGAATCAGGCATCTCCTCATGTACACTTATGTATTTGACCAGGTTACAATTTGTTTACTAAAGAAAAAGTGACTTCTCCCTTTGCTACCATGTTATATTGTTTTGTTTGTAATGAAGAATTCCTATCAGATCCTTAACTTATATTTTTAAAAATATTAACATAAGGTTTATGATATAGTTCAGTACTTATAAAATGCATTTCTCAGATGATTATCATTTCTGATATTAACAGGTATTACAGAAGGACTCCATCATAGAAAGGGTGTAGATAATACTTAGTTGAAATATTAGTGAGAGGGTTGTCTGCAGATCTTTTCAGTCTTTCATGTGAAATCAGCATTTTTCCCCCCTTGTGCATCTTTGAAAGAAAAGATTAATTTAAGATTTAAATAGAAGTAAATGATGCATATTGCATTTGTGAATTAAAATGTTGAAAATAAGGAAAAGATATATAGAAAAGCACAAAAATTATGTGAAATCCTGTTACTATGAGATTTTAGTAAATTTTAATTTACTATAATTCCTATTAGTAACCAATTTTGTATCCATTATACATCGTTTAATGTTGAACATACAAACATATATGTGAGACAATGTATTCAAAGCAAATTTGCAAAAATATAAGAAAGAAAGGGTATGTGTTCTAGAAATATTGTACAAATTTAAATTCTCAACAAAAATACTTGGAGGAGTCTGAACCAACACTAGGTTCTTGTTTTTAACTTTTGTCATTCTCTCAGATAAAAATATATCTCCTTTGTATTTCCTATCTTTCATAATTTCCAAGAATTAAGTTCTTCAATGGAATCTTTCACTTTTTTTGAAATCACTATTCTTATCTTTTCCAGTGTTTCCTTCAATGTGTCCACAATCAGATGCAAAGACAACAGACTTCCATAAGGTTTTTATATTTATTTAGTCTTCTTTTTTTTTTTTTTAATCCACACTTGTTTTCACGCATTGCTTAAAGAATAAATACAGTTGAAAAAAAAGCCACTCTGGGTTCTAAGTTGCTTTTATTATGAATCTGTTACATTCATCCCCAGGAATGGAAATCAGAATAATATTTGTTTAAATGTGTGATAATGTTTTGTTTTTCTTCCCTTTTTCCTAAAATATTAATAGAGCGTGATATTCTTAACTGCAAAACATGTCAAAATGTTTGCTCTCACTTTAATGATTTTGGTTTACAGAATTATTAATCTTCCTGTGATATTAATTCTCATGTTCCCATACCATGTGTCTAACTTATGGACACAAACATTCCCTTCTCTTATATAAATGTATTTCCTCCTAGATAATTAATTCTGCATTGTTATCCCCATTTTAACTCTAGTCATGTTCTAAATTTCCTTTAGATATTATCTTTACCTCAAAGTTTAGGATTTTATCCAATATCAATAATTAGCCTCTTTTTCTTTTTCTTTTTTTTAAGGTTTATTTATTTTGGGGAAAGAGAAAGAGACAGAGACAGAGAGTGCATGGGGAAGGGGCAGAGAGAAAGGGAGACAGAATCTGAAGCTATAGCCTCTGAGCTCTCAGCACCGAGCCTGACAGCGTTTGAACCCACAAACCGCAAGATCATGAATGGCCTGAGCTGACTTAACTGACTGAGCCACTCAGGCGCTCCTAGCCTCTTAATACTACTGTTGCACCTTTCAAAATTATTCCACGTGGCAAACACCACACTGTTTTATTATTTATCCGTTTTTAGGCCTGATTTTTCAATTATACAGAAATCTCCTAGAGAAGATGCTTTTTTTTTTTTTTTTTTTTTTTTTTTTTTTTTTTTTTTTTAATTTTTTTTTTCAACGTTTATTTATTTTTGGGACAGAGAGAGACAGAGCATGAACGGGGGAGGGGCAGAGAGAGAGGGAGACACAGAATCGGAAACAGGCTCCAGGCTCTGAGCCATCAGCCCAGAGCCTGACGCGGGGCTCGAACTCCCGGACCACGAGATCGTGACCTGGCTGAAGTCAGACGCTTAACCGACTGCGCCACCCAGGCGCCCCGAGAAGATGCTTTTATTCATCATTGTATCAAAAATTTCATTTAAAATACATAATACATTTAGTATATTGTTAAAAATATGAAACAAAAATTACAAAAATCTTTAGAATTTAAAAAATACACTGAAGTTTAGTTAAATTTAATTAAATATGTTTTGATAATATTGGGCTGCTGTATTATAATTTACAAAAGATAAAATTTATGCAAAGAAAATGCGTAGATTTTAAAGTCCATAGAATGATATTAAAGTTGATTCATTGTCTTAAAGGCACAAGTAAATATGATGTTTGATGAGCTTGACTTTTTTTTAAATCACAGAAAAATAGTTTTTAGCTTTATGTATTATATCCTATAAAACTCAACACTTTAATAACAAATGAAGAAATATATTTTGGGTCTTCCAAGTTTTATGTAATTTTTATAAGTGTTCTGATAAATTAACACACATTTCTAGTGATATGACAAACAGAAGATATTCTAAGTGGGGCAAATTTCTATTGAGAGTGGATCATTAATTCAGAAAGTCTAGATTCAATTTCATATTAAATAACTATGAGCATAAAAACTTAGAAATGTATATAAAATATCCTTCTTTAATTTCTTCTCTTATAAATGGAAATCGATGAAATAATAACCATTTCATCATTATTATATTTTTATTATCAAATTATTTATGGTTATTTGATTATAATGTGTAATTATTTGATTTACGCTAACTCCGGTTGTGTTACTAAATTATTTGACTGTTTATTAAATTATTTATTTACTTATTATTTAGCATCAGAAACTCTTAAGTGGTTAATTGCACAAATAAAAATATATAAAATAATAGTTTAATTTTGATAATGATGATGCTATATGATATCATTTGTTATATGATGACATATGAAAAAATGCACTGGAAAAGTTTGGAGACAATCAGGCTAGGGAGTATACTCATTTGAATTTCAATACCACTTTGGAGAGGGCTTGTGATGGATAAAACAACATATTTTCTTATTCTCAGCACTTGCACCTGGTATGGATTGCTGAAATAGGCAAATAGAAGGCCTGTCCATCCCTTTGTAACCCTTGTTAATATAACCACCAATCAAAAGAAAAAAAAAGTCTGTTCATGTTAATTTAGTAATTAGATTTTTTAGCAGTTAGTTCCAGATAGGTATAATTTTTTTCTTAAGTTAGATAATTTTATGAAAGACTTTACACTTGCCTTAAGATTTACTTCTGCATATATTTCTCCCAGGGATATAAATCTATGAACTAATGAAATCAAACTATAGTTAATGTAAATATCTCTGCTATTCCTTACAGATTATCTGATAGAGTCAAGAAATATTTTATGTCAATTTCCACAAAGGAAAAAAATAAATATATATTATAAAGATGACTGGGGAACTAGATAAGCATATAATTTAAAAATACTGAAGTTAAAAAGGGTGATCACTTGGGTGAATGAGAACAAGCCCTTAAAATAAAAGCTTACAAGGAAATGGGATAATTATTAATTTTAAATAAAACTGTGCTTCCAACAGGAATAAAAGGGGTACTACAGCCATGAATTAGAGCAAGAAACATAAAGGTGGATTCTCTACCAAAAGTTACATGGAGATGACAACACTATACAAAATTTGTCACCGTAATGAGGAAAACAGAAGTTGGAATCTGAAGATGATGATATTTGAGAATAAAGTAATGACATCAAGTTTGGCTTGACCTAGAACTACCTGGGACAACAACATCTGGGGCTGATTTCACATGAATGTTTGTTTGGAAATAAAAAAAATGAAAATGAATATGGAATATCATATCTGCCTTGCTGGTTGTGAAACTTCTGATCTGTGGAACCACATCTGGCCATAGGTTGCTGAGAGCGGGCATGCAGGCCATACGATGCATGCACGTTACTAGAATCTTATACAAAAAAATGTGGGACACTTAGACTGGTTTCTTGTGTCAGTGTGATGTGCATACCCATTGACTGTCACCCTCACGCGCCCCATTCTGATGAGGAATACACGTGGGTAACCGAGAGCCAACTGATGAGATGGAAATGCTGACCATGCTGGGTTTTCTGTTCAGTTTCTTTTTGTAAGTCAGGTGAACAAAATATTATTAAAAACGTATGCTTCTTTCAAGTTGGATTGCCAGTCAACAACAGTGATATTTGCAGATAATGAAGTAATATATGAGAGCCCTCTTAATATCATCAGAATTACACTTGGAATTAACTGAGCTAATAGAGGCCCACATCAATAATTAAAGAATACATTAAGTCTGATAATTTGAAGTTTCCTATGTTGTAGAGAAGAATTTGATAAAAAGTTATTAAAACCTAGGTACATTCTAGTTTAAACACCTTTAAAAATAGTGGACCGAAAAAAAAAAAAGCAGTAAATAATAAGGAGAAAGTGACAACAGCAATGCTTAGAATTTCCCTAAGTGTGCTTCTCCATGAAAATGGACATCAACTGTGAATAAGGGGAAATAATGGGATGGAAAAGAAAGCTACATCCATCCATCATCCCTTCATGGGTGGAGGCAATTAAAAAATATGTTTTTTTAAATGTTTATTTATTTTTGAGACAGGGAAGAAAAAGAGCATAAGTCGGGGTAGAGGCAGAGAGAGAGGGGGACAGAAGATCTGAAGCAGGGCTGACAGCAGAGAACCTGATGTGGGGCTCAAACTCATGGCATGAGATCATGACCTGAGCCGAATTCGGACACTTAACCAACTGAGCCATCCTGGCACCTCAAGAGTATTCTTAAATGTATAATTAATGTAAAATTTATTTTTTTAATATGAAATTTATTGTCAAATTGGTTTCCATACAACACCCAGTGCTCATCCCAACAGGTGCCCTCCTCAATGCCCATCACCCACCCTCCCATCCCCCATCAACCCTCAGTTTATTCTCAGTTTTTAAGGGACTCTTGTGGTTTGGCTCTCTCCCTAACTTGTTTTTTTCCTTCCCCTCGCCCATGGTCTTCTATTAGGTTTCTCAGGATCCACGTAAGAGTTAAAACATCTTTTTAAAAAATTACCAGAGAGGGGCACCTTGTTGGCTCAGTCAGTTAAGCCTCCTGCTTTGGCTCAGGTCATGATCTTGAGGTTTATGGGTTAGATAGAACCCACGCTGGGCTCTGTGCTGACAACTCGGAGCCTGGAGCCTGCTACAGATTCTGTATCTCCCTCTTTTTGCCTCTCCCCCCACTGGCGCGCACTCTCGCTCACTCGCTCTCTCTCTCTCTCTCAAAAAATAAACGTTAAAAAATTGTTTTAATTAAAAAAGAAATTTAAAAATTAAAAAATCTCAGAGAAACATACTGCCCATCCAAGAAAATTACCAATATAAATTCCAGAAGTGAAGAAGTTATTATAAAAAATATAGCAATAAGTGTAAAAAGAGAGGGAATTAGAAATGTATTTAAATAATATACAAATTACACAGTATATAAATTACAAAATTGATGTGAATATCAAAATTGGGGGTGTAAATTCCAGTGAAAAAATAATTAATCATTTTTCATTTCTAAAATTTCAATTCATGAGATTTATGAGAACTTGAAATGTGAAAGTTTTTCCAAAATCTGTAACTAACAGATTTAAAAAATAGGTGTTAATATTTTTTAAATGTGGTTATTAATATTTTTACCATCATTATAATTTTCATTATCATCATCATACTTCTCATTGTTATGTACGTGTCTCTAGCATTAGGACATATCTAAACAATGTCACTTAGAATTGAAAAAAACTCTGTAAAACTCATAAAACATTAACTTATTATGAAGAACTAAGAAAATATTTCTTAAAAGCACTTAAAGTCTTTGATCTTTATGCAAAATGATACGAAAATAATATGAAAATAAAATGTTAAAAATATGAGTAAAATGGCAGCTTTACTCCATAAAAATATCCTAAAGACAACTAGATATTTAATGTATGATAATTAGCCACGCTGTGGTTTGAATAAACAACCAGCATTTAAAGAAATCAATTAACAAGAAACATAGAACCCTATAATTTTGTTAATTTTGAGCAAAAATGAAATAACGTGAAGAAGAAAAGTTGCTAAAACTTGCAAAGAAGGGTAACAAAATAGAGGAAGGTATGCATTTCTAAAGTCTCAGTAGAAGTGTTCTTCAATTTTCAGTTGAGTATCTGTATGAAAATGTATGAAATGGGTTCACTGAAGCCAGGAAAGACAATTTACAGGAAGAAAGAAATTAAATCCAGATATCAAACAAAATAAAGAATTGAGTTCACAGTATCTAGAGCAGAGGGACTTTGGAAATAGAGAGGGCCTTATGGTGAAACTATAAGCATACCTTAGAAGTGGGACTAAATTATCTCAAATGTAAAGAGCACTCTAGAGTTAAAACAAAAGGGCTTAGAAGCAAGCCTTTCACACAATCAACCTGGTTTGTTAATAAGTTAATAGCTCACCACATAGGAAGTCCACAACTCTTTGGCATTATACTAAAAACAAAAAACAAAAACAAAAAACATAACCACCCATATAAATTACCTGAAAGCCAATCAAAACTTGCTAGACATACGAAAAGCAAGGAAATGTAACACATAACTAAAGAAAAAAATCAGTAACTAGGAACAGACTAGAAATAACAGGACAGAATTAGCAGACAAAACTTTAAAACAGGATTACTAACATGCTCCGTGGATGCAGAGATCTCAAAGGAAATGTCTTACAGCGTATTGTCTTATTATTACCCATAAGAATTCCAAGTATTCCTAAATGTAAGATGGCCCATTAATGTCTAAATCTATAAATTTATATCAAAACATGTTGATAGGTTAGGATTCACGTTTGTGGAAGTAAAATCATATCTAGTTATTATCACACAACTACCTTTCTCTATAACATTTAGGAAGCTAGGCTGCTAGAGTCATTAAAAATCATACCTGGAATCTCTTAATATGATGGTGTCAGTTTCTAAATACAAAAACAAAATAAATGAAAAAATAAAATATAACCTCAAATCTGAGGATCTTAGATAACTAGCAATATATCAACGAGGATTAAAAAAACAAAACACACATGATATCAACAACTTTGACCACTTTAGATGATGAGAAGAATCAGCAACAGTAAAAAACAGATGAAAAACAAAACAAATGTTTTGTTGTTGTTGCTACTGTGTTAATTCTTCCCCTTTCCTTTGTTCTCCATTAAAACCTCCTCCTCAGCATCCTGGATTTTTCCTCAATTTTCTCAGTTTCATCCTGGGCCAATGTTTAGAATCCTGGGACAAAGTTCCCTGGAAAGAATGCAGTTTATTCTCTGCTAGCACAACTCTCCCAGTTCTCCCTTTAATTCCCTGACGTTTTTATATATCCCTACACATCAAACATGATAGGTTTAATAACTGTAGATATTCTAGGACAAGAAAAATTTCAACAAAGCATTATACTGTAGTATTGGAAAAATTGAAAACTGTATAAATTACAAATTTTCTCAAAATCCAGAAAGCAAAACCCTCCAAAATGAAATGTGTCACAAGTTCTCAACATTCCACTTACTGACTAGCCTTGATTTCTCAGTCTAGGGTTCAATTATTATATGGGGTCAGCTTTTATAGTCTTACTTTTCATCTGCCCATCTCCATCCATTCCCTTGAAACACTAAACTCTGTCTCCAGGAAATGTCTTTGCTTAGGTCTTTGCCATCTATTATGATGTTTTCTGAGGGTTTCTTGTTAAACCTACCAATTCTTATCTCTAACACCTCAAAATATGCAGATAAGTCAATAAGTGAAAATACTGGTTTTACCAGTCTCAGTGTGTTCAGCTGTCCTTTAGAATTTCTGAACAAGTGTGATGATGAACTAGCCCAATGTCTAGTAAAAATTCATGAACACTACCAACAGAACTATTGGACATATTCTGACATCTCCCAAGACCATCGTAAACTCTAAAAGATAGTAAATACAATCAGTAACGAGAAATTATATATACTCTTTCCCATCATATATAGTGTAACTATCTATTTCCCATATTTTACAACTCAGACATCTATATTTTCAGAGATCCAGTCATGTTATTTTAAAATGTTTAGTTCTTTATTCTCAACTTGCAAATTATTCTGTCTGGTTGAAATATGTTATTTATAAGATATAACTCATATTTACATAAAGAGAAACTTTAATGTGGATTTTCTGTTATTCACCAGAAAGAAATATTTGATTATCCATTTGGGCAGACTACCTAAGCTCTAGGACATGCTCAAATAGCAAAGATGAATTCTAATATACTCTTAATAATGAATGGGTAAATAATGTGAAATTTTTTCAAGATCATCTTAGGAAACTTATAGGAGCTTAGGGAAAGTCACTATCCAGTGTGGAAAAAAAGAGAAGAAACAGAGCCTGGGTGGCAACACAGGTTTGTGAGAAAATGAAACATGGGGAACATAAGCAAAAAAACAAAAACAAAAAAAAATATGTACATCTGTTTGTATGGAATACAGTGAAAATATATGCTCTGATGCATTTTTCCTAATGAAATATTGGAAAAGTATACATTGCCTATTAAAATACATGTACACTCACACCCACACAGAGGAATGTTACTCAGCCATAAAAAAAAATGAGATCTTGCCATTTGTGACAACACGGGTGGACCTAAAGGGTATTATGCTAAGTGAACTAAAAGGAGGACAAATGTGTGATTTTACTTATGTGTGGAATTTAAAAATCAAAACAAATGAACAAAAAGCAAAAACAGACCCATAAATACAAAGAACTGGTAGTTACTAGAGGGGAGAGGGACTGGGTGATAGGCAAAAGGGGTGAAAAAGAATGGGGGACATAGGCTTCAATTTATGGAAGTTACAGGAATGAAAGGTGCAGGATAGGGAATATAGTTAATGATATTGTAACAGTGTTGTATGGTGACAGACAATAGCCACATTTGTGATGAGTTTAACCTAAGATATAAAGTTGTCACGTCACTATGTTGTAACCTGTACTAATGTGACATCATGTGTCAACTATAATTATATATCTATATAGATATCTATAAAGATATATACTTATATATCATAAGACATTTACTATGTAGCTTCTTAAGTATTTAAGGATGGATTTCTTGAGAATTCCCCTAAAGATAAGAGAGCTGTTTAAGTTCATAATTTGGAAGAGTCTGCTGGAACATAGATATGTTTGATCCATGTACAGTTAACAAGTACAGCTAATAGAATACCATCGAAAAGTGAGCCAGTACTTCAGCCATATAGCTAGCCAATCCATATTTAGTGCTAGGTACTCAGTTGTGTTTTCCCCAAAATTCATATGCTGAATCTCTAACCTTTAATGTGACTATGTTTGAAGACATGGCCTATAAAGAGGTAATTAAGTTTAAATGGTGTTATAAGAGTTAGGTCCTGATAGGATAGGGTTAGTGTAGTTAGTGTCCTTATAAGGAGAGACACCAGAGAGCTCCCTCTCTGTCCATCTCCCCACCCCCCACCCCCGCCAGCTCAATCTCCTCCTATCTCTCACCTCTATCTGCCTGTCTCTGTCTTGCTCATCTCTTTATCCCTGTCATGTGAGGACACAGCAAGAAAATGGATATCTGTAAATCAAGAAGAGCCCTCTCAACAGAAAGTAAATTCTGCCAGACATGGATCTTGATCTTTCCAGCCTCCAGAATGGTGAGAAAATAAATTTCTGTGGTTTAAGCCACCTATTATATGATATTTTGTTATGGCAGCCTAAGCCAATAAATATTTAGTGTACCTAAAACTGCATTTGAGAACAATACAAGTTCATGGTTATTTGAGTGGGGGTGAAGGGAAAACCTCTATTCTGTGCAATGCCGCAGAGATATGCAGATGACAGGGAAATTTTTTGAAGTTAAATAAACTATACTCTTACCAGAAGGAAATGTAATGTATGTTGTGTATGTACGTGTCCATCATGTCCTGCTATGAAATCTGTCACTATGCAAAGTGACAGAAAGACTCCTAGGTGTTCTGGAAACCTAGATGGACAAAAGCAAAGAGTCGGTAAGGTAAAGACTGTCAGAGGATGTTTAAACTGACTGAGATGTAGGAGAGCCTGGGTGGCTCAGTTGGTTAAGCATCCTACTCCTGTTTTCAGCTCAGGTCATGATCTCATGATTCTTGAGTTCGAGCTCCTCATCTGGTTCTCTGCTATCAGGGCAGAGACTGCTTCACATCCTCTGTCCCCCTTTCTCTCTGTCCCTCCCCAACTCGTACTCTCTATCTCTCTCTCAAAAATAATAAACATTAAAGAAAATACAGTGATATACGAATACAGACTAGGATTCTTTAATGGACAAAGTGATGACACAATCCTCCAAGCAGAGGGAAAACCATGTGTGAAAATCTACTGGAAATGGAAACATATTTATCCAAAGAAAATAAGGGGAGGGCAGGAATATTGGGCCAACGGAAGCTAGGATTAGACAAGGAGGATGGGAAGCTATGATAGGAGTTACATGTATTTTTCCATGCCATACATTGGAGATTGTATGCCATAAGAAAAGATTATAAACATGGAGTCACATGATTAGATTTGTATTTCTAAAGATTACTCTAGTCGTGGTGTGTGGAGCGGATTCCACGAACATAAATGTGGAAAAAGTATTTAGGAAGTCAATGTAGTTGTCCGAGTGTAGATTCAAAAATATTGCATAAAACTGAGACTGAGGAGGACTTCAGAAAGACTTTAGTCCACTTTAGAAAGAGGACTTGGTGATAAATTGGTAAGAGAATATGCAGGAGTGATTTAAGGATAACTCAAAGATGTATAGTTCAAACACAGATGAATGGCTGCCCATTCACTGAAACTGAAGAGTCTGGATGAAGGAAACATTGGTAAAAGGAGAGCTGAGTACATTAACTCTAGGGTGTATTTTTAAACACCCAATGGGAATTATTAAATGTAGGCACATTATAAATAACAGAGTTGCCTGGACTAGAGATTTTGATTGGGAAGTTATTTCATGTACGTAGCAATATAAGCCAGGAGAGAGAAGAGGGCCTGGTTGACAGTCCTACACGATAGTTGGAATTTATACACAAAGGACCTCAGGGAACAAAAATCTATGATCGTATTTTGACAAAAGAAAGTGACAATAGTCATATTTCAAAAAGGAGGTGTGCTGGGCTGTGTGAAACACTGCTGCTAAATAAAAACAGTTGCGTCTAAAGTTGCTTATCAGATGTATTGGATGGAAATCCCTGGTGTGGTCCTTTGGGGCATTAACCATAAACTCCAAATGGTTTGGAAGTGAAAGGAGTGGAGAAACTTTTTCCACAAAATTTGTTTACGAAAAAGAATGGAGACGTAGGCTAACGTTGGTAAAAGGAAGTAGAATTCTAGGTCTTCAAGTTCTTGTTCCAAAGTAATTTTAGGCTTTTAGAGAATAGTTGCAAAGATAGCACAGAGGATCCTCATATATATTGTGAAGAGTTTTTTTTTAATATGTTCTTTATGAGAGATACATTAAGAACATTTTTTTAAGCTGTCAAAGATGTCTAGTAAATGAGGGGAGTCAGGAGATTCGTAGAAGATAATAAGTAATGAATATTACAAGTTTCCTGAAAATTTATTCATATTCAGGGCACTAGTACAGAGATGGCCTTGGATGTGTAAATATGGGACAGGAAGAAAAAAATGTGTCTGGGGATTTGGAGCTATGAATTTGAAGAGGTTATGTCCTAATGTGCTCTATTTTTCTGTGTAGTAGGTGAAAAATCTTGTCACCTTAAAGTAAAGAGGAACATGAGGATCTTGAAAGCCCGAAGAGAGTGAAAAACTTAGAACTTGTCCTTTCCCAGTAATTGTGAAAATGCATGAGGAGAGGAACAGGATGGGTTTGCTAGACAGTTGGAGGCAGTTGATTGACAAGGCCATCCGCTTGACTGGATCTTGTATTATTTTTTTACATGACCCAAGTGGGGCATAAGCCTGGAGATAGCAGTTTAATGAATATGGCCAGATGGACCAGTTTAATGAATATGGACCGAGGCTATACAAGAAAAACAAACAGAAGTACAAACTTGTACCAAAGAAAGTGAGGTAAATGATTCTCCATTTCTTTTCCAGACTAATTTTTAAGCTAATTAGTTTAAGTGTGAAATTTTTATTAATTTTTGGTATGCACACACACACGCACACACACTCACAAGGGAAAATATATTTACAATGCTGAGCTTTCTTAGTCAGGAGTATGTTAAATATCTCAGTTGTTGCAAACCTTATGTCACTTTGCAGTGCTAGTTGTTGTTTGCAATACAAATTGTAATTGTGTGCATAATTCTCATTCCATTGGGTGTTTACTCTGATGTCTCTAGAAAATTAAATGTTTAAGTCACCAAATTGATGACTGTTTCTTTAGCTATTGAGCAGAATTCAATAAGAGGGACTCCATGGCCTGTCACTGAAAATGCTTTACACTCTGCTTCTAGAGATGGATCTGTCTATTTGAGCCTATAATTAAATCTTGTGCAGGCTTATGCTAACATATTTACTTTCGACAATTTAAGAAGTCAATAACATCCATTATTATGTATACATTATTGATCTTTTGAATTTTACTTTTCAATTCCACATCATGCATTAAAAAAAACTATTCTTATAGAAAAGTTGTTTTATCTCCTTTTTGCTAGCCTATTGTGAGTCTAAAAAATAGACAAAATCAAATGAATATTATATAACATTAATTATCATGACATATAATAGTCACCAATATCTATCAATGTTTACAATATCAGTCAATATTTAATATATATCAAATATGGATTTAAATGTGTGGATTTAAATATAAATATCAGTAGCATCTCTTATTTATTAACAAGGCCACCTTGAGAACTACTCATCTAAGTCTCTATTTCCTCATATTAAATTATATATAATAATATAGGCCTCAAAGAGTAGCTGTTTTTATTTGTCAGTAATAAATTAGTGATAAACTATTATTGATGTAGAACTTCGTAGACCAGTCTGTAAGAAAGATTGATATATAGGATTCTTTATAAATGTTACATGATTGAACTAAGAATTCTGAAGATAGAAAATATATATTAGTCCATGTTTAGTATGTACTTTTTATGCAACAAAGTGCATAAGTTATATGAATAATTTATTTCCATATTAAACTGAGAACTCCAAACAATGCTTATAGAAAACCATTCTAAGAGCACAATGATACATTTCTTGAAGTGTTTTTGTTACCTATCAAAGGAAGAAACAAAGTGAGACCCAAGGAAATATAACTAATCCGTTTAAGAACAATAAAATGGTACTATATGGGAACATAATGTGCCAGAAGTATGGATTTGAAATGGCACAAAATCTAGGTGTACAGAATCCCAGTTAATTTCCATCTATGCACATATTGTGTATCCTTTAGAAGAGAAACAGCTCTATATTTTGAGAAGGGATGAGATTGTAAAAGAAGGAAAGTATAATGAGGTGGGAAAGAGTTTGAAGGGGAAAACAAAGTTCAACAAGACTGAGAAAAGAGAAATGAAGAAGGAAAATATACTTGTATTATAATATTTTAAACAATTTTGCTGCAGAAACAAAAAACTGGTTAAAGCCAAAATATGCCTAAGTACCACTTAACATAAAATGTTTTTCAGGGAGTACAACTTTACAAAGTCTGAGAATGTACAACAGATTAGTGACTTATCTGCTGATCACCGCCAATCTAGCTGTAACCTCTTCTCTGCAATATGTATTTTTATGGGTATTCTTTTAAAAAACTAATTCACCCTTAGGAAATATAAAGACCTCTTTTCTTCTCTTTAGTTAAGGAAATTGACAAATATACACAAAGAGGAAAAATACGTAAAGTGTGCTCACTGCATCACCCAATTGTTCACATTATTAAATGTCCTTTCTGCACACTCTCATGTTTTCCTGAAGATAATTATTTCAGTGTTTCCTTTGCCTTTTATTCTCTATTTAAAAGTAGTTTTCTCCAGGGGCGCCTGGGTGGCTCCGTCAGTTGAGCGTCCGACTTCAGCTCAGGTCATGATCTCGCAGTTTGTGGGCTCGAGCCCCGCATCAGGCTCTGTGCTGACAGCTCAGAGCCTGGAGCCTGCTTCAGATTCTGTGTCTCCTTCTCTCTCAGCCCCTCCCCAATTTGTGCTCTGTCTCTGTCTCTCAAAAATAAATCAATGTAAAAAAAATTTTTTTTTAAATAGTCTTCTCCAAATGGTCCTGCAGATCTATTCTACTTTTTCCTAACCATAATATTTTCTTACAGGTAGTTCTTCCATCCCCTTTTGGACTGGTTGCTCCCTAGTCTTGCTGCACAGTCTTCCTCCTCAGACTTTCATTCATCTTCAACCTAGGACTTCCTCCATTATGTAGCATCCATTGTTTTCTGACCTCCATGCTTTCTCATTTTTGATTAATTTATTAATTTTGCCAGAGTCCATCCATCAGTTGTCTTGAGTCCTGGTGTTGAATTTTCTTGGATTCTGTATCAAACTGTCTTGGTGATAGCCAGGATGCCCCTAACCAGTCACTCTGGGTGGTAACTTCTCTAATCCGCTAAAAGAATTAATACTCTTTCATTACATGTCTCTTTCCTAAACACGTATTCTAATGTATCATCTACTAATTTCTTCTCTTTCAAAGAGCTGGAGGGCGAGAATTGGTGACTTCCCTTCTGCTGGGTCTTTGGACTTAGATAAATTCCAAACAGGCTCTGCTAAAGTAGTTTCCCTTGAGGGCAGGCCTTGTTAAGAACAAACAGATAGAGGCCTATTCCAGAGCAGTGGCTTTTACTCTTCCCCTGCCAGATGTAGGAGATGATTTTTCTCTAACCTTCACTGATTAGAGTCCCTGATGGGACTCCTGGACATAAAATTTGTGAAAGACTGGGGCCACGTGGAGATTTTAACTCCCAAGCTAGTGCACACTGGGATTCTAGCAATTTGTCAACCGCAGTCTGTTTTCCTATTAGGATTGGCACTAGTGACAAGATTATGTTCCACTTCAGGACTTATCCACCCAATCGGCTGTGATTCTCTGTATTCACCTATCTCTCTAGTCTTAAGGGAAATAGTCTGCCACGTGGTTTTGACTCACTGATGACTAAATAGAGTCGATGACTTTCAGTTTATCCATCTTTTTTCTTGTTGTGAGGAAGACAGTGACCACTCCCAAGCTCCTTACAAGTTGAACTGGACCCTGGAAGTATCATCAATCTACAAAAATTCTGTTACTAATTCTTCCCTTAGCTTGTCAATTAATCTTAGACTTGTCAGTCACAGTTCCTTACTGTTCCATGCTCTTAATTTGTTCAGTGTAAAAACGAATGTTTCATTTTATTTTTTCCCCTAAAGATAGATCTCTTAATAGTCGGTCCACCTTACCGAATATTTACCAGTCTAATCTTTGTATTTTGGGACTGTTTCCTGAAGAATTCTCTCACTAATGTGCCAGTCAATACTCCATTTAGGAATTTTCTTTTAGCCCCTGCTATGTGTAAGAAATTGTGCTAAGTACTGAATCCAACGCAAAGAGAAGCAACATGTGATTTCCACATTGAAGATCCTAGCAGTCTACTGATAAGGTTTCCCAAACACATACAGAAGGTTCAAAGTGATAAAATGGCAACGCATTAGCTTCCTATGGTTGGTATAAAGAATTATCAAAAGCTGGATAGCTTAAATCTGTAGAAATGTATTCTCTCATGGTCGTAGAGGCCAAAAGTGCTAAATCAAGGTGGTACAGGGCTACACTCCCTCCAAAAGCTAGATGGAATATCCAGCTTCTGGGGACTTCAGATGATTTTTGGCTTGTGGGTGCATTGGTCTAATCTGTCTGGATCTTCTCCTCTGTCTCAAAACCCTGTTTTTCTTTCACAAAGATAATGCGATTGCATTTAAACCTCACCTGGCTAATCCAGGAGAAATCATTCCTCTCAAGATCCTTAACTTAATCATACCTTTGCTATACAATATCCAAGGGTTCTGGATAACTGGGCATGGACATATCTTTTGGGGGCCATGATTCAATGCATGATGGCCAATAAACAGCAAAAGCTATAGGAATACTGAATGAAGTCAGGGAACTCAAGCTCTTGAGGTAGGTGTATTTAACCAGGCAGAGATAAAGTGTCAAGCTTTTGTTTTTTGATTGTATGTTTTTTGTTTTTCCAACAGAAGTAATCCATGCTAAGTGATTATTTCTGTGTCTATTATAATCCTAAACATGAACACATGTCATTGACACATCACAAAACCTCAATCAGCATACTATCTCAATTGATTTAGACCTGGGTGCAAACCCACACATAGTGGAGGCTCATCAGTGATAGAGTCAGAATTTCCATCCGTGTTTTTGTGACATAAAACCCATGATCTCTTAAGGAAAAGAATATAAAAATATTGTAATAAAAATAATATTAGCCAGAGGACTATCCTATTTTCTTTTTATCTTGAGAATAAAGTATGTTCACTCAGATGAGTTTGCCTTCTTTTTTATTAACTCAGAATCTGAGGACAGCACTCTTTGGATTATCTTACCAGCTCTCTGGTTATCATTTGAGCTACTTCGATGAACTGGTGAGCCAGTAAAAGCAGGCTTAAAAAGCAAGAAACTTTCTGCCATATGCCTTTGGGCCTTTCTGTCAAAGCAATCCTGATGTATCCCATAGAGGCAGAGGAAATGGAACCTCTGAGCCAGAGGTAACATCAGCAGAGCTGATGAAATGAGAAGCTGTGCTCACAGGCTTTGGTAGCATCGTCATCCTTTCCTATTTATTGATATATTCTTACTGAGGATAAGAAAAGACTTTTTGAGGCACGCTTGCCATCGATCAGTTCCAGAATGCTTGGAGGTGAGGAAGCTTGGCTTGTACATGAAGGGCAAAGAATCTACATTCCATAAAGCAGAGCATCACATAAGCTGTTTTGCCCTAAAGCATAAATGAAGATCAAAGTAGTGAAGGGATTTAGTGGCACAAATTTGTCAGATCCTTGTTTTTTGAAAAATAAATCAGATGATAAACTAATAACGGAAGACAAAAGACCTGAAAACTCAAAGAGAGCTGGGCTGTTTATCTCCAGTTACAATACTGTTTGATGAAATTATTTTGGGGTTTTGAGCAAGCTGTAGGCTTTGAGAGATCAAGTTATCATTCTGATAGATTGACCCTTTCTGATTTGTAGTTTTGCTTTCTTGTTCATTCTGTGATGGCGTTAGTACTTCTAAACCATCTGTTGATAAAATGAACAGAAAAAGAATAATTTTATGAAGGTAAAATTCGATCTAAATTTTGTGCATTTATTAAAAATAGAGAAAGTTTAATTGGTGGCCCAAGGCCATCAAAAATGGTCATTCTTTTTATGACTTTGCTTGTCTTTATTTTACAGCCTTAGTGTCTGGAATATAGTTTCTTTAAAAAGAAATATGTGGTGAGTCTAAATACCTTGCATTTATAGGATCTTCAATTTTAAACCCGCAGACTCAAGATCTTCTATGTATTCTCGGCCTCTCCTCCAAATATCAGCCTAAGTAGAGGCCTAGCTTGTTAAAAGGGAACTTATTTTCTTTTGGTCGCCCTTGCTCACAGCCGATCCTCATTAGGGAAAACAAACCTTACTTTAAAAGAAACTAGTGGGAGTTAAGGGAGAGGTCAATGTAAATTAGTTCAAAGAGGGAGACTTCAATAGTTAACTAGAAGAGAGGCAGGAAGCCATATAAATAGAGACATCAATTTGAAAGAAAAGGCCTGGGGCCTGTTTTGTTCAAAGCTAAGCCTTTAAGTGAGCCTCTCTGTCTCTCACACTTTCCTTTCTCTCTCTCACAGATGTTTACCTGTCTATGAATGAGCGCTGTGCATCCTTTTTGAAGTTTATTTCCATGCAACATCTGTGAGAATTTTGGCTTCAGGTCTTACTTCAAAGCTTTTGTACCTAATGATAGCACAAACAGATGATTCAACAGTAACAGCACACCCTCCCAGGAAGGCATTTCCATGTGACACAATTTTTGATGTTTAATAGCAGCATAAATTTTCAAAAGGCAAACAAGGTATATTAGGTGCTTGCTAGGAAAGAATCAACTTTCCTGTGCCAAAAAAAAAAAAAAAAAAAAATGATGCCCAAATGGTAAAATGAGAGATTCTGATGCTATCTCTTCAGCAAATCACTTTTTTTTTTTTTTTTAACTTTACAAATAACGGTTTTGAGTGCTATTTAGTAATTGTCTTATTCCTGGAAGGAAAAACATAGCTAATAGTTTGGACCAGCTCACAAATTAACTGCCACTTAATTTGTGCTATTTGGTACCTTGATTTGTTCTAATCATCTCATATACATCTATCATGTAGCCTTCACAATAACCCAGGAATTAAGTCCTAGAATTATTTTATAGATGAGGAAGCTGATAGTTGAAGGAGTCTTGTAAGTTTCCCACAGTGACACACCCAGTAGGTGAAACCAAAATTTAAACTCAGCAGACTGACTCAAGTTCATGGAACCACTGTCTACATTGTTTCAAGAATATTCTTGGATTAATGGATACTTTTACCTTTCTTGTGTGTAGCCACTTTTAATATTTTTAAGACATACAGGGGGCGCCTGGGTGGCGCAGTGGGTTAAGCGTCCGACTTCAGCCAGGTCACGATCTCGCGGTCTGGTCCGTGAGTTCGAGCCCCACGTCGGGCTCTGGGCTGATGGCTCAGAGCCTGGAGCCTGTTTCCGATTCTGTGTCTCCCTCTCTCTCTGCCCCTCCCCCGTTCATGCTCTGTCTCTCTCTGTCCCAAAAATAAATAAACGTTGAAAAAAAAATTAAAAAAAAAAAAGACATACAGAAGACTGAATATGAAATAACTATCAAGGACATATAGGTTTATACTGTTAGCTGAATTAAGATGTACTGTAACAATGTCCAATGATGGTATTTTTTAGAATTTAAACTAGAAAATGGGTTGATTATTAACTTCCCCCCAAAGTAGATCCACTTACTATAGACACACGTGTAAGGCACCATGTCTGTTGTAGTAAAACAATGAGAAATCATTAGACCTTCTTCTGATGCATGGAAATAAGATTCTTTAGTCCACAGATACTCCACATAGATTTTTTCCCCCAGTAAAACAATGTTAATTGATATCTACATTTACCATTATAGGTCCTGGATGGCTTATTATTCTGTTCATGACATTTTTTAACAAAATAAAAGCTATTTGACTAAAAAAAAAATCATATAACTTTTGAATCTACCAAATGAATATCACCCAAGTGATTTCAAGAAGTAATGAATATGGAGTTCTGTGAGGGTGTTTAGCATATTAGTTAGTAGATAGTGGTATTGCTTTAAGACAAGAGTGGATTACACTGATTTTGAAAACATTTTTTTTTTCATTTTCAAGACCATATATAATATGAAGATTGCTTTGTTGATAACCATCAGACCTTACTGGTAACCATCAAACAAGAAAATCTACCCTTTCCTCAAAGCATTTTATATTTTGAAACCGTATACAGAAAAACAAACACCGTAAGACCAAAACACAGGTAAGTTATTATATAATTATAACATGCTGTTTCTGTTATTATAGAGATAGGTACAAAAGGCAAACAATAATATCAAAAGAATTCATTTTAGATGCTCTATATAAATTTAAGAAGCACAAAGTGACCACCTTAAACCATGGGAGAAAGCTCAGAGATTTTAATCCTAGCAATGGAAAATGGAACAGAATTAATTTGAAGTGAGGGCATTGATCCTTAGACACACATTTATTATATTTCTTGTTTTGTCAAGGGATAAAACTAAGACACTGATGTGAAACAAAGACCATGGGATTCTACTAAAAAGACCAGCTCAACAAGGATCCAGAGCAGAAAGAACTTCTGACTTATTTCCATTACCAAGGCTGTCCTTACAGATTTTCTAGGTAGAATTGTTTGGAAAATTAAAGCCATCTTCTTTTGCAAGTGCCCCATTGTAAAGTCACTATTCTTAATGACTTAAATAGCAATATCTTTTATTGCCCACTTAAAATGATATATGAAATAATCCACCAGGAGAGGTTACACAGTACCATGTGTTCTCACTAAGGATGCACAGTGCTCACTCATCGACAGGTAAATCTTTTCAGAGAGAGAAAAGAAAGCAAGAGAGATACAAGACACACTTAAAGCCTTAGCTTTGAACAAAACAGGCCCCAGGCCCTGCATTTCCAACTGGTGTCTTTATTTGGCTTCCTGCCTCTCTAGTGGGTAATTACTGTACTTCTTTCATTAGGATACCTTTCTCATATTAGACATTTAGCCATGAAATGGACGGGAAAAGAAAAAAAAATGTTCTACAAGTATAACTTGAAAACACGAACAGCAGAGTACCAAAGATGACCTTCGTCCACCTAACCCACTTCACATGTAGAAGCCAACAGCCGTTGCTTTGACCCCTGTAAATTCTTACTCCTTTAAAATTTCTGTGAATAGTCGAATGAATGAACAGTCATAGAAAGAACAAACCCTATTAGGAAGAAGGAAGTTGAATGGAGGTTTGCATATGGACGTGTGTTGTCCTCTTTCTACATGGATGGGACTATTTGTCAGAAAATGTTTTCATTACCAAGGCCTACAGTCATTTCTCTCTGGTGACAGCACAGGAAAAAGAGCAAAGGGGCGGCTAACCAGGGAAATTCCTGCACCTGTCAATTGGAAATGCAGTTCTGTTCACAGATTCCACCAAGAAAGATAAATTGATTTCTTAGAAGTCATGGGCAGTGAAAGTCCAATAAATTGTTGAAAATGTGCTGGGTGTGTCTTCCAAGAATAGGAAACACTTGTCTACAGATCTTTTTACCTGTAAATTTCAAAAGTACGTATAGTAAAAATTGCAAACACTTTCAAAATAATTCTATTTATAAATGTTTCTTTCAAACATTCAGGATTAGAATAATATGATGTGGTGCAGGATGGTAGGGAACTATAAAACTGGAAAGTCAAGTTTGGTACATTTCCAATGCTGTGAAAGAACACATTAAAACAGTGATATAAAATATAATTTTCTATAGGAAAAAACATGTAATATGGATTGTATTGAAGGGACTGATTCATTATACATTGAGGGAAAAAAAAAGAATATTAGTAACAGGTAAAAAGAAAAGAAACATTTTTGGATAATAGAACACTTTTTCTACCAAAATATCATCTTCCCAAACTGCATGCCATTAAGGAAGTTTCTACTAATGTGTTATAATTTTATTGGAAAATTTATTGGAAAATCCAATTTATTGGATTGGAAAATTTATTGGAAAATCCAGGAAAAAATATTTCAATATCAAAATAAAACATTTCCAACCACCTACCAAAAATATAAAGTAGAATTTTGAAAAGAACAATGAGTGTCAAAGTTGCTCTGCTATCTTAGCAAATAAATGTTCAAAAATTACTTTATAAATATTAGATATTTTGATCTCATATTCAGTTTTAGAAATTCTTCAGGAAACTTAGGCTTATATACAAGAATGATTAAGATATCATGAGCATATAAATAAAACTATTTCAACTATGGAGATTTACATATGAAATGTGGATACATCTGCAATATGATTTTGATGTTACCTATAATTTTTTTTCTGCTCACTTTTCGAACACATGATTTCTTGATTTTGTGGATATATTTTTGACGTTTTAGGTTCAGAGTTAAAATTATCCAATGTTTAGTAAAATGCTTCAAGTTTGAATCATGGTACATTGTCAATTACATTGTTTATTGCAAATACACATCAAGAATTGTTTTGTCACTTATGTTATAAAGATTTATAAATATAATTTCAATTCTCAAATGGCTTATGTTCTAATGAAGGAGATAGTGTATAAATATGTCTATTAATATAAGGTTAACATAAAATTGTATAAAATGATCATATTTAAATTATTTGATATATGCTGCATGTGAATATGTTATATAATGACCAATCCATACTCTATAATAATCAGAATTTAAAATATATGATAAAATGTATTAACATGATACATACCTAAGAGTTTATCTATAATTATATAAATAATAAATGAGTTCTTTAAATGAATAAGTAACTTCAATATTATGAATAAAGATAAAAAACTATTTCTAAGCCACTAACAACAAGATCATGACTGCAGCAATTTCCTTAAATTTCCCCAAACTGTTTCATAAAAACCATATAGGCCATTAGAGATAGCAAGTTAAATAATTCACAGATGACATATTCATGGCAGCTATGTCGCAGGAAATCCTCCAAGAACCTCTGAGGGTGAGTGGTGTGGCTGAACCATGTGACAGCATCAGATCCACGACAGATCAGCTGCTGCCCAGTGTTAGATGAGAAGAAACAGGTAAGCACTGAAGGACGCAGTCATGGGACCCAGGAATAACAAAAACTTGATCTCAAAAGTGCCTAGAAAAATCTGAAATACTGTAAGAACTTGCAGGCTTCAGATTTCAGAGACATGTTAAAACAAAACAAAACAAAACAAAACAAAACAAAACACTCTGGGAAACACATTGGGGCAAGGTGAAGATCAACCATAACAGACTAAATAGCCAGGTATCACTGAACACGCCACAAATATGTTTTACAAAGCCAAAGTTCCAGGCCACCTGGGCAACTCAATCACATTGAGCAGCCAACTCTTGATTTCAGTTCAGGTCATGATCTCACAGTTTTATGGGTTCGAGCCCCATGTCAGGCTCTGCGCTGACAGCACAGAGCCTTCTTGGGATTCTCTCTCTCCCTCACTGTCTGTCACTCCCCTGTTCACATGATCTCTTTCAAAATTAATAAAATAAACTTTTTTTTAATATTTATTTAATTTTGAGAGAGAGAGAGAGAGAGAGAGAGAGACAGAGCAGGAGTGGGGGAGGGGCAGAGAGAGAGTGAAACACAGGATATGAAGCAGGTTTCAGACTCTGAGCTGTCAGCACAGAGCCTGATGCGGGGATTGAAACCACAGACTGCAAGACCTGAGCTGAAGTCAGATGCTCAACTGACTGAGCCACCCAGGCGCCCCTAAAATAAACTTTAAAAAGATAAAAATAATAAAGGCAAAGATCTACCCTGCAGGAAAACTATTGGGAACATAATTTGTGCAGATTTCTAGCATCCCACAGAAAGAATGTTATGATGCTAGAGGTAAACAGATCCAGAGTAAATAGATCTCAGGAAACAACATTCCAAAATAATACAATATTAAAAGCGAATCACTACTTTAAAAAGTCAAAGCATAAAAAAGAAAAGAAAAAGTCAAGGCCTATAGCCTTCAGGACAACAGAGTTAGAATCACACTATCCCTGAGATACAGAGCCATGGCCACCCAAAGAGGCCATAGTTTTGAATACTAAGTGGTAATAACAGAACACATCCTTGAGCATGAAACTTCTCACAAGTCCTCACAAAAGAAGCTCCTACTACTTCAGAAGTCTGTATTTTTCAGAGCTCACCAGAACAGAACCAACTGCACACACACACACACACACACACACACAACACTTACACCCAGATTTCTTATAAGGAATTGACTCAGTTGATCATTATGGCTGAGAAGATCTATAGTCAATAAGCTAAAGACAAGGAAGAGCTGATCCTGTAATTCCAGTCTGATTCTGAAGGTCTGAGCACCACGGGACTCAATGGTGTCAGTTCCAGCAGGAAGACTGCGGGTTTGAGACCTAAGAACAGCCGGTATAAGGGCAGGGAAATAACAATGCCCCAGCCTGAAGCCAGTCAGACAAGAGAAGTTCCCACTAACTCAGTCTTTTTTGTTCCACTCAGGTTTTCAGTTGATCAGATGAGAGGCACCTACATTAGGAAAAGCAATCTGCTTTACTCAGTCTACCAATTCAAATGTTAATCTCTTCCAGAAACACTCTTACAGACACACCAGATTAATGTTTCACAAAACATCTGGGCAACTGAGCCAAGTTGATTCACAACATTAATCACACCTACTATGACACCCATTTCTTTGAAACATAAGTAGCAGAACAGGAATACATTTGAAACCCACACAAATATGCTGGCAGAAAAATATGAAATTAGCCAGCAACATTCCATGAGATAGTAATAATAAAACATGACATCACAAAATGAAAGGAAAATTGCAGCATATTTCAAAATGATTAAAGGTTTTAAAGAAGGTAAGAAAATGATCAGTGCTTTGAAAGAATAGCACAAATTAAAAATTTTTAAGTTCATAAGTAATATGTCTGTACAACATAAGAATATGAAAAAGGAGGGATTAACTGAAAGAACGAACTAGGAAAATTATACAGAAGTGTACCTCGGATTGGAGAAAACAGAGGATTAAGAGACATCACCGAAAACTCAAACTTGATAGGCATGGAAAATATTCAAAAGACATATTTAGATCCATACTTAAAACTTTCAAGAAAAAAATTTTTCCAAATGGCTTACCTCCCTAATTAAAAGCAATCAGTATAGAGATAAAATTCATTTTTAAAAAGAGAGTACATAAAATTTAAAGATATTATTCACTATCCGAAAGGAATAAAATATTGATAAATTAGCATAAATAAAAATAATAAACTTTGCATGGCAAAACAATAAGATAAAAAACACAAAGAAAAAACTGAAGAATGTTTGCGATTTAAATAAAAGGGAGAAATAATGTATCTCTAATCTATGGAAAAGTCTTAAAAATTGAAGGGAAAAGCAAATACCTACAAGACATAAGACAGTAAAAGAAATAAAAATAATAAATTTGTCATACAAAGATAAGTCAATAATGTAATAATATTGAGATATAATTTATCATTTAGTTTGGCAGCAATCTAAAATCTTGATAACATCATCTGTTGTTAAGGATATGGGAAAATCCTTAAGTGTTAGGAATACAAACTGCTATGCCTTCTAAGGAAGACAAATTTGACAATTCCTAACAAAATAAGCATACATTCACCCCTTGTCCTTGCAACCCTTTCTAAGAATAATTTCAGAGACACACTTGCTAAAACACTACTTAGTAACTTGCAGGATTACATAGAGTATTATTTAAAGCAATAGACAGGAAATAACCCATCCCATTCTCCATCAGTAGGGACTGGTTGAATTAACTGTGGTACATCCATGCAATTGAGTTTATGCTGCTACAAAAAAGGAGTAAGGGACATCTCTATATAATGAAAATAATAGGATATGCAGTTAAGAGGGGAAAACGTACAGAACAGTCTCTAGAATACGTAATTTATATGTCATAAAGATTATGCATTACATGCTTCCCATACATATAAATAGGTAAATATAGCTGCAGGTTAGGTTTTTCCAAAAGTTCAGACACAGATGCTGAAATGGGATTTGGGGCACAAATGTTTAAGATCAACTCCTGCAGCAAGACTGGAATCAAGAAAGGAGTTAAATGATGATACAGTCCCAAGAAACCTTTATCCACAGAGTTCCACAGAGATATCCAAGCAAATGTTGCCATTCAGAAGGTCTCCAGTCAGGCTGAAATAGCCAGACCTTTGTACCCACTTCACGCTTGACCCATTCACCAAATATGAACTCCCTTAGGAGGAATTGTGTCCCTTTGGGTGGGGTAGTTCTCTGCATTTGAGGTAGACCAGAGGATAAGTAACAGTTGCAGGCGATTTTCAGACCAAACTTCCCAGAATTGTATATCAAGTTGTCTCTGAAGAGAGTGCATAACAGCAATCCTCCATATTTAACCCCTGTGCTTATTGGATCTACTTCTCTACATATTTTCTGGTGGGTGAGAGATTAGTGGGAAGTACTACAGGCCTCATTGCCACAGGTAACCTGTGTCTCCTTTCCTCTTGCCATTAGCTACCACCTCTGGTGGCCTCCATGGCTTAGCTGGTGTTGTGATAAAGGAGTCTGAGCCACAAGTCACTGTAACTTTCTTAGGACAAGATTATTATACCTGTCCATAAACAGCCAGAATTAGGCAAGAGAGTACCAAGAGATACTCAAATAGATCATGTAGGTTCCACACGCGTTCTTTCATGCCTCTGGCATGTAACAGAAGCCATGTCTCCTCTTGATCACTAGGATGAAATTAGTGTCAATATAAGTAGAGGAAGAGCCAGTGTGTATTCTCCTTCTTCCTCTCCCTCTTCCTCTCTTAATTATGTGAGGACACAGAATATGTCTGTCTGCAAGTCAAGAAAAGGACTCTCACCAGGAATTTAATCTGCTGGCTTCTTGATCTTGGACATCCTTACCTCCAGAACTATGAGAAGTAAATCTGTGCTTTTTAAGCCACTGAGTCTAGGAGTCTAGTATTTTGTTGCAATAGTCTAAGCTGCTAAGGCAAATTCACTGGGGGCCAGAAGCTCCAACCCTACTTAGAGCTTGTAGAGTGTAGCCACCATGGTGAAACTTCATCTGCATCTCCAGTAGGCCATTCTCTGTCAGTCTGGTCACTTTTGGGAGGGTGTAGTATGCAGAAAGACCAGTAGAGTTTTTGGCCATGGACCAACACTTAAACTTCTTGTGCTTTGAAATCTGGTGCAATTTATTACAGACTCTAATGCTAATGGATCAAATATTTGGTAAACCATGAGATAGTGGGTCTTTCTGCTGACGTTCATCAGATTAAAAAGGGAAACCCTTATCTAGAATGTGAATCTGTATCAGTTATGAAAGAGTTTCAAAGTCGTCAACTTGCTACCAAGTAGACAGGATATATCAAGAAATTACAGCATTTGGGAGATTGTTTTTTCTTTTTTTGCTTACATGTTGGACATTTGGCAGCAGCAATAGCTATGGTCAGCTCTAGTAAATGAAAATCCATGCTACTGGCCTCCATCTCTGCCACTATAATTACTCTATCCTCTAGAGTAGATGTGTCTTACAAAACTTTCAGGGCACAAGCCAATTGAATAGATCAGGGTGCTCTCCTCAAAACAATGGATTCATATAATGCTCTCTCTGCAATCTTTAGATAGTCCAGATCCCTGTTAACTATAAGAAAGCAAAAGGTAGTTACTAGTCCAGGGTAAAATTTGAATCTTTATTGTATATTGTAAGTGAAGAAAAACTTTTCTTGATCTTTTTTTTTCTCATTAGAAATAAAAAAAGAACGTGCATGCCAAAACAGTAACCACATACGATGAACCTGAGGCTGTATCTGTTCTAACAAACTTACCACATTAGTCATGGAAGCTTCAATCAAGGCAACTGCTAGATTGAGCTTGCAGTCGTCTACAGTCATCTTCCAAGACCCATCTGGATTCTGCAGGGATAATGTTAGTAACTTAACTGGGGATGTGATAAGGACCACCACCCTTGCATCTATCAGAAAGCTGGCAGGAATCTGATAAATTCTTAAATTCTGCAACATATACAGATACATTTTTTAAATTTATTTTTAATAATGTGGTCAGGGAGGGGACAGTTTCAGAACCTTACATTTGACTTTCTCCCTTTCAGTAGTTATCCACAACCAAGGACCCAATTTGGAGATTGTGTTAACTTCCAAGTATGTGATAACAGTTCAACATTCAGGGTCCAGGGAAATTATCACCAGAGAGCCAATCTAAGCCATATATTTCCTGGCTTCCATATGCCCCCTTATAAATATGAGGGCTATAATAATGTTCCCACAGTTCAATAACATGAAACTCAGCACTATCAAGTGCTAAAAATATGTGGGTAGCCCTCATTTTCTAATTTATAGTCAATTGAATAAGTGCTTATAATCCCCTTTGGGGAAAAACTGAAGAAATAATTACTGTGTACACACCATAGTGCTATGGTGTTGTTCCACTTGAAAAACCAATGTTCACTGGGATCTAACTCTGAACAATGAGCTCAAGTCTGGAAACTCTGCAAGGGATCATATTTTAATTAAGGTGGCCACCCTCAGTTTCTCAGACACCAAACCTTGATTTATTCTGCTGGTTGAAGCTGAGAAATACAATTATTTGCCACCAGTCTCATTTGCCCCTAAGGAAGTCATATTCTATTAACTAGCCCTATTAGTCCCTTTGGATTGGGTTCCTGGGGCTGCTGCTCCAATTCTGCTAGTCATCACAAGATCTATGGTTAAGTACCACCTGGTTGCTGGCAGTTAAGTCCTTCCCTGGACTCTACAGTTTTGAAGTTCATACATAGCCATTATTTTCAGCTAGACAAGTTCTATAACAGTCCTTCCTATCTCTAGTCCTGGATTGAAAAGTAGAGCCACACTGAATTTTTAATGATGTTCCTGCTTTTTTTACCAGGTTATTCAAATTTGGCCTTCTGTGTGTCCTTTGAGTTTTCCCAAGGAATGTTCCCAAGGAATCATCATGCTCATGTTCTGATTGTATATATTATATCCATTCTGGCATGTCCATTTCCTTGAACTTTCTAATCTCTTTATGATCGTCTGACATGGCATTTTACACCTTGTGATTTTGCTCAACTTGGCCATTGTGTTTAACATGCCACTGGGAGCCATCTTATTATTTAATTTGCACAATCTCCTGGATCTCTTTCCATGATGCTAAACTGTTTATCTCCAGAGAGTATTCTCAAGTAAATTAAATCTTCCCTGTTTTATCTTCCAATCTTTGAATAAATTATCTTCTAATCAAATGCCACTCATGCTGCCCAAATGATGACAAATATATGTCAAAACATTTGCAGTATAGTACTTTCTTTTTTTTTTTATGTTTATTTATTTTTGAGAGAGAGCATATGCACGCACTTGGGGGAAAGGAGGAGCAGAGAGAGAGGGAGAGAGAATCCCAAGCAGACTCCATGCTGTCAGCCCAATGTGGGGCTCCAACTCACCATGAGATCGTGACCTGAGCTGAAATTAAGACTCTAACTTAACCAATTGAGCCATCCAGGTGCCCCAGTACTTTCTTTCCTTACCAAGCTCAGTGTATCTTCAGCAGGTTGTTGTGACTTAAACCTAGATAAAGGCCACAACACCAGGAGGGAAAGTGAGGGCATATGTTAAATGGTATGTATGTTGCCAAGCTAATAAATCTCAAGCTTTATGTTTGGCTATCTCTGCACTCCTACTGTAAGACATGAGGGTCTCCTTGCCTCTACTAAGTCCCTTGGGCTGTCACAGTTCAGTATTATATTTCTTATCATTCTATAGAGAAATTACAGCACATAAGAGTGTGCCGGTATGGAAACTGGGATTATAGAAAATCAAGAAGGACTTAATGGTCTCCTCGCTTCTGTAGAAAATGAAGAAGGACTTACTGGTCTCCTTGCTTCTGGACCAATTCATGTTTACATTCATAACACTGTACTCTAACTTGTGAATCTAATGATTTTATTCTTTCCCCAAATCTTCTCTCTCTACACACACACACACGCACACACACACACACACACACACACACACACACATGCAGTACAAGACTCTATTATATGTGACCTGCCTAAATATTAAACCCATTTACTACTAGTCTCTTTTGTGGCATTTAAATTTTTTTAATGTTTATTTATTTTTGAGAGAGAGAGAGAGACAGAGAGACAGAACATGAGCCAGGGAGCAGAGAGAGAGACACAGAATCTGAAGTAGGCTCCAGGCTCTGAACTGTCAGCACAGACCCTGACGTGGGGCTGGGACTCAAACTCACAAACCCTGAGATCATGACTTGAGCTGAAGTCAGACACTTAACTGAATGAGCCATACAGATGCCCCTCTTTTGTGGAATTTTAAATAGAAAAAAATGTATGTATGTATGCGTGTGTGTGTGTGTATATATACATACACACACATACACATACATGTACATATATACACACATATATACACATACACATATATACACATACACACATATGTGTGATAGCATATAAGATATGACATATATGTCATAAGACACATATGTCTATAAGCTAGACAGCATCAGCAATTATAAACACATGTACAATCATGTTTTGGTTCTATACCAGTCAGTTTCCCTTAGCCCTTTACTGGTACAGAAACCGATCCTAGACATCATAACATTTCAAAAAAAAAAAAAAAAGTTAGCATGAAAACTAAACAAAATATTATTTAGCTGTCGACCTGGAAATTTAACAATACTTCATTAATAATATAAAAATCTAATTTGTGGACATGTTTCCATGACGTCTCTTTCAAAATTGGTTTATTGAAATCAGGATTCCAATAGGCACAAAATATTGATAGCTTGGTTGATGATTGTTTTGTCTTTATAGGTTTTTTTTTCTCTTTTTCCATGAAGTTTGTTTTTCTTTGTAGGTAGTTACTTGCCCTACAGAATTAACAAATTCTGTATTTTTGTTTGCATTCCTATAGGTTTTATTTTTAACATATTTCTTTGATTTTATGTTTTTCCTATAAATTGGTAACCAGGGAAGGGATTTGATTAGATTTAGATTTGGTTGGCAAGTTTAATTCATAGTTGATGTGTTGTACTTCCTGTTTCTTTACATTAGGTGGCACATAATATCTGGTTGTATAGAGCTTTTGTTCTTAAATTTGATCACAAAGTTCATTTACTTAAAATTCCCCTAGACATGCTATGATTCTTAAACACCAATATATTCAGATGTACTGTTTTCTCTATGGATTTGAATGACCAGAGCATACTTTATATGGCATTATAATAATTATTCATTTTAAAGGAATAAAATAACTGACTAAAATTAATATATAAGAATGGTTATTACAAAATTTGTTGGGATAGGAAAAATTAGAAACACATTCAATAGCAAGGAATAAAAGTACAGGTAAGTTAACGTACTCATAAGATGAGTATCTTTTGTAGATACTAAGATATCTTCAAAACATACTCAGTAACATGGAAAATGTTCTTAATGCAATGTTATATCAAAAAGTACCAAAGATAGGATTCCTGGGAAGAAGCAGACTAAGAGGATAATGAACTCACCTCATTCCACAAATACACCAAGATAATAGCTGCCATGTATACAACTAACTCTGAAAATGGCCTAAAGACTAGGAGAACCGACCTTTCAAAGTTAATCACAGAGAAAAGGCCACATAAAAAAGGGTAGCAAGAAACTCCACACCCGAAAAACAAATAACCCAGTGAAGAAATGGGCAGAAAACATGAATAGACACTTCTCTAAAGAAGACATCCGGATGGCCAACAGGCACATGAAAAGATGTTCAGCGTCGCTCCTTATCAGGGAAATACAAATCAAAACCACACTCAGGTATCACCTCACGCCAGTCAGAGTGGCCAAAATGAACAAATCAGGAGACTATAGATGCTGGCGAGGATGTGGAGAAACGGGAACCCTCTTGCACTGTTGGTGGGAATGCAAATTGGTGCAGCCGCTCTGGAAAACAGTGTGGAGGTTCCTCAGAAAATTAAAAATAGACCTACCCTATGACCCAGCAATAGCACTGCTGGGAATTTATCCAAGGGATACAGGAGTACCGATGCATAGGGGCACTTGTACCCCAATGTTCATAGCAGCACTCTCAACAATAGCCAAATTATGGAAAGAGCCTAAATGTCCATCAACTGATGAATGGATAAAGAAATTGTGGTTTATATACACAATGGAATACTACGTGGCAATGAGAAAAAATGAAATATGGCCTTTTGTAGCAACGTGGATGGAACTGGAGAGTGTGATGCTAAGTGAAATAAGCCATACAGAGAAAGACAGATACCATATGGTTTCACTCTGATGTGGACCCTGAGAAACGTAACAGGAACCCATGGGGGAGGGGGAGGAAAAAAGGAAAAAAAAAAAAAAGAGGTTAGAGTGGGAGAGAGCCAAAGCATAAGAGACTGTTAAAAACTGAGAACAAACTGAGGGTTGATGGGGGGTGGGAGGGAGGAGAGGGTGGGTGATGGGTATTGAGGAGGGCACCTTTTGGGATGAGCACTGGGTGTTTTATGGAAACCAATTTGACAATAAATTTCATATATTATAAAAAAAAAAAAAAAAAAGGGTAGCAAGGGTGGAGATACAGTTGGAAACTAAACTCTCCTGTAACACACCCGAAATAGGAGGGACACCACAGGCATGGAGGAACAAAAGTATACACCACACCAGGCACCCCTAGCCCTGGGGAACTACGCTGAGGAGAGAGAGAGGGAGAGAGAAAGGAAGTAACAAATGAAATGGGCCACTTTTTCACATCACACACAAAAATAAATTCAAAATGGATTAAAGACTTAAATGTGATACCTGAAACCATACAACTCCTAAGAGAAAACATGGGCAGTAATCTCTCATACATTGCCTTTAGCAATGTATTTATAGACAGTCGCAAGCAAGAGAAAAAACAGCAAAAATAAACTATTCTGGCTACACTAAAATAAAAAGTTTTGTACAGTAAAGAAAACCATCAACAAAACAAAAAAAGGCAACCTACTGAATGGGAGAAGATATTTGTAAATTATATATCCTATAAAGGATTAATATCCAAAATACCTAAAGAATTTATACAACTTAACACAGAAAAAAAAATCCAATTCAAAACGGGGCAGAGGATCTGCAAAGACATTTTACCAAGGACGACATAACCGACAGATACATGGAAAGATGCTCAACATTACTAATATTTGGAGAAGTACAAATCAAAACCACAATGAATTATCAACTTGCACCAGTCAGAATAAGTAGTATTAAAAAGACAAGAAATGACTAACAATGTGGATGGAACTGGAGAGTGTTATGCTAAGTGAAATAAGTCATACAGAGAAAGACAGATACTATATGTTTTCACTCTTATGTGGATCCTGAGAAACTTAACAGAAGACCATGGCGGAGGGGAGGGAAAAAAATAGGTTAGAGAGGGAGAGAGCCAAAGCATAAGAGACTCTTAAAAACTGAGAACAAACTGAGAGTTGATGGGGGGTGGGAGGGAGAGGAGGGTGGGTGATGGGTATTGAGGAGGGCACCTTTTGGGATGAGCACTGGGTGTCGTATGGAAACCAATTTGACAATAAATTTCATATTAAAAATAGTATAGCACACACACACAAAAAAAGACAAGAAATGAATAACAAGTGTTCACAAAAATGTGGAGGAAAGGGAACGCTCATGCACTTTTGGTAGAAATGTAAATTTGTGCAGCCATTGTGGAAAATAGTATGGCGTTTACTCAAAAAGTTAAAAGTAATAATACCATACAATCCAGTAATTCCACTACTGGGTATCTATTGAAAGGAAATGAAAACACTAATTTGAAAAGATATACATACTGCAGCATTACTTATAATAGCCAAAATATTGAATCAACTCAAATATCCATTGATTGATAAATCAATAAAGGTGATGTGATGTGCACATGCGCGCGCACGCACACGCGCGCACACACACACACACACACACATACACACACTATAATATAAAGCCAAGACTTAGATCTTGCCATTTGTGACAACATGGATAGACCTAAAGGGTATGTTAAGTGGAGTAAATCAGACAGATAAAGACATATACCCTATGATTTCACTTATAGTAGGTATTGAAAAAAACTAATAAATAAACAAAAAGCAGAATCAGACTTATAATACAGGGAACAAACTGGTGGTTTGCTAGAGGGGAAGTAGGTGGAGGAATGAACAAAATAGAGAAAAAGGATTAAAAAATACAAACTTCTAGTTATAAAAAAAAACGGTCATGTGTATGGAAAGTACAGCATAGGGTATATTGTTAATAGTATTGTAGTATCTGTCACCAACTGGTTACAGATGGTGACTACAGTTATCATGATGAGCACTGAGTAATTTATAGAATTGTTGAAACAATGTGCTGTACACTGGAAACTAAGATAACGTTGTAATTATATTATACTTCAATAAAAGAGTACCATTTATACATACTGTTCCTTAAAAAAATACAAATACTTATCAGATGTAATTTCAGAGTAATATGTAATTTTAATATCCTAGTGTTTGCGACAGTTTGTAAATATTCTAAATTTTAAGTCATATAATGTGTCATATAATTTAACTAAAAATTAAACTGATTTAGAATTATAGATGGCAGAATAAAGTTGTTTCTTGGGCCCTTTTCTCAGTAATTTAGTGCCACCAACAAAAGGAAGATGAAAAATAAGTGTATGCTCAGTAAAAATAGAAAATCTAATGGAAGATGGTTTTGTTAATGGAATACGACCAAATTGAGGAAGAACTCTGAGATCACAGAGGTAACACACATCTCAATAATACAATGCAAAGTTCTAAATGTAAGTGACCAATCTTGTGATTCCTGAACTGGAGTTTGGGAAAAGGGCAAGATTTTCCCAGGAGAATGGATGAATGCTCAGAAAACATATCCCCAAAAAATTGGATGGATAAGGTTTTCCATTATAGAACTCTCTGTATAGCAGCCAAGTGAGGACAACTCAATGTCCACATAAGAATGGGAAATAAATGATGAAGAATCCAGAATATATAAGACTATGACGGTATTCTGAAAAAGTTATATATCTATAAAGAGATATGGAAAAGAGTTTCTAAATTTTATTATAAGATAAAAAGCATGATCCAAAGCGATACAAAGAATACTTGTCCAATGTTTACATTTCTACCAATCTGAATACTTACATTTAGTTAATTTTATGAATTAAATATATAAATAAAACATTTGTATTAATATTAAGTCTGGTTTGGTTGAATGCTAAGCAGTTTATATATTTTATTATATTTATAAGCTTTTATTATTTGTTTTGAATTGCTTGTGATGATTCAATGTAATATTTATCTTCTATGTATTTTATTAAATCTCTTGACTCTATTGATTATTTTGCATTGCAGAAGTTCTCTATTTTGAAATTTCTTTTCAGTTTTTGAAGTTTTTGATATTTTTAAAAAATGTTTATTTTTGAGAGGGGGGACAGAGGATCTGAAGCAGGATCTATGCTGACAGCAGTGAGCCTGATGTGGGGCTTGAACTCACGAACCATGAGATCATGACCTGAGCCAAAGTCAGACACTGAACCAACTGAGCCACCAAGGTGCCCTGAAGTTTTTGATATTTAATCAAATCATTATAACTCCTTATAGTGTAGCTCAGTTTCAATTTTCTCCTATATAATTGTAGGATTTTATGCTCTTACATTTAAGTCCTTATTCCATCTGAATGCTACTTTGATTTGTATTTCAAGATCTATATAAAAAGAGCCATCTGCTAATTAAGTGTACGTATTTAAGATATTTGCAAATGACATATCTGATAAAGGGTTAGTATCCAAAATCAATAAAGAACTTACCAAACCCAACACCCAAAAAACAAATAATCCAGTGAAGAAATGGACAGAAGACATGAATAGATATTTTCTCAAAGACATCCAGATGAGTAACAAACACATGAAAAGATGTTCAACATCAGTCATTATCAGGGAAATACAAATCAAAACTACAATGAGATACTATTTCACACCTGTCAGAATGGCTATAAGTAACAACATAGGAAACAATAGATGTTGGCAAGGATATGAAGAAAGGGGGACCCCCTTACACTGTTGGTGGGAATGCAAACTGGTGCAGCCACTCTGGAAAACCATGTGGAGATTCCTCAACAAGTTAAAAATAGAACCACCCTATGATCCAGCAATTAGGTATTTACCCAAAGGATACAAAAATACTGATTTTCAAAGGACAAATGCACCCCAATGTTTATAGCAGCACTATCAACAACAGCCAACTATGGAAAGGGTCCAAATGTCCATTGACTGATGAAGGGATAAAGAAGATGTGGTACATACATATACAAGGAATATTACTCAGCAATCAGGAAGAATGAAATCTTGCCATTTACAATGACATGGATGGAGCTAGAGTGTATTATGCTAAGAGAAACAAGCCAGTCAGAGAAATACAAATACCATATGATTTCAGTCATTGTGGGATTTAAGAAACAAAACAGATGAATATAGGGGAAGGGAGAAAAAAGAGAGGGAGGTTTCTCTTTAACCAATATTGTAAAGAATGCCAAGCACTTGAGTGTATAATCTATCATAATAGTAGGGAATGGGGTATAGTAAAGAGTTTTAGTACCCACTGCTGGCCTCAAGAAGATGAGTGATTGCCTTGGAGAACCTTAAGTATTTATTTAAATTTCAATTTGTAACATCTCTGGTTAATCAAAATTGTTATCATCATTGTTTCATGTATTCTCAGTTTCATGGGGCAAAAATTTGCTCTAAAAAATGTTTTTACCCCTTCAGTCCACCTCCATCTACTCAGTCAACAGAGGAAACTTCTCTTCCATTAGTGGCATTATATTTTTATCAGATCAAGTGTTTGATAAATATCAGCTTCATCTTGACTTGTGTCTTCAAAAATATTGGAAGAAGGCTGAACCTAGTAACTGATAAATCTTTATGTAACTTTCTGGATTTAAAAAAAAGGAAAAAAAAAACTCTTTGTAATTTGCAAAAGTAGCCAGTGTGATAATTCATTAATTTTGCTTGATGCTTTTGAAGATTTATAAATTAATTTTTTAAGTTTATTTACTTTTGAGAGAGAAAAAGACAGCATGACTGGTGGAGGGGTAGAGAGAGAGGAGGTAGAGAGAGAGAGGGAAAGAGAGAGAATCCCAAGCAGGCTCTGCTCTATAAGCACAGAGCCAGACGTGGGGCTCAAACTCACAAACTGTGAGATCATGACCTGAGCTGAAATCAAGAGTCCAACCCTTAACCAATTGAGCCACCCAGGCACCCCTATAAATTATTTTTTTAATGAAAAAAATAAATTTGTCCACTGTGCTCTTCTTTCACATTAACATGGTAGTCTTTGCATTCAATATTTTATCATTTTTGTTTCATGACATTGCCATTTCATGCAGACTGGATTTTATTGTCTACTTCTCTCTCTTAATGTTTCTCTCATCATATCTAGTTTCTATGGTTTTATTTTGAATTCTGAACAAGTTGACTGAATATCTGTTTCATTGCATTGATTTTCTAAGGAATATAACAGTTTTAAATTTGATAATTCTTCTTTCAATCGGGAATACATATTTTATTTCTAATCTCTAGAATAATTGCATAAATTAAGAGCTAATGATAGCTTCAGGTCATAACAGAGGTGGCGGCTGAATACCAGATTTCTGGACTACTCTGTGGGTTCCAATCACAACTGGGGCCACCTATCCACAAGGAAGGTCCTCATCTACTTCATCAAGCTCCCTGGAGTTGGAGTCAATATGCTAACTGCTTTCCTGAAGTCACACCAGGGAGAGCACAAGAACCCGTATTCTCTACATACCCTCATCTCTGCATCAGGTCCAAGCTCTTTCTCTGGAAAGATGGCTACCATGCTCTATTCCATAGCCTTCATGCAAAGACACTTTCAACCCATGATGATATGAATAAAGAAAACCACTACTCTGACACTGTGGACCACAGCACCAATTTGGACCGTTATTCTATACATGGACCAGTAAAACGTAAGTGATTTTAAGCTCATTTCTTTAGCTGCATCAAATGATGATGTGTAGACAGGTCTTGTAACACTTTGATTTGACAAGAGATGACTTAATAATTTAGAATGACTTAAGTAAATAATTTAGAAATAATAATAATAATAGTAAATCTTTAAAAAATAAGTAATAAGAAGAAAACCTTGCCTCACTTCTCCCGACCCCACCTTTTTATTCTTGTTGCCTTGGGTTTTACATTTCCAAGTAAAGAGTCACCGCATTACATAGGTAGTATATATAACAGCCATATACATGTGTTTTGACAATTAAACATTTTTCACACTATATGAAAGACAACAGTTGATCCAATTACAATTAAAGTTCTCACTACTCAGTGCTTTACAAGGAAAATAAATTGGACAAAACCAGTTCGAGACTAGTTCCCACTTTGATTTAATGGACTCAGCAGAAGTCGACCTAGAGGAGCTATAAGGTGGCTAGTCTTCTATAATGTATAGGTTATTAGAAGAGTATGGAATAAAAAACAAACAAAAATGAAAAAGATGTTCACAAGATGAGACTGCAGAGGTGGTCATAGCCTAAGTGTATATAAGGCCCAGGAACATAACTTGATAACCTTAAAATATTACCAAAAGCCTTGAAAAAAACTCAGTGCAGTTAAATCATTGTTGAAAATATTTTCATATGGTGGCCCAGGGTAAAGAAAGCCATTTTCTGCCCTAGACAGAGTGGTGGGGTAAAATGGGAAACTGGCAGTATTCAGTATGTAGCCTTGCATTCTTTGTTATACTTCACTGACTTACTTTCTAATATATTTTACCATTGTTGATTTAAGTAGTTTCTGTGAATTGGCTGGGTAAACATTAAAAATGGATATCTTAAGTCTTCTAGTAATTAGCAATATTCTAGAACACTAATAAAAATATTTGATGATGTATTTTTTTTGTCAAGATGAAAATTGGCAGGTTAATAAAACCAAAATAACGTATTTTTTTTAAACTTTGCAAATGCACTGAGAATTTCTGCCATAAGTAAACCTGAACATTATTAATCCAACATTTCTAAAATGGATTTGATGATCTATCATGATTTTATTAATCATAATACCTATCAATATATTGCAGAATCAGTACACCAATGTTTTATTTTAGATTACTTATTAAATCTATTTTTAAGCTTGATTTTATAAATAAAAACACAAGAATTTGAAAATTGTCAGTTTTCCACTATATATAAGAGGTTCATGACATAAATTGGTCCATATGAGAAACTTTCTTTTTAAAGAATGCTGAGTTACTTAACAAGAGACCCAGATAACATGAAATAATATGAAGGGTTTAAAAATATGTAATTGTGTTTAATTTCTTATATGTTAAACATTTTATCCAGTGACTCACAATTGCTGAAAATTTTCAAAAGATACAGGAAAAGAGAGATTTAAAGAAAAAATATGCAACTTCAACACAAAACTAGCTTTTCCACAAAATGAGGGCCATTCCATGTTCCCATGGAATGATATACACCCACTGGCAAAGCTTTGCTTCTAATCTTATAAAATATACAAATTTAATCAGGGATAATACTCAAATACATTCATTACTTTTTCCTTGGGCATTGTGCATGACACTTAAAAACTTAATTTTATAATAAAACAAGATGCCTATAGCTACATTGGTGAAGTATTAGGAAATTGTTTAAATTGTCATTATTTAAAACAAAACTTTCTACTAAAGCTAATAAAAATTTAAATCAATACATAAAGCTACATTTAAGTAGATTAAAAGGAAGCTTACCGTTATGATTAAAAACAATAAGTTCAAGAATGTAAAATGAATAAGGACATTCAATAAATAAAATGTATTGATAATTGATATATAATTATATTCTATTTATTAATTAATAATTCAATTCTAGAAGCATTGGAACTTAAGCACATAGCTATCTGTACCATTATTAGAAAATAGAGACATCACATATTATATTAATAGGAAAGAAGTTTAAAATATTTTTTTAAAAAACTTAGAAAAAATTATCAGAGGCTGTGGATTCAAATAGAATCATTAATAAAATGAGTCTTTGGTTTAGTGCATGCTCCACAAAAGGATAAGGGAGGAGGAGGGAACTAAAATGCTTTGAAAAACTTTCCATCATATTTCTGGAAATCTAGGAGGTCGTGTTCATGTTTAGAACTGCACATGCCCAGAAGAGACATGAAAATATACTTTAACCTCTGCTTGACCTTGAGGCTTAACAAAAGCAGTAAGTGAAAGTTATGACACAGTCTTAAACTATTGGCTAAAGCAGTGAACTTGTACCCCAACACAACCCACACCCACACACAGAGCTACTCAGCAAAGTCCTAGAAACCCATTAGTTGAAGGTGTATATCTCCCTTCCACGAAGTTAAGTAGAGGCCAGCCAATACATACAACAAAGAATACAGACAGTATAGAATTAGTCCAGGAAAGTCCTAAACAAAGGATGATAGCAGAGTAGGAAGATTCTGAGTTCATTTCCTCCCATGTACACACCTAAAATGCCTCTGAAGACAAGCAGAACAACTCTTCCACAACAAGGGATAGAAAGCCACACTAAGAAGGGTAGGAGGGGCAGAGACAGAATCAAGAACCAAACCACTGGTACAACCAAACCACAACTGGGAGGAATACCATAGGCACAAAGATCCTCCCTGAGGAGTGAGGGATCAGGCCCCACATTGGATACCCCTTGCCCTGGAGACGGGCAAGGGGAAAATGACCATCATAATGTCTGTCTCTGAAAATCAGTAGAGCTTAACTCTGGGAGAGCCGAAGGGATATAGGAAGTTGATATTTACAAATAAGTCATGTTGATGAAAAGGACAGAATGGGTAATACAATCAGTAACTTTGTAATAATTTTATATAGTGACAGTAACTACATTTACCACAGTGAACATTTCGTAATTAATTGATTATCAAATCGTTATGTTGTACACATGAAACTAATATTGTAGGTCAACTATATTTCAACTAAAATTTTAAAATACATATATTAAAAAAACAGCAAATAGCAACAGTAACAAAATTGGATGAAGGAGGAAAATAATTTCCAGAGCTGACACAGAGTCAAAGCCTTTGGAATCAAGGTTACAACATCAGTTCCTGCTGGAATTTCCAGCCTACAGGCATGCCCTGGAGATTTTGGATTTGCCAGTCCTCACAACTACATGAGCAAATAAACCCAAGTCTCCGAAATACATTCCCTAAACATCTCTTTCTCTCAGTTTCTGTCTCTGTTTCTCTGTCTCTGCTGTCCTTTTCTTTCTCTCTCATGTGTTCTTTTTCTCTGGAGAAGCTTAATCCACAAATCAAAAGAAAACACAGGAAACAAACAAAAAATCAAGGACACCAGAGGAAATTAAAGCTCTGACACCTATAGTTACACCAGACAATAAAAACAGAGCCATAGCTAGATAACCATACAACTTCACACTAAAAACCTATTTGCTGTAGTTCTTATCCAAATACAATATGTCTAGCAAGTAACAAAAATTACAAGGAATACTAAAAGGTAAGTAAAACCATAGTCTGAGCCAAATCAGGTAACAGAACCAAACTCCAGAAGTGGCAGACATTTTGGGTTTATCAGGTTGGAAATTAAAAATGAGTATGATTAATGTGTGAAGAGAACTAATGGAAAAAGTGGACAGTATGCAACATCAAATGGGTAATGTAAGCAGTTAGATGGAAACTCTAAGAATCAAAGTAAATGCTAAAAATCAAAATCACTGTAACAGAAATGAAGACTGCTTTTCATGATCTTATGAACAAACTGGACAGAGCAGAGGAAAGAATCACTGAGCTTGAAGACACCTTAACAGAAACTTTCTAAGTTGAAATGCATAGAGAAAAAATATGAAAAAAAAAAACTGAAAAATCTAGGTACTATAGGGCAAGTACATAAGGCATAATATATGCATGTTGGAAATGCAAGAAGAAAAATAAAAAGGAGGGAAAATCATGTAAGAGTTGAAAATGGCTAAGAATTTTCCTAAAATGGCAGGCACCAAACCAGAGATCAAAGACTCAGAGAATTCCATGTAGAATAACAAAAACCCTTTACCTATGCATTTCATGCTTAAACTACAAAAAATTAAAGAGAAATCTTGAAACACACACATAGACAGAAAAACGACATCTTACCTAGGAAGAAAGAAGTATAAGACTCATAGCAGACTTCTATAAGCAATGCAAACAACGAGAGAAAGGAGTGAAATAAATCACCAACCTAGAATTCTATATCAAGGAAAATTATTCTTCAAAATTGAGGGAGAAATAAAGATTTTCTGAAACTAGTAAAACAACAAGAGTATTTGTCACCAATAGACCTCCCTTTAAAAAAAATATTTAAAGTATTGGGGCGCCTGGGTGGCGCAGTCGGTTAAGCATCCGACTTCAGCCAGGTCACGATCTCGCGGTCCGTGAGTTCGAGCCCCGCATCGGGCTCTGGGCTGATGGCTCAGAGCCTGGAGCCTGTTTCCGATTCTGTGTCTCCCTCTCTCTCTGCCCCTCCCCCGTTCATGCTCTGTCTCTCTCTCTCTGTCTCTCTCTCTCTCTGTGTCAAAAATAAACAAACATAGGGGCGCCTGGGTGGCGCAGTCGGTTAAGCGTCCGACTTCAGCCAGGTCACGATCTCGCGGTCCGTGAGTTCGAGCCCCGCATTGGGCTCTGGGCTGATGGCTCAGAGCCTGGAGCCTGTTTCCGATTCTGTGTCTCCCTCTCTCTCTGCCCCTCCCCCGTTCATGCTCTGTCTCTCTCTGTCCCAAAAATAAATAAACGTTGAAAAAAAAATATTTAAAGTATAATGTTAAAAAAGTGTCTACAGAAAGAATTGATGAAGATCAGAAACTGAAATCTACACAAAAGAGGGCATTAGAAAGGAAATAAAGGAAAGATAATTTTTTTACATATAGTTGATTCAGTAACTTTAAATTTTTTTAATGTTTATTTATTTTTCAGAGAGAAAGAGCACGGGGAGGGGGGGGGAGGGGCAAAGATAGAGGGAGACACAGATTTCAAAGCAGGCTCCAGGCTCTGAGCTCTCAGCACAGAGCCAGAAACCGGGCTTGAACTCACAAACTGCGAGATCTGACCTGAGCCGAAGTTAGACGCTCAACGGACTGAGCCACCCAGGTGCCCCGAATAACAGCAAGACATAGCAGACAATAATAGCTTATTAATAAGTGAAATGCATGATAGCAATACTAGAACAGATGGAGGGATAAATTTGAAACGTTCTGTTATGAAATACCTGCACTACTCATAAAATGGTGTAGTCTTATTTGAAAGTGGACTTCAATTAGTTATAAATATATGTTGAAAACTTCCAGGCAACCAGTAGAATAATTTTTAAAAAGAAGTGTAAATAATTCTACTAAAAAATGGGAGAAAACAGGGACACCTGGGTGGCTCAGTCGGTTGAGGGTCCGACCCTGGATTTTGGCTCAGGTCATGATCCTAGACTTGTGGGACTGAGCCTGACGTCAGGACCCATGTTAAGTGTGGAGCCTGCTTAAGAGTCTTTCTCTCCCTCTGCCCCTCTCTCCCCACTCGCACACTTTCTCTAAAATATAAATTTTTAAATAAAAATAAAATATCGATAAATAATGAGAGAAAACAGAATCACAAAAAATGACTAATCAAGTCAGAGAAGGCAGAAGTATGGAAGATTAAAAGAAAAACAACGCAATGAATAAAGAACAGTACTGAAAGAGGTGAGAATTATCCAAGTATATAGATAATTGCTTTAAATATGAATGGAGTGAATGCAACTATTAGGGGGTGCTTGGGTGGCTCAGTTGGTTAAGCATCTGACTTCTGCACTGGGCTCTCTGCTGTCAGTGCAGAGCCTGCTTGGGATTCTCTGTCCTTCTCTCTCTGCCCCTCCCCCTCTCTTGTGTGCTCCCTCTCTTTCTCTGTCTCCCAAAAATAAACAAACATTGGGATGTCTGGGTGGCTCAGTTGGTTGAGCGTCTGACTTCAGCCCAGGTTTGTGAGTTTGAACCCCGTGTTGGGCTCTGTGCTGATGGCTCAGAGCCTGGACCCTGCTTCGGATTCTGTGACCCCCTCTCTCTCCGCCCCACCCCTGCTTGTGCTCTGTCTCTGTCTTTCAAAAATGAATAAACATTAAGAAAGATTTAAACACCCCAAACATTAAAAAAATTCAACTATTTAAAAACAAAACAAAAAAAAGAATAGATTTTTAAAAAAGAACAAACTCTATGTTGTCTGCAGGAAACCCACTTTAAATACCTAGACACAGATAGATCATGTAGAAAAGGATGAAGAAAAATATACCATGCTAACACTAGTGAAGAGAAAGCTAGAGTAACTATATTAATGCTAGGCAAAGCAGACTTCAGGCAAGGAAAATTATCAGGGACAAAGAGAGGCATTACCTAGTGATAAAGGGGTCAATTTCCTAAGAGGATTTAACAGTCCTTAATGTGTATGTGCTTAACAGCAACACACCAAAATAAATAAGGCAAAAACTGGTAGAATAGCAAGATTAAGTAAATAACTCTATAATTATAGCTGGAGAGTCCAACAGACCTCTATCAGTAATTGACAGATCTTGCTGGCAGAGTATTAGTTAGGGTGTAGTTGAACTGAAGGGCTATCAGTCAAGTGCCTCTAATTGACATTTATAGAATAGTTACGCAACAACAGGAGAATATACATAATTCTCAAGCTCACATGGAACATGCAGCAAGATATATCACATTCAAGGAAATGAATCAGACTTTGGCAAATTGAAAAGAGTTGAAGCCATCCAAAGCATGATCTCAGAACACAATGGAACTGAACTAGAAGTCAGTAACAGAAAGTGGTAAATTCCAAAAGATATTTAAAATAACTTAAATTGGATGAAAATACAAATTATCAAAATTGGTGGTATGTAGTGAAAGCAGTGCTTAGAGGGAAATGGAGGACATTGAATGCCTACAGTATAGCAGGAGAAAGCTCTAAAGCCAAAAATGTTAGCTTTCATCTTAGGATACTAGAGAAAGAAGACCAATATAAGCCTCCAAAAAGCAGAAAAGAAATAACAACCTTAAAGTAGAAATCAATGAAGTTTAAAATAAGAAGTAGAGAAAAATCAATAGATAAAATGAGAGGATCTATGAAACCAAAAATCAGGGCTCTTTGAAAACAGGAATGTAATTGATAAACTTCTATACAGACTAGGAACAAAAATGGAGAGAAGACACAGTGACTAGTATCGGAAATGAAACAGTACCGTCATTAAAAAAAAAAGTTTATTTTGAGAGAAAGAGCAAGCACACATGAGCGAGCTGGGGAAGGGCCAAGAGAGAATCCCAAGCAGGCTCCATGCTCAGCACGGAGCCCAATGAGGAATTTGATCTCGTGACCCTGAGATCTCAACCTGAGCTGGTATCAGGAGTCAGCCACTCAACCTACTGAGTCACCCAGGCACCCCAAGAGTACCATCATTTTAAAAGCTAACAGATTATGTAAAATGTTATGATCATAATTTGATACTTTGAATGAAATGAACTAATACTTGACACAACCCACCAAAATTTACACAAGGAGAAATGGTAATCTGAATAAGACCATGCCTATTATAGAAATTCAAACAATAATCCTTCAAGAAGAGAAAGCACCAGGCCCAGATTTTTTCTTTGCTGATCTCTACCAAATATTTAAGAAAGAAATGAATTAAATGTCTTTAATATCCTCTATAAAATAGAAGCCGGTTGAACATCTCCTCACTCATTCTATGATACCAGAATTATCCCAATATCAAAACCAGATACAGACATTACAATAAAACTACAAGCCAACATCTCTCTTAAGGAGATGAAAAATCCTAAAGAGTTATAGGACACTAAACCCAAAACTTTGTAAAAAGAATTTTCATACTAGACCAAGTAGGATTTATTCTGAATTGGCTAAACATCAATATTCAATTACATCAAAAGAACAAAGAAGAAAATTTTACCCCAGTCACGTTACCTACGTTCTAGTGTCTCATTTTTCACATCTGTAAAATCTGGTTGATAAAGGATGTACTGCATGCAAACAGCTGGCTGTGAGAAGTAGATGATGACTCCTTTCTCTCCTTCATTTTACACCAAGATCACCAGGACTGAGTCCAGTAGGATAATCAGATGTGGCTGTCATACAGTTCAAGGAATGATGGTACAGAGATACAAATATGGACCTAGAATATAGTATCTACTTGGTAAATATTTGTTGAAGGAATGAAAAAAATAAACACAATACTATATAAAAATACTGATGAGGGGCAGTTAACTCTGGTGGTTTCATAGAAGACTTCTTGAAGAAACTGATTTTTGATCCAGTTCTTGACGGATGAATAGGAATCTGTCCAAGGGAGGAGATATGTACCAAATGTCATAGTCAAAGAGCAATGGAGCTCCCAAATGACAGGAAGTGGAAAACTGAGGTCAGGAAGATGAGTAATGGTTCCTCCTTGCTTCCTTTAGATCTGTGCCCCAGATTTGGGGCTTGAAGTGTGCTGGTTATGGAAATTTGTCATTACACCTGTTTTTATAATATAATTTTCTTTCACTATGAAACATAGCAAAACTTCAGGTACTCAGTCTAAACATCTTTGGGATGGATTAACATTCTATATTTAGGAGTGCTATTCTAATATTTAGGTGTTATGTAGGTATGATTGCTATTCACTACCAATATCTGCTCTGTCAGTTCTATACTCTACCAGTCATGACATATTTTAAAAGTTGTATCTTAAAATTACATATTTACCACAAAGTAAATAAAGATAGTCATTTTTTTTGCAAACTTTTGGTCAAGTGTAAATAATAGTATTCATTTGATATGAATTTGACATGAATCAAATGAGTTACTGTAAAATTGTTTTCTAATTTATTTCTAAGAGAAAGACAGTGTGAGTGTGGGAGAGGCAGAGAAAAGGAGACACAGCATCCAAAGTAGGATTCAGGCTCTGAGCTGTCATCATAGAGCCCAACACAGGGCTCAAATTCATGAACTGCAAGAAAATGACCTGAGCCAAGGTCAGACACTTGACCAACTGAGCCATGCAGGCGCCCAGATGAGTCACTTTTTAAAAGATTCTATTACCTTTATTTTCCTTTGCCTTTATTTTGACTCATCATGTAAGTATTTCAAACATTCATATCATTTTAAAAAGAAAAAGAAAACAGGTATAGTTATATTCACTCTGTACATAAACTTTTAATTTTGAGTGTATTTATTTCCATGACTTCCCTTTGAACACCACCATCTTATTACTGAACCATCCAAACCAGGTGAATTTTTTTTAAATTTCTGATTATACATTAGTAAATGTAGTTTTTAGAATAGTTTTCGATTTATAGGAAAAAATGTGAAGATAGTTCAGAAAGTTCTCATGTATTTTATATCCAGTAGCCTCCGTCATAACATCATGTATTAGTTGTGGTCCATTTGTCACAGTTAATGAACCAAAATTGCTATATTATTAACTAATTATTAGCTAAGGTCCATACTTTATTCAGATTTGTTTAGTTTTTACCTAAAGAAGACATTAGGTCTTCTTTTCCAGAAACTCATCGAGGATACCACACTGTTTAGTTGTCATGTCACCTTAGGGTCCTCTTGGCTGTTGACAGATTCTCATGCCTTTATTGATTTTGATGATTTTGACAGTTTGAGAACTAACTGTTCAGGTATCTTTTCAAAATGTCCCTAAATTGAGTGTTCCCTGATGTTTTCTTATTATTACATGGGAGTCTGAGATTTGGAGAAGAAAGTGCACAGAAGAGACATGACATTTTCATCATATCAAGTGTATATACTATCAACATAATTTAGCAATGTTGATGTTGACCTTGACCACCTGGCTGAGATAGCATTTTAATTTTTTTCCACTATAAAGTTTTTGGTTTTTGTTTTAATTTTTCCTGTACCCTGTCTCTCATTCTCTACTCATTGGAAGGAAATGACTGTGTATAGGCCACATTTCAGAAATGAGAGTTATGTTCCATGTCCTTGAGGGTGGAGTATCTAAATTATTTGCAATTCAATAATCATTTATTTATATCAATATGGCCTCATTGACGTTAATTTCATACTTTATGCTACAACTCAATACACTTAATTTATTTTGATGCTCAAATTTTTCCAGCTTTGGCCATTGGGACCTTTTTCAGTTGGTTCTCTGTCTCTTCAACCTACTCTCATCATTATAGGTGTTTTGTTGCCCTTCCTTGCTTCCTGGCACTAGATGATCCTCTAGGCTCATATGGTGAATTTCCTCCTCTGATGCTACAGGCAGCCATTTCTTCAGGAAGCACTGGTTCCTTTTATTGAATAATGAGGAACTAGAAACCAAAATAACATTACTAAGTGTACCCGTTGCTACTGGAGAGTTCTTACTCCTGAGCCCTCTCAGATGAAAGACAAGATAAAATATGTGTGTATAACAAAATGTGTACATGTGTATATATATTAAAGTATACATAAATAAAATACATATTATACATACATAAATACATACATATATACATATATAAAATATATGCTTATCTGTAAATTGACACTCTAGTAGTGAGAAAATTTGATTTTATATATATATTATATATATATATATATATTTTACATATAAAACCTGGAGAATACAAATGTATCAAAAATAAATTTGAGATTACTGAAAATTTTCTCACAAACACATCAAAATGTTCTTGAATTTTGAAAATATACAGCCAGGAAATAATTCTGTTTTCTAGGGCAGTGCTATTATAATAACCATTTATGGAATGTTTCCCATACACTATGGAATGAGTTTTATTTTAAAAAATCTATATGAAAGAAATTTGCCCCAGATAGAAACTTTTACACCTCTTTAACACATCTACATTTCAGCAATAGCTACTACAAATCTGAATGAATCTTACATGATAGGCATCATGCTAAATACAATGTACATATTAACTTCCATCATACTGAGAGTTGCCTTTAATATAGTTACTATTTCCTTCATTTTACCGAGAAAACATCTGAGTTTTGTGGAGATAGATTACCTCATATCATAGAGTTATTACATAGCAAAGAACTGAGTCAAGGAGAGCAAAAAATTAATTTCTTAACCATTTGTTTATATGGCTCCTGCATTTCCGTCTACTTTTTAGAGTAATTTAGAAATTAAAGCTGAATTGTCTTTACTGACTATTTTAGCCATTTAGATTAGGTAGGCCATGCTAGTCTCCTGAAATGGTTATAGGTACCACTATCATATGAACATTTTATAGTTTAGAAATTACAGATATATATTTATGTGAATACCAATAAGCTTCTGTCAAGGTCAAGGGCTAGTCCCAAAGGGGAAAACCAAATTAAAGGAGGAATTTGATTATTATCTGCCTCTATGCTGGAAGGAAGTTCCATGAGGGCAGGGTATTTGTTTTATTCAGAGATCTAGTCCTAAACCCTAGAAAAGTGTCTTGCATGCAGATACAGTTTTGAAAATTACCAAATATTTGTAGGGATGCATAAACTTAATATAGAATCATTTTAAACTGAAATGCTACCAGCTTTTGTCTATTTGCACATATAAACAAAAACCACGGAGCTCAAATTTCCTTATAGAGCTCAAATGTCAGTAACTCATAACCATTCCTTCTCATTTCTGAGAATCCTTTCAATGTATTCATTTTAATGGAATGGGTTGATTTCAATAAAGTCTATTCTTGACAATTATGTTGAACTCTTAAGAATATGATGGCTATTCCATTTGGCGGTTGTGAACATCTTCATGAAAAAAGAGTATTTAACAGATATTTTAATGTCTGCTGGAATAAATTAAATGCAATGTGTGATACAAAATCATTTACAAAGCTCTTTTAGGAACTACAAACTTGTTTCCATGTTTGGTTTTATTCAGCTAGAAAAGTTAATTTCCTGTTCTCTGAAGTGTTGTGTGAAACCGTGATTATAAATGAACTGAATTTCATAAGCCAAATGAATCTGCAATTCTTGTTCAAGTGAAGTAGATACTTGGTATACAACACACACCCAATTAAAATGGTGAAATTTGGGGGCATGTATTATATGTAAATGAAAACATTTATGTGTATGTAAATATATGTATTATATATAAATATGTGAACATTTATGTATGTATATTATATATGTACAAAAGCAAGCCAGAGATTAAATATTATAGACTGAATTATGCCCCCCCCCCAATTCATATGTTGAAATCCTAACCCTCAAAGGACTATATTTCAAAATAGAGCCTTTGAGGAGGTTAAATGAGGTCAGTAAGTTTGGAACCCTAATCCAATAAAATTGGTGTCCTTATTAGAAGAGACACCATCAAAAGTTCACATGAAGACACAACAAGAAGTCAGCAAGCCAAGGAGAGAAGTCTTAGGGAAAGACCAAACTTGCCAAACACCTTGACTGTGGACTTTCAGCCTCTAAAGCATTGAGAAAATCAATTTCTATTGTTTAAATCACCCAATGTACCCACGGTGTCTTATTATGGCAGCCTTAGCTGACTAGCAATTGCTTAAAGGCAAAAAAGCACAACAAAGAAATTCCCTAAGCAAAGCTTGTTGGATGATAGCCTATGTAGAAAACTTTTTTCCTAATATTTAATAGTTTTAGAGCTTGTGCGTGTGTGTGTGTGTTTGAAACAGCTCAGGGGTGCCTGGGTGGCTCTGTTGGGTAAGCGTCAGACTTTGGCTCAGTCATGATCTCCTGGCTCCTGATTTCAAGTCCCACATCAGGCTCTGTGCTAGCAGCTCAGAGCCTGGATCCTGCTTCCATTTCTATCTTCATCTCTTTCTGACCCCTCCCTGACTCGCTTACGCGCTCTTTCTCTTTCTCAAAATCAAATAAACATTTCAAAAAAGGTACAGCTCATGTGATGTTACATGTATTTATGCCAAGTAATTTAAAAATCAGCAAAATGTATGCTTATTTATTGTGTCTTGAGAGATGTTATACAAATGAGCCCCATAAGGCCCTAGTATGGTTTGCTTCTTTACAGCAGTCTAAGACTATTAGCTCAAAAGCCTGCTGGTACAAAACTCCTATTCTTACACATACAATTGCCTTAAATATAGTCCAAATTAGCATATATTTAGCTATTTAGAAGCTGGCCTGCTTCCCATACTCCATGAAACTGCACCCGGCATCTCCTAGTGGTAAATAAGATAACCCTGGGGCCATCCCCGATCCCAAGCCCTCTCAAACCCAGAAAGTCCCTATCTTGCTGCTGAGTAACACCTCCTGACACTAAGCCTGCTCTTCAATTTTCCTCCCAAATAATTCCTTTGGCGGGCTCTCTTTCTGGATGATGGTCCTGCCCCAGTGCCCAAAATATCTCCTTTTGAGGGGGATTTTCTCCTTGCTGGTGGGCAAGTGCTGTTCCAAGGAAGCCTTTGTATGCTACTTCCACCTCATGGCATACGCCTTTGCCTGGACCAGGCCTCCACGGCCTTCAATTCAATGCAGTGGGTATGAGTGTCTTAATCACACATAAGCTCATAATCAAACTTAGATCTAGATACCAATTTTATATAAACCAAAGATGAATCACAAGTGGTAAATTGCTTGTAAGGTACAGCCACTCACAAGATAATTGGGGGTAAATAAATTAGTGTATGTAAAATATGTAGAATAAGGATTGCAAAATACGTAATGGTACTTAGCAAATATTAATATTCCTGGTGAACTAGACTCAAAAATATTGATACAATTTCTTCAACTTTTGCTGGACCAACTTTTCATAATCATTTTAGAACTTATTCAGCAAGCACTTTGAGCACCTTCACTATGTCAGGTTACTACATGGTGGAATCTTTCCACATTTTCTCCTCTTTATTTAAATAGAGTATTTCACGTGGAACTTTCCTATCATATAAAGAAAATTTCTTGCCCTGATTAGTAAATTTGAATCATAAATCATTTATGGCATTTTTAATAGTTATTCATTTTTGAGAGAGAGAGAGAGAGAGAGACAGAGAGAGAGAGCGAGCATGAGCAGGAAGGAAGAGAGAGAGAAGGAGACACAGAATTCGAAGCAGGGTCCAGGCTCCTAGCTGTCAGTACAGAGCCTGATGTGGGGCTTGAACTCACAAGCCATGAGATCATGACCTGAGCCAAAGTCAGCCACTTAACTGAGCCACCCAGGTGCTCTATGGCATTTTTCTATCATCACTGAAAAAAAGTTGATATAGATAGATAAAATGCTATTAAAATCATTGAAGGTATAAAAGGAGATGATTCTAGGGTCATTGACAAATGCCTATTTTTCCTTTCATATTAACTCTTTTTGTGATCAGGTTCACTATCTTCTTTTAGTTTGAGATTTCTAGCATTTTGAATGAACTGATTTCTTTTTGATCCTTCAATTTTGTATCAGAAATTATATATTATAGCTGTTTACCTATAATTTATTTATTAAAAAATATCCAAACCAAAAAAAAATATCCAAACCATCCAATAAGGGGTTAATATACAAAATATAAGAACTTATACAACTCCACAAACACACACAGCACTACAAATAATCTGATTAAAATAGGCAGAGGACATGAATAGACATTTTTCCAAAGAAAACATACAGATGGCCATCTGACACATGAAAAGGTGTTCAACATCAATAATCCTCAGGGAAATGCAAATCAAAACCACAGTGAAATATCACCTAACATCTATCAAAATGACTAAAATCAAAAACACAAGAAACAACAAGTATTGGCAAGAATGTGGAGAAAAAGGAACTCTCGTGTAACTGTTAGTGTGAATGGAAATTAGTGCAACCACTGTGGAAAACAGTATGGAGGTTCTTCGAAAAATTAAAAATAAATATACTATAGGATTCAATAATTCCACTACCGGGTATTTAAAAAAAATGAAAACACTAATTCAAAAAAAAAAAAAAAACAACACATGCACCCCTCTGTTTATTGCATCATTATTTACAATAACCAAGATATGGAAGCAACTTAAGTGTCCATCGATAGATGAATAAAGAAGACACTGTGTGTGTGTGTATGTGTGTGTGTGTTTGCGTGTAATGGAAGATTACTCGCCATAAAGAAGAATGAGATCTTGTCATTTGAGACAACATAGACCTTAGCAGGTTTTATGCTAAGTGAAGTAAGTTATACAGAGAAACCCAAATATCATATGATTTGAATGATATGCAGAATCTTAAATACACACACACACACACACACACACACAAATGAATAAACAAAGAAAAAGCAGAATCATACCTATAAATACAGAGAACACACTGATGGTTGCCAGAGGGGAGGAAGTGGAGGAATGGGCAAAATGGGTGGAGGGGAGTGGGAGATACAGACTTCCAGTATGGAATAAGTCAGGAGAATAAAAAGTTCATCGTAGGGAATATAGCCAGTGGCATTGTAACGGGCTTGCATGGTGACAGATGGTAGTTACAGTTGTGGGCAGCATAGTATAATGTATAGACTTGTTGAATCACTATGTTATATAGCTGAAATTAATGTAACATTGTGTGTCAGCTCTCCTGAAAAAAATATAGATCAAAACCAAAATGTATGAGTGCGTTCATATCCTAAACCCCTTTGGCAATCAGAGGTCATGTAAAATACACCTCAATTCTAAGTTATGTCAACATCTTGTTTCCAGGAAATTGTTAAATCTTATCTCAACTGACAGAAATGCATATTAAAAAAACAATAGTTAACACTGCTGCATGGCATATAGGAAATTACTAAATACTAAATATTAAGCAAATACGGAATCTTCATCACGAAAAACAACCTTCTTTTTTCCGTTTTTTAATTGTATCTACATGAGAAAATGGACTTTAGCTGAATCTTTTGTGGGAATTATTTCACAATACATAGAAATCAAGCCACTATACACCTTAAGTCTACAGTGATGTTTCTCAATTATTACTCAATAAGATGCGGAAAAAAGAAACGGAGATCTGAAAATATTTTATATACACACTACAACTGACTGTAAAATTTTGCCACTAAACTAATGTGAAAATAAAACAGAAGACAAAAGAGCTTCCACGTGGCAGTATACATTTCTGTTACCACTCTTCAAATATTTAAGCCTTTGAAGAAAACTCTGTAAAACGACTGAAGTGTCATTAGAATGCATGGAACTTGCTAGAAAGTCCTTTAAATTTCTAAAGGACTAAAATTTTTTAGACTGCATCTTTTTCAGACTAATAAATCAATAGTTAAAGAGAAAATTAGGAAGCTAAATATTCCGATTTTAGAGCTTTTACTGAATTGCAATGGTTAAAAAGGTTTGCAAACAACAAGATGCTTAAATGTATCACTACAAAAGTGAAGAAAGGGAAAAACTAGGTGGCCTTGAATTTGGTGATAGGTTTTTAGATACAATTATCAAAAGCACATTCCATGAGAGAAAAACTTAAGTTGGGCTTTATTAAAACTAAAAATATACATGCTGTAAAAGAAACTTTTAAGAGAATAGAAAGATAAGCTATTGACTGGAATAAACTATTTAAAAAAAAACCACATACCTGACAAAGGTCTTGTATGCAAAATACAGAGAAGGATTTAAAAACTCAACAATAAAAGTATTAATAGGCAAAATATCTGAATACCTTACCATAAAGGACATACAAATGGCAAATCATATGAAAATGTGCTGAAAATAATTTATCATTAGAAAACTGAAAATTAAAACAAGAAAAGATAGGACTACACAACATTACAATGACTAAAATCCAAAAATGTAATAATAATAGCTGGCATGGATGCAGAGAAACAGGGACTCCCGTTCACTGATGATGGGAAAGCAAAAGGTTTTGGAAGATAGTTTGGCAATTTCTTACAATGTTACACATACACTTAACCATACAATCTAGCAGTTATACCCCTAGGCAAGTTACCCAACTTACTGAAAACTTATATTCACACAAACCCTGCAGGCTTCAGGTTTCTGATTCTACATATAAGGAGTTTGGAAGTCACCACCCCATACTAGCAAGAAAAAGGCTGAACAGACTTCAAAAACCAACAACTCCTCTTAAATCCATAAAAGAGGACACAGCACAAACCACCGCCCCCAAAATTGGAGAGAGTCACCCAAGTGCATACAGGTATCAGTACTTACCTGAGCAGAGACTCGGCAGCAGAAAATGTGAAGGGAGCCAGTGCTGGAGAAGGAAAACATGAACTGTCGCTGATTAAGTGCTAGAGGCTCAGTGTGGACATCTCCAGACAGTTAAAAACTCCAGGGGGACCCAGTTACAGGGGCTCTCACATTTTCGTGAATTTTACCTCTAGGAGCCCAACAAGATTCTCCAGTAAGTAGGAGAGAAGAATCCCCTCTGGCTTCCAGTGGCAGCAAGGGAAAAGGAACCATTTTGAAAAACGCCAGAGCACTCTGTTCTTAAGGAGGCCTGCCCTCAGAAGAAACGAATTAACCAGAAACTAATGTGCTGGTTGTTATCAGTCCCTCCCTAACTCACCTGGGAGAAGGTGAAAACCCAACCTCAGTCAAGTATAGCTTTCCATAAAGGAGGAGGAAAGTATCAACTCCAACCCACTTAGCCATCCTCAGCTACCTAAGGAGAGAGGAAAAAAACAGAGAGAAATACTTGTAAAGTTCACAGTCTAAGCTCACTAAAAAACAGAGATCTAATCATAGTAGGGCCAGAGAACACTTCCCTTTTCCCAATACCTTGACACCACATACTAAAAACCTATGTACAGCAGTTCCTTGTTCACGTCTGGCTATCAAGAAAGAAAAATACAAGGCATTCTAAAATGTGGGGAAAAAATACAACAATTTGAAGGGACAGAGGAAGCCTCAAAGTGGGAATTATCATATCAGGACTTTTAAAAGAACATTAATATGCTAAAGGCCATAATGGATAGAGTAGTTAACATTCAAAAACAGATGGGCAATATAACAAGAGAGAGAGAAGTCCTAAGAAAAAACCAAAAGGCAGTACTAGAGATCAAAAGCACTAACAAAAATGAAGATTGTCTTGATGGGATAACGAGTGGACTAGATGCAGCTGAGGAAAGAATCTCTGCGCTTGAGATAATTTCGATATAAACCTTCAAGACAGAGAAGCAGAGGGCAAAGACTGAATTAAAAAAGAAAAGAAAGAAAAGAAAAGAAAAAAAGAGAAGAAAAGAAAAGAAAAGAAAAGAAAAGAAAAGAAAAGAAAAGAAAAGAAAAAAGAATATCTAAGGAGTGTGGGAGAACCACAAAAGGTAATATATATGTATGAGAATGCCAGGCGAAGAAAGAGAGAAAGGAGCAGAAGAAATATTTTCAATGATAATTACTGACAATTCCCCCCAAATTAATGTCAGACACCAAATCAGAGATGCAGGAAGCTCAGAGACATTAAGCAGAATAAATGCCAAAAGACTATATGCAGGCATGTCATAGAAACTATAGAAAATCAAAGACAAAGAAAGTATAGAAAACTCAAAGATAAAGTTCTGAAAAAAAAAAACTACGTGCCAATAAACATGCCAGCTTTCCTCACAATTGTCAAAACCCAGAAGTGACCAAGATGTCCTTCAGGAGGTGTGAATAAACAACTATGGTATATCCAAACAAGGGGATGTTATTCAATGATGAAAATAAATGAGGTACAAAGTCACAGAAATATATGGATGGATTATAAATGTATATTGGTCAGTGAGAGACGCTGGTCTGAAAAGAATAAATAATGAAAAATATGATGTTCTGGAAAAGGTGAAACTATAAAAATGATTTGAAAAAAAAACAGTGATTGCCAGGTGTCTGGGGTCAGACAAGTATTAAACAGAAGTACAGGGAATTTTTTTAAGTCAGTGAAATTATTCTGTATAATATTGTACTGATGGACATCTGATACTATTCATTTGTTAAAACCCATAGAAATTCATAGCACAAAGGGTGAACTATAATATCTGCAAATTAAAAAAAAATCATTTAAAATGTCAGGAGAATCCTGCAATGGCATGCAGTACGTGACCGATCGAACTTAGTACAAATGTATAAAACAATCTCACTTAAGGGGGTTTGGGGAAAAATAGGTGTTGACCTCAGTAATTCTGGAAATGAGAAGAGGCTGTAAACTGAAAGCCAAAATTAACCATAATAAGCACTATAAAAATTACTAAACAGATATTTTGTGGAGAAAAAAACTAACTCAGATAATATATTTGCTTAAGTTAAAGCCCAGGGTCATTGATCTCCCCAGTCTAACCTAAGGCTCAATGAATCCCTGTGCATTGTCACATCTGTTGCCTTTGAAGTCTGTGAAACATTGGTGTCTCAAGCAGATGTTTAAGGCTTTTCTAAAGACTGCATACGCTGCTCTCGGGGACAAATTGCCCTAAAATGGGATTTGAAAAATGTCTTAAAACTGTGGAGGGTCTCTATGTTACTGCTTCCCTTGCCCAAGTTGCAGATCCTGGGAAGACTCAAAATGTGCACTTCTCATAGCTGATGTGTTCAACCAGATGTGTTAGCTGCAGAAGTGCAGAGCAGACAGAAGTTGAAGAACCCTGCAGAGATTTGTTGGAACCCGGCTCCTATTTATTAAAACCAATGGTAAATGTAAAGCAAATAGGAGGTGACAGAGGTTGCGAACACATTCATTGCTTGTGTTTTCCCTGGTGCGCGCTGATAGTCAGGAGTCGGTTCCCTCTGTCATCCATTCCCTGCGCAGCATGAGTTAGAAATTTTATCAATAAATGTTTTCACTGTCAATGTTCAACCTATTCTAATAGACCGTTAAATACAGTTTTTGGGTTCACAGCTTGTCATCATCATTTGTCTACACCTGTGGCAAGGAATACGTAATGAAATACTCTCAGCATTTTTCATACATAGACTAAAATGATGAATGCTGTGTTTCACAGAATGATCAGATTCATAAAATTCAGAGACCCAACTGACATGCTGTGGATATTCAATGGTAGGTTTGGATTTTATTTTTTTCAAGGTTAATGATAAAGGGTTATAAGTTAAATATTAGAAAGTCAAGTATGCGTTATGATGAAATGGGTAACCTGAATTAGCAATATGCACAATACAATTTATTTTTTGTCTTTATTTTAGTTTATTTTATTTTAGAATTCATGTCATATGTATAGATTATTCATTAGTTTGGGTCCTTTCTATCAGAATAAAGTTAAAATTAAATAGAGCTATAATAAAAAGGACTATATTTTAAAATCAAGATGAGCTTTCTCAATAGGCAAAGGGAAGGAAAGTGACTTTGACTCATCTTTAATTTTTTTACATACATGTAAGAAAATCATGTTGTTTTTACATGCTTCGGTATTAAAATCAGCATTATAAAATATGCTTTGCAATTCCTAATTTTCATAGTCGATGGTTGAGATGGAAGTAGCAATTACAGGAATTACATTGATATAGATTTATGGTACTCCAGATAAAAATCAAGTTTGGGCTGTGTGAGCTAAGAAAGCCTGTGCCAATACCGCTTATGGTCTGCTTCATGAGGACTTAGTGCATTCCCAAAATGTTTCATCACTAAATCTATGTCGATGCAAACCTCGATACCCTTCAATAGGTCACCCCTTCAATCAGTGCTTCAGATATTGGCAAACCATGATTTATGATTGATAAAAAATTTTAAATTATATAATTATTAATCTAATAGTGTAATATCACACATGATGGATAAAATTATGTTGTGATAATTTAAAATCACAAAACCTCATTGGTTTAACACAAACAAAATTTACTCCTTGCCAATTAAACATGTCTATTGTGGTACTGCAGGGACTTTCTGTTTATGATTGTCACTCAGATATCTAAGATGATAGAGACTCAATCTTAAGATGTATTTCCACAATCATTAGAGTCAGGAGAAGACTAAATGGCAGGTCGCACCTAGATTTCAAAATTCTCCAACTGGAAATTCATATAATACTTCTGGTCACATTTTACTGGCCAAAGCAAGTCACGTGACAATGCTTAATTTAAGTTTTATTTATTTAACTAAGCTCTCCACCCAACATGGGGCTCAAACTCACGACCCCAAAATCAAGAGTTGCTTACTCTTCTGACAGAGCCAGCCAGGCACCCGACAATACTTAATTTAAAGATAAGATACTGAGGGACGCCTGGGTGGCTCAATCAGTTGAGTCTCCAACTTCCACTCAGGTCATGATCTCACGATTGGTGGGTTTGAGCCCCACATCTGGGTCTTTGCTGACAGCTCAGAGCCTGAAGCCTGCTTCAGATCCTGTCGCTGTCTCTCTCTGCCCCTCCTCTATTCGCACTATGTCTCTCAAGAATAAATAAATGTTAATTTTTTTTTTTTAAAGATCAGAATGAAAGAGGAAAAGGCCTAGAGTGATTGCCAATACTAATCATGACTGCTGCAGCTACTGAGGACTCCACCCCAGTGCACTTCATAGGCCTACCTAGGTTACATTTAGTCCAGTTATTAGCTTCAGCTGAGTGCCGAAAGGAAAGCTGAATCTCTTAAAAATCAAATATACCACATGGTAAAGATTATGGCCAGCAAATTATCTAGGGCCAGGCAATGACTGTTCCTATAAATCAAGTTTTAATGGAGTCAGCTATGCCTATTCATTGATGTATTGTTTATGGTTGCTTTTGTACTACAACAGAAGATTTATATAGTTGCAACAAATTATGTATGGCCTGCAAAGTCTAAAATACTTATTTTTGCATTTTAAAGAAAAAGTTTGCTGACTCTTGATATAAGTGCATATATAACAGATGATATATATATATTTTTTTCTTTTTTAAATTTTTTCTTTTAGTGGTGGGCCTTTGTTTCTGATGTGATATTGGACATGTAAAAATTCAGAGAGGTCCCCAAAGGAGTCTATGCCATTTATTAATGAGTGTGAAAAGCAGCAATCCACACTTACCACCAAAAATTCCTGTGAAATGATAAATATGAGCCCATAAATATAAAGCTAATGTGGTTTTGTAAGCATAGTATTTTTATGTGTACATGGTGTATTTCTGATTTTTTTCGAATTTATTTTGTTAAATTGTTTTCTTTTTTTGTCTGTTGTGACAAAATACACACAATGGAAAATCCACAATTCTCATCATTTCCAGCATCAAGCTGTACCTCAAGCACACCCACACTTCAGCGTAACCATCACCACCATCCTTTCCCAGAACCTCTCCGTCCTCCTCAACTGAAATTCTGTACCCATTAAATACCAACTCCTCATTTTCCCCTCCCTGCAGCCCCTAGTAACTACTATCCCACCATCTGTCTGTCTGTCTCTATGAAACTCACCATCCTAGGCACTTCCACACGAGTGGAATCATACAATACTTATCCTTCTGAGACTGGCCTACTTCATCTAGTGTAACATCTGCAAGGTGCATCTAAACTGTAGCATATGCCAGGATTTCCTTCTCTTTCAGGTCTGAGCAATAGTCTAAAGTATGTGTAGGCTGCATTTTATCCTCTTAGTCTTGGATGCACGCCTGGGTTGCTTCTACTCCTTGGCTGCTGTGAAAAATACTGCCACGAACATGACCATACCAGCATCTTTTCAAGTCCTCACTCCACCTCTTATGGGTACATACCCAGAAGTGGAAATGCTGTATCACAAGGTAATTACGTGTGCAACTTATGAGGAACACACGTACTTTCCTCCAGACCCACTGCAAAATTTTATGTTCCCATCAGTAATGCCCAAGGATTCCAACCTCTCCATATTACCTACACCTGGTATTTTGTTTTGTTTTGTTTTGTTTATTTCGTTTTGTTTTGTTTTGTTTTGCTTGATAACAGCCATCCCAGAGCGTGTAGTGGCATGCCATCATAATCTTGATCCAAATTTCCCCCAAGGCTAGTGATGTTTAACATGTTCTCATGTGCTCAGGGGCTACTTCTAGAATCTGCCTGGAGAAATGTCCACTCAAGTCCTTTATACTTTAATTGGGTTTCCTGTATGTTTATTGTTGAGATGTAGAAGATCTTTATATATCATGGATATCTCTCCCTTATAGGATATATAATTTGCCAATATTTTCTTCCACTCTGTCGATTACATTTCACCCTGATAGTATCCTCTGATGCACAAATGCTTTTAATTTTGATGCGGTCCAATTTATCTGTATTTTTCCCTTGTTGCCTATATTTGTTAATATGCTTACCCATCCTGGCATGCCAGAAATAAATACCACTCAGTGATGGTGTAAGTAGATAGAAAGCTTGTGAGAAAAGCTTTAAATATTTTTGAATTATAAAATGTTCAAATATTCACAAATTTTCAATATTTTCAACTATTCAGCAGAAAGGTCAGTTACTCTTAGGAATTCATTAACAAGCTTTAACAAAACATGTTTTTCCACATGTTTCAAAGCTATCCCCAAATATTTGTTCTTTAAACCGAACAATTTTAAAATTAGCATGAATTTCAAAAATAATAATAAGAATATTTCTTACATAAATACAATCATATTTTCATATCGTACATTTTATGATTTATGAATATTATATAATAATCCATAATCAACTTACACTATTCCTTATAAAAAATATTTCTTGTTACTTCAGGATAAAAAGCATGCATCCAACATTCTGATTTTTTGTCATTCTATTCCACTAATAGTTTTTAAAAATGTATTCAATTATTTTATAGTATATTCCATATTTTGAATTTTATGAATTGTTTCCTTATGGGATAGTTTAACTTTTTCCTTTGTTCTTCATATTTTCTGAATGTTTCTGAACAATAGATATAAAGGTTTGAATACATTAAGTTTCAAAACTGTTGGCAAGAATTTTGGAGTAGTTTTGGATGGTTGCATTGCATAACATGGGGAAACACGTAATGTTTGTCTCAAATCTATTGATTCTAATAACGAATGAGTCCAAATTACGTGAAGCCTGAAGCTCTTACAACTGGAAGTCTCCTGTGTAACAAACAAACACATTAAAAAAATTAAAATTACCAAAAAAAATTACTAGTATAAGTATTTAGTTAGAAATAATAAGGAAATGGGGCACCTGGGTGGCTCAGTCCATTAAGCATCTGACTTCCACTCAGGTCATGATCTTGTGGTTTATGAGTTTGAGCCCTGCATTGGGCTCTGTGCTGACAGCTCAGAACCCGGATGAAGCTTGCTCTGAATTCTGTGTCTCCCTCTCTCTCTGCCCCTCCTCTGCTCACACTGTGTCTTTCTCAAAAATAAATAAACATTAAAAAAATTTTTTAAAGAAAAAAATAATAAGGAAATCATACACACACACACACACACACACATACCAATTAAAATTAAAAAAGAAAACAAAACAAAACAAAACAAAAACCCTAACTAGTTACTGCGAACTTCACACATTGCTCTGGTCTCTCAGAGCTTGGAAGTGGCAAATGCAAATAAGGAAACTTGAAGCTAAGGCTATTTCCTTCATAGTAACTAACCTCTCTCTGATGCTAAGATTGTAATCCTTTCCAGTAGAGACCTAACTCCTTTATTATAATACTTCCCACTAACATTCTACCTTAGCACAATGGTATCAGCCATCATGACTGTTGATTAAATCATGTATTTCAATATAAATTGCAAAAGGAAGTTACATAAATTTGATAATTTCTTCTTTATGAGCTAGATTTCATTTTTAAGAAAAGTGACTTTCGAAGTTATGCAATGAAGTTATAAAATGAAGTTCCTACCAGAAAGATAGTAAAATGTGTATTTCTTTACCATTAATCTATTTTCAGAGTAATGAGTTGATGCTTTAGTGAACGCTAATGATTTTTGTCATTTTGATATGCTACTTTTTTCTTTTCATGAATGTCTTTATGAACTCATTTTCTATACTTAAAGAGATTTAATCAATTGTATAGTCATTTTTAAAAAAAAAAATTCAAACTATCTTATATTGGCCTATAAGTTTCTATTAAAACTAACTCTTGGATCCTCCTGACATGACTCTCTTAATTTTGAATAGCCATGTTTTTTTCTGGTGTAGTAGTATGCACCAGATCTATCTTGTGGATTTTCTACTCCAAACACAGAAACAGTTATCTCCCCAAGGCAAATTCAGCCCCCCTTAATTGGATGAACTGTATTAAAGACAACAATTTTGACATTGGGACAGCTTTTATATCATTTGTAGAGAGTGGTGTCTCCTGCTTCTTTACAAAAATTCCGTCTCAAGTTATACCACACTATAACAAGTAAAATGATTGCTTACAGTCTACTCTGATATCATTATTTTATTAAACACAATTTGGATGTATTTTTCTTTTGAATCTCACAAATCTTGCATTTCTAACAGGACCCCTAACTCACTGTTTTCATCTAAAAGGACCAAGGATTAATACATTGGTTTAAAAACTGATACATCTTTTATTACAGAGTCACAAACCAAAAATATCTCCTGAGCTTACTAAATATATATAAATCATATATGGTGATACATACAAATTATGTGTATGTATGTGCCTCTGTCCAACATTTTATACACAATTCACTCTGTACGCATGGCTGAATAAATAGATATCATTATTATAGCTCAGCTGCAAGGTACTGTTTCCTTATTTCTAATGACAAGTCCTATAATAAGAGAAAATCAAGGATATTTCTGCACATAAAGCCTATAGCATTTTTCCAAAAATCTTTCCCTCCAGGGCTGAATTGTTCAGAGTATACCAGTACGCATTATGAAATCATTTCTTCAATTATAAATTTGGAGAAGCATAAGTTTTACTTTCAGTGGGTCAAAAGGAAAAGGGATTAATCTTAAAAGATCATTTCTGAGACTGTGTTCAGTATTCCCCACCTTTCACATCATCCGTATGCCTATTACTCAAACAAGTGGGCTACTGTCGTGGGGACCTATGGTGGCAGCATTGGTGCACTGCTTCAGCTTTATACACAGTAATTACTTCTACTTAGAATCTGTGGCATTGGACAGTGAGTGCCTGTCATGTCTGTCATCTAGCTTGCCCTTAATTGGAAAAAATGATGGATCGATGGAAAGACAGGAGGCAAGAAGATGGACAGAAAGATGGAAAGCAGCAAATAAAAACAGCAGAGCACAGATTAAAATATATGTTAAGCTTTGCAAACACTGCAAGAGGCCAGACAGCTTGAAAGATGCTTATGTTCAGTTTACAGATTTATGACTTGCTCTCTCCAATATTCATGAACACAGAGAGTATTTGCCTAAGGCATGATACAGTGCTGAAGCATTAAAACTGACAATAATTGCCTAACACAATGAACAATATAATTATAGACTTTTGGCCATTTTATCTATTGAATTCAAGATACATTTACTACTCTTAAATGTATCTGTATGTACAGAAATGCATTCATCTGAAACAAAGGTCAGTTGCCTACAAGATTTTCTAATCTTTTTATCTCTTAACTAATGCTGTTTTTTCCCCTTTCATTTTGTTTATAGCATGTAAATTGCAGTTTTACTTAATTCAACAGATCCTTGACTAATTGGCTGTCAGTTTCATTGTGAATGCTATATTCAATAAGCCACAATTATAAATCCTTAATAGAGCTCTTATTATTGAAAGGAAGGTGAACGCAAACAAACAAAATAACATTATATTTTACATTTAACCAAGATTATTGGCCCTTTGCAGCAAGGTTTTCAGATGATAAAAACAACTGATGTCATATTATTTATCCCCATGTATTTTTTTTACAGAGCTGGGAAATAACATTCTATTGTCCTGTGGGCCAATTTCTTTGCAGATGTGTAAACATATTCAATTTTTCAATTAAAAAGATTAAAAGAAGAAAGAAGGAAACAATTTGTATTGACTGTATATATCCCTTTCCTGCTAGACTGTACTCTTGCCTTCTACTCCACAAATTTCTTGATAAGCTGTCTGCATATAAAATTTTTTCAAACCATCCTCCAAACACTACAGTTAATTTAACTACAATCTGGCATGGCTCGTCTTCTTCCCCTAAAAGTTTGGGACCCCAGAAAACCTTCCATTGCCAAATCTAAGAGTCACGTATGTCACTGCCAGATATCTTACCGGAAATCTCCCTGCTTGACTTTTCTCAAACAACACTCCTCTGGATTGTAGTGCATCAGCCCACTCTGGGCTTCCTTCTAAAAATAAACAGGATTGTAGTAATAAATCTTTTTACTCCTTAGTGATGCTGTTCTCACACTCATGCAGCCACACTCTTTCTCTCCCTTTGTCTTCCTCATGTTAAAATTCTACCAATCTTGTTAATTGTTTTTCACAAGCAAAAAAATTTGTCTCTGTTAATTATATTTATATTGAATATTTTATTTCATTGACTTATACTCTTATTATTTATTATTTGTTTGTTGCCTAGGGAGAGTTATATCATATAGTACACTGTAATTGTTTTGAATTGTTTTGGCTTAACAGAGTCAGCTGTTTTCATCTAAATTAAGAGCAAGAAAAAATGCTGGATTCTTTTTCGTGTTTATTTAAATAATTAAAACTTCTATTTTTCTCATTCCTCCCTTTACATGGGAGTTCCAGTGGGTGGTGTTTCTCCTCAGCCTGAAAAACACCATTTAGTATTTCTTTTAATACAGTTCCACTGGCAAAAAAATTCTCTCAGTTTCCATTTTTCTGAATGTGTCATTTGTCCTTGTTATGACTGGATACTTTGTCTATAGCTTTCTGGGGTCTCTTAGTTATTTTAAGCTATATTACATGTTAAAATCTAGAAAATTCCCAACCATTCTTTTAAAATAATTTTGTGAGCAGTTAGGCAATATGACCCACCACCAACCTCCTGGTCTCAGACAAGGAACTGGAGGACCTATACAAGATCACAGAGAAAGCAGGGCTTGAATATAGGTCACAGGAGATATGCTATGTCCCTGCCAAATCTGGTCAGAGTCCATTGCAGGAAAAATTCTTGGCTTTTACAGTCAATCTTGTCTGCTGGTTTGCCCATGTGTCCCAGAGGCTAGTTGCCATGAGACACATTGTAAAAGTTGAGTCAATTTCAAAGAACTTCTCCTGGCTCTCTATCAGGCTCACTTTCCAGCCCCTCACCACACACGGTGGACTGGAAAGTTCCCCCCCCCCTCCTGTATTTTTTGTACATAAGCTTCTTATCACACACAATTAACGGTTCCCAGTTTACAAACAAAACACAAAATAAGCAAAGAAAAACTTTTGCATTGGCTTAAGGTTATAGAAAAACTCTAAAAAGTGATTTCAAATTAGAATCACGTTGAATTTTTAATATAATTATGGAAATATCAACATTTTTTTAATGTTTATTTATTTTTGAGACAAAGAGAGACACAGCATGAACAGGGGAGGGTCAGAGAGAGAGGGAGACACAGAATCTGAAACAGGCTCCGGGCTCCGAGCTGTCAGCTCAGAGCCCGATGAGGGGCTCGAACCCACGGACCGTGAGATCATGACCTGGGCTGAAGTCGGACGCTCAACCGACCGAGCCACCCAGGCGCCCCATCAACATTTTTATAAACATGTATGTTTCCATCAAACAATATGGTATGTTCCTTCTTTTTGCTTTGGTCTTGTTTTATATCCTTCAATAAAACTGTATTGGTTTATTCATAAAAGTTAGGTACTTTTCCTCTAAGTTTATTCCAAAGTATCTTACAGCTTTTCTACTGTGTTAATGGATTTTTAAAAATTCTGTTACTACTTCTAATAGGAGAGACCAAGTAATAAATTATTTTTTGCATCTGTTCGATCGCTCTATATCCATTATTACATTTTCTTTTTTTCCCATTATTATATTTGCTAAGAATTTATTTGAGTCTCTTAGTTTTTTAGGCATAAAAATCATGTCTTCAAAAAGATATATATTCTCTCTCTTCATTTTTTTATATTTATAAAAACGATTTCAATGTACCTTATTAATTGTGACAAAACTTAGAATACTGCATGATAATGTGGATGTCATTCTTCTCTGGCTTTATCCTAATTTTCCTTGGTGAAGACTTTAAAGTTCCTTTACCTAAAGTGGTGCTTGCTATTAAAATTTGATAAATGATTTTGATTGCAATTACCATTTTGCTTAGACATTTTATTATAAATTATTTTTAAATGCTACCAAGAAATTTGTTTGCACATGAGAAACAGGTACTGATATATTATTTTATGGATATAATGAGATGTACTGATGGCATTCCAGGTATTGAGCTAACTTTTCAATCTCGAGATAAATCGTAAATTGCTATAACATACCATGCTCTCAATACATTGCTACAGTACCATATAGTATAGTATATACAGATATATCAGTTATATATTATATAGGACTAGGCTTTAACCATAATATTTCACTCTGCTCTATTTTTATTTTGCAAAATTAATCAAAAAGTTTTATGTCTTATTCCATGGTAGGGGTGAGTTAAATATCACTAAAATTACTTTAAAGTTTATAGGAAAATTAACTATACAAATATCTTTACCTTTGTGTGTATGTGTGTGTGTGTGTGTGTGTGTGTGTTTGGTCTTATTTTTCCCAGCTCATTTAATGAGGCATAATTGACAAATAAAATTATATATATTTAAAGGCACATAACGTGATGTTTTGATATATGTAAACATTGGAGAATAATCACCATAATCAAGCTAATGAACAGATCTACCTCCTCACACAGTTACCATTTGCTTGTGTGTGTGTGTGTGTGTGTGAGTGTGCACATGGTAAGAACACAAGATTTATTCTGTCAGCAAATTTCAAGTACCCAATAAGTATTGTTAACTATAGTCACTGTGCGTTACATTAGATCTCCAAAAATTGTTCATCTTGCAAAACTGAAATTATGTACTCTTTGGTCAACAGCTCCCTGCTTCCTTATCCAGATCTACCCCTGGAAACTAGCATTCTAGTCTCTGCTTCTATGATTTTGGCTATTTCAGATTCCATACATAAGGTAGATCACCTTTCTGTGTCCTGTGTCTGGCTTATTTCACTTAGCATAATGTCCTCCAGGTTCATCCATGTTGTCACAAATGGCAGAGTTCCCTTCTTTTTTAAAGCTGAATAATATTCCATTATATACTCACATTATAAAACCACATTTTATTTATTCATTCAACTGTTGGACATTTAGGTTGCTTGCATATCTTGGCTATTATGAATAATACTGCAATGAACAGAAGAGTGAAGATATCTCTTTAAGGCACTGATTTCATTTCTTTGGATATATATTCAGAAGTGGGATTGTTGGATCATAAGATACCTCTATTTTTAATTTTTTGGGGAACCCCCACACTCTTTTCCACAATCGGCACATAAAAGTACATTCCTACCGATAGTGTCCAAGGGTTCCCTTTTCTCCATAGCCTTGTCAACACTTTTTATCTTTTGACCTTTTTTTCACTGTAATAGGTACGAGGTGATATCTCATTGTAGTTTTCTTCTTAAGTGTATTTATTTTGAGAGAGAGAGAATGGGGAAGGGGAGGGGGCAGGGAGAGAGGGAAAGAGAAACCCAAGCCGGCTTTACACTGACAGCAGAACCCACTGTGAGATCATGACCTGAGCCAAAATCAAGAATCAGGTGCTTGACCGACTGAGCCACCCAGGCGTGCCTGATTGTGGTTTTAATTTGAATTTCTTGAAGATTAGTGATTTGAACACCCTTTTATGCCCCTTTTGGACATGTTAATGACTTTGAGAAATTTGTATTGAGGGCCTTTGTCCATTTTTAAATTGAATTCTTGTTATTACTACTTTGCTGTTGAGTTATATGAGTCCCTTATGTATTTTGGGTATTAACTTCTTAGCAGATATATGGTTTGCAAATACTTTTTTCCATACTTAGGTTGCTGTCTCACTTTGTTGATTATTTGCTGTGCAGAAGCTGTTCAGTTTGACAAAGTCCCACTTGTTTGCTTTTGTTTCCTGTGATTTCGATGTCATATTCAAAATGCATTGCCAGGACTGATGTCAGGACACTTTTTTCTTATGTTTTATTAAAGTAATAATATAGATTCAGATCTACATTTAAGACTTTAATCCATTTTGAGTTGATTTTTGTACATGGTGTAAGCTAAGTATCCAATTTCATTCTTTTGCATGTTGATATTCAGTTTTATCAACACCATTTATGAAAGAAATTTCCTGTCCCTACTGTGTGTTCTTGGCACCTTTGTTAAGAGCAGTTTACCTTTGAATTGTGAATTCATTTTTGGGCTCTCTGTTCTTTTCACTGGTCTATGCGTTTGTTTTTAGGGCAGTACTATACTCGTTTTGATTACTGAAGCTTTCTAATATATTTTCAAATCAAGAAGTATGATCCCTCCAGCTTTATTCTTCTTGCTCAAGACTGATTTGGCTATTCAAAGTCATTTATGGATCCATATGGATTTTAGATTTTTTTTCTATTTATTTGAAGAATGCCATTGAGATTTTAATAGGGATTGAATGGAATCTGTAGATCTCTTTAGGTAGTGATCACTTTATTAATTCTTCTAATCCATGAAAACTGAATGCCTTTCCATTTGTCTGTTTATAATTTATTTCATCAATATTTTGTAATTTTTAATGTACAAGTCCTCACTTCTTTGGTTATATTTATTCCTTAGTATTTTATTTTTGTTGTTATTTTGAATGGGACAGCTCTCTTAATTTCTTTTTCAGAGAGTTCAGTTTTGTGAAAAGAAATGTGACCCATTTGGGTTTTTTCTTTTATTTAAATAGAGGTATAATTTACATATATCATTATATTAGTTTCCAATATACAAGGCAACAATTTAATATTTATACATTGTAAAAGGATCACTACAATAAGTGTAGTTAACTTCTATCACCATACGTATTTACAAATTTTTTTTCTTGTGATGAGAACTTTTAAGTTCTTTTAATAATGCAATATAGTCTGGCCCACGGAATATAGCCAGACCAACACGAAACCATCCTACACACCTAGAAAACTGATTGGAGGATTAACACAACAATGTGCACAAACTGAACCACAGAATTCAGCAGGTATGTGGTGCGGAGAGGTGAACTTGGGGAGAGAGAAGCCAGCAGTGGGCTGGGAGCCACTTTTTCAGGAGGAGAGAGGACGGAGACTGGGGGAGGGGGGCAGATGCGGGAAAAGCACCCCTCCCCAAAAGCAGCTGGAGAGAACATTTTAAATTGGAAACAGCCTCAGATACTAAACTAAAAAGAAAGGAGAAAGGAGAAAGGAGAGGGTTTAAATTCCACTAAGACTGTTAACAGGGGGAGTGCAAAGTCTGCAACTCTGCAGCTTGATAACTGGCAGTTCTCTGGTGGGAAGGGCAAATCCCCAGGAACAGAGTGGGGTCTGGGAGGTTCTCGGGCCACATGGGGAAAAGCGGTTCCATTGCTCGAAGGACATTTGGTAGAGACTGTTGAAGCCACCTGGTCCCAGCAGACCCCTGAAAATGGCCACATTCGCTGTTGCTGGAACAAGGTCGTTAAGGGTGAAGCCTGGTGTCAGATGTGTGTTGTGATTTTCCAAAATCCCTCAAAGGTGCTGCTACAGTATCTCGCAAACTTTTTCTGGGGCGGGCTGGCCCCTGGCCGTAGTCTCAGGGCACTGGCAGCAGCAGGGTCCAGCAAGCATTCCTGGGTGCAGCTGATATTCAGCCATTGCTCATACGGCCATTGCTCATGAGACTCTCCCGCAGAGGGGTGGAGAGGGTCAAGCCTGCGGTCCTTCAGAGGTAAGGGGCCGGGGAAGGCAGCCACATCTGTGACAAAACTCGGGAGAGAGGTACTGCCTGGGGCTTGGTCATGGACAGTGGGAAAGTGGGAGGTGGATGAAAGCTGAAGACAGAGGACAGGTGTGCAATTGCTGATCAGAGAGAACAGAGTTCTGATACTGCAGACTGGGTAGCTGTGTGATGCCATTTTCGCCGCCCCCGCGCATGCGCATAGGCACCTACAAGCGCCGCTACAATCCACCCCAGTAGGCTGGCAGTGCCATCTAGTGGAGAACGGAGCCGTTACACTGAGCCCTGCCCAACTGGGCCAACCTCACTCTTCAAGAACACAAGTCTCACTGCCTACTTAGTTTATGGACTATAAAGACCTACATAGTATGACTTCTAGAGGAAAACGAAGTAATTTCAGTCCTATTTCAATCTATTAGAAGGTCCATCTATTTAATTTTCTTTCTTTTTTCTTTCTTTTTTTCTCTTTTACACTACTTTTCTTTTTCTTGAATATAGAAAGAGAAAAAAATCATTTTTATTTTCAATTTTTATTAAAAATATTTTTATTTTTTTTAGTATATTCTTTACTTTTGTGTAATTTTTTAAACATTCTATCTTACTTTCATCATTTTATTTTAGTCTACTTCAGTGTATTCACCTTCTCAAATGTTCAAGCAATTTCCTTTTTTTCTTATTTCTTTTTCTTTTTTCTTTTTTGATTCTTTTCTTTTTCTTGAATGCAGAAAGAGAAAAACTTCATTTTTTACATTCCATTTCTATAACAAATATTTTTCTTTAATTTTTTTTACTATTTTTTTGCTTTTATGTAAATTTTTTCAAATTCTATTTTACTTCCATCATTTTATTTTAGTCTACTAAAGTGCGTTCACTTTTTCAACTTTTCAAATGATCTTTTTCTCTTTTTCATTTCTTTTCTTTTTCTTGAATACAGAAAGAAAAAATCACTTTTATTTTTAATTTTTATTAAAACTATTTTTATTTAATTTTTTTCTACTATATTAATTTTGTGTAAATTTTTTCAAATTCTATTTTATTCCCATCATCTCATTTTAGTCTGCTTCAGTGTATTCATTTTTTCAAATTCCCAAACGATTTCCTTTTCTCCCCCCCTTTTTTTCTCTAATATGTCAAACCACTTTCAACACCCAGAAAAAAACACACCTAGGATCTAGCATAACTTATTAGATTTGTGTGTGTGTGTGTGTGTTTAATTTTTTAATTTTAACATTTTTTTAATTTTGTTTTTTTAATTTTAATTTTTCTACCTCATTAATTCCTTTTATCCCTTCAAAATGACAAAATGAAGGAATTCACCCCCCAAAAGAGAGCACGAAGAGATGACAGCCAGGGATTTAACCAACACAGACACAAGCAAAAAAAAAAAAAAAAAAAAAAAAAGAACGAAGAAATAACAGCCAGGCATTTAACCAACACAGATACAAGCAAGATGTCTGAACCAGAATTTAGAATCATGATAATAAGAATACTAGCTGGAGTTGAAAATAGATTAGAATCTCTTTCTGCAGAGATAAAAGAAGTAAAAAATAGTCATAATGAAATTAGAAACGTTATAACTGAGCTGCAATCACGGATGGATGCAGCAGTGGCAAGGACGGATGAGGCAGAACAGAGAATCAGTAATATAGAGGACAAACTTATACAGAATAATGAAGCAGAAAAAAAGAGGGAGATTAGGGCAAAAGAGCACAACTTAGGAATTAGAGAAATCATTGACTCATTAAAAAGGAACAACATCAGAATCATAGGGGTCCCAGAAGAGTAAGAGAGAGAAATAGGGGTAGAAGGGTTATGTGAAAAAATCATAGTGGAAAAGTTTCCTAACCTGGGGAAAGACACAGACATCAAAATCCAGGAAGCACAGAGAACCCCCATTAGATTCAACAAACACTGACCATCAAAAAGGCATAGCATAGTCAAATTCACAAAATACTCAAGCAAGGAGGGAATCATTAAAGCATCAAGGGAAAAAAAGTCCCTAAACTACAAGGGAAGACAGATCAGGTTTGCAGCAGACCTATCCACAGAAACTTGGCAGGCCAGAAAGGAATGGCAGGATATATTCAATGTGCTTAATTAGAAAAATTTGCAGCCAAGAACTCTTTATTCAGCAAAGCTGTCATTCAAAATAGAAGGAGAGATAAACAGTTTCCCAGACAAACAAAAATTAAAGGAGCTTGTGACCACTAAACCAGCCCTGCAAGAAATTTTAAGGGGGACTTTCTCTGAGGGGAGAAAATATGAATATATATATATATATATATATATATATATATGTGTGTGTGTGTGCACATTATTATTATATGCATATGTAAAGAAATACCAAAAGCAACAAAGATTAGAAAGGATCAGAGAACACCACCAGAAACTCCAACTCTACAAGAATCATAATGGCAATAAATTCATATCTTTCAGTACTTACTCTAAACATCAATGGGCTCAATGCTCCAATAATGCAATACAGTCTTATTAACTACAGGAAATACGACAAACTTTTGTATGTTGATTTTGTACCTGCAACTTTACTGAATTCGTTCATTAGTACTAATAGTTTTTTTTTTAATCTTTACATTTTTCTATGTATGTGATTATATCATCTGAAAGCAGATATAATCATCTGAAAACAGATATTATTTACTTTTTTCTTTCTTATTTAAATGTTTTTTCTTTCTTTTTCTTATTTATTTTCTCTGGCTAAAATCTCAGTACTATGTTGAATGGAATAGTCAAGAATGTGCATCCTTGCCCAGTACCAGATCTTAGAGTAAAGGCTTCTGTTTTCCTCCATTGGTTATGATTTTAGCTATGGGCTTCTCATATATAACCTTTATTGTGTTGAGGCAAGTTTCTTTTATACTTACTTTATTGAGAGTTATTATGGATGAATGTTGGAAAATATGCAAATCTTTTTTCTCTATCTATTGAGATGATAATATCTTCTCTTGTTCTGTTAATGCATTGACTGATCATTGACTGATTTGTTTACATTGAACCATCTTTTCATCCCGAGAATAAATTCCATTTGGTCATTATGTAAGATACTTTTAGTGTGCTGTTGAATTCAATTTGCTAGTATTTTATTGAGAGATTTTTTTTTAATCTCTATTCATCAGGTATATTGGTCTATAGGTTTTTTTTTTTTTTCTTGTGGTATCTGGCTTTACTATCATGGTGATATGATTTCATAAATTAATTTGGTGGTGTTACTTTTGATAGTAGATATTTTATTTCTTTGCTATGATGATTGATTTATTCAAGCTTCCTGATTGCATATCAATCAATAAATCAAGATTATTAATTTTCAAGGAAATTATTTATTATGTTTTCTAATTTATTGAAATTGAGTAACAGAAAATACTTTATAATAAAAGTGTAATTAATCTGTGGAGTTTCACCTCATACATTTACCTATGAATTATGCCTATTTTCATTCTACAATGGCAGATTTCTGCCAGTTGTGATAGAGACCACATGGCCCCAAAGCCTAAAATATTTACTGTCTGGCCATTTACAGAAAATGTTTGATGACCTCTGTTATAAAGGAATACATAGAAAATTCAATTTTTATTAGTTTATTGTATTTATCTTAGCTTGAAATTGTCTGGTAATCTGAACAAGTAATTGTATCACTACATATGATTATTTATTTCATTCTCTACACTATTATACCTTATTTCAGTTATTTTTCTAAATTAAACACTTGATTTCTTTATTAAAACTATCCCTTCATCTTTCCAATCCAATTACATACATCAGAAACCTCAATGTCCTTCTGGGTACATTCTCCTTCTACATATTCCAGCCAGTCTATTACTTATGAATTTATTAAACAAATTACATTGAGTCACAGTATGTTTTGGTGACTAAGAATAATATTGTGTAAAACTCTAATTCTTTATATCAAATATTTTTCAGTAGGTTAAATGGTTTTTATATTCCTAGCCAAACTCTAACTGGCACACCATTACATTCATTATATGATCCAAGATTTTGCACATTCCAGTTCCTCCTTACTTCTTCATCTTGTGTGTTTTCTTGCTTCTTCTAAGAACAATAGTTTTCTTTCAGTTTTGCTAGTACAGAAAGCTCTTTTCCACATTTAGACATTCATGGAAGATGTATCTTCTCCCTCAAAGGCCCAGTCTCCTCTACAATTCAGTCAAACTTCAGTATAAGCATTAGTTCATCAGAAATGAGTTTTTCTTCTTAATGCAAAATACATTTACTCTCTAGCTTTTGTTCTCTTGTGGAATATTGGTTTTTATCACAAAAATATGTCATTGTGAGATTTCATTTCATGTTTCTCTTCCCACTATTGTGTAGGCTCCATGAGGACAGGAGACAAATTCCTTAATGAATACCCAATACTAAACCTGAACTACATAAGCATCTTGCTCAAAATAGTCATTTGAATAATATTTTTATTAAATAATACTTATTTTGTGTAAAATAATCACAGAGGCATTGCTTACAATAGCAAAAGCCAATTATAAAACCCAAGTGAAAAATTAGGGAAAGGTAACGTTCACATATAGGATTGAATTCCAGTTATTCATTACGTATAAAGTTTTAGAGGAAATATTTAAAAACATTACTATTATCAACCAAGTGAAAATGTTATATTGTTTTGGTTCTTTTCTGCTGAGTACACTGCCCTCCCTATTGACAAAACCAAAATAAATGAGAAAATTCTCTCATAAGCTGTCCAGTCAATGAAATAAATTCCCAGTGTAATGTTTTGCTCTCCAAGGAAACCTAAAGTCACATGGCTAAGTATCTGAATAGTTTCGAAATGGTTTTAGACATGTACATACAATCCTGTTTATTGGGGATCATCAGCAAAGAGAACAGAATAAAGTAAAACCACTTGTTTTTCTGGAATAATGGACCACAGAGAGCTTGATGTGTGGAATAACTGTGGATACTACTGGAAAATTGTTCTAGGTAGAATCTCTTTACAAGCACCCTCTAGCTTTCCTGACGGGAATAAATGGGGAACATGATTACATTATTTAGGGTGTTTGGGGCTTAATTAATGGAAGTCTTGTATAAACTTCCTAAAATAATGAGAACATTTATTGTCTCAGTACTGGAAGTTATAGCAGATTTCTAAACTTATTGAATACATGACTTAATGAGGTCATCAGAGTCATTAATTTTATCTGCCTTTTGACTCTTGTCCTCAGGGTTGGCTTCATGCTAAGACTGGTTGCCCGCAGGGTTATAAGGTGACTGTCAGTAGCAATCGTTGTTACAGGCTAACTCCTATTCTTAGGTTCTTTCCAGAAGAGTAAGAAAGAACTTTCTCAGAAGTTTTCTCAGCAGATTTCTCAATTTTAATTCTGAATAAATCCCATGTCTGTATTCCAACCAATCACTGACAAGTAGGAAGATACATATTGTGACTGATTTAGGCTAAATTCAGCCTATTAAGTCTCTACTGAGTTATATAGGCTTCATAGAAAGCATTGGATACTTGGGGTAAATGGTTCAGTTTTTAGTAGGGAAATGGAAAGGGGGGATATGGAATGTGGATAGATGAACAACTATCCAATATTACAAGCTCTTTGGTTATCCAAGAGCTTATTTTACAAATATATTTTTTAAATATTCATGCTCACATAAAATATGTCTCAATTCCTCCTCAAATAGATAGAATCAAAAGTTAATTACTGTATTTAACCTCTAGTATAACATCTTTGGTTGGTGTTCAGTCCTCTTCATCAAGTCTAGATGTAGCTCCAAATGGTTCTATGATATCATACTACAGGATGAATTGTTTTCCTTAAAAGCACACAAATGCAAAATGGATAAAATGATAATTACTATAAAAACTTCCTTTTTTAGGGGACTCTTTGAGTGAAAAGGAAAGACTAAGAGTAAGGAAAGTAGGAAGCACAAAAGCAGTAAAAATAAGTATATCTATAAAAATCAGTCAAGTGATCCACAAAATTAAGGATATATAGTACACCTAAAACTTGGGGATGAGAGGAGTAAAAACTTAAGCAACCATCAACTTAATATAGACTGCTATGTGAAAAAGATGTTATATACAAACAGAATGGTAACCATAATTCAGAAATCAGTAATAGATATGCAAATATAATTTGATAAAGGAATCCAATTAAATCACTAAGCAAAGCCAACTAATCTTGAGAGAAGAGAGCAAGAGAAAAAAACAGAGAAAAACTTCAAAAATCACCACAAACCAGATTTAAAAAATGGCAATAAATACATACCTATCAACAATTACTATGGATGTAAATGGAATAAATGTTCTAATCAAAAGACATAAGGTGAAGGAATTGATTAAAAAACATGACCCATCTATATGCTGCCTACAAAAGACTCATTTCAGACCTAAAGAAGCATACAGATTGAAAGTGAAGGAATAGAGAATATTTACCATGGAAATGGATGTGAAAAGAAAGCCAGGATAGCAATACTTATAAGGCACAAAATACTTTAAAACAAAGATGATAACAAGAGATAAAGAAGGACACTATATAATAATAGGGGAAAAATCCAACAAGAAGATAAAATCATTGTAAATATTTATTCAGCAATATGAGAACACCCAAATACTTAAAGCAGTTAATAACAATCATAAAGGAAGTAATCAATAGCAATGCCATAATAGCTTAGGAATTTAACACCCAACTTACCTCAATGGATATATCATCCAAACAGAAAATCAACAAAGAAACAGTGTCTTTAAATGACACGTTGAACCAGACGGATTTGATGGATATATTCAAAATATTCTATATTAAAACAGCATAATATGCATTTTTTTCAAGTCTACATAGAAGATTCTTAAGAACAGACCACATATTAGGCCACAAAATAAGTTTTAACCATTTTAAAAAGATCAAAGTCATACCATGCATCTTTTCTGAACTACAATACTATGAAACTAGAAATTAACCAGAAAAAAACTCCAGAAATAGCATAAATACATGGAGGTTAAATAACATGCTAGTAAAAAATGAATGGGTCAACCAAGAAATCAAAGGAGAAATAAAAAAAATACACAGAGACACATGAAAATAAAAACACAACAGTCTAAAATATTCGGGATGCAGCAAAAGCTGTTTTAAGAGGGAAGTGTATAGCACTACAGACCTACTTCAAAAAGCAAGAAAAATCTTAATCAAACAGTAGAAGGAAGGATATTCCAGTGGAAGGAAGGAGATAATAAAAATTGGAACAGAAATAAATAAAATAGAAACTAAAAACAAACAAAAAACACAACAGAAATGATCAATGAAAACAGGAGCTGATTCTTTGAAAACATCAACAAAATCAATAAACCTTTAGTCAGACTCATCAAAATAAAAAGAGAGAGGGAGAGAGAGAACAGACATAACGGAAATGAATGAGGGGAAATTATAAATGATGTCACTGCAATTAAAAGAATTGTAAGAGAATATTATGAAAAATTATATGCTAACAAATTGGACTACCAAGAAGAAATAGATACATTCCTAGAAACATATAACCTCCTAAAACTAAATCAGGAAGAAATAGAAAAATTGAACAGACCAATTAACAGAGGTGAAATTGAATCAGTAATCAACAACCTCCCAACAAACAAAACTCCAAGACCAGATGGCTTCACAGGTGAATTCCACCAAACATTTAAAGAAAAGTTAATACCTATTCCTTTCAAACTATTCCAAAAAATAGAAGAGGAAAGAAAACTTCCAAATTTGTTCTATAAGGCTAGTATTACCCTGATACTAAAATCTAATAAAGATAGACACACAGACACACAGACACACACAGACACACACAGACACAGACACAGACACACACACACACACACACACACACAACAATGGGCCAATAACTCTGATGTCCATAGATGCAAAATTCCTCAAAAAAATGAGCAAACTCAATCCAACAATACATTTTAAAAAGATCATTCACAATAAGGGGGATTTATTCCAGAGATGCAAGCATGGTTCAGTATTCACAAATTAATCAATATGATGCATCACATCAATAAGAGAAAGGATTAAAACCATATGATAATTTCAATAGACTCAGAAGAAGCATGCAACAAAGTACAACATCCATTCATGGTGAAAATCCTTAACAAAGTAGGTTTACAGGAAACATACCTCAACATAATAAAGGCCTTATATAAAAAACCCACAGCTAATATCATATTCACTGGTGAAAAATTGAAACTTTTCTCACTAAGATCAGGAACAAGACAAGAATGTCTGCTTTCACCACTGTATTCAACATAGTACTGGAGGGGCGCCTGGGTGGCGCAGTCGGTTAAGCGTCCGACTTCAGCCAGGTCACGATCTCGCGGTCCGTGAGTTCGAGCCCCGCGTCGGGCTCTGGGCTGATGGCTCAGAGCCTGGAGCCTGTTTCCAATTCTGTGTCTCCCGCTCTCTCTGCCCCTCCCCCATTCATGCTCTGTCTCTCTCTGTCCCAAAAATAAATAAAAAACGTTGAAAAAAAAATTTAAAAAAAAAAAAAAAAAAAAAAAACAACAAAACATAGTACTGGAAATATTAGCCACAGCAATCAGAAAACAGAAAGAAATAAAAGGCATCCAAATTGGTAAGGAAGAAGTAAAACTTTCACTATTTGCAGATGACATGATACTATATATAGAAAACCCTAAAGACTCCACCAAAAAACTACTAGAACTAATAAAATGAATTCAGTAAGGCAGCAGGGTATAAAATCAATGTAAAGAAATCTAATGAATTTCTATAAACCAATAATGAAGCAACAGAAAGAAAAATTAAGAAAACAATCTCATTTATAACTGCACCAAAAACAATAAAATACCTAGGAATAAACTTAACCAAGGAGGTGAAAGACCTGTTCTCTGAAAACTATAAAAGCTGATGAAAGAAATTGAAGACGACACAAAAAAATGGAAAGATACTCCATGCTCATGGATCGAAAGAACAAATATTGTTAAAATGCTCATACTACCCAAAGCAATCTATAGATTTAATGCAATCTCTATCAAAATAGCAATAGCATTCTTCACAGAACTAGAATAAGCCATCCTAAAATTTGCGTAGAAGCACCAAAGACCCTGAATAGCCAAAACAATCTTGAAAAGAAAAAACAAAACTAGAGCTATCACAATTTCAGGTTTCAAGTTACAATAAAAAGCTATAGTAATCAAAACAATATGGTACTGGCACAAATATAGACACATAGATTAATGAAACAGGATAGATAGCACAGAAAAAAAAAAACCCAAAACTGTGTGGTCTATTAATCTTTGACAAAATAGGGAAGAATATGCAATGGGAAAAGAGAGTCTCTTCAACAAATTGTGCTGGGTAAACTAGACAGCTATGTGCAAAAGAATGAAACTAGAACTCTTTCTTATACCATAAACAAAAACAAACTCAAAATGGATTAAGAACTCAAATGTGAGACCAGAAACCATAAAAATCCTAGAAGATCACAATTGGTAATTGCTCTGACATCAACCATAACAACATTTTTCTAGATATATCTTCTAAGCCAAGAGAAATAAAAGCAAAAATAAACTTTTGGGACTACATCAGAATAAAAATCAAAGGAAAAAATCAGCAAAACTAAAAGAAAACCTACTGAATGGGAGAAGATATTTACAAATGCCATATCCAATAAAGGATTAGTATCTAAAATATATAAATAACTGATACAACTCAACACACACAAAAAACAAATAATCGAAAAAATGGGCAGAAGGCATGAGAGATGAACAGACATCTCTCCAAAGAGGACATACTATGGCCAATAAGCACATGGAAAGATGCTCATCACTCAGCATTAAGTAAATGCAAATCAAAACTTCAATAAGATATCACCTCACACCTGTATGAATGGCTAAAATCAAAAACATACGAAACAAATGTTAGTGAGGATGTGGAGGAAAAAGAACCCTCATGGACTTTTGGTGAAAATGCAAATTGGTTCAGTCACTTTGGAAAATAGTGTGGAGGCTCTTCAAAAAATCAAAATAGAATTTACATACAATTTAGTAACCACACTATTGGGGATTTATCCAAAAATATGAAAATACAAATTCAAAAGGATTATATTCACCCCTATGTTTATTGCAGTAGTATTTACCATAGTCAAATTATGGAAGCAGCCCATGCATCCATTGATGAATGGATAAAGAAGGTGTAATATATATATATTAGCCACAGCTAATATAATATGATGTAATATATATATATAGAATAGAATATTATTCAGCCTTAAAAAATAAATTCATACCATTTGCTACAACATGGATGGAGCTAGAGAGTATAATGCAAAGCAAAATAAGTCAGAGAAAGAGTAATACCATTTGATTTCACTCATATGTGAAATTTAAGAAACAAAACAAATGAACAAGGGAAAAAATAAACCAAAAAACAGACTCGTCTATAGAGAACAAAAGGATGGTTACCAGAGTAAATGGGGGGGGGGGTGTGAAATGGCGAGGATTAAGAATACACTTATCAGGATGAGCACTGAGTAATGAACAGAATTGTTAAATCACTATCTTGTGCACCTGGAACTAATATAGCACTGCACGTTAACTGTATTAGAATTAAAACAAAACACTTAATAGAAAACTATCTTTTGTTATGGTGGGCAATGGAAAAATGTGTGGTTGTCTACAATATACTTTCCTTTTTAGACAGGGATACAGAAAGTTCCTGCTTTGTCACAGGAGTGGCTTTCTTTTACTTTGTATTTTCTTCTCTTTCCTTCTCTTTCTTTCTTTCTTTCTTTCTTTGAAGCTGTTAGATTCTAGTCTAATTTAGGTTCTTGATAGTCCTTTTAATATCTAACATTCTATTATATAAATATTGGGGAATGGAGGCATGGGAATGTCAATTTAGTTTTCCAGTTCGGAATGGGGCAGACGGAAAATGCTAAAACTATTTCTTGACAATTTATTCCAAAAGAGAAGTCCTCTGCTTTCATCTTTCAGGCACCTTGGTTTTATCCACTGACCTTGAATTTCTGCATATCTTTCTTATTCTATTCTTTACTTAATATGCTTCTATTTTATCACCTTTTCTCCTTCATCTTCTTAGAGCAATTCAGCCTAGTCTTTTTAATATCCTCTTCATTTGGAGTCTTCTCCTAGAGTATTATTTGTTATTACAATCCTTTTGGGCTCAGGTCATGATCCAAGGGTCGTGGGATTAAGCCCACATTGGGCTCTGCATTGAGCATGGAGCCTGCTTGGGATTCTCTCTCTCTCTCTCTCTGCCCCTCTCATCCACTCACACACTCTCTCTAAGTTATAAATAATAATAATAAATTATTAAATATCTTTTTTTTAAGAGAGTGAACAAAAAAGAGTGGAGGAGGGGCAGAGGGAGAGAGAGAATCTCAAACAGGCTCCATGGTCAGTGTGGAGCCTAATGAGGGGCTCAATCTCACAGGTTATGATCTTGAGATCATAACCTGAGCTAAAATCAAGATTCAGACACTTAACTGACCGAGCCACCCAGAAACCCCAACAAATAGCTCTTATATCAAGGTATTTTTTATACCTTTATTAAAATAAAATGTATGACATGAAACTTACTGATGGATTGACATATTTCATAGTGAATACCAGGTTTATTATTTATTCTGAGATTAATTAAAATACTATTTAAATATTTTTTATGATATGGATGTACTTTTTTGTTTTTTATTTTCATTTAAGTTTTTATTTAAATTCCAGTTAACATACAGTGTAATAGTAGCTCCAGGTGTACAATATAGTGCATTTTTTTTCTTTTGAAGACAGAACAACACTGTGATCATTCATCAATAAATGATGTAAATTTGAGTTTTCATATTTTTCATAAGATCTGAAAGTCTATGTCTAGGGGTAAAGCAGTACAGTTACACAATAACTTAGGGAACTATTTTTTTTCTTTGTGCTAGTTTATCTCATTTTTAAAGGCTACATTTTAAATCACAATTACAGCTCGTGTAGTAGATAGATAGTGATTACAGACGGATAGATGATAGAAAAAGAAATGGGGAGAAAGGGAGAAAGGAAAAAAGGAAGGGGGGAGATAGAGGGAGGGAGAAAAGAATGAGAGAAAAGGAAGGAGGAGAAAGGGAGAGAAGGAGGAGAAAGTTAAGGAAAAAGAAATGGGATAGTAGAGGAAGGGAGGAAGAAAGCTAAAAAAGAAGGTAGGAAGAAAGAAAGGATGGAAGAAACGGAGCAAGGAAAGGGAAAGAAAAGGAAAGAGAATTTATTATAGATCATCTCTTGCTGAGCATCCTAATTATAAATATTCACAGTCTACAATACTTCATCTCATACTCATTTAATGGAAAAACTTTGAAAAAAATAATAGAATACCTTTTGCTTAAATGCCTCACCCTAGATAATTTCAAAAAATTGCAAACAAATGTGAGAGTTAAATGTAACGTAAGACTTACATTTTTAATATATGGACGTATTAATGCTATAGAATTTTTGTTTCCATTAGCACTGTTAACATTTAGTGGATAAAATGTAAAATTTCTTGAACGTTCAGTATTCTTGAAATGTCATTCATATCTCCACTTCGCAATGGCCTATTTATGTACTTATTTAACAGTCCTGGATGGTCCTAAGACTCTGAACTGTGGGTAAAACATTTCGAAATCTTTAGGGGTGTGTTTGGAGGGTAATGGCATGCAAAACTTCACTCCTGATCAGGATGTGACTGAAGACAGCCTTTTGCATATTCCCCAATAAATTCAGGTGATTGTAGAAATAGTGTCCCTGTTACACGTGTGCTCAATCACACTGTAGTTTATAACAACTAAGGTAAACTCTTTTTGAAGTACACAGACATGAGAATCAGGAAAGAGAGTAAGGAGAACACATGGTCTGGAATAGCCTGGAAGCTCTACCCTGAACATATATGTTCAACAAGCTCAATGTGTTCCTATTTAAGGGGGGAGGGGCATAGTCTTAACATACAGGTTGTTTTTCTTATGACTTTCAAGTGGTATTATCTATAAAGTCTTATGATAGTGCTGGTCACAAAATGTGCATTCAAGAAAGGTAGGTTATTATATTAACAGTGGTACACAGCTATTGATAACGTGAAATTTATATTCCTGATGCATTTTACTGTAGAAATTTTGAACTATGAGTATATTTCAAAAGAAACTGTTATTTTCTCAATTGTTTTGAGCTGGAAACAACAGGAACCTTCAAATGATCCTTTTTCTGGCAAGGGTAGAGAGGCAGTCTCCAAGGTAACTAAATCCCAAACCATATCAGAGTTTAGAAATAAAAATCTATACTTTAAATTTCACTAAGAAGCACAAAGGTCATCAGTAACACTTTGCAGTTCAGTAGCACTATGTTTTGTGCAGTCAATCCTCTATTCACCCAGTCTTCAAGGTTAATAACCAATTATTACTAATTTCATACTATCGGCAATGCTAGTCAATTTAAGTAAAATTCAAGTCCTTTAGCATTGTTTTCTGTTTATATTTGGAAGTTTGGGTGTCTTAAATTAACAATTTTCCCCACTGAATTTTGCATTCATTGGTATATGAATAAACCTACATTGACCATTATAAAATAGAATGCTATTTGATAATATTTACCCCTATATTAAGACATAGGTTGGTTAGAATTATGTTTAAACTATTCAGAATACAATTTCCTGTTGGGTGAAGTAGTTGTATTTGCTGTTTCTTTTGGTTATTTGATAACATATTCAGATGAAGTAAATGCAGAATTCTGTTAAGAATATGAAGGGGTACCTGGCTGGCTCAGTCAGAAGACCATATGACTCTTGATTTTGGGGTCAGGTCAGGAGTTCGAGCCCTACATGGGTGTAAAAATTACTAAAACATAAACAATCAATAAACTTTTAAAAACCCATAAATTTTTCTTTATTCCTTTCTATAATATCTGATATCAAGTTTTAATGCCAATGTGTTATTTCCACAATTCCAGCATGGGATTTGGACTATAAATGCTCATTGCATATTATAATGTAAGAGAAATTTTGTGTGTTTCCCTAGAAGTTTGAAATCCACTATATCCAATGATTTCTGCATGCCAGTGAGCCTCCAAATTATTCATATAATACTGAATGTATACTTTTTTTTCTAACTTCACAGAAATGTCTTTTTTTATAATTAAACAAAATACAAATGCACCTTTCAACTAAACAATTGCCCAAGCATATTTTCCACTAATAACCAACATACCAACTGTAGAGCAATGTGCTAAAATCAAGTATGAGTCATTGTTTTTGTTTATAATACGAAAAGATTCTGATTATAAATTTAATGTTAGTCTAACATCATCAAGTGAGGTCACGACATTACTTGTAACATATATCATTGACAATAAGTACTTTTGACAAAGATTTAAATATATAAAATATCAGCTTTGGAAGACTGAGGGACCCGAATTTTCTTTCCTGCATATATTGAGTAAAATATATACTTGCTTAAAACTATCTTTATAAATAATTTGATAAAGCAAATGGAGAAAGAACAGCCATGATTTGAGCTTTTACAAAATACAAAGTGTGCTATAATCAACTAAGCTATTAGTGTTGTCGTTGACTATGGAATTCAGGGGAAAACAAAAGACTCCTTTGTCTCTTTAATTACAGTATTGGCAATAATCAGAATGTGAAGTTTCATGAGAATTTATCTACGGTCATGATAGATACATAAATAGATACTGTGAAATTGATAAAGCCTTTGTTCATTGATCAAGTTTTAGTTTTGCTCTTTCTTTACATTTGTGAACATTTTATAGAAAGGAAATAATGAAGCAAATGTTCCCCTTGATTTAATAAAGTTTTCATGGTTGATCAAACTATCATTTGGATTTAGTCCATGAATACTCAAGAATCTCCTATTTTTTTTTTATTAAACAAGAATGCATCCATAAAGAAAGAAATCAGGTCAAATGTTTATCTTCAGTTACTTAGTGCATAACAAATACATGAATAAATAGGTATAGATAGTTCCTGGACCAATGAAAGCCTGACAGGCAGTGATAGCTGGAATATAGTAAGACAGGTCTAAACAGCTGATATCTAAGTGATGAAAATGGTTACTTTTATTTACTTTTTTTTTTTTTTTTTTTTTTTTTAGAAACAATTTTTTCAACGTTTATTTATTTTTGGGACAGAGAGAGACAGAGCGTGAACGGGGAAGGCGCAGAGAGAGAGGGAGACACAGAATCGGAAACAGGCTCCAGGCTCTGAGCCATCAGCCCAGAGCCCGACGCGGGGCTCGAACTCACGGACCGCGAGATCGTGACCTGGCTGAAGTCAGACGCTTAACCGACTGCGCCACCCAGGCGCCCCACTTTTATTTACTTTTAAATATAATGCAGCCCTGAGGTAAAAATACTATCCCTCACTAGTCTTACCTTACTTTGTGTGTGTGTGTATAATATTTTGCCTTTTAACCTCTTATTTTTTATTTGTTTATTTTTGAGATAGAGAATGAGAGAGTGAGCACGGGAGGGGCAGAGAGAGGGAGAGCCAGAATCCCAAGCAAGCTCCATGCTGTCAGCGCAGAACCCAATGGCAGACACGGGGCTCGAACACACAAACCATGAGATTGTGACTTGAACCAAGATCAAGAGTCGGATGCTTAACTGACTGAGCCACCCAGATGCCCCTCTTTCTGTCTTCTTAAAGAGTTAGGATGGTTTGTATGTATAGGGCAGAAAGATTACAGAAAGTCAATCATTTCGGAACTCAAAGCCTCTTTTTTTCTTATTATATTATAATAATTATGATAAATATTAATAAAATCATCACCCTTTAAAAATTTACATACGAAAGAGTTTTTAACAAATATTTAGAGAAAAAATAAGTGCGTATCATATAAACTATTTCAGAACATGGGAAATACAATATGTTTGCCAGCTCATCTTATGAGGATATCATATGCATGATACCCAAACAAGACAAAATTACACACACACACACATACACACACATCTTGCAGGTCAATTTCTCTTGTAAAAACAGATTGAAAGAGTCTACATAAAACATTAAAAAATAAATTCCAACAGCATTGAAAAAAATTAATTCAATAGAACTAAGTAGGGTTAATCCTAGGAATCTGAGGCTAATTAGTATCAATACAATTCCACAGATTAACAGATTAAAACATAAAATCACCAAGCAACCTTAAAAGATAACACAAAAACATTTGCAAAATATGCTAGCAATTCTTTACAAAATAAAATCAGTAAATAGGGCTTGAAGTATATATTAATTTTAATAAAATGTATCTATTTCCAGTAGAAACATTGCACTTAACGTTAAAACTTTTTTTAAATTTTTTAAATTTAAAGTCCTAGTTGGAAGAATAAGAAAAGTAACAACAAAAAAAGTATAATATACAGAGACATTTAATGATATTACTTACAGAGTTATGCTTGTCCTATGTTATCAACTACCAAAAAAGAAAAAAGAAAAAAAAAAACTACACCAAATTAGATTTAAAGTTCATCATGATAACATATTCAAGATGAAAATTTAGAATTCTTAGTTTGCCTATATACCAGCAAAATCTATTCCAATGAAAATATTTTAAAGTGCATATTGCATGTTATCAACAATTATAAAATAGGAATAATCAAATAGTATTGGTGCATTAAATACCAAAAGACATACATAAAAATACACAGAGACATAAAATGTTCCTGTATTGAACAAATCAATATTAAACAAATAACAATAATTATACAAATAACAAAAAGTTTTATTTTGTGTGTGTGTGTTTATTTTTGAGAGAGAGACAGAGACAGAGACAGAGCATGAGTGGGGAAAGGGCAGAGAGAGAAGGAGAAAGAATTTGAAGCAGGGTCCAGGCTCTAAACTGTCAGAACAGAACCTGACGTGTGGCTTGAGCTCATGAGCCATGAGATCATGATCTGAGCTAAAGTCAGATGCCCAAATGACTGAGCCACCCAGGCACCCCACGTAACAAAAAGTTTTAGAAAAATATTCAACATAATTGAAATTGTTAAGGATTTTGTAATTAATCAACTGGATAATAAATTTCCTTTGGAGGCAAAAATGATGAGGAAATATTCTTTATTAAAAACATGACAAAAATTGGGGCACTTGGGGGGCTCAGTCATTTCTCTTGATTCGATTCTTGATTTGGCTCAGGTCATGATCTCACTGTTCATAAGACTGAGCCTGAGCTGACAGCATTGCAGCCTGCTTGTGACTGTCCCTCTCCCTTTCTCCCTACCCCACTCACTCGCTCTTGCTCTCTCTGTCTCAAAACAAATAGACATTTAAAAAACTAAAAATATGACAAAAATAAAAGAAAATGTTGAAAGTTTCAACATTAGATGAAAAATAAAGTAGTAAGGTAAATTGATGTGAATAATACAGTACTGGTTGGAACAGTATGTAGTCTAGACACATTTAATGGATATTTGGAATTCAGAAGAATAGGGAAAGATGTAATAGTCAATAAAATATTTTTAAAAAATGGCTAACCATTGAAAAAACAAAACAGAAATAATTTTCGATGTAATATGTTAATAAGAATCAGAAAAACTAATTTTACATGGATAATACAATTCAAGTAAGTAGCATCATGTAAAGGTAAACATCAATTGACACCATATATTTTGAGTCAGGGTGAGGAAGTCTTTCCAAAGCAAAACAGAAAATCCATGTTATTAATTAATATATATGATACCATAAAGTATTGAAAATAGATAAGACAGTGTATAATAGGCATAATCTTAAAAACTAGAATAAAGTATTTTAGAATATTAATACAAAAAATTAAACTGTCCCATTAAAATGAACAAATGATAAGGTCAAAAGAAATGCATAGTAAATAAAAATAATTTTCCCCAAGAGGAGTGGGATAGGGCAGAATATATGAGGGAATGGTTATCAACAGATAATGTTATAAATAGGCACAAACTCTTGATGTGGAATAATTATATTTTCTGAAATTTAAAATGCACTTATCGTTCAGTATAATTTCAGTGCTAAAAACCTGTTACATGCGTATGCATATGAAAAAAGATATAAACAGTATGTCTATTGCAATTTTATTTATTTTTTAATATAATTTATTGTCAAATTGGCTTCCATGCAACACCCAGTGCTCATCCCAACAAGCACCCTCCTCAATGCCCATCACTCACTTTCCCCTTTCCTCCACCATCTATCAACCCTCAGTTTGTTCTCAGTATTTAAGAGTCTCTAATGGTTTGCCTCCCTCCCTCTCCGTCTCTGTAACTTTTTTTTTTTCTGCTTCCCTTCCTCCATGGTCTTCTGTTAAGTTACTCAAGATCTACATATGAGTGAAAACATGTGGTATCTGTCTTTCTCTGACTGACTTATTTCACTTAGCATAATACCCTCCAGTTCTATCCACATTGCTGCAAATGGCCAGATTTCATTCTTTCTCATTGCCAAGTAGTATTCCATTGTATATATAAACCACATCTTCTTTATCTATTTATCAGTTGATGGACATTTAGGCTCTTCTTATAATTTGGCTATTGTTGAAAGTGCTGCTATAAACATTGGGGTACAAGTGGCCCTATGCATCAGCACTCCTCTATCCCTTGGGTAAATTCCTAGCAGTGTTATTGCTGGGTCATGCAGTTTTATTTTAAAATGACTAAAAGAAGGGGCACACCTGGGTGGCATAGTCAATTAAACCTCTGACTTCGGCTAAGATATGATCTCGCAGTTCACGAGTTCCAGCCCCGCGTCAGGCTCTGTGCTGACAGCTCAGAGCCTGGAGCCTGCTTTAGATTCTGTACCTCCCTCTCTCTTTGCCCCTCCTCCTGCTTGCACTCTGTCTCTCTCTCAAAAAGAAATAAACATTAAAAAAATTGTTTTTCCAAAGACCAAAAGGAGAATCAACCTTATCTATGAATATGGGAACAGTTAAATATGGTCGAAAATACAGTAATCGTTTCATATATTCTGATATGATATCTTCAAGACATAAGAGCAAGTTTGAAATAAAAAAAGAAAACATTCCATATAATTTAATTATATTAATGTAACAAGTGGACTATATATGTCATATATATTTAGTGTCCTTACCATAGAAAATGTCAGGAATGACACCAAGCAAACCATGAAGACGGGTTACCCCTGGAAAAAAGTATGCAGGATATTCTAATTTATCTACTTTTGCATTATCAGTATATTTACAATAAAGCAATATTTATACACTAATTACATTTTATTGATGTATAATTGACCTGCAATATTCTATTGGTTTCATGTGTGCAGTGTAGCGATTCGACATTTGTATACCATGAGAACTGCTCACCACCTAAGTGTAGTTACCATCTATCACCATACAAAGGAAATACATTATTATTGACTGGACTTCCGTCATCATAATTGATTTATTTTATAACTGGAGATGTGTACCTTCTTGATCACATTCATCCATTTTGCCCACCTGTCACTCCCCTTCCTCTCTAACAACCACTGCTCTAATCTCTGTGTCTGTGAATCTGGATTTTGTTTTGTTATGAATCTATCCTTGGATTAACTCTAACCATCAATTAACTAGGATTCGGACCTAGCTCGATTGGCCAAGCTTCCTGAATTAACATTGGAAGATGACAGTGCACTATTTTGGACAATAATTATTGGAACAGTATTTTTAAAACTCACATGGAAATTGTCACTTTTTAACATAAAGATTTGCAAGAATGCTATTAATGAAATTAATGGAAATCCTTCTAGGAGTTTACTAGGAGGAAACATTTTTCTAATTTGAACATAACTGATAGATAGATTTCTCCTGAATAAAACCTTATGGATGTGGTTAATAACAACTGGTTATTATTACTTATTCACATTATTTTTTATAAATGTTAGAGTTCTGCAGAAGAATAATATTTAATAAGATGAAAGATTTTAGTATGCGTTTTTTCATGGCCCTGACTTTGTGCATTAACTTTTATGCATTTTAATTACATAAGCAATTATGATTATTATAGAAAAATTTGTATTCTACCAAGAGTAAGAAAAAAGTTTGAAATGTATAATCCTAACAAAGGCAAGTATATTGATACGTTGTTTTATTTGCCTTTAATTTGGGTAGTGTATATTTACTATTAAATGTGTATATCCACAAGCCTACTAAATATCACATTCATATGTTGCATATACACAAACATATATAAGAAACATAAAAACATACTCATTTTCGGAAAGTTGCTATCATTACATATATTTTTTGTGTACCCTGAGGTTTTGTTCTTTTTTTAACTTTGCAATTAACTTTTTTCTTGTTTCCACTAACATATTTTTTTACTATTATAAGTTTGGTATAATTCCTCCTGAGTTATTGTGTACTTAAAGTAAATGGAGGGGGTGCCTGGGTGGCTCAGTTGGTTAAGCATCCAACTTCGGCTCAGGTCATGATAGAGAAGTTCCTGAGTTCAAGCCACCATTGGGCTCTGTGCTGACAATTCAGAGCCTGGAGTCTGCTTCGGAATCTGTGACTCCCTCGCTCTCTGCCCCTCCCCCATTCATGCTCTGTCTCTCTCTGTCTCTCAAAAAATAATTGTTAAAAAATAAATAAGTTAAAAAAAGATGAAGTGAATGGGATTTTTCACAGTTTCAAATAAGGCTATAATGTGAATAATTTAAACTACATCTTCATGAAGTTTAAAAATCAAGCTTCAAAACATCAATCAATTTGATGAAAAAGCATTAAATATCTTTTATGCTCGTTGCTAATTCTTAAGGGTTTTATATTTTTGTTAAGCTTATGAATGGATTAGGTTTATCTGATATATTCTTTAACTGGTCACGGTGGTATTAAAGAAGCTCTTGACGATTATAATAAGCAATTCCCTGAACTCTGATTTGTAAGAATAACTGCATTCTTTTCTCCTAACTGATCATCTCAAGTTTTTAGATACCACCAAAAAATGTAGGAAATAATACTTGACTTCTCTTTCCTTAGCACCTCTATTTCTATTCCTGTTACCACTATGGCTTAAATATTCAAACAGTCTTTAAGGAAAGCAGGAGAGTCACAGGTCATACCACTTTGTTCTTTAATGAGAGAGCCTCTCCTGTGTCCCTCTCTTGTAGAAACTTCAGTTTTATGCTCCCCACCATACCAACGATGTCATTAACAAGATTTTTATAAACTTAGTGACTTTGTAAGAAATATTTTGTCATAGACTGATTGCCAATTTTTTTCTTACTGAATCTGTTGTACGTTCTAATATTGAAGTGTATTTGCACTCCTAAAATATATTTACTTAATCAGGAGTGTAATTACACTATACGGAACTGAAATTGATTGTTATTTTGAATTTTACTTTTAGCGGTGGGATTTGGCAAGAGTTTTCTTTATGCGCTTCATTTGTGTCAAAATTATAACAGGTCCTTGAAATGGAAGAATATGGACAACATTTTATAATACAAATCATTTTATTATTGTTGGAAATGTAATAATATATGTCCTCACTACAGTTCTAAATTCTCTAAAGTTCTGACATCAAAATATATCTGGAGCCAAGGGTTTTGAGTACAAGATTGTGATATCCTTGAACTCATTACTTCTTTTTGTGTCCCTCTGCCTCCTTTTTCTTTTTTTTTTTTTAATTTCTTTTTAATTTTTTAACGTTTATTCATTTTTTGATAGAGACAGAGCATGAGTGGGGGAGAGGCAGAGAGAGAGAGAGAGAGAGAGAGAGAGAGAGAGAGAGAGAGAATCCAAAGCAAACCCCAGGCTCTGAACTGACAGCACAGAGCCAGACGCGGGCTCGAACCCACGAACCTTTAGATCATGACCTGAGCTGAAGTCGCACACTTAACCGACTGAGCCACCCAGGTGCCCCCTCTGCCTCCTTTTTTGAACTTTTTGATTGTATTTGCCAGTTTCAGCTTTATTTTATATATTTTATATGTATTTATCAAAATTCCTGTTTCTAATTCATTTGATTTACTTTTGTATACTGTTTGTCCTTTTTCCCCTGGGGTTATCAATTCTTTTTAAACTTTTAAAGTTTTAACTATATTCTGGTACTGTTTTAATTTCCCATTCTGAATTCTAACTCCACTCTTGTTGCATATTTATTATATCTTACTAACTTGTGAAATTGTGGAAGTTAGTGTAAATAATTTGAAATGGAAAAATGGGAAAATGGGAAAATAAATATAATTTTGCATGTATTTTGAGTGTTTACAGAAAAATTATTTCATTCTGTTTCACAATCATTTTATATTTCAGCATATTCCATAATAAACATTACTGTCCTCACGCTATGCTTATTTTATACATAATTTTATTTAAATCTATTCATAATTTAGAAGCTATGTAGAATATATCAAATTATATTCTCATGTCTAATGAAAATAGTTGCCGCCCCTCTCTCTCCATTAAGAATTAAAATCTAGCCTTCCTTATTATGAAACGCTTTTAAGAATTAGTTTTAATAATGCACAAATTTATTTTATTCATAAAATCCTATATGTAGTTAGATTTGTAAAATCTAAGTGTCTTGATAATATTTACAAAAGTTGGAAATTGTGCAAAGTAACAAAATTATTCCCCAAGGAGACATAACAGGCCAGACACCTTTGTTTATCTTAAGTTTTATTAAATAAGGTGTAGCTTACTACTAAAAAAAAATGCTCAATTAAAATGGACAATACATAAAATATAACGTTTAATCAAAATAATTTCTTCATAGACCTGTTTAGCGATTTTTGTCTCTTTCCTTTCAATATATCTAGTAAATACTTCTCAGTAAACTTGTAAAAATATCTTATGTCGTCTGTGTTAATATGGCACTGAATCTCCAGTGTACTGATTGAATAAATATGGTGTTTATAGGTAGACAGCAAAATTCTGAGCTTTCATTTTCATATATAGCAATGGAAATAAAAGGTGTTTGATAGTAAATAAATAATTTTCAGCAATAATAAATATAACAACAGAAAAAAAGGAGTAATAAAAATGTTATGGTTTGGGCCCAATTTTCATTTTGTATATACTGGTGTGTTATTTTTTGTCAAGTGCCAGAAACTTTCTGACAATTATTTACCATAATATACTCAAGGGAAATTTTCCAGGCATAAGTGCATCAAGAAAAACTCCAGGCCATACTTGGTAATAGATCAGCAAGCCACATAAAAACATGGAGAACCATAAAACATATTCTGAACCAAAAGAATCTATACATGAACCAAAATAAACTCAAAATTTTATATTTTATCAGAAACCTATAACATGAAAATGTAAGCCCACTATTTCTCATCAGTGCCTAGAATTCCATACACATAGTAACATCAATAAATATTTGATGGATGAATGAATAAATACCAAGCCGTAGCTATAGTTGCAGTTATTGAGGCTTTAGGAGATTAAATAACTAAACAGAATAATGATAGATTAAAGATAGATTGATGATAGACACAGGACAAGGTAATTTAATTAAAATGTGTTCCAAAATTCTCAAATTATATGCAGTTCTTTATAAAGTTCCACATTACAGAAATATCTTTGAACGGCTTTAAGAAAACTTATGGGAATTGACTAGATCACACATTTGCTGAGGAACAGTCTTACTGAATTGTGTCTGGATAGGTATTGTTTCCAGGGCTGTACATTCAGAATAATCTGTTCTTGAACCATAACTATAGGCAATAGGTTATGTAGAATGAGAGATGTTTATTTTTCCTACTCATGATGAATTAATATTAGTAAAGTTTAATTATTTAAAATGCTCTATAAGGGGCACCTGAGTGGCTCAGTCAGTTGAGCCTCTGACTCTTGACTTTGATCCAAGTGTCATGATTCAAGGGTCATGGGATGGAGTCCCGTGTCAGGCTCTGCACTGAGCATGGAGCCTGCTTAAGATTCTCTCTCCCAGGGGAGCCTGGGTGGCTCAGTCAGTTAAGTATTGGACTCTTGATTTCAGCTCAGGTCATGATCTCACAGTTTCATGAGTTCAAGCCCCACTTCTGGCTCTGTGCAGCTCCTATAGAACCTGCTTGGGATTCTCTCTCTCTGCCCCTCCCCTGCTTATGTTCTGTCTCTCTCATATTAAACTTAAAAAGGAAAAAAAGATTCTCTTTCTCTTCCCTGCATGTGTACTCTCTCTCTAAAATATTTTTTTAAAAATGCTCTGTAAAAATATCAAATCAGAACTTTTACAGTTGTATTGTCTATCTTCAAGTCATATACATTTTATGCTAGTAGTCTAGGAGCCAGAGTGCTTCCCCTTACCAGAAAAAAAAAATTAATAAATAAAAAATAGGAGTATAAGTGTATGTGTGTGTGAAATAAATGATCAAATATCATTTACTTCCAAAATAGGAAGTTAAATACAAGAAATTATATAGTTGTGGCTTTGTCAATTTATTGATAATTATATCAAAATTTGTTATTTATTTTGATGTTATATAGTCAGGCGTACGTAGATTACTATTTTATTTGATTGCCCTGATAAACTGCTCTGTTAGTAGGTCACAATCTACTTCATCACTAATATCTGACTTCAGGTTTGAGGGTTGTTGTTGTTGTTGTTGTTTATAATATTTTTCTTCTTTTTAAATTACCTGACAAGTACAACGTTAAAATTTTTTTTAATGTTTATTTATTTTTGACACAGAGAGAGAGAAAGACAGAGCATGAGTGGGATAAGGGCAGAGAGAGAGAGGGAGACCCAGAATTTGAAGCAGGCTCCAGAATCCAAGCTGTCAGTGCAGAGCCCGACGCAGGGCCCGAACTCACGGACTGCGAGATCATGACCTGAGCTGAAGACGGATCCTCAACCGACTGAGCCACCCAGGTGCCCCTGCCAGGTACTACTTTAACTGTTTGAGGTAATTTTAGAATTAGAGTCAGGCTGAGGTAATTCTAGAATTAGAGGCAGGATGGCATTGCCTATCAGAGACAGTGATCACAAAAGAGACATTATACCTCAGGGGCTTTAGTAATGTTCTCTCTCTTCATCTGAATAGTGTTTGAGATATTCGAATTCATTGAAATTTCACTGAGTGAAATTTCATTTATTCAGTGAACATTCATTGAGCTGAACACTGACAATTTTTGTACTGCCACTAATTTTACTAACGTAAAAAATATGTGTTAATCATTTTCTGATGTTTTTAAATGGATGTTATTTTGGGGCGCCTGGGTGGCGCAGTCCGTTAAGCGTCCGACTTCAGCCAGGTCACGATCTCGCGGTCCGTGAGTTCGAGCCCCGCGTCAGGCTCTGGGCTGATGGCTCAGAGCCTGGAGCCTGTTTCCGATAATGTATCTCCCTCTCTCTCTGCCCCTCCCCTGTTCATGCTCTGTCTCTCTCTGTCCCAAAAATAAATAAACGTTGAAAAAAAATTTTTTAAATGGATGTTATTTCTTTTTACTCTCCATGTTACCAAATAGGTATATCCAATTGCTCTTTAGCACTGAGTTTTGGGTAACTGGGGACAAAAGCACCTATGGGTGATGAAGGATGCTAGTCCAGGAGATAGTGAGGCCCAGAGCCTTACAATCTTATATTATGGTTGGATACCTTACAGCTGATCCAATAGGGACAAATGGTCAATATCCTTAAAATTAGCCTTAATGTCATCCGAGATGAAGCAAATAAAAGATTTCGAAGGGTCATTTGATTCATCTGGTTGGCTACTTTGGTTCTACTGTTAGATTCTAGAGTTATCGCTCCCTTTTGGGAGAAAGGAATTCTGGCATATTTCTCCAAGAAATCTCTACCTGATAAACAAACAGGAGTGGAGGAACTAAGACTTGTAGTGCTCTGAGTCAAGAGCTGTTTAGCTATTCATTCCCAGTGTGGAGAATTGCTTTTCGGAGCCAGAGAAGAGGGAGTAGTGGAAACAGCCCCTGTAGGTCTTTGAAGCCAGTAACTAAGCTAAGGCTCGTTTAGAGGACTGAAGATTCCTACAGCACTAAGTTTGCAACAATCTATGACCCAGTGTCCTGGCTTTTGCAATGGTGGCAGAGAACGGGTTGGGTGGAGAGTGTTTTGCTTAAGGGCCTCCATTTGTTGGAGTTAAGAATTGGAGGATTTTAGCAGTCTTTTTAGTTCAATCATCTATGGTATGGGGGAACTTATTTGGTAACTAAAGAGGAGCAGACATAGATTTTTTATTCTACCCTGATCCTCTTAAATAGTAGAGAAAGATCCCAGTTCAGTCTATTAATTACTATAGAGTTAAAGGCCACATGAGTGGATTCAACATCCAGAGGAAGGCCAGAATTTTCCTAAAAAACAATTTGGAAGCATGCACAGGTTTCCTGAGTTTCCAAGTACAAGCCTGAAATTTATTCCAGTCGACAAGTTTTGGAAAAACCCTAAAGATTGCCAGGTGACATTACTTAGCGGCTGCCAGATCATATAACAAGGTCCAATCATATAACATGGCAGGGAGTTGGTCTCTTACCTGAAGTTCTAGAGATTTTCAGGATCCCAATTAGTTGTTTTCATTCAGTGTCTGGCCTGGCCTTCGCCAGTGAGCATGTGAGCTAATTGGTACACATTGGAGAAAACTAAATTTGAAAGACTATATTAAATACCTCAGCAAATTTGTGGGGATCCTCAGTTACTTTGGGAAGAATGGTTCACAATTAAGCCTCAGTCCAAGGGACATAAAAGATTAGGGCCTTAGTATAAGAATCCTCAGTGGGTCTGATTTTAAAGGTGCAGTTTCTAAGTTCATTGACAGGGTTACATGAAGAGGTGAAGGGTATTCAGAGGTGCCACAGGGGAAGAGAATGAAGCATGGGAGGAGGGAGCAAAGAGGACTTTGATGCCTTTTTACTTTTTTTTTTTGCCTTGGTCAATTTAGAAAGGGTATTTTGTAAAAAAGAAATTTTAGAGTTCTGAATATACTTGGAAACCTCACAAATACCAATTGAAGTAAGTGTGCCATTCAGTTTTATTGTAGAGGTATGGTCTTCTAATATAGTTCTGAGAAGAGTAAGTTTGGGAAGGAAGTTCCCCTAATGGCCACTGAAATTATGAAAGTAACTTGGTTAAGTTAATACAATTAGTTAAGAATTCACATGAGGAGAGACCACAGTTTTTAAACACAAACTGGCTGGGGTCCCCAAAAACGATACTCCTGAGAGAGTCTGGCAGATTGAAATCCCAGTATTACAAATCAGAGTTTCATTAAAAGCAAAAACAATGGAATACTCACCAGTAAAGACAAAAACTTTTAAACAGATCCCAAAGAGAGTCAGAGTTCCAACAAAAGGAGGGAGCTCAGATCTGAGAGACTTCCCAAACCTAAAGGAAAGACAACTTGCAAAAGCAGAGAGCACAAAGGGCTCAGGTGGGTACTTCACAGTTTACTGGGTTTAGTTCCTTAAGGGTTCATCATTTCTGGATCCTTCTCTGATCACCACATAATGTTGACCTTGAGAAAATAAGAGCCAGCTATTTTGCAAAAAAACAAAACAAAACAAAACAAAAACAAAAAAAAAACATTACTTGAGAATAACAAAGAATTGCAATTCAGAACAAGCAAACTATGCCTAACCATCAGCAAGTCTGGAGAAGAGCTGAGAGGGGCTTGCTTTTATAGGGGAAAAGCTGAAACTGTGAGGTTCTGTTACAGTTTCTCAATTGCTGGAGTGTGGTAGTTTCTCATTGGCTGGGCTGTTGCTGGACTAGGAGAAATTCTTCCTTCCTTCTGCTGGGGTTTATAAAGTAAGCTTCTTCCTGTTGGGGAAGGCGAGGTGCCTTCTTACCATGAGGGGTAGAGAATGAAAGCTCCCTCTCCAGGGCTTTCCAACTCCATTTTTAATGAACTTTCCCTTCTTTTCAGTTTGAAGACACAGATGGATTGAATTCAAGGCCCTGGAGAATTGCTATTATCTGTCCTGTTTTTCTGCCTCAAGGAACCACCACAGTTGTAACATCACAGTGCCTTGGTCTAGCCCCCATTAAAACCCTCCTCTTCAGAGTTTAGCAACACATATTTAGAAAACAATTGAATTTATTGATAATATGTGGCTTCTTTCATGAGTTTTATTGCTCCCTGAATTGCCTTTCCCAGAGCATGAGCTTAGTTGTTGAGGCATTTCTAAGTTGCTACCTGTAAGAAGACAAGGACTATTGTTCAATCCAAGCATGGCTAGTCCCCCCAGAGGTTAGAAAGAAAGGGAGATTTATTCCTCAATGATAATTTCCAGAGCACTTCCTTGTCAAGAAATTGTCAGGAGAATTTTTGATCATCTTATTAGCTTAAACAACACATAAAATTTTATAGAGCTCATTGTCTTGCAAATTTTGCCCAGAATAATACCCGAGCAGCAGACACTAGATGCAACTTACTATGTAACAGGCATGGTGAAAGCAGTTTTTGTGTATAATTTAATCATCACATGACATCTATGATTTAGTATTAGCCTCGTTTAACAAAAGAAGACTGGGGCACAAAGATATTAGGTCATTTCCCAAAGAATCAATAATGTCCTGTCTTTTGTATTTCATGTTGGTATTACAGAGATCAGGTCTGCCCGCCCATGGTCCCATCTAACTAGCAGGTTTTCTTCTGAGGCGGCATGCCCTCCTGGTTTTATTCAAGAGTGCCAATAATGAGATAAAAAACTGAGTTTCAGCCAAATTCAGAGCAGCCTAAGGTACAACATCAAAAAAAGTAATTTAAGCACTCAAAGACTGCAACAATCGATAAAACAAATGAGAGGTGATTGCACATGAAAAATGGCCATTCACATTTCGTCAGTTCTTGTTCACACTTCATAATGAACAACTTCAGTCGCCTCCAGAAAGCTGTGTTTCCAGGTATATCTGGAAAATCTCATAAACGTCTCACAAAGGTTCAAACATAATTTTATTCCATCATGCTGTAAACACTAATTATATAGAGGCCAAATGTATGAGAGGCAATTCCCCCAGACACTGGGATTTTCAAAATAAAGAAATAGCTCAGGATGTTGCAGACAAAATAATAATAATAATAATAATAATAATAATAGCAGCAATAATACAATAGTAATAGCAAAGAGGAGGAGGAGGAAGGAGAAATTCTCTCTGTGTAGGCACTTTGCTAAGTCTTTTGTATTCTTCAGTGTCTCACTGTATATTATAATAACATTAATGGAAAAGAATTCATACCCACTTTTAATGAATCCAGAAGCAAAGATTTGGGGAGATTTAGTGACCTACTCAACATCTCACATGTTGCCAATTGCAGACTTGCTTTTGAACTGATGCTTATTTAATATCAGAATCCACTAGAGAAGTTAAAAACATTTTGTGCCATACATACTCAAGAGGTTCTCAAAGCAGAGCTCTTTACATACTAATATTTTACAGCATTAATGAGAATATTTTTTTCTTGTATGCGAACTACTACCACTCTGATAATTAGTATTCATCTGCAGCTACTTTTTAAAACTTTATTGTAGGTTCTAGAAAACTACTGCAGACATCTTACTTACAGCAGAGACAGCTGATGGCTCCCCAGCATGGATGTCTCTTTCATTATCAAAATATTAGCACTCTTGATTTAAGTTGGGCTATTGCTGGCCGAATTTGATCCTCTAGAAGGCAGATAACAAGATGAATTTTCCACTCAAAACATGTATTGAAGGAAATGCCTGTAAAGGATAAAGGAGAGAAGCAACATGAGGCAGGGATGGTCTTGAGACAGAGATTTAGGTTTGACATCTGTGAACTGAGAGAAGGAAGGAAGTAGGATCGAGTGAGAAAGTTTCAGACCGCAGTGCAGTTCTAAGAAATATTTACCTAGGGTTACAGAGAGCTCCAGAAGAAAGACGGTTAGAAATGTTCTCATATGTTGGGAAGGAATGGCCTGGTTCCAGTATACCCTCATACTAAGTCATTAGCTGGATACGGCTGCGAGGGAGTATAGCCTCAGTTTGAACACCGGTGGTTCCCAAATGTGTGGCAAGTGGAGGCCATCAGCTAAGTACCCTTTTCCCTTGAAGGGAAATTCGAGTGGTGTACTGTCTAGGCTGGTACAACTAGCCAGTCGTCTGTGAATGCGAAGTATGTCCATATAACTAAGATAGAATTCAATGAGATATAAGCTAAAGTATGCAATGCTTATTCCTACCTTTACATTCTTCCTCCACCCTCAGCTTGCACCATGTTCACAGTAGCATGTCATCTCAAATGATTCAACGGACCGAGGACAAAGGAGATAGGAGAAACCATGGTCCCTGGATAATGGAGGAATGCCAAAACACCAACCATGATAAGAAAAAAGAAATGCCTATACCCATTCAATAAATATTGTCATAGAGTTCTACAGCACACAGCTGAATTTCTATCTTAACTAATACAGTCACATTTAGAGATGAAATGGAAAATTTTTGCTGAGGCAGCGATGCCTCAGGTAGATTAAGAAAAAGGGGTATTTTAAAATAAATGGTTCTGTAAGAAAACACCGTAACAATAAAAGCAGGTTTTAACATTGGCGGAGACATTGCGTTTTGGAAAAAGAAGGGAAGTTAAATGCTTGGTCAAGATGAAACCAATAGAATTGCTGACATGATGAGAAAGAAGGAAAATTAATGAAGAGTTCAAGATTTTGAAATTGTTGATTGGGTGAATGATGATATCGTTAAACAAAAGAGAAAGCATGAAGATGGGTCAGGACTACTGGGAGGATGATGATGAATTTAGTTTTTGTTGAATTAGATTGAATTGCTGATGAAACATTTAAACTTGGTCGCCCTGTGTAAGGAGAAGATTGAGTCTGTTCAGCCAGTGAAACAGATTCTTTATGAGCATAGTATCTTTCCTCTAAAAATTTCCTAAACCATTAGAGAAAGTTATGCATGTGAAATAAAGTCATAATGCAGTATTTAGGGTTTCCATTTGCAATGGATGATGGTTTTTTGTTTTGTTTTGTTTTTGTTTTTCATTTACCGCATATGGAAAATATCTTTGAGTAGTGAAATGACACTTCTTTGTGGTTCTTTGTACATTTCCTAGTTTAACCATTATAACCCGAGTAATATAGTGATTTGTGCCACTCTTTCGTAGAGTGTCTATATCCAGAGATAACTAAATCTTTTATACCTTATCTTTGTCTATTCACCTCCTAAGAGTATAGAAAAATACACACCTTAGGCATAAATTCCATGTTCTCAAAGATTCCTAATTTTGATATAATGTGTATATATATATTCAAATTAACTTGCATAAAAATTATAAAAACTTGAAGTTACTTTGTATTTTAAGTTATAAAATAGCAGGCATATATATTTTTTACCTTCTGATTTTATATCCTAGATTTATGTAAAGGTAAACCTCGCAATGATTTTTATTTATATTCATGGATTTGAACATTTTGCTGGTGAAAAGCCAGAAATTGCACATCTATATTTATTATTTAACCTCCTTTCTTTTCTTTTTTTTTTTTTATCGTTGTTGTTGTTGTTGTTGTTGTTGTTGTTTAATCTTCATTGTTTTTACTGTGGTTGTGATTTTTCGCCCTGGGTGCAAATAAATAGATGCAGATCCAGTCAAGTCTTCGGGTGATTGATCTTTGGATTTCCTGACAACTCACAACATATCTAGTAATTATGTCATTCAGCCTTGGAGATTGCATTATCTCAAATTGTCTGGAATGATAACAATTTATCAAACTTGCTAGAAGAAGTTCATCTTCACCTTAATGTAATCCCTTTTTTCCCTGTTAAGTTGCTTTATCTAATAGAATCAGTCCAGAGGGCTATCATCTATTTTCTTTTCCTACCCCTTTCATTGTTATTCTCTTTGGTCATTAAGCAGCTGAAAGAAGAAGGTAGGCAATATTTTGTGCCTGTATTTTTCTCTTATCATTTGTCAGTGAAATAGATTCAGATTGTATAATTTGATACAAAAACACAAGACAAATTAACCAATAGGATTTCAGAGTGTCTCAACCAAAGTTGAGTTATATGGGTTCTACATAATTGAGTTTTCCAAGACACATTTAATTATGAAAACAGGGATATAAAAATCAAAGTGCTACACGTCAGAGAAGTCAGTCTCCAATCATATTATCCTGCTGACTCTTTAATAACAATACTAACATTGTATATTTCCTAGATCAAGGAAAGGGGGAAAAACGAAAATTACAAATTACTACCATGATTTGTCAATGTGAACTGATTTTTGCTTCTCAAGGATAAATAGTTTTATTACTTCTTTTGGTGCTAACATAAGTGACTGTGATGTTATGCACAAATAATTTCACATTGCATATCAGACATTAAGAGACGGAAAAGAAAGTCCTAGGGCTTGGAATCCCATGAATCTCTAGAAAGTTTACAAAATATCATGAACCTCTTTTGCCAGAACAAGGAATCATTGTCACATGGCAAATGACCTAGAGTTTGGTTCTATAATGCAGAGTGTGAATGGTTACTTTCATGTGTCAATGTGACTGGGCTAAAAGATGCCCAGATATTGGGTAAAACATCATTTTTTAGTGTGTTGCTGAGCGTGTTTTCAGAAGAGAATAGCATTTAAATCAGTAGACTAACTAATGGAGATCACCTTGACTAATGTGATAGATATCATCCAAACTGTTGAGGGCTTGCATAGAACAAAAATGCAGAAAAAGCAAAAATTTGCTCTTTTTGCTTGAGCTAGCGTATGTATCTTCTCTTGGTTCTTGGGCCTTTGTACTTAAACTGAAACTTGCAGCACTGGCTGTCCTGGTTCTTAGGACTCTGACGCCACTGGCTTTCTTCATTCTCCAGCTTGCAGACAGCAGATTGTGGGACTCGGCCTCCATAATCATGTGGGCCAATTCTTCTATGAAATCCCCTCTGTATTATATATATTATATATCATATATATTATAACTATATGTAACTATATAGCTATATAACTATACATTATGTTGTATTATATTATATTTATTATTATATTATTATTATTATTATTATTATTATTATTATTATATTACATTATATTATCTTCCCCATTGACTCTCTTTCTCTGAAGAACCCAAACAAATACACAGGGATTTTCAAGATATATTAAGGTAACTCGAGAGCTTTCTAACATTGAAAAGCTGTTAAAAGGAGTTGAAGGCAGCAAAGTATTTGAGAAGGGACATATAATGTTAGAGTGAAAATTGGAATGTGTCCTATCAGAAGAAACAACTAAACACCTGCAAGTCCTTTCTTGGGAAAGAGATTTGAGGGGAGGTGGAAACCTAGCACATATGACTGATCATTTATGTTTTAAACAGTGTATCCCTAAAGCTTTATTTAAAAATTACACAAATTTATTACTTTCCTTTTAAAAATATTTTTTTATACAAATTCATTTCTCACGTGTATATTTGCTTTTCTTGCTATGTTCTACCAAATAAAAGTGTAATTGCGGATAACGTATATGATCAACATTGCCTAAAAGGATCCATATGAAAATATAATTTTCTTATGTTTGATATTTGAAGACCTGGCTTAAAATAAATTGGCTATTTATACACACTCTAATTAGTGTACAATGATTAAACATGATTATATTTTAAATAGTCTCCTCATAGTACCATTTTTCTTCCATGACAGAGATTTTATTATATGGCTTTTTTTCCTGTATACTTTTCCTTAATGTCAGACTTTAGCATTGCTTCCAGTTTCTTTTCCTTACATTTCATTAACTGCTTTTTCTTTACTCTTCTATTCCCCATGAGATGTCAAACATTAACAACCAATGTGGTCCTACCGACTAAATTCAACACAAAGACAGAGAAAATTAAATATTAAAAAAAAAATAAAAACAGCTTTTGTCATCATATATCTCTGTCTACTTTCTAGGCCCAAGTTGCCTTCTGTGTTAAAAAAAAAAAATTGCAGGAAGGTGGATTTCCCCAATTGCTGTAGAGTTGAACAAGCACTGCCCTTAGATATAGAGACAGAGTGGGGTATCACACAGCACAAAGTGTTGTTAGAGTCCATATCACAAGAGTCAATAATTAAATTATAAAATGCAGCATAGTATAGTTCCCTATAACATCGGGAAGATAGAATTGATTGAATTGATATTAAACATGCCTCATTTTCTATTTGTCTCTCCGAAGAGGTGCCAACCCAGACCTCCTCAACAGTTCTGGGAAGCAATTAGGTGGAGAAAGGGTCTCCTTGGTGCAGTTCAGTGTCAGTAGGTTTTTTTCACCCTGGCAGTTGGACCTGGGAGCTTGCTGTTCCACAGCAGGTGGGAGTGTCAACGCTCAGTCAGCTTGTGACAGTGGATAGACCAGCCAAAGCAGCCCCTCTGAGATACATTTAAGGTGAGACAAGCTGTAGTTGTAAGAAGTGTAATTGTCATAGGTGAGGAAGATGAAAGCCAATTTACAGCATGAAATCAAAGTGAATTCAAATAGTGGACAGAGGCACTCATTTTGAAATGTATTTATACATTTCCAATTTTATTTGTTTCCAAACTTTACTTATAATCTCACTCTCTCTATTACACACACATTTTTATCTGTCACTTTTGTTCCAAGGTATACAGAATGCCACTTCATCAGCCATCAAAATAGACGTGGAAGACACAAAAAGTTATTGCCACACCCCTTTTGCAGATAAAAAAGAAAATTGAAGGGAAGTCTAAGTGATTTTCCCCCTAGATCATTTCATGAAGTCCCTGGCAAAATCAAGAAGGGTTTTAAGCTCCCTTGAGACCCATATCCACAAGTATGAGATGGGACTGTGGAATAACAACATAAACAGAATTCAAATAAGCTGTCAATGAAGTCCAGATTTCTCTTGTTTCTCTGCCAGGAACAAAGAAAAAAAAGCAAGTACTATTTATGAAAAATATACTCTTTTCAGTTTATACGAATAAATTTTGAAATAGCAAGAACTAGAAATAACTACATATTTAACTATACTTTCTGTTTAACTACTTTTTTCTCAAATGTAGTATTTTCCCTCACAAATTCATTTTAATTCTTATACATTCATTATACTGTGTTCATAATTCTATGATCTTAATAATATTTTTGAGATTATATAATACTTACAGGGGAATTTTACTATATTTGGAAATGTAGAAAGGCTCAAAATATGAACCTACATTCAAACAGAACAGACATTGTTAATTTTGAAGTGAATTGACTTTCTTTTATATCAAGCTGTGTATTTTCTTACAAAACTAAATTATTGGACTTTCAGATGAAAGATGGAAAGAATGGAAAGATGGAATGAGTGTTGTTCCCATCCTTATATGTACTGGGAAAATTGCAAATTACCTTTTATGGGGGGCCTTAAGAAAACTGACACCATAGGACGAGTAACCCTAAATCTGGGGAGAGACAGGAATTTGCTGGGAGAAACAAAATCCCAGCATTTGCTTTCTTGGGACAAATGCTGTGGAATGCCATATAAATCAGTAAAATGATTAAGCTAAAAATGTTTAGCAGATTGCTAAAGATCAAGCCTAAGATAGTATAAATGTGTGAAAACTCAGAGGTCTGCAAACATATGGGGTTTGCAACCTCTTGTGAGTTTTCCGAACATGATTACCACCAGGTGTCCACAGAGAAGAAAGGAGATACTTTATTTAGCCAGATAAAGCAAAGTTTAGTACATACTTGGATTCCTACAAAGAGATGGTGAGCTTCAGAAATGGACTCAGTGAAGATAAAATATAATCGTTGAATTTTAATTGCTCTAAAAGAAAACTGACTCTTGCAGCAAAAGTAATAACATTTGAATAAGTTACATGTTTGACTATAATGGCACAAAGGATGGGAGGGATTAATTGGGAATATAATGTTATAAGTCCCTTAAACAATAAGCAAAGACATACAATATTACTTAGGGGTGGATACGGATTATTTAAAAATGTATGCTCTAAATCCATGATAATCATTTAAAAATTTGGGGAAATAAATATGGATATACTCTCAGGGTTAAAGATAGTCTTTTGCGTGATGGTCAATTCTTTTTTTTTTTTTTTAATTTTTTTTAACGTTTATTTATTTTTGAGACAGAGAGAGACAGAGCATGAACGGGGCAGGGTCAGAGAGAGAGGGAGACACAGAATCGGAAGCAGGCTCCAGGCTCTGGGCCATCATCAGCCCAGAGCCCGACGCGAGGCTCAAACTCACGGACCGTGAGATCGTGACCTGAGCTGAAGCCGGACACTTAACTGACTGAGCCACCCAGGTGCCCCGATGGTCAATTCTTAAGAACGTAACAATCCTAATTATGTATGTACTATGCAGTAGAATTTTTAAATATATGAGAAAAAAAGATGGATAATGAAAAGAGAAATGGATAAATCCACAAATACAATTAGAGACTTCAAAACTCCTCCTTTCCTAGTAATTAATAGACCAATTAGACAGCAAATCACTTCAGATATAGATGACCAGGAAAGCACTACCAACCAACTTGATCTAATTAACATCTGTAGAACATTCCACCCAACAACAACAGAATGTACATTCTTCTTCAGTGTACATGGAGCATTCACAAAGAAGGACCATATGCTGGGACATAACTCAAATTTTAACCCATTTAAAATAATGCAAATCACACGATGTGCATAACTAACTGAAAAAAAAAAATGAGTGGAAAGGTAAAAATAACTTTGGAGTGCAGAAACCTGGGAGACACCACTCTAACCAACCAAGTGTTCAAAGTTAGCATCACCACTAAATTGTATTGATTTCATGCCCCTTGATATGATGCAATAATCAGGGCTATCACTTCTGTAGTATTCTTCCTAAGCAGCCACAGCCTCACTGCTCAGGAGAACGCATCAAACAGACCCAAATCAAGAAACATTCTTTAAAATACCTGCTACTGTAGGGGCGCCTGGGTGGTTCAGTCTGTTAAGCGTCCTACTTAGGCTCAGGTCATGATCTCTCAGGACTCATGAGTTCAATCCCCAGCTGGAGCTCTGTGCTGACAGCTCAAAGCCTGGAACCTGCACTGGATTCTGTGTCTCCCTCCCCCTCCTTGGCTCATGCTCTGTCTCTCTCTCTCTCAAAAAACAAAAACAAAAACCAAGCAAAAAAACATTTAAAAAAATACCTGCTATTGTATCAAAAGTGTCAAGGTTGTGACTAAGGAAACATGAGACATTATAATGTATTGGAAAAAGCTAAGGAGACACCAAGGCTAAATGCAACATGGTCTCCTAGATTGGACCTAGAAAAGAAAAAGAATGTTGTGGGGAAAACCAGTGATATCAAAACTGTCTTTTTTTTTTTACTTCCTAGAATGTGTAAATGATCATTTCTTAGTTGCTATAATTATACCATGGTCATGTAAGAGGAAATATAAGCTGTGGGAAGGACATATGGAACACTTGACTATTTTTCAATTCTTCTATAACCCAAAATTATCTCAAAATATGTACTTTTAAAAATTAAATTATTGTGTTTTTGCTCCTTTATAGCTTACTTTATTCTTTGTCACCACATTGTCACCACTTTTGTAATTAAATGCAATTAAATATTCTTCCACAAATATATTTTTAGAATTATAGAATTAGCTATCATATGGAATTAATACAACACATTAAACAATTTCTATAGTATTAAAATACACATATTTCCATTCTTTGCTTTATAAATAACTTTATGGTGATCTTTTGTTTCTAAAATTCAGTTTCTATTGCATCTCTATGTTAAAATAGAGTATAATGCTGCTTTGTAATTTCCTGAAACCAAAGAGGAAAACAAACAAAATATCAAACTTGAATATATAGTAATAGATACTGGCACTTAACTTCAGCAAGATTACAAAGGAAACGGGAGTCAATATTCGTGGAGAAAACCTGAATAAAGTGATTCTCCCTTAGAGCTTCCAGAGAGAGCATAACCCTGCTGTCATCTTGATTCCATCAGACTTGATAATGATTTTTGACTTCTGCCCCCCAGAATTATAAGGGAATACATTCTTGTTTTAAGACACCAAGTCTGTGGCAATTTGATACAGCAGACACAGGAAACATACAGTAACATATTTCAAATACAGCTAAAATATTTTTAAGGAATTATTAATGAGAATGAACATTAGCACCTGCTTTATAAAAAAATTCAGTTTCAGTTCTAAGCATAAGATTAAAAAAAAACAGTTCGTTGAATAAATAAATCAATAAAAATATTAAAAGTAACAAAGTTAAATAATATAGAATAACCATAAAACTTCTAACTATGAGTTTCTTTACTAAAAAGTCCAAATATCTACAAATATATAAAAATATATATAATTATATGTATGTAATTATATAGAAACAATATTATGTCAATAGAATATGTGGCTAATATATAGCATATATAAAAAAACAAGCAAAATAGAAATGGCGGGTTTAGACGGTTGGTTAAAAAATTACAAAAGAGGAATCTAGCAATGAAATGGCAAGATAAGTCCACTGAGACCATTAAGGAAAAAATTATTTGAATTACATTAAAATTTTCTAAAGACCAGAAAATTTTGTGTCTGTATTTGTATTAATCTGAAATTTATTTGGTATATATATAAATGTGTATGTGTATTCATATTCATCATCAATAGACATTCAAATCTATCAGAAATAGTGCAGGAAAAGAAAAATTCATACCAATTATACCTATAATTAGTGAGTCAAATTCCTAAATATTATTTTACCAAATGATATTTAGGAACATATTAAAATAATAACACTACTGGACAAAGAGATGTTCATTAAGGGAAGAAATGGATTATTCAACAGTAGTTATAAAATACCCTGCCAGATATTATAATGTTCTTTAAGACTTTAACAAAAAGGATGGCAAAATATTGGTCACTCCTTAACAGAGTGACCTTTAAATCACTGATGGAATTCTTGTCTACAGAATGGGGATAGGGGCTTTTTGAAGGCATTGAAGGCACAGATCGGAGTGTAAAGATACCATTTTCCATTCACAAAAAGAAAAAAAAGTCAGAATTTGGGAAAAAAAATTCTAGAGAAAGGAGCATATTTTCTTTCTACAATAAATCCAAATGGAAATACTAGGTTTAGAAATAACCAGGATTAGTAAAGACAGAAGACAGAAGAAGTACAGCGAGGCTATTAATGGCGCCCCACACCCAGCACATCCACACACAAACCTACGCACAAAATTTTTCATCTTAATTTAGTCAAAAGACAGACTTTCCTCTTTAGCTTGACATCTGATTCAAACTGTGCCCATAGGAAAATAAACTAAATCACAGTCATATTGGAGATGATATTCTTCATTTGAGCTTGAAATTTGCAAACCATACCACTCTGCCATACTGTATCTGTGTTTTTATTTTTATTTTTTAATTTAAAAAAATTATTTATTTTTGAGAGAGACAGAGTGCACTCAGGGGAGGGGCAGAGAAAGAGGGAGACAAAGAATCTGAAGCAGGCTCCAGGCTCTGAGCTGTCAGCATAGAGCCTGATGTGGGGCTCGAACCCAAGAACCATGAGATCATGACCTGAGTCAAAGTCAGACACTTAATCGACTGAGCCACCCAGGTGCCTCTATCTGTGTTTATTAAAAAAAATAATTATTAATTGAATGGAAACATAATTATTAATTGAATGGCAATTTATTCAACTCTTGGCAGCTTTATTTCAATTCTTGTGTTGATGTCAGCTTTACCTAGCTTGAGAGTCTAAAATCAGGAAGTAAACACATATTCAAAAATAAGTGGAAAAGAGCTCTAGCATTTTACACTTTAGATATTTTATGTCAAAGTTGACTTTATGGTTAGAGTATGCTTTCATCAGAGCCTGGAAAGATGGTGGTGTAGGAACATCCTAAACGTCATTTGTCCATGGATAAACTGAGATAACAGCCACATCCGTGCAACTAATTCAGAAAATGACCCAAAGAGTGGCAGAATGGACTTTCTAGGATTAATCATAGCGAGGCTATATGGAAAAGGGTACCAGGGACAGAGAACCAAACTCTCATGGAGACTAACCACAAATAGAAGGAACATCACAAGCATGGAGAAGGAAGAGGAACAGACTCCACACTAGGAACCCCTAAAACGAGAGACCTGCACTGAGAAGATGAGTCCCCTTGACATTTGGCTTTGAAATCCAATGGGCTTAACTTCAAGAGTTTGTAAAACTAGCTGGACTTAACTCTGGGTACTTTAAAAATTAGGACTTAGCTCTGGAAGGGCTGATAGGAAATGAATTCCCACCATAAAGTGCATAACCAACAACCACAGAGATACAGTTTAGAAGCAGAAATTTGAAAAGCATCTGGGTTATATGGAAAGGAGACTTATTATTTTCAGTATATGTGCTGAAGGGGAGGGAACTTTAGGAGGCTTCTCCAAAAACAAATGAGTTGTTAGGCACCATTTCTCTACCTTCCACCCCATGCGTCCCATCCTAGGTAGCCAGACACCTGTGGGAACCAGCGGGAACACTCTCCAACTAGCTTGCTAACACTGAGTGCCCTGCCCTCACATTCTCTGGGGGATTCACCCCATCTATCCTAAACTACTTAGCAGAGGTCTCTCCAAAATGGCTCTCACATGTCTCATTCTACAAGCAGTCACAACAGTGACCATTCCAAAGTGACTCCTGCCTGGGGAGACAGGAAGATGACCACATTCACCAGTTTGATTGGAGCCCCAACAGAAACCTACAGACAGTTATCTGATCTTACTACTGGCTCTACCCACCAATAAAAACTCACAGGAGGAAGCACAAGGAGAGAGCCCTATCATTTGCAGGCACTGCAACCCCAACAGATATACCAGGGGCAGATATCTGGTCTGACTGTAGGACCTTTCCACCAACAAAAGCCTCTCAGAGACAACACAGGGAGAGTGTCCTTCAGTTTGGTGCAATCACAGCCCTGGCAAACAGGCTGAAGGCAGGCATCTGGTCCGACCCAACTACAAAGCCAAGGCAGCCTCACACTGACCGCTTCATAGAACAGGGACAAAACCCCACCCACAACAGAAAAGTAGGCCATTGCAGCTGACTGGACTGAAAACAAACATGACTCAGTCACAAATGTTGGGCACACACAACACACATAGAGACACCTCTACAGGGCCTGATTCTGGTGAAGACCATTACACTACAGGGACTCTTATTCATATGGCCACTGTTTTCAAGAGCAGGAGATGTAGCTGATTTTCCTAATACATAGAAATGAGCACAGAGAGTTAGACAAAAAGAGGAGATAGAGAAATACCTCCTAAGTTAAAAAAATTTGAAATAAAATGACAGCAACAGAGCTAAATCTTTTAGAATCAGACATAAGCAAGATGCCTGATAAAGAATTCAAAGTAACAGTCACAAAGATTACCAGACTTGAGAGAAGTGTGGAGGATCCCAACGAGACTTTTGACAAAGAGAGAAAATATGAAAAAAGAATATATCAGAGATGAAGAACTCAGTAACTGGAATTCAGAATGCACTCAAGGGAATTAACAGTAAATTAAAGGAGACAAAAGAATTGATCAGTGATCTGGAAGACAAAGTAATGGAAAGCAACCAGGCTGACCAGCAAAAAGAAAAAGAATAATAAAAAATGAGAATAGGTACAGGAAAGACTTGAAACTTTCCAAATTTTAAGAGGTGATTTTTCAAGAGCTTTATTTGGGTATGTTGTCAGATACTTTAACATGCTTGAAGAGAATTGTTTGAGTTGAAAGAAAGGACAGAAGTAAGAAAACTAGGAAAGAAAAAATTTCACAGGTAAATAAAAACCATAAAAGTAGTAGATTAATGACTTATAAAACCAGTATCAAGGTTAGAGCACAAAAGCAGTAAAAATCAATTATATCTATAAAATCAGTCAAGAGATTCCCAAAATAAAATGATGTGGAGTATGATATCATATACATAAAGTGTGGGGAGGAGGAGTAAAAATTTACTTCTTTTAAAATGGGTTCAAATTTAAGGGACTATCAACTTAAACTGCAATATGGGGTGCTTGGGTGGCTCAGTCGGTTAAGTGTTTGATTCTTGGTTTGGGATCAGATCATAATTTCATGGTTTGTGAGTTTGAGCCCACCTAAGAGCCTGCTTGGGATTCCACTCTCCCTGCCCCTCCCATGCTCAATCTCTCTCTCTTCTCTCTCAAAATAAATAAATAAACTTAAAAATTAAAAAATATATATAAACTGTAATATGCTTAGGATGTTATATATCAAACTAATGGTAATCACAAATAAAAAATCAATAACAGATACTCAAAAAATAAAGAGAAAGGAATCAAAGTGTATCACAAAACAAAGTCATCAAACCACAAGGGAGGAGAGCAAGAGAAGGAACAGAGAACAACTACAAAAACAGCTGTAAAATAGGTAATTAAATGACAATAAGTACTTACTTATCAATAATTACTTTGGATGTAAACAAGCTCAATGCTCCAATCAAAAGACATAGAGGGGTTGAATATATATATATATATATATATATATATATATATATATATATATGAAGCAAGAAACATCTATACGCTTCATACAAGAGACTATTTCAGACCTACAGACACAGGTTGAAAGTGAAGAGTTGGGAAAACATTTATCATGAAAATGGAAGCAGAAAGAGAGCTGGGGAAGCATTACTTATATCAAAAAAAAATAAACTTTAAAACAAAGATTGTAGCAAGAAACAAAGAAGGATAATACCTAATGATAAAAGGAATAATCTAACAAGAACATACAGCAATTGTAAATATTTATACACCCAACATAAGAGCACCCAAATATATAAAGCAACAATTCAAAGACATAAAGAAAAAAATTGATAGTAACACAGTAATAGTAGAGGACTTCAATATCCCATTTATATCAATGGACAGATCATCCAGACAGAAAATCAACAAGGAAACAAGGAAAACAGTACTTTTGAATGACACATTGGACCAGATAGATCTAACAAATATATTCAGAACACTACATATAAGAATAGTAGAATACATATTTTTTACAATTGCACATTGAACAATCTATAGAATAGATCACATGTTGGGCTACAAAACAAGCCCAAACAAATTTTAAAAAAGGAAATTGTACCTTTTATCTTTTCCAAACACAACAATATAAAACTAGAAATCAATTATAAGAAAAAATTTGTAAAGAACATAAACAAATGGGGGCTAAATAATATCCTACCAAACAATGAATGGGTCAACCAAGGAAGCAAACAGGAAATCAAAAAAGTACATAGACATAAATAAAAATGAAAACAAAATAGTTCAAAACTTGGGGGATGCAGCAAACACTGTTCTAAGAGAGATTACAGCAATACTTCAAGAAGCAAGAGAAATCTCAAATAAACAACCTAGCCTACACATAAGGGAGCTAGAAAAAAGAAGAACAAACAAAACCCCAAACCAGTAGAAGGAAGGAAGTAATAAAGATTAGAGCGGAAATAAATGAAATAGAGACTAAAAAGAAAACCAATAGAACACATCAATAAAACTAGGAACTGGTTTGTTGAAGAGATCAACAAAATTGGTAAATCTTTAGCCAGACTCATTAAAAAAAAACAGGTGAGGAGAGGGGGGAGGACTCAAGTAAATAAAATCATAAATGGAGAAGGAGAAATAATGACTGGTACCATAGAAACACAGGGAATTATAAGAGAATATTATGAAAAGTTATATGCCAACAAATTGGATGACCTAAGAAGTCGATAAATTCCTAGATACATATAAGCTTCCAAAACTGAATCAGGAGGAGATAGAACATATGTGAACAGACATACTACTAGCAATGAAATTGAACACACAATAAGAAAACACCCAAGAAATAAAAGTTCAGAAACAAATGGTTTCACATGTGAATTCTACCAAACATTTAAAGAGGTAGTATCTATTATTTTCAAAATGCTAAAAAATAGAACAAGGAAAAATTCCAAATTCATTCTGCAAGGCCAGGATTTCCCTGATACCCAAATCAGAAACCTGACACCAGACACTATTAAAAAAATAACAACAACAACAAAAACGACAGGCTAATATCTCTGATGGACAGAGATGCAAAAATCCTCAGCAAAATATTAGCTAACTGAATCCAACTATACGTTAAAAAAAATCATTCACCATGATCAAGTGGGTTTATTTCAGGGATGCAAGCATGGCTCAATATTTGCAAATCAATCACGATACATCACTTTAACATGAGAAAGTACAAAAAACAATATGATCATCTAAATAGATGCAGAAAAAGCATTTAACAAAGTACAACATCCATTCATGACAAAATCACTAAAATAGGTTTACAGGGAATATGCTTCAACATAATAAAGTCCTTATATAAAAAACCCATGGTGTACGTCATATTGAATGGGGAAAAACTGAGAGATTTCCCTCCTGAAATCAGGAGGAAGACAAGGATGACCACCCTCACCAGTTTTATTCAACATAGTTTTGGAAGTACAGCAATCACGCAAGGGGGAAAAAGAGGCATCCAAATTAGTAAGGAAGAAGTGAAACTTTCAATATTTGCAGATGATATGATACTACCTATGAAAAACATGAAAAACTCCATCAAAAAACTACTGGAACTGAAAAATGAATTCAGTAAAGTTACAGGATACAAAATTAGTACAGAAAAAGCTGTTGCATTTCTATACACTATAATGAAGTAGCCAAAAGAGAAACTAAGAAAAACAATTCAATTTACAACTGAACCAAAAAGAACAAAATAACTAGGAAGAAAACTTACCCAAATACGTGAAAGAACTCTACTCCAGAAACTATGAAACACTGATAAAAGATATAGAAGTGGAATGATATTCCATATTCACTGATTGGGAGAACTAATATTGTTAAAATATCCATACTACCCAAAGTAACCTATAGGTTTGATGCAATCCCTGTAAAAATACCAACAGCATTTTCACAAATCTAAAACAAATAATACTAAAATTAATATAGAATCAAAAGGACCCTGAATATCCAAAAAGAAGAACAAAACCAAAGGTTATTATAATCCCAGATTTGAAGATATAGTATAAAACAATAGCAATCAAAACAGTATGTTACTGGCACAAAAACAGATACATATATTAATAGAACAGAATAGCATCCACAAATAAACCCACAATTTTATAGTCAATTAATTGATGACAAAAGAGGCAAGAATATACAATGAGAAAAAGATAGTCTCTCTAACAAATAGTATTGGGAAAACTATACATTGGCATGTAAACCATAAAACTGGATCACGTTCTTACATTGCACACAAAAATAAACTCAAAATGGATTAAAGGCTTAAATATGAGGTGAAACCATAAAACTCCTAGAAGAAAACATAGGCAGTAATCACTTTGACATTGGCGATAGAAACATTTTTTTTAGATATGTTTCCTCTGGCAAGGGAAACAAAAACATAATTAAACTTTTGGAACTACACCAACATAAAAGTCTTTTGCACAGAAAAAGAAATTATCAACAAAACTAAAAGGCAATCTACTGAATGGGAGAAGATCTTTACAAACAGTATATCTGGTAAGGGGTTATCCAAAATACCAACTCAACACCAAAAATCCCCCATATAATCCAATGAAAAATGGGCATAGGACATGAACACTTTTCCAAAGACATACAGATGGCCAACAGATACATGATAAGATGCTCAACACTATTAATCATCAGAGAATTTTAAATCAAAACAATGATATCACCTTATATCTGTTAGAATGGCAAAATCAAAAACACAAGAAATAAAAAGTGTTGTGCAGGATATAGAGAAAAAGGAACTCTTCGTGCATTGTTGGTGGAAATGCAACTGATGCAGCCATTATGGAAAACAGTATGGATGTTCCTGAAAATATTAAAAATAGAATTATCATATGACCCAGCAATTTCACTACTGGGTATTTACTCCTCCAAAAATAAAAACACTAATTCAAAGAGATATATGCACTCTTAGGTTTATTGCAGAAATATTTACAATAGCCAAGACACGGAACCAACCTAAGTGTTCATTCATCTATAAATGGATAAAATGACTATATGGTGAAAAAGAAGTGATTATATATATATATATATATATATATATATATATATATATATATGTATATAAGTGTATATATACACACACACATATATATATATATAATGGATTATATATATAATGGATTATATATATAATGGATTATATATATAATGGATTATATATATAATATTTATAATATATAAAATAATATATATAATATATAATATATATAATAAAATTTATTTTATTTTTATTTTTATTTTTATTTTTTTTCAACGTTTATTTATTTTTGGGACAGAGAGAGACAGAGCATGAATGGGGGAGGGTCAGAGAGAGAGAGAGAGGGAGACACAGAATCGGAAACAGGCTCCAGGCTCTGAGCCATCAGCCCAGAGCCTGACGCGGGGCTCGAACTCACGGACCGTGAGATCGTGACCTGGCTGAAGTCGGATGCTTAACCGACTGCGCCACCCAGGCGCCCCTTATTTTTATTTTTTAATATGTTTTCTAACATTACCCTAACTACCTTATATCCTTTAAATTTATATTTGTGAATATATTTCAAAATATATCATGCAACTTGTATCATTGGAATGATAAAGTCTGTGTTTATCAATTTATTTCTCAAATAATAACAATTTGAGGAAAGTGTGTTTCTTGAATATTATACCTTGTGTTTGTTTTCTAAAATATCTTATTTTTTGTATAAATTAAGAGTCATTTCAAACCACATAATGTGCTGCAATGAAATGTAAATAGATATGACAAAGACGTTTCTCTCCCTGGAAAAAATTATTAATTTGTTTACCGTGTTTACTCTGCATACACTTTACTCCAACCAGTTGCTTTTTCAACTCTTCATTTAAACCGGTTTGGCAACTAATTTCAGTTATTTTTTTCCTATCAGGTGATAGAAGTGTACTCTTTTTAAAAAATTTCAGTATAATTAATGTACAGCTTTATATTAGTTTCAGGTGTACAGTATAATGATTCAAAAATTCTATACATTAACTAGTGCTCATCACAATAAGAGTACTCTTCACCTATTTTCCTAAGATACTCTTCACCTATCCCTTTCATCTATTTTCCTACTCTGCCACTCACCTTCCCTCTGATAACCACCAGTCTGTTCTCTATTTGAGTCTGATTTTTTGTTACCTTTTTTTTGTTTATTTTTCCCTTAAATTCCATGTATGGGTGAAATCCTATGGTATTTCTCTTCGTCTGAATACCTTGTAGCACTTGGCGTTATACTTTTTAGATCCATCCATGTTGCTGCAAATGGCATGAACACATTCTCTTTATGGCTAATATTCCATTATATATATATATATATATATATAGATGATGTGGGGCTGATGTAGGGCTCAAATTCATGAACCATAAGATCATGACCTGAGCCAAAATCAGATGCTTAAATGACTAAGCCACCCAGGTGCCCCAACAGCATGCAACTCTTGATCTCAGGGTTGTGAGTATGAGCCCCACCTTGGGTATAGAGATTGCTTACAAATAAAATCTTTAATGGGGTGCCTGGGTGGCTCAATCGGTTAAGCGTCTGACTTCGGCTCAGGTCATGATCTCACAGTCCGTGAGTTCAAGGCCTGTGTCGGGCTCTGTGCTGACAGCTCAGAGCCTGGAGCCTGCTTCGGATCCTGTGTCTCCCTCTCTCTCTGCTCCTCCCCTGGTCATGCTCTGTCTCTCTCTGTCTCAAAAATAAATAAAAACATTTAAAAAATTATTAAAAAAATAAATACATAATAAAATCTTTAAAAAATAAATAGTATGCATAAATTGGTGACCATTTAGGGAAAACAGGTTAGACAGTGAGATTAAATATTTTGTATTTTAAATATAACTAAAAAGTTAAAAAAAAACATAAGCAAGACAAGGAAAGATTAGTAATGTACGTAATAAAATAAAAATCATTCCCCAGAATATATAAAGTAGTCCTAAATATAAAAAAGGAAAAAAAATACAAGTAGTCAATTAAAAATGAAAAAATACTATAAATAAATAATTTGTAGAAAAGGAACAGATAGTCAGTATACCTAGGAGGAAGGCTACACACATCACCTAAATACTAAATAAAGAAATAAAGAAAGAACCACAAAAAGAGATTTTAACTTACTTCCCTCAGATTGGCAATAAAAGTAAAGTTGGAGGCATGCCTGGGTGGCTAAGTTGCTTAAGCGTCCCACTCTTGATTTCAGCTCAGGTCATGGTCTCAAGGGTATGTGAGTTCCAGCCCTGCAAAGGGCTCTGTGCCTATCAGGACAGAGCCTGCTTGGGATTTCTCTCTCCCTCTCTCTCTATCCTCCACCTTTTAAGGCTCACACTTGTGCACTCTCTCTCTCTCTCAAAAAATAAACTTTAGGGACACCTGGGTGACTCAGTTAGTTAAGTGTTGGACTCGGGTTCAGCTCAGGTCATGATCTCTTGGTTCACGGGATCAAGCCCTACATCAGGCTCCAAGCTGATAGTGTGGACCTTGCTTGGAATTCTCTCTCTCCTCTCTATCTACCCCTCCCCCTATTTACACACACACTCTCTCTCAAAATAAATAAATAAATATTAAAAGTTAAAGTTGGATAATACAAAATATGCATTATTTAGTGAAAATGTAGAAGAAAAACCCACACCACTGAAAGGAAAATATATAAAAATATCAGGATTTTATGGTGATTTAGAATATCTGGTGACATTTAAAATATGTTTATTTTCCAATCCAACCACTCTGTGTCTAATAATACACACAGGGAACTTATAAAATGTCTCATGCTCAAGGCCCTAATACAAGGATATTCAATGACTTGACATGAATATCCTAAAAGAGTGAAATTAATAAAATGCAGTATATGCAAACAAAGGAAAATATCAAAAAGAAAGAATAAAAAAAGCTTGACATTTACCAACAAGGCTATATCTCCAAGACATATTTAGTGAACAAAGTGAAGAATAAAACAATATAACATTTAAAGCCCAAAGTCAACTATTATACGCAATGTATGAGTGCAAATGTGTAAAACTGGGCTGAAGAATGTGCACCAAGAACTTGATGTCAGGAGGGAAATGAAGGTTCTGTAATGTGGTGTCCAAATTTATCTGTACTTCATCGCTTCTTATACTGGAAACCAAAGAAATAAGTACAAGCAAATATTTATAAATATCAATTCCAGGATATAAAAATGCATCTTATTTTAATTTCTGTGTTTTGCTACATTTTTAAATGCTCCCATTATAAGAAGTTAAAAAAAATCAAAGATATCCATAACTGGAGAATTTTCTTATAATTGCCCATTTCTCTCTGCCCCTCACCCACTTGCTCTCTCTCTCTCAAAATAAATAAACTTTGAAAAGATTTTTGAAAAATTAAAAAAAACACATTTTATAATCTTTATAGAGAATGAACCTAATTTAAGTAATGTTGATGCAAATAAAAAGTTCAACTTAGTAAAAAGTTTGAAGATAGCAATAAAATTAACAAAATTATAATAATGAAAACTTAGCAGAGTTGTTTCAAGCAAAGTTGTTTAGAAAACTTGGACATACTTAAAGTGATCGAAGAAATGGAGAATATTACCTGAAACACCATTCTTCCCAGTGTACCTATTCAGGCCCATCCTGATAATCTCCCTTCCTTAAAGTCAACTGTGCCGTATAACGTATCCTAGTCATGGGAGTGACTTTCATGATAATCACAGTCATGGGGAGCAAGGTGTGGTCACCATGGGATGGGCAATCCTGGGAGTCAGTTTAGAATTTTGCCTACCATTACAAGTTGTGCAAAGGAGAGAGTAATCTGTTTATAGCTTTGGCTTAGTATTTGATGATGTTATTCATACATTCCTGATGTAATTAATTTTAAAAAGTAGATATAAGATATTCTTAAGTTGATTTTAAAATATCTTATTTCAACAGATGTAATAGTAATAATAAAAAAATAGTTCTGCCATTCTAGCCAATGCAAATATACAAAAAATGACAATGAAAATATGAAGGAAGAAAAATATAATTATATGCAATCATGTATGCCTTCATCTGAACAAGCAAGAAAATTAGCTGAAAAAACATTAAAATCAAATAATGTTGCAACATTATCATTTATAAAATTGTTATGTAAAACCAATGAGTTTTTTTATATACAGTGAGCAGGTTAATAACATAAAAACAAGAAAAAAAACTTATTCATAGATGTAACAATACAAACATAAAAATAAGTAGTTAGAAATAAGCTTAAAAATGAAGTATCTATGAAAGCACAAAATTTACCTAAGTAATAAAAAGCTAAAGTAGATATATACATTCAGTAACATATGACTATTATGTCCTTTGAAATTTATCTATAAAATTAAATCAATTAAATGCCAATGCCAAAAGGATTCAAGAGTATAGAGATTCACAAAGTGATCTTATTGGATGAATATGAATGCTTATTTCTACAAAACATTTTTTTCAAGACAAATAACAAAAATACTTCTTCCCATTTACTAAAATGTATCAGAATGACACTGAAAGCAGTATGCTGTTAGTCAAGGATCAAAATGGAAAACACAAAATAAAATTAGGCTAATTAGTCTCCTTATCTTAAATTTTACCCACACACTTACAAGTACAGAGTAACACAAATAATGGATTATATATTGGAATGTAAAATGTAGCATAATAAGAACACATGTGTGTATATCTCTGTGTGTATTTACGAAATTTGTTGTATTACATTATTTGAATTTCAACTAATTGAGGAAAGTTCTGAGAGCTGCAAAAGACAACTGTTGATGCACCCTTGATCCAGAGATTATTCTGCTCTTAGAATTTTATTCCAACAATATATTTGGAAAACAAATGATGTATAAGTATTTCCATGACAGTGGTATTTTGAAACATTTGTAAACCATTTACATAAGAGTTAGTCTTTAGTTATGCTACACATGTAAGTTGGAAATAGTACAAACAATAAAAAATCAAAATTAGAGGACTAAATACTAGAAAAATACTTAAATTTTAAATGCATGTTTTATAAAGTGAATATGATTTTATGTAAAATATATATGCACCCATATGTGCATGGAAAAGTAATTTGGAATAATTTTGAAAAAAACTAATTTTCAGATTCTTCTTCGTAATACTTTTGTATTGTTCAAATTTTCTACAATAAGAACGTCTTACTTTAAACATCAACCTAAATACATATAAATAGAATAATTAAAAGTGAAGAAATTGTATCATTAATCCGACCTGATTTCATAGTAATTACTATTCTTTACTCTTTAGGAAGTCAAGTACTTAACTTAGTCTACAAAGAAAGCTATGTAATTATCAAGTAGTTATTTTTAAATGCTAGGGAAAACGTTCATTCCTTCAAATGCACTCACAACCTCTGTACTTTCCTCTTCTCTCTGAGAAATCGAAGTAATACCGCTCATCATAATCCTTTTTGTCTTGTTTTTATGTATTTCTTATGGATCTCCATTTTTCATTTGGTCGGCAGTCATTCATTTTTGCCTGGAAACTATAACAAATCCCCAGTGCATAGAAGTATAATTCAAATAATATTACATCTTTGTTTCCCTTTGTTCTTCATTTGGAATCTATTCCCACAAGTTGAGGTTAAATTTCTCTCCCTCTATCTCCCCATGCATCACTACACCTTAAAAAAAAAAAAAAGTAAAATCTGAACACAAGATATTAAATACGCATCTGATTTAGACATGCATTTAATGCATGCATTTAAAGAATATCAATAAGATTTTTAAAATAATAGTTTTCTTTCATAAAACAAAAATTGAAACCCCAATCTTGTATTTCCCCTAAATATCTTAAATTTAACAAGATTCATTAAGGTATTTGGGCAATTAAAATTACCTCTAACATTTTTTTATTTTTTTTTTAATGTTTTCATTTATTTTTGAGACAGAGAGAGACAGAGCATGAGCAGGGGAGGGGCAGAGAGAGAGAGACACACACACAGAATCTGAAGCAGGATCCATCCAAGCTCTGAGCTGTCAGCACAGAGCCCAACTAGGGGCTCGAACTCATGGAGTGTGAGATCATGTCCTGAGCTGAAGTCGGAAGCTCAACTGACTGAGTCACCCAGGTGCCCCACCTCTAACATTTTTTAAATACCTACAACATACACAAGCTTTATCAATTTATAATAAATAAGGCACAATAAAAAAGAAAAGAAATAGAGAAAGGGAAGCAAAAACATTTTAAAGACAAGATACATGACAAAGATTTATTTTGGAGGTTCAACGTAATGTCTTTTGTCCTCAAAATGACAAAGTTTCTTGAGACCAAAAGTAAACCATTTATTTGAATTCTACCTTGTTTTATTTAGTGTTTTTCTATTTTATTTCCTACTGAAATGGTTCATTGAAGTTCTAGCTGTTAACATAACATTCAGAAATGTTTCCTGTGACATTATATTACACTTACCTATCAGAATTTTTTAGCTTCTTTTAATACCCATATGTGTAGGCATACTCTCTGATGAGTTTTTCAATTTCCTATCAATTCTGTTTTATTAGTTTCCTAAAAAAAATTTAAGAAGCATAATTTCCCAGTTGTTTTCCTTGGAGTAGTTTCAAGATCAAAGCAGAAAACAGACAAAAACTCAACACTAATATAAATTGTAATTCAGGGGCAACAAAGATTGGTCATGTTACCATGTAAATTCTAGATATAAAATGTAATCACATTCAAATAATGCACTTGACACACTGTAGCCTTTTTCTGGATAGCAGACAATTCAAAACTTCTTGGGTCTTCAAAATCACCCTCATTATTTATGTAAACCTCTCCTAAACTATTTTGTACATCAGGAAGGACCTTGTATACTTCAATCCTTTGAATAAATTGGGGTTCTACGACTTATTTAAGACAAGGTCTGTGTAAAATACTAAACTTTAATTGAATTTAAGCTAAGCAATTGGAAGAAAAAGTTGAGGTCTCGTTAACACATCATGATGATGTACTGATCATAGCTGGTAATAGGTAAGCATTGCACTAAAGCCTCCCTTATAGATAATCCAAAAGGTAATGATGAAAAGAAATTTTCCAATCTGAGATAAGTTAGACAATATGTAGAATTTTCTACTTTGCCTAAATATTGAAATAAACTGAGTTATAAATTAATTCATAGGCCATGGTTAATGCATTGGCCAAATGTTCAGAAACTGATGACACTGGAAAACTGATGGCAAGGAATTCTAATGAAGAGGTCTGTGGATGAATTTATCAGAAAGGACACAAGGAGAGCCTGGGTTAGGCACCTGACTGTTGACTTCAGCTCAGGTCATGATATCATGGTTCGTGGGTCCCAGTCCTGCATCAGGCTCTGTGCTGACAGTATGGAGCCTGCTTGGAATTTTCTGCCTCCCTCTCTCTGCCCTTCCCCCACTTGCTCTCTGTCTCTCTCTCTCAAAATAAATAAAAATAAACTGAAAAAAAAAAAGGACACCAGATGTGAAGATGTGTGCATCACACATTAATGCCCTGCACAGAATATCTGTGGCAGATAAAGCTATAAAATAATGTGCAAGGTCTGTCTTCTGCATGTCAGTCAACTTCTGTTCCTGTCAAACTGACTTTCATTCAATGAGTTTGTATACAAAATTCCTATGATGGAGTCTATGCATAGTTTAAATGTGGTGGACTTCCCTTCACCAAAGCAAGTCTAGCTAACACTGATTGCTAAGTCTGCCAATAGCAAAGCCCAAAGCTACACCCCATGTAGGACACCATGTGGCTCCAGTTAGCTTCTTGGCAAAAGGTTGATTATACTGGATCTGTGCCATGACAACGAGGGCAACCATGAGTTCTATGAGGAATTGATTGGCGGTAGCCACCTATGCTAACCAATACGTATGGCAACACTGAGACATGGATCCTTTGGGGATGAAAATTTACAAAATCCTTTCCACCAAGCTGATAACAGTGGATAAGAGAATTCAGAAGGGTAGTGGAAAAGGAAGGACATATTAGCTGATACATCACTTTCAGCTATAGGAACAAAGAGTAAGAAGCTGAAGTGCCTATATCTTATGGTGACTGTTTTTTTAAATTTGCTGGTTATATAATAAATACTGGTGGATGCTAATATTAGCTACAGGCTCTAGATTTGTAGGACTGAATTGATATGACCTGTAGCAATATGATAGTCAAACTGTAAGTTTCTCTTGTATTATGTATATTTTCCCTAATTACATCACCACCACCGCCAAAAGTAATTTCTTCTTCATAGTACTTTGACTGCATTATATCACTTACCATATTTTAGATAAATTTATTCAACTGCTTTCACCTGTTTTGCTAAAATGTACATCATTAATAACATTTTTTTACTCTAATTGTATCACCTACAACACTCATATGTGCTTTGAACATAGTCAATCCTCAAGAAATATTAATTGCATTGAAATACTGAAGATGATGAAAAATCAGGTGAGTATTTGCTAATGGAAAAATACTGGCTTGAAGGGACATATTATCTTTTCTGAAAATATTATTATATTCTTAAAATTTTTTAAATAACTTCCTCACCTAAAAAAAAATGTATGGTCATATGTTTAGCATTTGATAATATTTTCACAGTGACCTAATATCTTTATAAAGGAGATATAATGAATGAAAATAAAAATCCCATTGCATGTGTACAAGGTACATGTATCATAATCTGTTTCACCTTCAATAAAGTTTTTAGTTGTGGTCACCGCGTCTCTAAATAAAACTAACTGAAATAGAAAAAATCTAGTGAAGGACAATGAAAAGGACTGTAATCACAAATAATACTCTAGGAGGAGACTCCAAATGAGGGGGATATTAAAAAGTCTTGGCTGAATTGCTCCGAGAAGATGAAGGAGAAAAGGTGATATAATAGAAGCATATTAAGTATAGAGTAAAATAGATATGCAGAAATTCAAGGTCAGTGGATAAAACCAAAGTTTCCGAAAGATGAAAGCAGAGGACTTCTCCCTCGGAATAAATTGTCAAGAAACACTTTTAGTGTTTCTGTCCACTCCATTCCTAACTGGAAAACTAAATTGACATCCTCATGCCTCCATTCCCCAATATTTATATAATAGAATGTTAGATACTAAAAGGACTATCAAGATCCTAAATTAGACGTCTTAGACTAGAATCTAAAAGCCTCAGTGAGAGAGAGAGAGAGAGAGAGAGAGGGAAAGAAGAAGAAGAAGAAGAAGAAGAAGAAGAAGAAGAAGACGACGACAAAGACGAAGAAAAGGAAGGAAGGAAGGAAGGAAGGAAGGAAGGAAGGAAGGAAGGAAGGAAGGAAAAGAACAAAGGAAGGGAAAAAGAAAGAAAGGGACAATTGAGGCCCAGACAATTTGTTGCTCATATGCATTCATAAATTCAATTACAGAGCTATTTCCAAAGGTCTCTAAGTTAAGGATCATTATACATGTCATTGCTCATTTATTTGCATAAGTAAATACACAAACATATACACTAATTATGTGCACTGTACTTTGTATACACAAACATACATTTGATGCAATAGAAATTTATTTCAATATATTTTACTATTTATCTCCTTATTTTAAGATATTTAAGTGAATGCACTATACAGTTTTCATCTATCCACATGGAAGAATTACTTGTATCAATTCATAAATGGATTGATGTATATCCTGAATGCTTTAATGTAGAGTATTAGTACAAAATATATTAATATCACAAAGTCACATATTTGTTTCTGGAATAAGTTGAGCAACTAATGGACGCTATATGCTACTTAAAGCTTTTCATATTCATCAAATTTTGTTCTCATTTTCTTAGTCCAATGTTAAATTCAAGTTGTTGCCAACATTGAGTGTACATCAGCAGCTTGATTTCCCCAGTCAGTGGTTGGCATGGAAAAAATTTATATTATTTAGAAACTATCAGTGAGGAATATATTTGCATTGTATCACCTACAACACTCACATGTGCTTTGAACATAGTCTTCAAGAAATATTAATTGCGTTGAAATATTGCAGATGATGAAATATCAGATAAATAAATATCAGATAATAAATTTGAATTGAAGGAAATAATACACTTGCCTATGTTTAAATATAATGCATAGTCAGCCTCAGAGACAATATTAAATTTCAGTGAGATGCTCCAGGCAATCTTTCCTCCAACATGCTTCTTACAGTTTGTTTGCATTTCACACTTATCTACTCCTGATCTACTACACGTACATTCGTGACCTTCCCAAGTGCAGATCAGGTTTTTGCTATATGTTTGGGTCTAGGCACTTTCCACATGCTCCGAGAACAGGGCATTCTTAACCTTTTATAGTAGATGCCACCGTATATAAAAATTTCTTGTTACCTACTGCCTATTCACCCACTATGTGAAATTACTTCAGTGATAATATCTGTTTAAGATTTTTAACTAAAACCAAGTGAAACGGCTGACACTGAGTAGTTGCCCAATAAACATTTATTACATAACTAGAAATTTGAGAAGTAAAGGATAAATTGCTGCTGCCTTTCAAAACTCTTCTTATAGTATTACTTTCAGGCCAATGGATATATTGCCTTATTGATTCCAACCATCCTTTCTACATTTATAGAACAGTGCACACTTCTGTCCATTGTCATGTGCCTTGCAGCACCTCCTATAAGACATGTGCTTCTTCACCCACCGTTGTTGGGCATGATCATATTATTTGTTTTGGTCCACAGAATGTTAGCAGAAGTGACATTGTGCTAGTTCAATACAGAAGCCATAAGAGACATCACCTATTGCCACCATCTTTTCTGTTCTTTTCCCTCTACCAATAAAGAACTCGTATAAATAAGGGTTGCATCTTTGAATTGAGTTCAAATGATAGGAAGGAAATGATAAAACTGATCTGAATAGAGCTTCAGACAATAGCTGACAAGATGGATTGACATGGATAGATAAATTAAGGTCAACAAATAAATGTAGATTATATGGTAGGTCACTAAAATTTTGAGATTTATTTTTTTAGTTTTGCGTAAATCTGACTTAAATACAGATTTTGGTGTTAAGCCATTGAATGTTACCATAACAAAACTTCCAAATGATCCATCAGCTATATTTAAAAAATTTAAGACCATTATATTTTTTAGTTATTTTCAGAAATATCAAGATAGGATTGGGCTAAGAAAACTGGACAGTCACCATGAAAGATTTATTTTCCAGGATATTCTTCAAATGGGGCCAACAAGAATTTTGGAAGAAGGACATCCAAACACTCAAATGAAATTTCCAGGAATATCACTGGGTGGGGAAGCAATGCAAAGGGATTGAATAAGGGCCCTGGTCTCAGAATAAGGAGTGCCTGTGATATTTGCCAGGTAGTATTTCAGAACTGCTATGGACCAGTGACAAAAATGCATTTCCCCTTTCCAAATCAGGGGCTTATTGTCTCTGTTCTCTCTTCATATACTCTCTATAGCCTCATGTGCATGTGGGTGCCATGATGAGATACTCATTGCTTTAGCATGTAGATCTCTAAATCAAAAGATAGTATATATATATAGTAGAGTCTATCATGAAATTATGGTATTAAATTGATGCCACAATGGATGGAAGTGATGAGAGCTCCTCCGGGAGAATCGTAGTGTATTTTGCATATGAAAAACAAAGAAGTGAATATTTGTGACGAGGAGTACAAACTATGTTATTTTGCATTATTATTTCTCATTCTTTACTCTTGCTTCCTGTATGGTGAGATATATCATGCATATTTTATTATATGTATATACATATATATTACATAAAATATCAGTATATTTTATACATAGGAATACCTCATTTTATTGTGCTTTGCCTTATTACACTCTACAGATACTGTGTTTTTTTGCAATCTGAAGCTTTGCCCAACCCTATATTGAGCATCTTTATTTGTGCCATTTTTCCAAAAGTATTTTCTCATTCTATTTCCCTGTGTCATGTATTCATAATTCTCATAATATGTCAATTTTTTCATTATTATTGTATTTGCTAAGGTGGTCTGTGATCAGTGATCTTAGAATTTACTATAATAAATGTTTTGTATGCTCATATCAAACAGCAAACTTAATAAATATTGTATGTTGGTGAACTATATCACCTCTCTCCTTCTCCTTGGGCCTCCCTATTTCCTGAGACAAAACAATATTAAAATTGGGTCAATGAATAACCCTATAATAGCTTCACAATATTCAAGGAAAAGGAAAAGTCACATGTATCTCACTTTAAATAAAAAACTACAGATGTTTAAACTTAGTAAGGAAGGCACATCAAAAGACAATATAGGCCCAAAGCTAGGCTTCTTGCACAAAACAAGTTAGCCAACTTGTAAATGAAAAGGAAAAGTTTTTAAAGAAAGTCGAAAGTACTAGTCCAGTGAACATATGAGTGATGAGAATGCAAAACAGCTTTACTGCTGAAATGGAGAAAATTTGAGTGATCTGGATAGAAGATCAAACCAGCCACAACATTCCCTTAAGCCAAAGCCTAATCCAGAGCAAGACCCTAACTCTCTTCAATTCTGTGAAGGATAAAAGAGGTGAGGATGCTGCAGAAGAAAAGACTGAAGTTAGCAGAGGTCGGTTCCTGAGGCTTAAGGTAAACAGCCATCTCCAGAACATACAAGTGCAAGGTGAACCAGCAAGTGCTGATGTAGAAGCTACAGCAACTTATCCAGTAGACCCGGCTAAGATAATTAATGAAGGTGGATACACTAAACAACAGATTTTCAGTGTAGAAAAAACAGCCTTCTCTTGGAGAAAAGTTGTCATCTGGGACTTTCATAACTAGAGAGAAGCCAAAACCTGGCATCAAAGCTTCAAAGGACAGGCTGACTCTCTTGTTAAAGGCTAATGCACCTGGTTATTTTCAGTTGAAGCCAAGGCTCACTTATCACTCCAAAAATCCTAGGGACCCTAAAAGAACTATGCTAAATCTCTTCTTCTTGTACTCTATAAACGGAACAACAAAGCCTGGGTGACAGCACATCTGTTTACAACATGGGTTCACTGAATATTTTAAGCCCAGTGTTGAGACCTACTGCTCAGAAAAAAAAAGATTCCTTTCAAAATATTACTACTCATTTATAATGCACTTGCACCCTAGAGCTCTGATGGAGATGTTCAAGGAGATTCATGTTGTTTTTATGTCTACTAACACAAATTCCATTCTGCAGTCCACGGGTCAGTCAAAGAGTGATTTCAACTTTCAAATCCTGTTATTTAAGAAATAGATTTTTTAAGGCTACAGCTTCCATAGATAGTGATCCTTCTGATGGATCTGGGAAAAGTACATTTAAAGCCTTCTAGAAATAATTCGCCATTCTAGATGCCATCAATAACATTCATAATTCTTGGGAAAAGGTCAAAATATCAACATTAGCAAGAGTTTGTAAGAAGTTGATTCCAGCCCGCATGGACAACTTTGAAGGATTTGAACCTTCAGTAGAGGAAGTAACTGTAGATGTGGTGGAAATAGGAAGAGAACTAGAATTAGAAGTAGAGTCTGAAGATGGGACTGGATTGCTGCAATCTCAAGATAGAACTTGAATAGATGAGGAGTTGTTTCTTGAGATGAAATCTGCTCCTGGTAAAGATTCTGTGAAGATTGTTGAAGTGGCAGCAATTTACAATATTATATAAACTTAATTGATAAAACAATAGCAGGGTTTCAGAGGATTGACTCCAATTTTGAAAGAAGTTCTACTGTGTGTAAAATGCTGTCAAACATCTTTGAATGCTACAGAGAAATTGTTCGTGAAAGGAAGAGTCAAGGGATGTGGCAAGCTCCATTGTTTTCCTAGGTTTTTTTAAGTTTATTTATTTATTTTGAGAGAGAGAGAGACAGAGAAAGAGAGAGAGAGAGAGAGCGAGCAGGGGTGGGGGCAGAGAGAGAGGGAGAGAATCCAAAGCAGACTCTGTGCTTTCAGTGCAGAGGTCGACATGGGGCTTCACCCGACAGATGGTGAAATCATGACCTGAGCTGAAATCAAGAGTTGGGTGCTTAACCAACTGAGCCACCCAGGTGCCCCTCGTTGTTTTCTTCTTTTAAGAAACTACCACAGCCACTCCAAACCTCAGCAACCACCCACCTGATCAAGCAGCAGACATCAGCATCAAGATAAGACCCTCTACCTGCAAAAAGATTACAACTTGCTGAAAGTTCAGATGATTAGTAAGTTTTAGCAATAAAGTATTTTAACCGAGGTATATACACTTTTTTCTGACATAATACTATCGTTGCATATTTAATAGAGTACAATGTAGTGTAAATATAACTTTTACGTGTACCAGGAAACCAAAAAATTCATTTGACTCATTTTACTGCAATATTTACTTTATAGTGATGGTCTGGAACTAAACCTACAATATCGCTGAGGTATGCCTATATGTATATTATGTTATAATATACATATTATACATATATACATATATTGTATTATTTTTTTTATACATTTCCCCCATCTATTGTCCTGCTAAGATCTCCTCCTCCTATAGGAGGAGTTAGATCCTCAACTCATTGCTATGAATCTCAGTCACATGATCTGATTAAGGTAATGGAATATGAGCCAAAGTGACAATATGCCAGATATGAACTGAAACTTTAAAATGCATCTTATTTAAAATGCACCTGTGCCTGGGTGGCTCAGTTGGTTAAGTGTTGACTCGGTTTCAGCTCAGGTCATGATCTCACGGTTTCATGAGTTTAAGAGTTCGAGCTCCACATTGGGCTCTGTGCTGGCAGCATGGAACTTGCTTGGGATTCTCTGTCTCCCTCTCTCTCTGCCCCTCCTCAACTTGCACTGTCTTTGTCTCTCTCAAAATAAATAAATAAAACCTAAGAAAAATTTAAAATGCATCTGTTTTTCTATCATTAATCTTGCTCTGCCATGAGAAAAGCATGTTACAAACAGAAGCCACTCTTTTAACTCAAGTTCTAGAGTGGGAAAAGACATGAATCAGGTGATCACAGGCCGACAGAGCTCAGTAGACTTGCAGAAGACACGACAGACTTATAACCATCCAAAGACTATGGAAGTAAAAATAAATTCTGTTGTTTGTAAGCTATTAAAATTTTCAAGTTCTTTTGTTACCACAGAAAAATTGACTGATATACAAGACAACAAAATTCTTGGTGCAATTGATGTGCTATCCTCTGTGAATTCAAATAATATTTACTTACTAGCCCTAATGTTGCAAGCACAGTATAACTCTGTGGATGTAAAGATTTTTTAAAAAGAAACATTCTTTTTTTATTGCCCACAATAAAATGGATATTGCCATAGTAGAGAAACATTTACAATAGTATGTGATAAATGTCATAATATAATTATATCTTGGTTTATATTTGTGTGGAGTCAGAGGATCATCTAACACCACCTGAGATAGAAATACAGAATTTGGAAAAGAATTTTCTGAACAAGTAATAACTAATCTGAATCTTGAAAGTAAGCAAGGGTTCACTGAAAGGGCAAATTGAGAAAATGCATTAAAGACACAGGGTGCATAGGAATGAGAGTAAAGAATGAGACATATATGGTGCTTATAAATCAGTCATAGAAGCCTGGGTCATTGGTAGGTACGGGATAAGGAAAGTCAGTGCCAAATTAAAATGGGCCTTCCTCATTGCACTAATGAGCTTGCAATTCACCCAGTAGGATGAATGATAGCCAGATGAAAAATGGATTATAGATCCAGGGAGAAAAGATGAGAGGACTGTAAAAGTGCATGCAAAATTGAACGAAGACACTGTCATTGGGCAATTAGACAGATAAGCTTCCTGCTTGCTTTGGAGGGGAAAAAAAAAAAGACCAGCAGGAATTTAGTTTCACTCTGATGCACAAATGTTAGCGTTAGCCAAAGAGCAAAGCTGACATTGATGTCATTGCATCCACCCTGTGAGGATAACCAGAGGCTCAGCTACACTTTTCTAGCTCTTGCTGAGACTCAGAATTTAGACATCTGCACAGCTGAGCCAAGGTCAAGGTTCAGGGAGAGAGAGTAACCCTGCAGCTTCTTTAAGCCACATCATCCCCAAGGGTTACCCTGGACCTATGTCTGCATCCTGTGGTCAGGATAAAGAGAAGGTGGCAGATAATTGCCAGGGGTGAAGGTGGGTAAAAGAAGGTTGGGGGAAGAGAGAGATGAGAAAAGCCTTCCAATATTGGCATCATTTTTATCTTTACGTTATTTTGTCCAGATACCCAATACGTTTCCCTCATAATCTTTGAAGTCCTCGGGGTTCATTCTCCATTTGTTTGAACCATACTGGCAATCTGATGAAAATTAATTGTGTCTTGTTCTAGAAATATGGAATTAGCCAGAAGGCTCACTCCATATCAAAAATAAGGAAATAAAACATTGTATCTTAAGTTGCTTGTAAATAAATTTGAGGAGAGGAGCAGGGGCATCTACAAGAATAGGGGGTAAATATTCTGCCAGTGGTTGTAGTGGTGACATGGGCAGTTTACCACATAAAGAAAAAGACTTAAGCCCTTCTTTTTTTTTTTTAATTTTTTTTTCAACGTTTATTTATTTTTGGGACAGAGAGAGACAGAGCATGAACGGGGGAGGTGCAGAGAGAGAGGGAGACACAGAATCGGAAACAGGCTCCAGGCTCTGAGCCATCAGCCCAGAGCCCGACGCGGGGCTCGAACTCACGGACCGCGAGATCGTGACCTGGCTGAAGTTGGACGCTTAACCGACTGCGCCACCCAGGCGCCCCCTTTTTTTTTTTTTTAATTTTTTTTTCAACGTTTATTTATTTTTGGGACAGAGAGAGACAGAGCATGAATGGGGGAGGTGCAGAGAGAGAGGGAGACACAGAATCGGAAACAGGCTAGACTTAAGCCCTTCTTAAGCAGTCAGACATACTCACAAGTAATGCATACATATTTTGTTTCCTATTGCACAGAAAAATCAAAAAGAAGAAAGCATCACCAAGCTAAAACAGTCCGAGTAACAGTGAAGAGACCATGTCATCTCAAGAAAAACTCAGGGCAACATGAAAAGCAGCCTGGAAGAATTTTTGAACAACAGAAATTCTATGAGTTCAGCCTTTAATATATAACCAGACTTTTCCAGACAGTAGGATTGCTTACAAGAAGAGGCACAGGGGCATTTTCTCATTTCTTTTCTGCCACCATCAAGGAAAGAAATCTATTTTTATAGAGGCCGACAGATCCAGGTTTATCGATAATGGCAGTAATAACAACACTAACAGCATTGACATTTTTACGATAGGAATTTTATTACTGTTCTGACTTTCAAATAAAAATAAAAGAAATAAATATTTCATTCCCTGTTTCCAAAGGAGGATAAATTAATCCTTGTTTCTTTCAGAGGAAATGAGAAAATTATTTAAGTTTTCTAACATACAATTGTTTGGAGGGGCCGCAAAGGGAACTTAATTAAAGAGAGGTCTTGGAACAAGAAGGAAGACCTGGAAGAAGGACTTGAGAAGTCCCAAAGCATAAAGCTGTCTTAGGAGGAAAACAAACACAAAGATTAGAACGTAATAAAAAGAACCACGGAAGTAAGTGGAGTTTTGAGGAAGAGACATCTAATTTTGTTTGTGAGCAGGAGGGCTGAGCTCCCCCAAAGAGAATAGTGATAGAGACAGGAGCAGATCAATAAAAGACTTCAGACTTGGAGAATGGCTAGCACTTTGATTTGGGGTACGCTTCTAATTCCAAGTTCCTGAGATAAATGTGATATTATCTGCATAAAGCATTGGGCATGGAAAACAACACAACCTTTGACTAAGACTGATACTTCTGAGTATCAGTCTTGAAAACTTGGAAGCTGCTGAGGTTAAAATTTCAGGATCTTCCTAGATGGTCACCAGAGCCTCACAACAAGAACCAAAGTAAGTACTTAACTGTATACGTTTATTTTATGGAGGGCCGGGGGGCAAAAATCTGCATTGTTGACCAAGGTTTGCCTGTATAAACAACGTATAGGATTTTTAAGAATTAGATTTGATTCTCAGAAGTCCAATAAGATTAGAGAGATGACAGAAAACAAAACTAGGTGGATGGATGTGATAAAAAGATGAGCAAGACCATTGTAACTAGTTTTCTTTTTGACTGTGCACATCTCATTTTCTGCTTCACATCCAGTGCTCTGTGATGGCGAATACCTTCCAAACGGAGTTCTTTCTTTGGTGTTGCCTGTCAATTACTTTCTATTGCAGCTACTTGTTCTCTTACCTTCCACAGTAATATTTACGATTCATGAGTCTGGAGGTTAAGGAAGCAAGTGCTTGTCTGCGTGCCATAAATTAATGCTCTCCGTATAAAATTCATGACCCTGCTTTCACACACTGGAAAGGAATAATAATAAAAAAAATTGCTGTCATTGTCTGTGTCCTTTGCCAGCTGAGGCTGATATGTAACAGCAGGTGCTTTAGAAAGAAATGCTGTTGGCACTTGTAAAGCCTGGGCAGCCACAGCTCTGTCCTTTTTGCTTAAGGAAACAACATTGTTTCCTTTGATGTTGGACTGTCAGGAGGGATTTTTGCAGCACAGCTCAGGCAAACAAAGTGGCACAACATGAAAACGATTTCAGAACCAGGACTTGACTGGAGAATTTGAGAGCATCACTGGTCAACAATCAGAGGAGAAGGGTCTTTTTAATGATCTTTAAATAAACTTGCTAACCATGAAAATCTCTGCCCTGAGTCCCACTTGTTGGAGGCAAGACTGGATATATTTAAACAACCACAAAGCTCTGCATAATAATGTATAAATCAGGGGCGCCTGGGTGGCGCAGTCGGTTAAGCGTCCGACTTCAGCCAGGTCACGATCTCGCGGTCCGTGAGTTCGAGCCCCGCGTCGGGCTCTGGGCTGATGGCTCAGAGCCTGGAGCCTGTTTCCGATTCTGTGTCTCCCTCTCTCTCTGCCCCTCCCCCGTTCATGCTCTGTCTCTCTCTGTCCCAAAAATAAATAAACGTTGAAAAAAAAAATAATAATGTATAAATCAAAACATGCCTACGGACATGATATTGAAGTAGCCAGGATTAAGCGCAGGACTGTTTTTAATCAGATGGTCATTTAAAAATGCTAATGTCGTTTACAAAACGATCTCCAGAAAGTATAGTCATAGCTTATGTTTCTTTAGGTCATTAGAGATTTCAAAGTGTTTCTACTCAAGTTTTTTTTTTCTTTTGAAATTAAACAGCCTTGAGGAAAGATACCACAATTCCAGTTGCCCCTTAGGAACAAAATGAGGATCAGAGAGGCCAAGAGTTCTATCCGAAGTCACATAACCAGTAAGAAGCAGCATTGATACAAGAATCTGTTTCCCAGCGCAGCTTAGGACAATTTTCTGTACCTCAATATGTCCAAATGTTTTGAGATGTTCCCAAGAAAATGCAGAATTATTTTCAGGGGTAGAGAGAGAAGCTGGTACCTGTTACATACACAGAAGTATCTGTTTGCACCCATCCTTAGTTCTTCCTGTCTCAGGATCTTAACTCAGCTACATTCTCTCACGACTTCACCCCTAGAACATGGAGAAGTCTTTGGTGCACACAACTTGTACAAATGGACTTCTGTTTTCCAGTTCCACGTGAAAGGAGCATGGAAGTCACCATTCTGTTCTAACAAGTGAAGAACTGAATAGACTAAAACAACAACTCTTTCTGAAACCAGAAAAGAGGAGAAGACACAGGGCAAACTGCGGCTCCCAGAATTTGACCAGCAAAGGCAGGCTTCCTGGAGCAGAGATCCCAGAACAGAAAACACCAGAGGGGAGTGTGCTTTGTGAGGAAGGCCCAAATGGTAACTGACAAAGTGCTGGAGGCACAGTAAGGGCAACTCTGAGAGTTAGAAACTCCAGGGGGACCCAGTCATAGAGGGCCCCATGACATGGTGAATTCACCTCCAGGAGATCAACCAGGTTCCCAAAGGAAATTTATGAGGAAAATCCCCTCACACTTCTAGCAAAAAGCAGGGAAAGGAACCATTTTGAAATACTCAGCATACTCTGTTGTCCTTAACAGGGGCTGCCTTCAGAGGAAACTAGTTAATTGCAGCCTAACCTATTGGGGTATCATCAGAGCCTAACTGACCTGGGGAAGGGAAATACCCAATGCCAGCCAACTCCAGCCTTCCTGTTACACCTGAGCAGGGAGAAAAAGACTGGGAAACACTTGTGAAGTTCACAGTCCAGGGGCTCAGGCTCACTAAAAGACAGAGATCTAGTCACAGGACTGTAGACCCCTTCCCCTCCCCTGACACCTGACCATCATATTCCCAAAGACTATTTGCAACACTTCCTTCCACACAGCACATCACGTCTGGCTATCAAGAAAAAGAAATTACAAAGTAAGCTAAAAACCAGAAAACAAAACAAAACACAATTTGAAGAGACAAGTTATCAGAAGCAGACATGGCAGAGATGTTCAAATTATCAGGCCAGGAATTTTAAACACCTATGATTAATATGCTGAGGACTCCAACAAAGAGACAGCATGGGAGAACAAACCAGCAATTAAGCAGAGAAATGTAAATCCTAAGAAAGAACCTAAAAGAAATGCTACAGTAAAAAGCACTGTAACAGAAATTTAGAATGCATTTGATAAGCTTATTAGCAGACTGGACACGGCTGAGGAAAGAATCTCTTAGCTTGAGAATATCTCAGGACAAACCTCCAAAACTGAAAAGCAAACAGAACAAAGACTGAAGGAAAAAAAAAAACCCAAAACAACAGAATATCGAAGGGCTGGAACACAACAAAAGGTGTAACATACACATAATGAGAATACTAGGAAGAGAAGAAAGAGAAAGAGGAACAGAAGAATATTTGAAATAATAATGACCAAGTATTTCCCTCAGATCAATGTCAGACACCAAACCACAGATCCAGAAAGCTCAGAGAACACCAAAGGATAAATTAAAAAAAAATTATACCTAAGTATATCATTTTCAAACTAAAGAACAGCAAAGACATAGGAAAGTCTTGAAAGAAGCCTAGGGGAGGGGGAGAGAGAGAAAAGAAAGAAACAAAGTAAACATCTTACTTTTACAGGAACAAAGATAGGGATACATGCAACTATCCTTAGAAACCACACAAGGAAGAGGAGAATGGAATGAAATATTTACAGTGTTGAGATTAAAAAACATCAGCCTAAAAGTTGTACAATATATGTCTGCTAAAACAATTTACCTGAATAGGTCTATAAATAATAGTGCTTAGTTATTTTTTAATTTAAAAAAAAATTTAGAGTTTATTTAATTATCTTTTGGGAGAGAGCAGGAGCATGAGTGGGGGGGGGGAGGGCAGAGAGGATGAGAGGGAGGGAGAGAGAGAGAGAGAGAGAGAGAGAGAAAGAGAGAGAGAGAATCCCAACCAAGCTCAGCAATGTCAGCATGGAACCCATAGCGGGGCTCCAACTCACCAACCCTGAGATCATGACCTGAGCTGAAATCAAGTCAATGGCTTAACCAAATGAGTCACCCAGGGGCCCCAACAATAGGACTTATTTAAAAACGATTACTCCCTGAAAATGGTGAAATTACATATACCTCAGGTGACTGCTGCATCATTGTTCAATTTCTAGACCCCAGTCCCTTTCTGCTGTTCACCAGAGCAACACCCACCAGTGATAGCCAAAACTTAAAGAAAACATGTTCAGAGTCAAATCACCCGCCTGGGACAGACCTTTCTGGGGTATGAAAATTAATGACTTAGTAATCCTTGCTTCCTGAATCCTAAAAATATGTTGAGAAAATGCAGATTTAAAGTGAAAATAAGGGCAATGAAAAGTAACAATGTCTTCAGCTTTCATTAGCTTCTCAAATGAGGTCTCTGACTCAAAAACCTGGTTCAGTGTCTCTTTTATTCACAAATAAAGCAACTAAGGTTTCTCATATCTTATGGAAATAAAGTTTCAGATCTGGGTGAAAACCAGGTCTCTTCACTTGCATTCCAATTTTGCTTTTGTTACAAGAGATGGTTAGTACTTTAGTAGTTCTCCATAAGTCTTTAGTGATAACCTTTTTTTTCTTTTTTTCTTTCTTTTTTCCCCCCTTTTTTAACTTATAATTAACAAACCAGTGAAGATTTCCATGTCACTGTTAGGACTAGGTATATAATAAAATAGGAATCTTAACAAGATCAGACAAGAATTGATTACTTAAAATTTATGGTCTCAAACCCCAAATCCTATGTTTCACCCATTAACCTAGATTACATCTCAGTATAATTCTTTGGTGTTTATTGTGGGTGTGGTGTGTGTTTGTGTGTGTGTGTGTGTATTGGGATAAAAGGACAATGCATACCAAATCTGTTAAAATTAGTTTGTCTTAATTATCATTAGTGATTTGTCTTAAAATTAATATTTCACATTACAGAAGATGAATAATGGAATATAGCGTGTTAAGTCATCAAATACATGTTATGCAATACAGTAATTATTTCTCCTGAAAGCTTAATTTTTCATTGAATCTTAAAACCACATATAAGGTGCAGTTAGAGTATTGGTATTTATAGCATTCCATCAGTACTGAAATATATAAATATTTAAAATGTGACCACAATGTGATCACATTCCCAGTATCACAAATACATCTGCAAGTATCTCATGCTTTGTAAATAGTCACACGAGAGCATAGTTCCAATGAATTATCAACTGTCTTCTCATCTCTGAACTTTTTTTGTTTTTCCTTCTTACTGGAATAATCGCTTTTTCTGTTTCATGAATTTCCAATCAACTTCCAAGATGCATTTTAAATGTCATTTTCCCCAGAAAGTATTTTTTTGCAAAATTAATCATCCCTTTAGTACTCGTGAGCCCCAGCTAATAGTATTTCAAAACATACATCAGCCACTGGAGTGATGTATGTGTGAAAAAAAAAAATCTGCATCCCACTTATTGTTTCCTATCTTTCACCTAACATATCTCCAGACACTCAGTCAATGCTAAATGAGTATTTGTTGAATAAATATAAGAAAGAAAAGTGAAAGAATTCTTCCTTTCTAAGCATGAATTATGTATCAGGCACCATACTAGGCATGAAGGATATACATACATATCTTGCCCCCAAAAGTTGGCAGCCTGTTGTCAAGATTTATATTATTCAAGAGCCCACAGTTATAACTTTCTATCCCTTAAAATCTCTATCTGAAAAGGTGGGAGGAGAGCTGAAAAATCTTGTTTGTTGAGATTTCTTTTTAGGCCAAACATCATACACGTTACTTCCTTAATTCCATAAGTTGCAGTGATACACTGTCTACATATACTGACTTCTCTTTTCTGTACCCTACTCTCTCCATAACCATAAGCAATACGGCTCGATATAACTGTAACGTTCCCCATCACATCCTCCCTTCCAACTTTGTCTTTCAACAGTCACCGTAATCAATAACCTTTCAGATAACAGGGTTCTAATTGTCAAGTACAAACGTTACTTTTTCACTCTGTCTTCTTCAACATCTCTACCGCTCATCAGTCCTGCTTACCTCTACTGTGTTCACTTTATAAGTCATTGTAGGGGGCAAAATGGAGTCTCTCATGTCAAGCAGGAGCCTGTGTCAAACAAGGGCCTGTGTCAAGCCATGACGCAAGCAGTTACAGAGACTGCAGCTAGGAGATATGGCCGGGGCCAGCATCAGCTGACACTCCAGAACTGATAACAGGCAGAAGCAAAGGAGGTCTGCAGGAGCCCAAGACTGACTAAATCCCTTTTAAAAGTGGAGGGTTTTTGCAGCAAACTGTCAGACTCTTCAAATGTGACCCCTCTATGTCTGACCACTTAAAAAAGGCAGCTGCCACCGAAGGCTCAGCCTGATTGATCTCCGAATAGAACTGAGATCCTTCCCTGCTTGAACATAATAGGCAGTAAGTGCCAAGAGCTGACCTGGACCAGACTGAGGCCTTATCTCAACTGTGAGCCCACAGACTGACTTCGCGTTTGGTTCGTTATCTTGTTTGTTGTGTGGCTTGTCTTATGTTCTGCTCTGTGTGCTGTGTAAGAAGCCAAGTTTAATCACATGGCGAAATGTCATTGAGTTTGGAATCCCGGACATGCTTTATAATTATGATTAACTTTATGATTGAATAAAGCTGACATCGTGGAAAGACACAACTCGTGTGTATGCCTTCATAGCGTGCTCATGACATTTAGCATATGACTTTTTTTTTTTATTTGTGTAGCTAACCTTTTCTGATCAGTTATTATGGACTGGACACCTTGTTACAGACTATCTATAATGAAATTGTACTAAGGAAATTTATTTTTATTCTTACAAAAGTTTCAAATTCCATAAAGGAGGAAACTGAGGCGCAGAGAAGTTAAATAATTTGCCCAGAGTCAATCAGCTGGTGATAAGAAGAATTGAGATTCCAGTCCAAACCTGCTACCTGATCTCAACCATTCTATTTTATCCTTAGCCACTGCATTATATTGACCCTCAGAATACTCTTCCTCTTGTCTCTGATGGGGCTCAGTGTGTGTGAATTTAAATTTGGTATATCCTTGGTTTTATTATGATGCTGCTTTATATATTTCTCCCCACTCCTGCCACATTATTTCTCACACATGCCGAATGACTGGCATAATGTGGTGAAATGTCCTGCAACTTTATCTGAGAACTCTCCATCGCTAAGGTCTGTGCTGAAGGGATGGACATGACCTCCATCTAAGTAAAAATGGCTCTGCCTTGTAGCCACAGATAATTTGATAAAAGATGAAGAGTTGACCTAGTCCTTGCAAATGAGGTATCTTCCAAGAATGTGTATCTATAACAGGTGCTTCAGAGAGGAGAGTGAGAAAGAGGCATGAGTCCATGTTGCATCAAAGACACAGAGAGTAACATGAGTTCATGAATTACCAGATCTTGAATGAGGTAGTTTAATGCAGCTGGGTCATATATATTCCTTGGCTGCTGATAGGTAAACCCTACGAATTCTCCTTTACATTTCATCTGGTTTTAGTGGTCTTTGTCCTTTGAAGGTAACAATCACTACGAGAGAAAGAATTTAGTTGCGAGCATCAAAAACCTGGAAGTGAGACTCCAGAAAACAGAGTGAGGTTTACCCAGCCGTGGGGCATAAACCTACCACCACCAAGTAATGAAGTACAAATCAACTAATTAAGCTGTCCCCTGAAATTTTTAGGAGCCTAGACCTCGTATCACATGAAGTACAGGCTTTAGAGGCAGCAAATACAATGGTTGCTCAATCCATAAGAAAAGAGGAAAAATGTAGTCTTGGGTTGCTAAGGTTAAAACAGAAATGAGAATGTGAACTTCATACCCTATTGGGAAAAAAAGACATTGTGACTTGGAGTCACAGTGCTTTGCCAGAAATCAATCATTTCTTATTCTAAACCACAGGGCATCTTATTTCTGACCTATACGTATAAGGTCTACTGATTGGCAAGTAGAATCATCCTGGCGAATTAAATTTGGACGTATGAGAGACCTTAGGGAACTGTGGAAACACAGCTACCTGGATTCATCTGCTGTGCATCCTATGTGGAAGCTTTCTTTAGTATACCCCTTTGTAAAGACTAATTGGTGTTGCTACGTGGCAGGGGGCATGGGGAGATGAGCTAAAACATATTACAGAAGAAAAGGTCCCTGCAGCTCCACTCCCAAGGAACCCTGCATATCACCAGTGCCCTCAGGCTAAAAGAGGCATGATTGCCCCACGGTTGCTAAGCAATAAAGCTTTCTGCTAGGGTTATCCTAGAACAGTTACTTGCAAAGCAGTGATTCTGGAAAGGGATTCATGGGCAGATCTGACCAACAAACAAACAAACAAACAAAAACAACTGAAATTGGTATCAAGTCCATGGAATGTCAACTAGGGAAATAAAGCTGAAACAAAACAACACACACACACACACACACACACACACACACACACACATTTTGGTTGAGCAGACACACGTGTGTGCTTGAATTTTGCCAAACAAAGCAGAACATCGCAGCTCCCCAAGTAACCAAAAACTCTGAAGACAATTATAATTAGGTGGATATTCATTCCTACATGAATGTTCTCCAGCTTTTCCCTGAGAGGGAGTTCTGAAGTACCAGACACCAGGTGAACCTTTCTTATAAATAACCCACTAGACTTGCTATACGAGAACATCCTCCCTTGCAGGACATAGATGATTCTCTGATCTGATGCTCAGGCAAGTTGCTGCCCCAAAGACTTCTTCCTCCACAACTTTCAGTTCTATGACTTTGAGAAGTTCACCTTGCGTCTCCAGTTCATATTCTTCAGCTTTAAAATAAAGACGCCAATAGCATTTCCTTCATGAGGTATTTGTAAAGATTCAATGAATTAACACATATACAGTTTTGTGAAGAGTCCTGACTACACTGAAAGCACACAGAGAAAAAGTTAGCTCTCACAGACTCTCTTCTTACAAAGGAGGAAACAACGTACGTAGGTGTGAAATGACATGCATGCAATTATGGTAAAAATCGGAATTTAAGACCAGGCTATCTGATTCTAGAAATTCTTTTCTTGACAACTTTTCATAACCATATAATCATATTGTGTTTCTTGATCCATAATTGTGTATCTATTACACTGGGGGTGATTATTTTTCTCAGTTAGCTCAACGCTTGCAGGATAATGAAAAGCAGCACCTGGTCTGTCTTGAGGACCAGAGAAAAAATATGGCTAGAGATAATATCATTTTGCAATTGGAAGGTAATATACGGTGTGGCAGTCCACCACCTTCCATTGGGAACAGAGTGAGAACATTTGTAGTTGAAATTGTAACCACTAGATCACGTGGTGGAGGCCAACCTAAATTTTAGTCATGAGAAAAGATAACTTGGGGTTTTACAATTTTTCTTATCAATTTGCAAAATTGCTTATAAATATTTGAATACTCGGAGATATATATATCTCCGAGTATTCAAATGTGTATATATATGCATATATATGTATATACACGTATATACATATATATGTATATATACGTATATGCATATATGTATATATATATGTATATGCATATATATATAGCAGGATCTTTATCCTGTTGACTTATTTACCTTTGTTTCTTTTTATGACTTTTTTTCCCTTTTATTTGCTTGACCTAGAGAAGTTGTTCTGTTTCTTTTTCCTTTCTATTTTTGTCATGATTTTAAACCAAAACATTGTATTATTATTTAAAAAGGGGGCACCTGGATGGCTCAGTCAGTTAAGTGTCTGACTTCGGCTCAGGTCATGATATTACAGTTTGTGGGTTCAAGCCCCGCGTCAGGCTCTGTGCTGACGGCTCAGAGCCTGGAGCCTGCTTCGGATTCTGGGTCTCCCTCTCTCTCTGCCCCTCCCCCACTCACATTCTGTCTCTCTCTGTCTCTGTCACAAATAAGTAAAAAAAAATAAGAAATAAAAAAAAATTGTTTAGGGGCATCTGCATGGCTCAGTCCATTGAACATCAAGACTTCAGCTCAGGTCAAGATCTCACAGTTCTTGAGTTCTAGCCTGGCGTTGGGCTCTGTGCTGACAGCATGGAGCCTGCTTTGATTCTTTATCTCCCTCTGTCTCTTCTACCATCCCTCCATCTCTCTTTCAAAAAATAAATAAACATTAAACAAATTTTTGTCTAGGATGGTATTCCTCACTTTAAGATATTTTGAAGTTATACACATGTGCACACATACATATCCCTAGTTGTGTGTATGTGTGTATGTTAGGTACAACATACACACGCATACAATTCTGGTTATTTAATTCATTTGAAACTCATTTTTGTATATTGCAAGATTGAGACCTATTTTATAAACAAGGTTATACTTATACTGCCCCATTCTGTTTCACTTATCTCTTCATGAATATCCAGTTTTAATTATTATAATTTTATGATACATTTTGATGTATGGAAGAATAAGCTCTTTCATTACTCTCCTGTTTCAAAATTTTATTGGCTGTCATTAAATATTTTCTAAATGTACTATCTTCAAATTTGTCTTTAGAAATCTTAAATGAAAGTACATATAATTTATAGACCAATTTAGGAAGACATGACATGAAGAAACTATTAAAGGTTCTATCACGTACATGACATCTATCTCTCCTTTTAGTAAGTAGAGAGTTAGAAAGAGAAAGAGAAACAAAGGAGTGAAGAAAGAAAGAAAGAAAGAGAAAAAGAATGAGACTAGGAAAGGATGAAGTCATTAAATATTTATGACCATTCTATGGGGTTGGTAGATTTTATGTAAATTTAATTAAAAACAAACATTAAAATTTTACATTTCTATTGACTGAATTGTGTCTCTCCCCCCCACCAAAATTCGTATGCTGAACTAACCCCCAATGTGACTGTATTGAGAAAACAGTCTAAAAGCAGGTAATTAAGTTTAAATGAGGTCAGAAGGCAGATCCCAGATCTAATAGTGTTAGTGTCCTTATAAGAGACGCCAGAGTGAGTACTTGCTCTCTCTCTCTCTCTCCCCATCTCTCTCTCTCTCTCTCTCTCTCTCTCTCTTTCTCTCTTTCTCTCTGTTACACACATGCAAACACACACACACACACACACACACACACACACACTCACACACACAATCTCTCCCCTACACATGCACAGAGAGGTCATATGATCACAGAGTGAGAAGGTGGCTTTGTAAGAGCCAAGCTGAGAGCAGAGGCCTCAGAATGAAATCTACCTTGCCTGCACCTGATCTGGGACTTCCCAGTTTCCAGAACTATAAGAAATTGATGTCTGTTGTTCCTTCCGCCTAGCCTATGGTATTTTGTTACAGCCGACTGAGCAGATTAAGACAGAGGTACACATATTCGCTGTCCTGCCCCGTTTTGCTTAACAGTCCTGTCCTTGTTCCCTGGGCCACTCTTTTTACTCCTGTAATCCCAATTCTCAGAGTTCTCTGTCTTCACTTCCTTCAGCAATGTCTTTACATCTAGCATGTGCTGCTTCTTTGTTAGCATTTCATCCCATCCCAAGAGTGATTATTCTACAAAATACATTATGTTCTTCCAAACTGCACTGCATATTATTTTACCATATTATATTATAATACCTTTATTTAACTTTCCAAATTGTGAGTTTCATGAGTTTTCTCAAAGAGATGGTCTATATTTATTCACCTTTACATTATTTTTTTCTCAAGCAATTGCTTATATGGAAGTAACTAAATTAACGCATGCATTAATACTTTAATGAAAATATCATGTCCACCGAGGTAACGTAGCTGATAAATTGTAGAATATTTAAATCAATGTCTATATAATTTTGAAGACCAGTCCCACATGTCAATCTTGACATATAACTTCTACGGCTTGATATATATCTTCTCCCCACAGCATTTTAAGGAAATGACTCAAAAATACTTCAAGATATCCAATGACATAAATATGTTAGGTGATAGAGTGTTAGTGAGTTAAGGTATCAATCCAAATGATCAGTAAATGATGCCAATGCTGATTTCTTTAGTGCTGATGTTAACAACAATTGCTTATCAAAGAATACCACACATACGAAAAGCTGCCATCATCGTAAGATTCAGTTTCAAGACATGTCACGAAGTGATTCACCCGTGTAATCAATAGCTAAACCAGGAAACAGAGGTCACTTGTTCTGTCTCCGATCCTACTCTCTCCCTCCCAGAGTTAACTATTACCCCGAGGGCTAACAACTTAGAATAACGTTCCTTTCTTTTGAACTTACAGTAAATGGAATAATATGCTGTGTTTCCTTTGCCCACCTTCTATCCAATTCAGGATTGTTTTGCTAAGTCACATGTGTGTTTTTGTTGAGCTGCGAGTGATTTACTTTCATCCTGTGTATTATTCCATTTTATGAATCGAACATTATTAATGCATCCACTTGCTTGTAATAGACATTTGGACAGTTTCCAGTTTGAGGCTATGTTGCTTAATTTGTTACTGAGTTCCCACATCCATGCATTTATGTTGGTTATGTCTCGAAGGGGATGCACACCTCAAAAATGTATATGTTCAGCTTTATTAATAGAGGATCCTAAGGAGTTTTTCAAAGTAACTGTTCCAATTTATATTCCTACCAGCTATGTTTGGCAGTTTCAGTTGTTTCATGGCCTCATCCACATTTGGTATTTTCTGTCTTTTTAAAATTTTGGTCCTTTTATTTATTTTTTTTAATTTTTTTTAACATTTATTTATTTTTGAGACAGAGAGAGACAGAGCATGAATGGGGGAGGGTCAGAGAGAGGGAGACACAAAATCTGAAACAGGCTCCAGGCTCTGAGCTGTCAGCACAGAGCCCGACGCAGGGCTCAAACCCACGGACCGTGAGATCATGACCTGAGCCGAAGCCGGCCGCTTAACCGACTGAACCACCCAGGCGCCCCAAATTTTGGTCCTTTTAGTGTTATCCCACTATTCACTTGTATCAACCGGCACGAATCAAAATAATTTAAATTGCTTTATGCGACTAAGACCATAGCAGAGAAAGGAGAACAAATTATCTTTCTTATTATCCCCGAACGTTTGTCTTTCTATTTGTTCTATCTATCGCAACAAGTAAGCTTTCCAAAGCTTCAAAAACTACGATGTAAAGGAAATAAAGGCAATGTTATATATTTGACACCACTTAGTACAACTGTTGTTGTACTTTGAATACAAGAACTGCTTCTGACAGAACAAAATTTTACTCTGTTCTGAGAAGAATTATTTTTTCATGTGATGAATTATAGATTTAGAGCTTCTGACTTACCTACTCCTGAAATATTTTTAGCATTATATTTATATTCCCAGCCTTCCTTACTCTCTCATGGCATAGTTACAGTGCTTATTCAGAAGCGTCTGTTCACACCAACACTTTAACTGGTTTACTCAACCATGAGAGATTTATTTTTATGGACAACTGAATTACTTCATATCAGTAAACACTCTGTTTGTAAGAATGCTGCCATTTACAAAAACAAAGTCAAGTAGTAAATAATAATGAAAAACCTCAGCTGTGTCTCTCTTATACGTATGTGTATCATACTTCTCATGAGAACTACATGCCCTGAACAACACAAATACAGTAATACATATAAAATCTCCCATCGCTGCTTTCCAGAGTTGTTCAGCATACTCATGAGTGTGCGTATATGTGTGCATCTGTGTGTGTGTGTGTGTGTGTGTGCATGTGTGTGCATATAGTAAGTTAACTGCTGTGGTCAGGACGATACAATTCCAGCTCGTGTTTTTTTACACTACCAGGCAATTCTCCAATTCTCAGTGGACACTGACTCACCATGTCCTACAAATTTAATTCCATTCTGACACTGTCTACCTGGAGATAGCATCCGATCCCACAAGTTAAAGGCTCAGTCCCACAAAATTGCCCTCAATTCAGATGCCGAACCTAAGTTCAGATTGTTACCTGTGCTTCTGACAAATTGGCTGTGAATTGGAGGCTCCCACCACCTACTTCCTCAAGTTCAGTCAATTTGATCAGTAGCTCACATAAGGAAGAGAAACATTTTCTCATGTTAACCACTTTGGTATAAAGTATGTGATAAAGGATACATGTGAACAGCCAGATGAAGAAGTATACAGGGCAAGGTCTGGGTGGTGGCCCACACAGGAGTCTCTGTCATCTAGGAACCGGGGAGGCCACCCTCCCACCATGTGTACATGGTCATCAACCTGGAAGCTTGTCAACTCTTGTTCAGCAGTTTTTATAAAGCTTAATCGTAGCCCCTGCCCCCTTCTCCCAGAAGTCCCTGAGTAGGGCTGAAAGGTCCAATCTCTTAATCACTTGGTGTTTTGGTGACCTGCCCCATTCTGAAGCTATCTAGGGGCCCTGCCCTAAGTCCATTTATTAGCATAAACTCAGGTGTGCTCAAAAAGGGGCACCTTAGGTGTAACAAAAGACACTCCTGTCCCTCAGGAATTTCCAAGTGTTTTTAGGAGCTTCATGCCAAGTCCCTGGGAAAAAGGTCAACCATATTTATTATACCACAATCATATAAAATATTTGTATTACCTTTGTAATGCACTCAGCACTCAATGTAACCATCAACTGGCATTAATTTTGACAAAAATAAAAGCTAAAATTTTGAAGTGACTTCATATTCCCTAGCAAAATGAGTTTTCCATTTATTAATTCATGTTCAGACCCCACTGCTTATTAATTTTCTGGATTTCTCCAAAGATTCTTTAATCTACTTTGATATTCTGCACATATTTATCTTCCTATTCTTCACCAATAGGAATCTTTCCCAAATAGTTATCTTGTACATGACATATCCAGACCTCGATAGTCTTTTAAAGTCAGCCTCTCTAAACAATGTTAGTGGCCTGGTCTGTCACCTAGTATTTTTTAAATGCAAAAAAAAGTTATGGCATATATTCAAAAAGTGTTTGAAGGTGTATCCATTAAACTTAAAGAACAGTATAAAATTGCAAATACATGTACTTAGCAAACAGGTGACAACATATCACACATCTTAGCGTGTGTGCTTTTCTTAATAGCACCACCTTTCCTCTCCCATAGAAATAATAACGCTGTCTTTTTATTAATTACTTTCTTGATTTTCTTCATAATTTTTGTCACTTATGTATATTTCACACACATTGTGTGTTGTGTGTGTGTGTGCATGTGTGTGTAAGCATGTATGTAATTATAAGAACTGCAATGAGGAAAGAGTTCTTGCAAGCTGGAAAGGTGAAAATCCATGTTACAAGGGGAAATTTTTGATTAAAATAATTTTAACACAATATACATATGAAAGTCTAGCATTAGCAAGAGATTTTGTAAAACAGAATGTTAGTGGCATGCATTGATTTCAATTGATTACATTTCAGAAAATGTTACCAGAAAGGGTAAAATTTCTTTACCAGAAAAGAACTGCCTGATTTGGATGAAGAAATGAAAGAGAATAAAGAAGGCCCAGCGATTCAAGGATGTATATGTTTGGAATAAGCAACTAAGAAAAGATACAAGTCAGAGCGCCTTTGAACTATAAATGTCATTAGAACTAAGCCTTGGAATAAAGATCAAATCTAGTGTATGTCCTTTACAACCTTTATTCAAACCTCTGGGTGTCATCAAATGGTGTCTAATAAATCCTTCCAGTTGGAAAATAAGAAGAAAGGAAGAAAGCTCAAGGAAAAATGGACTTAGAGGTCCCTCCCCCTTGAAAATATATCTTGGTAAATATACAGCAATTTTTTCTTTCAATCTCATGAGTACAAAAATTAATGTCTTTATAGTTTTGATTTGCAACCACATGATTGACAGTGAGGTTGACCATCTTTTTGTATATTTATAGGCCATTCGTTCTTTACTTACGAAATTTCTATTATTTTCTTTTGCTCATTGTTTTGTATTCTGTTTCTTAATTATTTATAGTAATTCTGTGTGTAGCACGTGTCTTTGTCAGGTCATATGACTTAAAAACATTTTCTATTATGTGTTGTTCTTCACTCTCATTATGGTGTCTCATTTTGGATTTAGAACAAAAGTTCTAAGGTTTTATCTTCTTTCTCACCCTAAGGAATCATCAGTTGCACTACCACAATTTATTAAAAAGCTTATTTCCCCAGTGATTCTCAACAATGAGCAGAATACTGAGGTGTTCTTCTGTGATGTGACCTTGCTAGAAGGGGAATTCAGTTTCCCTCTCTTTTGATCTTAGCTGGTTCTATAAGCTGTTCCAACAACAAAATGAGGTGGAATATCATGCTGTTTAATTCTGAGGTTGATTCCTTAAGAGACCTGCAGATCTCATTTTTATTTGGGAATGCACCTTCTTAGAAACCACCCACCCGCACCATATTGTAAGAAAACACAAGTATCTATGCAGAAAGGCTCCCATGAAGGTACACCAGATTCTGTTGAAGGCCTCAGTTGAGGTATTATCCACCATAAGTAGCAACTCCAAGCCACGATTTTCCAGTCATTCCTGTACCTTCATCCATACCAAGTGAGCCAGAAGAATGAGATCAATCTACAGAGTTTTGAACAAATAAAGCATGTATTGGTTTAAACCACCAAATATTGTAATAGATTTTAATACAGTAATAAATAACCAAAAGCAGACTCTAACCAAATTTAAATATAAGTGTCTGTTACTCACTGGCTTCTTGGTTCCATACTGTTGTTTGGTTTTTCAATGTTTCAATATCATATTTTAATTACTTTTATTATTAATCAATATATTTTTTGATATCCTTATACTTCTTCAGGAATGGATATTTTTGACCTTGGCACCTTGATATAAAACTAGTTAGATTATCAAGCTGCTCAAAACAATTGCAACTTTTATAAGGACTGCATGTTAATGCGTATCTATAGATAAATTTGAAGATTGAGATCTATGATTTTGATTTATCTACATTTATTTGTGTTTGTCCATATTTTAAAATAGAATTTTATATTATTTATATTGATATAAATGCCTTCTCAAACTTTGATTTAGATTTATTACTAGACATCTTGCACTGTTAGTAATATTTTAAGTGTGTTTTATGTTTTGTTTTGTTTTCTAGCTATTTTTGAAGTATAGAAATGCGATTGTTTGGGATTTTTTGTATATGAACTCAGAATTTATACTTTTCACTCTCTAAAAAACTTAGTATTTTATTTATAGATTTTTTTTTGAATTTTATATTAAAATTATATAATTAAAATCATTTCTTTCCCTTGTCTCTATGAAATGATAGGACCAGCCTTACAGTGCTGAAAAGAAGTGGGAATATTGGGCACCCTTATCTTGTTCTCCATAATAAGAGGAAGGTTTTCGACATTTCACCATCTAGTATGATGTCTGTTGTAGACCTTTTTTCAGACACTTTTCACACCTTTTAATTGACTTCACTCATTGATAAGGCCAATATTCGCCCTCTAAAAATATTTCTGGCATGGTTTTGTATATGAGTAAAACTACATACCATTTCAACTAGATTAATACATATTTAATAAAAAATGTTTTAAAATCAATTAAACACAATTAAATAAGACTATTTTCCTTACAAGATATTGGATCCAAATATATGCATTTCTGAATTGGACCTAGTTATTGACATTACAATACAAATTTTAAAATGTGAATGCATACATTGATAAGAGTAATGACAAAATAATATAAGATGGAGTGTCATCTCCAGTCTAGAAAGTTTGGAGAGTTACCAAAAAGCATAAGTAGGCTAGTGTTATGTAAGAAAAGACAAGCCCAAGAAAAAAAGTCTCATCCATGAATATGCAAATACACAGTAGTTTCTCTGAGTTACAGAAAAGAAAGGTGAACCATATGACACTAATTCCAGTAATTAATTATACAGCTATTTTAATTATTACATTGATGATAGAATTACTGTATATTATTGAATAAACTCAGCCAGGCTACCTTTACCTTACCCTCCACAGAGGAAAAGTTTTGAAGGAGTGCCTATCCCTAAGTATTTTCCCAAGGACAAAACTAGAAACCTTAAATCTTCCAAAAATTGATTACCTTGGTACGTGCTCAGGATCCAAGTGTATGAACAAACTGTAAAAACTGTTATAATTTAATTCTCCGCAATAAGCAGGAAAAAGGGCACACCTGCACTCACATGCACGTGTTTACACGCACATGAACAAATACACACTTCCGATCCAGTAAAGACAACATTTTTCCAAAGGGAAACCTATTAAATTATTCGCATGGAGAAAAACCATAATTACTTGCTATAGATTCTCCAAGTCTCCCAAGCCGGGTGGTTTGTTCTTTATTCACAAACCGCTAGGGATTTCCAAGCCAACTGTGTACTGAGTCATCACATAACCATAAAACATGCCAATACCTGCTACCTACCTACCACCAGGGGTTCTGAATCAAAAGGTCAGAGTGAGGCCTAGGAATCGATATTTTGAAGTAGTCGTGCAGATGTTTTCAGGGTTCAGCCAAGGCTGAGAATCACTACAAAATTATTGTTCCAAAGACTTCCTTGTTTGTGTGTGAACTTTCTTTCCTCTTTGCTGGTACAGTGGTACTGCCCAAAGAAGCACGGATCATTTGATTTGGTTCACTGGTCATGCTTCTGGAGCTCAAGAAATAAATCTGAGGCCACTTGGATTTGGCAAATGCCTTTCTCTGTTTATTACCACACCCCGGTGGCCTTTCTCAGTGGTAATGAACAAAACCACGTAGCTCTCAGAAAACCAGGTTCATAAGATTGTGTGAAATACAATATTCCTGCTGAGTTTAAGGGCCTTGGTATTTACTTAAAGGAGTGAATCAGATGTACTGGAAGGTAGCCTGTTTTGAGCACCATGGAAAATGATACAATTTAAGCATTATTGGCTCTTCTTCCTTCTTCCATCAGCCTACAACTGTTTATCATGAAGCTGCATCACATCTTGTCCTAAATCTTAGCAGTGGGGAATGGTGGCTTTGAATGGATCTGAGTCTTGAAAGCAGTTGGGGTCTGATTTCAAACCTGCAATTAAGGTAAATTCAGGCCCATCCTTTCAACTATTTTAATAAGAGCCTGACATTTTATAAAGTCCGTTCATTTGTATCTCTCCACAGCTGGCCTTCTATTTCAAGGACTAATTTATTTAAGGCAAGCAACTCCAAAACATACATTTTAAAACACTTTGCTACCAATTAATTAATTAAACAAGCTATTTATTAATATTAAAGAACAATGTCACAAAGCACTCACCAACAAGAATAGGCAAAAAGAGAAGAACCAAGAAAAGAATCCCAAAGAAAACTGAAATTGTAAGGGGAAAAAAAGACATTGGAAAAAAGAAATTGCACTTAACCTGATAATGCCTCATTTTGCTAACTGTCCTAGAGAAATGTCTGCAGGTAAGGCACAAAGATTCAGATAAAATCTTTTATTTTACCCTGCTTTTAAATATAAATATACAGGAGCAACCTAAATAACCACCACATTTGAAAGGACTAGATAAAGTATAATACATCAAACTACAGAAGAGTATGCAGCAATTAGAAAGAATGAGAAAGGTATATATGGAATGGCATGAAAAAATGGCATGGTTTAAATACGGAGAAAAAAAATTCCTAACCAAAACATACAAAACGAAATATACAATAATTTCCACAAAGCTAAATTACATTTTTGTATATGTAGACTCTATTTGGTAAAATATTAGTCAAGATATGCTTAATTGAATTACTCTAAGTTTCTGAAAATTGTCATATTGCCTATATAGTTTTAATAATTATAAACAATACCAAAGTATGAACATGAAACCTTACTAGTAATATGAAACTCTAGCTCTAGAAGCCATTGAATAGCTTTTGGGTTATTGTATTTTAATAACAATTTAATATTTCCATATATGTACACATATATATACAGTATATATGTACTAGTATATGTAGTATACATGTAGCATATATATAGTATGCAGTATAGTATATAGTATACTATATATGCATATATATATACACACACACATATATATATATATACATACCTATATATATATTACTAGTTTTAAGTACGAGTGTTTTCATCTTTCACACATACAACACTTGGATCGTGTTTAGTCTCATATAAAGGTTCTGTTAAGTTTCAGCATATACATGTCTGTCCCCTCCCTGTGTCACGAGCATACTGAGAGTGTGCCTATCTTCCTCTTGAGGACTAGAACAGTTCAGGGCATATTATTCAAAAATATTTACTGAATGTTGCATGAACTTGTTCAGTAAACGAACGTGTGCATGTATGTGTGTGTGTGTGTGCAATCTGCATTGCATAAATTCTGTAAAAAACACTGCATAATCTTTGAACTTAAAAGGTAATTATGGGCATGCTTACCAGCAACATTCATAGGAAAGGAATGTTATCTATATCTCTGTCTCAATCTAATTCTAGTGATACAGATTTCCAAGTACATTGACACAGTGCGTTAATTAAAATATTATGAGTTTACAACGGATATTTTACAAAATAATAAATACATGGGAATAGAGATTTAAATATTATTTTAATAGGTGTTCTAATCATTATTTGTCTCAAGTCAAATAAGTTTTATTTGCCCTTACTAGTTTTATTTAAAAAAATTTTTTTTAATGTTTATTTATTTTTGAGACAGAGGGAGACAGAGTGCGAGTGGGGGAGGGGCAGAGAGAGAGGGAGACACAGAATCTGAAACAGGCTCCAGGCTCCAGGCTCTGAGCTGTCAGCACAGAGCCCGATGCGGGGCTTGAACCCACGAACTGTGAGATCATGACCTGAGCTGAAGTCAGACACTTAACTGACTGAGCCACCCAGGCGCCCCTTTTTCCTTTTTTAATTTTTTTTTTTTTGCCTTTACTTGTTTTAAACACTAAAAGAAATCAATCAGGCTTTAAAGAATCTTTTTTCATTACTTTATATTTTTATTTCAGCTTTATTTAGATATAAACAATGAAATTGCAAAATATATAAGTGAATCTTCTTACTGTCTCCTTTTAAATTTCTCTCCAACAATATCAGGCAGAGCTTTGCTGTCTTTTATTCATTCATTCATTCATTCATTCATTCATTCAAATTTTCCTCATACTTTATATGTTCTGTTGGAATTCATAGTATAAATCCTAACATTAAGGTGCAATATTTTGTGTTCTCTTGACATCTCACGAATGGAGAGGACCTGGAATGGCTTACCCACCATTTCCCTCCCCTCTCTCCTCTCACTGATAAGGCCCCTGAGCCAAAAAGTCTTCCTTATTGAGGAAACCAAGCCAGTTCCTGCTGATATTTGAGTAGCATGTTTCAGTTCCCTACCAGCCAGTGTAATTATTCAAACAAGTCAATCACATACTCCCATGGATACCAGGGTCCACCTTTTCCTCTCTCCTACAAACACTGCCTCCCAGAGATCCTGGTTCCCAGGTGACCCTGCGTGGTGCCCTATGTCCTCCTCTCCCTGTCTGTCAGTTTACCCAACTGAAGAATGGCTGTGGATCTCACCTATCCAGTATGGGAAGCTTTCCATCACCGGGGGGAATTATCTATTGTTATCTATTGTTATTATCTATCCTCACCATGTAGCAAGTAAACTAGCTGTGGTGAACACTTTAGTGTTAATTTATTTTTAGAGAGATAGGCAGAGTATGAGCTGGGGAGGGGCAGAGAGAGAGGGAGACCCAGAATCTGAAGCAGGCTCCAGGGTCTGCGCTGTCAGCACAGAACCTGATGCGGGGCTCGCACCCACAAACCACGAGGTCATGATCCGAGCCTAAGTCAGATGCTCAGATACTCAACCGACTAAGCCACCCAGGTGCCCCTGTGGTGAGTACTTTAAGACAATCTAATTGGTATCTGAAAATTTAAGATGTTACTTTTATAAAAGAAGAAAAATCCTCAATATAAAGAAGCAGACTCCTAGAAATTAGCAACATGAAAAACATCCAATAAAATACTGAGTAATTGAATAGCGACCGCTGAAGATCTGAAAGATGACCTCTAGAAAATTTAAGAGGGAGTACAGCAAAAAACAATATGACAAGCTTCAGGAACTATCATTATGTTCTGTATCAGCATAGCCAATATCCTTAATAAGTGTTCAAAAGAGAAAAATCAGGAAAATGAAGGACTGAAAATAAAATAGTGAAAAAAAGGAGCTATTCACCAAATAGAAAACAAAGTAGAAGTCCATTAATTGGGAAAGGCTTGAGAAAAGAATGTGGCATGTCTATTCTATGGGATAATACACATAACTTAGCACCACGGCCAAGTATTTGAAGATTTGAAATTATTTTCATGTTTATTAAAGGAGAATGAGATCCAGAGTACTATAAAAAATGATATATGGCATTAACATTAATTATCATCTTTATGGATCTGTGAATATTAATTTTCATATTACGTGTGTTCTGGGTAATTAAGCCTGGGTTTAGCTGACCTACTGCACTCCGGCTTTGGTCAGGTTCAGATCTCCTGTGCTGCTTTGTGAAAAAATGATCTTTCTGCGAGTGCTTTCTTCTCTTTCGAATTTTATCTCTATTCAAGGCTGAGCTTGAATTTAGTTTCATCTAGAGAAAATTTACATTTGATAGCTGCTTCTTATCTGTAGGCTCTACACATTTTTCTCATGAGGGTTTTCACAGAAGCAGTGAGAATTTGGACTGCAAACCCACAGGAGGGCTCACTTATGATTTTAAATTTTCTGAACAGAATTTCTCTCCCTATCCTATCATTGATGACTTCAGGGAAGACAAATCTTACTCTACTCTTTTGCATGGTGAGAATAATTTCTTGTCCACTTTTGCACATAGGCTGCGTTTCTTGTGGCCCTAGCTTAAGCCTCTCTTCTTCTTCAGTCCTAAGTTTTATCTTCTGCCCTTCAACCCTGTGTGTCATCAAATGATAGTTCCTGGTCTCCACGATTCAGTTAGAAAACAGGTTTCTGAAAGTTGGCTAGGCTGTCATAACTCTATGGTCCCTGCCTTCCCTTTGGTTTTGGTCTGTGAATTCTCTACTTTATGATTTATGCCACGCTAGTGTAACGTTGTATCTGTGCCTCTGTGTGTATGTGTGTGTGTGTGTGTGTGTATGCCTTGTGTGTGTTTACATACATATGTGTATGTTATATAGAGTTATGTATGTTTACATACATATGTGTATGTTATCCCTTGTATTGAGAGGATTGTTCACAATGTATTATCTGTGATATTGATAGATATTACTTCACTCTTCTAGGACCTAGGCTTGGCACAAATTTCTCAAATGCCAACCTTGCTTCTTCCCACAATGATGTGTTCACTTTCTTCTGTTGGGAACTGTGCACGTGGAACTAGCTTCACTAAGAAAGCCAAGCCACTGGTTTTAACTTGAGAGTTTAGTATTTGCCCTTTTGTCTGGGAATCAATTCAGTTTTATAATTATGGTATGATACAATGTTCTTAGTATTCTCACTCATTTTCCAGGCCTTCCACTAGAGCTCAGCCTATTTTCCATCTTTCTAGAGGCACATCAGTACAGTCACCTCTGTGTCCGGAACACACAGCACAGCAGGAAGGGTGGCCTTGATTCAATTCGTATCCACGCCGCTTACCAGCCAGGCAGTGTGCAGCCACACAGAGTGCTGAATAGTGTGCCTTTCGTCAATCTAGAACTTGTAACAGTTTGGCCTTTGTCTAGCTTTTGTCTCTCCAACCATCTCTTTTGTTGTTATTGTTGTTGTTGTTGTTGTTGTTGTTGTTGTTGTTAAGGTAAAGTGTGGAGGAAATATAATTTAAAACTTTTTTCCCACCCCAGATATCTTAACAAAGGGATTAGAAAAAAATTATTATTGAGCAAGCATTAAACCAGAATGTGATACATGTTGCAGGCAATCTGCTAAGATACAGAGAAGACAAAAATAAGTTTTACCCCGTTATAAAGCCGAGCAGGTACAACGTTCTCAAGATAAGCAGTTAGTCCTCAAGAGGAATTGACAATCTTGCAGTTCATCCTGGATTCACTGGAGTGACCATGTGTGTTCACTAGTTGGCTCTATCTATGGGCCAAATAAACTGCTCGTATCTTTATGAAAGGAGGTGGTTCTGCAACGTGGTGCCACGTGCTCACCTAGGAAGTTAGGCTCCTGCTCACACAGAAATTGAGAGACAAGAGGTGATGTTTACATTTCGGAGATGGCTCCCGGAGAAAAATGTTCTTGGGATCGAATGCTGGCAAAAGGTTCTATCTCCTTTTCAAAAGGACTTATAAATATTTCCCAAAAATGGATACAGTGCTTAAGATAAATTTTCTAAAGTAAATGATCTAAGAACAAGGAAGGAAGGCATCTCATCCTTTATTAACAGGGAGATTGAAGCCTTTTATTTATAACTTTTATTTGCCCTTAAACATGGTAATTGGCAAACATATAAGACAGCTGGCTTCCTTAAAACAGCATTTCTTCGTTTCTACTTTTGGCATTTTCTTGTGTCACTTTTTGATCATTAAATTTCTTAAAAGAAAATCATAGAAACCATGTAGGATTCAATTTACATCTGTGGAGGGCTAAGACCCAGAGATATTAATTCAAGTTTTTGTTACGGTTAGTGTATTTTTCCCCAATTTTCCTTCACCCCCTTTTTTTTCTTTCTTTTTAAACTGCATCTTATTTAGGTGATAACTAGACCACCTCTATGTTCAGTGAGCTCAGGGCAGTGCGGGTACAAAAAATAGGAAAAGAGAAAAGATGGAAGAGACAATTTGGAGCCAAGTAAATTTGAGTCAGAAGCAGTAAAGACAAATGTGTTTGTGACTTGGAAGAACTAGAGATTTTTAAAAGCCAGAGGCTGAAAGACTGAGAGCCTAAACTTTACCTGAAAATAATGGTTTGTAAAGAGAACACTGTAGAGAGAGCAGATTATTCTGCCCTTTGAAATTGCTTAATATTTACCAGTGAGGTAGGGTGGAGAGGGATAGAGAGAGAAGAGACAGAGACAGAAACAGAGAAACAGCTAGCTTGGAATATTGAATTGAAGGTTACACTCTTTAGAACAGCCCATTGTCAATTAAACATATCGTGTATATACAGTGGAATATTACTCAGCCATAAAAAGGAATGAAATCTTGCCATTTTCAATGACGTGGATGGAACTAGAGAGTATAATGCTAAGCGAAATAAGTCAGTTAGAGAAAGACAAATACCATATGATTTCACTCATATGTGAAATTTAAGACACAAAACAAATGAGCAAAGGAAAAGAGAGAAAGAGAGAGAGCGCGAGAGAGAAATCAAGAAACAGATTCTTAACAACAGCGAACAAACTGATGGTAATCAGAGGGTAGGTGGGTGAGGGATGGGTGAAACAGGTGATGGGGATTAAGGAGTGCACTTGTGATGAGCACTGGAATTGTGAAGTATGGAATTGTTGAATCATTATACTGTACACCTGAAATTAACATAGCACTATGTTAACTATACTAGAAATAAAATATTAAAAATTAAGATAACAGGAAAGGAAGGAAGGAAGGAAGGAAGGAAGGAAGGAAGGAAGGAAGAAAGAGAAAGAAAGAAAGAAAGAGGCCAATTGCCTTCTCTCATTCACATGGCAGATGGGTGAAAAGGGAGCAGGGATGCCTTGGGGGTGAGGCTTCTTAAAGAGGACTAATGATTAAAAGAAACAAATAAGCAAACAACTCAGGCAAGAGTTAAGTAAACATGAGCATTTCCAATGTAAGCCTGAAGGAGGCAGGAGCCTTATGGAAAGATTTTCTATTTCCTAGGTTGACTTGGCAGCCAAGCAAATCTAGAACAGAAAGCCGTACAAGCTTACATTCCCAACTCAACCACTTCTATGAGTTTCCTGAGAACCACACAGTAGAAGGGAGGCCAGTATATTTCTGTTACCACTGAAGAGGGGCAAAGAGGTAGGAAAGAAAGACCCACTACACTTTCAAACTTCAGAAGACAAGAATCAATTCACCTCTTCAGTGTAGAAGTTCCTCCCAAGTGTAGTTCGGAGACCCCTAGGGGTCACTGAGACAATTTCAGGAGGTCTCTGAGATCAAATTATTTTCATAATAATTTATAAATTATTGTCTTTTTATTCTCATTTTTCTAATAAGTATAGAGAAGATTTCAAGAAGCCAAATGGTATGTGATATCAACACCAGATTGAAAGTAGCTTTCTTCCACCAAACCAGTGCTGTTCAGTATAATATCCACTATCTTCGCATGGTCATTGAGCACTGAGCTATAGTACAAAACAACTATAGGATTTAAAAGATTTTGTGTGAAAAAAGAAAGTAAACTATCTTAATAACTGTGTACATTAATTACATGTTAAATTGAAAATAGTTTGGATATACTGAAAAAGAAAGCATATTACAATTAATGTAATTTGTTCTTTTTTTAAAAACAGGAAAATGTAAAATTGTATATATGGCTAATACTTGTGCCTTGCTCTATATTTCTTTTGAACATCATTGAACCAACTATTAAAGACATTTGAAAAAACAAAAGAGTATAAAGCACTGTCACTTAGGTGATGGTTCATTTGATGTATCAACTTGACCGGGCTAAGGGATACCCAGATTGCTGGTAAACCATTATTAGTGGGAGTGTCCCTGAGGATGTCCTTCAGTATTTGAAATGGTAGACCACTCCCCCCCAATGTAGTAATCATCCAATCTACTTAGGGCTTGAATAGAACAAAAAGAGGAAAGATGAATTTACTCTCTGTACAAGCTGGGACATCCATCTTCTCTTGCCCTAGGATATTGGACATTGGTGCTCAGGTGCTTGAACCTTCAGACTCAGACTGGGACTTACACCACTGTCTTCTATGGTTCTCAGGCCTCCAAGTTTGGAGAAGAGCTATACCACTGGCTTTCTTGGGGCTCCAATGTATAGACTGAGATCATGGGATTTCTCAGTCTTGACAATCCATGAGCCAATCCCTCATAATAAATCTATTTCTGTATATGTCTACATATTCTACTGAAATATCTAGTTATCTAAAGAAAACTAACACTACCTCTTACTAAATATTTTCTAAAATATGCTTATTTTCATAAAAAAGTATGTTTCCCATGTTAACATGTAATAAAGTTTTTTGAGCTTTTAATATATTAATATATATTATATATTATATAACATATTACATTGTATATGTGTGTGTGTGTATATATATATATTATATATATATGTGTGTGTGTATATATATATATATATATATATATATATATATATATGAGAGAGAATGCATGTAAGCAGGGAGGGGCAGAGAGAGAATCCCAAGCAGGCTCTACACTGTCAGCAGAGTTCAACAAGGGGCTCAAACTCACAAACCATAAGATCATGACCTGAGCTGAAATCAAGAGTCAGATGCTTATGCAACTGATGCTTATCCAAGTGAGCTTATCTGACTGAGTCCCTGAGACCAAAACCATTTGGGAATCAGTGCAATACTGCCAATAAATTAACATCATCATCATCATGTGTTGGGCACTGCACTTAAAGTTCTATGCACAGGAGCTTATTTAGTTGCTTAGTGATATATGCTGACTATCCAGAGGTAGCATTCAAAAACTTGGTCATACTCTTAGAATTTTTCCCTGTGTAGACTTAGCCCTGGTAAATTTAAAGCTCATTACTTATGGCTTTGTCCTATAAAGAAGGATTTCAATAAGGCTTTTCCAACCAGACAGATGGAAGGACAGAGTAGGCTAGTCTTAGAGCCCGAACCTTCTCAGTCCTTATATAGAGCCATAAATACAACCTGATCTTTACCACCTCAATTCTGAATAATGAGATACTGAGTTAAGTATTAATAATATTAATATGGTAATAAGCAAGAAACCAGCTGAATACTATTTTATCCTGAATTAAATACCACTCCAGAGATTAAATTGCAGGGATTGGAGTGCTAGGATGGAAATTCTTGTACGACAATGCACCTTCACATTTCATTCCACTTGGAAGTATTTAGCCTAACACGTGACTGTTTATCACCTTTCAACCTCCTTTCCCAATTCTATGAGAATATATAAGAATTGAAGTGAAGGATGAATTTATAATTGTTTATTCAATTATTCTGTCATTTGTTTACAACTGCCTGCTTGGCCCCGTCCTGGTCTGAGGGAAGTGGGGAAGCAGGCAAGGAATGGATGGCAGACATCTTAAGGAGCTGTTTGTTATGTGGCATTTTACTTGGACCTTGAATCAACTAGTTTAAGAGAACATCCTGAGATCTTAAACCCCAGAAGACCAGGGTAGACTTGTAATATCTCAGTGTCTGATTCAAGTGCTGTTAACCCTTTCTCTTGTTCATTGCTCTGTGGATGTTGGAAGCCAGGCATGGGAGAAAAAGAAATCTCAAATGAGGTGTAGTGACAGCAAGAGCAGGTGGGAATATTTGGGACCTGCAGTTGGAGAAAGGGACACAACCATGTTACCTTGAAAAGCCTTCTGCAAAGGATTAGTTTTATTTTATTTTATTTTTTTTTAATTTTTTTAACGTTTATTTATTTTTGAGACAGAGAGACACACAGCATGAACGGGGGAGGGGCAGAGAGAGAGGGAGACACAGAATCGGAAGCAGGCTCCAGGCTCTGAGCCATTAGCCCAGAGCTGGACGTGGGGCTCGAACTCGCGGACCGTGAGATCGTGACCTGAGCTGAAGTCGGACGCTTAACCGACTGAGCCACCCAGGCGCCCCAAGGATTAGTTTTAAAATGCAGAATTTTTAGTTCAGGAAACATAGAAAATTGTTTAAAATCACTTAAATCTAAAAATAGAAAAAAACTAATTGAAATCTAGGATGGTATGATTTAGTGACTATACATTTCCACTTAAATTCCCTAACAAACCACCTGCAAAGGGCAGATGAAAACTAAAATGTTTGGATAGGAGAAGGGCCAGATGTCACTGCTTGTACAATGTGTTTTACTAAATATGGCACCTTGGTTCCTTTTCACTCTGAATCACTACTGTCCCCAAGAGAATTCCTCACAATTTTCATAGATTTTCCATATTTCCTGTTTTTGAATTGTAGTGAAATATTTTATTGTTTTTTATACTATTTAGTTACGAAATAAATTAAAAATATAATTTTCTAAAGAAAACTTAGAAATTCTCCATTGTATCTCCTGAAATAAATGAGATTACACTATATAAGATGATTCAGGTTTTTTTCAGTCTTATGTTAATTAAAAATGTGCATCAGTTTTTAATTAGCAACAAAATATCATGTTTGGAAGTAACAAAATCAATCCATCCAAACTCCCATGGCATGCATATATATGCATATAAACATACAGGTGTTTACTTAAGTTTTTGCCATTTTAAACATCACCCGTGTGGCTGGACATTTTTGAGGTTCTTAGTTACTTGTTTTATTAGAATCTAACCTGCATCTTCCCCTCTACTTTCCCCTTTCCACCTCCTTTCTATAAACAATGTTACCAGATTAGTATTTCTCCTTCAAAATCCTTCTTCATGGTTATGAAATTATATAAGTTTTGGATGTTGCTTATTCATTTGTGATTTACATCAAGATATAATACTGTACAGACAGTCGCTGACTTACTATGGTTCAATTTACAATTATTCAACTTTACAATGGTGCAAAATCAATACACATTCAATAGAAACCATTCTTTGAATTCTGAATTTTTATCTTTTCCAAGACTAGCAACGTGTGGTATGATACCCTCTAGAGATTTTAGGCAACCTGTCAGCCACGTGATCACCAAAGTGAACAACTGATACAGTTAGAACTATTCTGTCCACGTTCAGCCATTGCATTTTTTCACTTCCAATACAGTATTCAGTAAATTACATGAGATGGTCAACTCTTTGTTATAAAATAGTCTTTGTGATAGGTGATTTTGCCCAACTGTAGGCTAAAGTAACTGCTCTGAGCACACTTAAAATAGGCTAAGCTAGGCTACCATGTTTGACATTTGGTAGATTAGGGAATATTAAATGCATTTTTGACTTACAATATTTTCCACTTATGATAGGTTTACTGGGACATAATCTCATCGTAAATTGAGGAAGATCTATATATACATTTCATTACAACATATTTGTGTCCTTTAAAGCATCATGGAAGCCTCTTCCAGTCAATAAATTCAGAAGAAACTCACTACTTTGAAAAAGACATATTATTCCATGATATGATACACTGAATTCTTTTCAGTCATCTCCTTATTGATGCAAATTTACTTTAATTTGAGTTTTCTGGCTCTATAGATCATATTGTACCATGTAGTGATGTGCGAGTACTGGCAGAGCATTGAATCCTAGACTGAGGATGTTTTTTCCACCAACACTGGGCAGGAAGGGGAAGTGAAGAGGGTTGATATATTTTGAATTTTAAAAGATATTAACAAACTGCTAAATCAAATGTAAAACTTGATATGGCCACTCTCCTAGTTAGATTGGGCTGTTATTAACGAATTACCATTACCAACTGTGTGGCTGAAACAGCAAACACGTACCTCACAGTTCTGGAGGCTAAGAAGTCTGAGATGAAGGTGCTGGCCCCTAGTGAGAACTTGTTTCCTAATTTTTAGATGGCTGCCTTCTCCTTGTGTCCTCCATGGCAGAGAGAACACAGAGAGCAAGCTCTCTTCTGACAAGAGACTAATCGCATCATGAGGGCTCAGCTCTCCTGATCCAATTACCTCCCAAAGGACCTGCCACCTAATACCATAACATTGGGGATTAGGGTTTCCAACATATGAACTTTGGGAAACACAAACATTCAGTCCATAACAGCCACTGATGTTTGTGAAAGGATAAACAGTATTAATGATAAGGTTTGAACTGTGTTGCAATTTTTTTTTTTTAATCTCAACCTTTTTACAAAATACTACTGCCCTGAGAGGTATCTGAAACCTTGGGAGACTGATTACACAGCCTGTTGTCCAGAGTGGAATTTCAGGAAAATTATAGTGTTTTTGGAACATCCTCCAACCAACACTTATACTTTTCAGGGGAATAGAGAGAATCAAACTCCTTATGCCTTAATAGTGACCTCAGTGGTACATTCTATATACTTCAGTTGGAGGAGGAAAGGGAAAGAGGCACAGAGAGGAATAGAGAATCTTCAAGGTGTATACAGTTCCACCTGAAACTCCAGTGCAAATTCCATCAATGAACCAATACCTGTGAGATCTCTTCTGATCAGAGATATGACTGTCCTTTCCCAAGGTTTGCACTACCATTTCACCAGTCTGAATGTAGCTACAGTGTGTGAAGATATTTTTCTTCTTTTTCCAAAACTAGACTCCTAAAGTCCAGTCTATTACTTTATTTGGTATTCAGCAGAGGAAATAATGATCTATCCCTTCAGTCATGAACCAATACTATGGGCTGGACTTATGGAGGGGGGGGGTAAGTATTTCTTGAACTGTTAACTAAATTAATGATTTTAAACTAATTTTCACTTGAAGTGATTATTGATTTTTGGAAAGACTTTGGATACCTTAGGTTTTTTCACCTTGGAAATTTATTAATTAGGAAGTTATCTTTTTGTGTGAACACAACCTCTAGACAAGGTAAAATAAGGTATGTGTTTTCTACTGAACATCATAGAGAAAAGAGAAAAAAGGAATAACTATAATGGGAAGCTTTACAGAACTGCTAAAATAAATTTTTAAAAATCAGGTATATAAATTCTGAAATATAGCCCACAGTTCTGTTTGGTAAGGATCGAATAACAATAAGGTGGTCTGATTTTTTTAAGGTAGAAACTAAATTCTATACATTGGCATAAGTAATAGAGGTAATATTTACTCACATGCTCTCTAAATTTGTGTATTCTTTCCACCTGTTCACCAAAAGAAATTACTCTTGTAGATATTTATTTTTCTTTCAGACCTCCAAAATTGTTCTGTGATCATTATGGTAAACATATGATCTTTTTCATTAATTTTGATTATTTCAAAAGTGTATCAAAATACAAATCTGCATTTTCATTTTTAATAAAAAAAAAAAACTTCCAATATGTCATTTAGGGAAGCTAGGATTTCACTGATTCCTTCATTCATTCCCAAATTGGTGTACCCATTTAACATGTATGTATTCATTCCCTACTATATGTTGGGATCTCTTCTAAGTATGTGGGACACATCAATAAACAAAATAAATTTTTTCTGTCTTCTTGAGTACAGGGACAATAAACAATACAGGTATAATAAGTAACTTACATATTATGATAACTAATGATAATTCTATGGTAAAAATTAGTTGAATTATTTCCAAGTAAAGTAAACAGGGAGGACTTGGCTTGGGAAAAAATTCAAAAGGTCCAGAGAGCAAATAGGGTCAGTGTAGACCTCGTTATGAGAATGATATTTGAGGAAGGTCTTAAGGGGAGTAATAGATTTTGCCAAACAGGCATGATGTGGAGAAAAACACTTGTACCCAAAGAGCAGTACGTGCAAAGACCCTCAATCCAGGGTGCCTGTTGGAGAAACAAGGATAATATTGAGGACAGAAATGCAAAATAACTACCTGTATCACCAATAGGAAATTATCAAGTTAAATCTGGCCTCATTATAACGGAAAAAAATAGCTAACATTTCAATTCAAAATCATGTATACCAAATATAATGAAAGACATTCTATAAAGTTACTTTAAAAGTACAAACATTTCATGACACATCTCAAAGTATGTGCCAGTCCCCAAATATTTGATGATTAGAATGTAATATGGTATTGTTTTGAAAAAAGGAGTTGAGTATGGCAATGCATCATTCACAATATGTCTGTTTTTAAAAGAAAATCTTTGGGGAAAAAAAAGATCCAAATGTCAAAAGAGATCATAACCGGGATCAACAATTACACAGGCTACCCAGTGTGTTGGTCAGTTCAGACTATTATAACAGGTTACCATAGGCTGGAGGGCTTAAACAGCAAACATTCATTTCTCACAGTTTTGGAGGTTTCAAGTCCAAGATCAGGGTGCCAGCATGGTCAAGTTTTGGTAGAACCCCTTTCCAGGCTGCAGAAAACCTACTTCTCCTTTTATTCTTGCATGGTATAAAAAGTGAGAGAGAACTCTGTGGTGTCTTTTATAAAGCAACTAACCTCATTCATGGGAGCTCTGCCCTCATGACTAATCCCCTCCTCAAAGCCCCAACCTTACACTACCACCTCTGGAGTTAAGGTTTCAAGATGTGAGTTTTGGTGGGATACAAGCATGCAGTTTGCAACGTCAATACTGTATCTATAGATGAAGTCACGTCTGTCAATGGGATATGATGCCCGCAGAGACCATACTCCTTGTTTTCAACTGATAGTGAAGATGAGGAGTATAATTTAAACAGTTAAAAAAATTCAGTATAGTCATTATTATGTGAAGAAAATGTGTTGCCAGGCCTAAGATGGCATTGCTATCATGTGTGAAAGCTTTAATGGAATTGCAGAAATATTTAATGAGGAAGTGACAAGAACTTTATACACATATTTAAAAGAATATCTTTGGCTTAGAGGAGATGAAATGTGAAAAATATTAAAAGATTTCCAGACACTTTTAATTCTGCGTTTGTTTGTATGACACCACTCATGCATATGCAACGATAATAGATTGACAAATTTTCAAAAGTTCTTAATAGGAAAAAAAAGTTTAACAAGCTGGAAATTTATGTAAAATTTATGTAGTCTGTCAAGACACATTGAACAGGATTAGCTAGAAATGCAGAACTTCTGGAGAGAAGGGAAACATTGAAAGTTCCATTGAATAAGTTTACAAACATTTATGTCAGTGGTTAGCTGATATCTGTTTTGAATTTAAAGTAATATTTTAAATAATTTCATTTGCATCAATTATAAATAAAGTGTATTAGATTAGTTATTTTTATTCCTATCTGAAAGTAACAATAATTAAGTAACTATTGTGTTATGTTCCAGAATATCATAAATGTTCTTTTTCAAAAGGGAGAAAATAGGAGCTAGGAAGAGGCTACAGAAGGAGTTCTTAACAACCTAATAATTCCAATAGTGCATATTTTCCAAACGTTTCTCAAAATAACATCATATAAATATTGATTTCTGAAATTTGAAAATAGTAAATTATATTTAAATTTATGCTTTTATAAAAATGTTGCAGTAAAAATATTCACAGCCTTTATTTAAATAGAATAACTCACTAAATTAAGCAAGAGTCATCTATTTGCAAGAATGACATAGACTTGAATTCGATATATTCTCAGAGCTTCCAATTTTACATGAACAAGTCAAATTCTACACTCCCATAGATTGTGACATGAAAAAAACTCTTCTGCATTTTTTCCTAACATGTTCTTCCCAGTATTGTTTCTTGTATCTCAGAGCTACAAATGCAGTTTTGTCTTTTTTTTTTTAATTTTTTAAGGTTATTTTTTATTTTGAGAGAGACAGACAGCTTGAGGGGTGAGGGGCAGCAAAAGAGGGAGAGAGAGAATCCCAAGTAGTCTCCTCTGCATTGTCAGCACAGAGTCCAACGCGGGGCTCGAACTCGTGAAATCGTGAGATCATGACCTGGGCCAAAACCAAGAGTAGGACCTTAACTAACTGAGCCACCCAGGTGCCCCATTGTGCAGTTTTGTCTTGACCAGAGATTGCAAACAGCAGTAAAAAAAAACTCTTCTATTTTTGCTCCCTTGCAATGAATTTTCACAGCAACATGTGGTGAGGGAGTAACTGGCCTGGCACTAAGGGCTATGCAACTGCTGTACATAGGTCTAGTATGCTTGAAGATAAAAAGCTGTCACAGTTGGAAGATAAAAATGCTTTATTAATTACATCTGCACTATAACATTTTATCCATGGGCTGGTAAGTAATACATCTTACATTAAAAAAAAATCCTTATTTATTTTTGAGAGAGAGAGAGAGGGAGGGGGAGAGAGAGAGAGAGAGAGAGAGAGCAGGGGAGAAACAGAGAGAGAGAAAGACACAATATCTGAAGCAGGCTCCAGGCTCTGAGCTGTCAGCACAGAGCCCGACTTGGGGCTTGAACTCACAAACCATGAGTTCATGACCCAAGTCGAAATTGGATGCTCTATGGACTGAGCCACCCAGGTACCCCATATTTTACATTTTTAAATGTATTGCTATAACTACCTCCATATATACTGTTGGTACCACTTGTATTATTTGTAATTTGTAATTATTTGCATTGGACCATTATTTGTAATGGTTTAATGGAAACAGGGTTCCTAATTTTCCAAATGTCTCTGCCTTTTATAAATAACTCATTGGACTCTATTATATTGGAAAAATGGTGAGTATATGGGGAAAAAGTGCATTAGGTGAACATTCTCATAACGTGCACTCAGTGAACCTTTATCCCTTATTTTTTTTAAAAAAAGGAAAAGGACACATTTTTCACCAAAACAAAACAAAACAAAAAACCAAAGTCATTAAGCTTATATTCTCCCTTATTCATCTACTTTTCATTTGTTTGTGGAGAAATCATTTATTTTAGTGGCTGTATAAGATAAAACTAAACATGCAATCCTTCATTTATTCATTACTCCTTCAATAATTATTCATCATTCCTTCATCATTCATCAGCTATTCATTCAATAACCAATTATGGATAAACTATGACATTCCCAAACCTTCATTAGGAAAGTGTTGGGAAGGATATGTTGTTCAGAGAACTGAATTTCTAGAGTAGTTTCCAAATTATTGTTCCTGACCTGAAACTAGACTTAAAATTTTATAAGTTTATTGTTTCTATAGTCTGATGGAAAGATTCTAGGTTGTATAATCTCCCCTCCAAATATTCACTTCTTCACATAATCTTCTCCCCTGAGTTTGGGCAGGATCTGTGACCTGCTTCTTACTAATATAATATGGAAAGGTGATGAGAAATCAGTCCTGTGACTGTGCACTTTTCATAAAACAACGTCTTGCTGGCAGGCTTGCTCTAGAGATTTTCTTTGCTGGCTTGATGAAGTCAATGGCCACAATGGGGAGTTCAAATGGCAAAAACACTGGCCCATAAGAGTTTGTAGCCTAAAGGAATCAAAGGCAATCGCTTGGAGTTGAGAATGGCCTCTAGCCAACAGCCAGGAAGCCCAAGCCTCAGTCCTAGAGCAGCAACGGAATGAACTCTGCGAACAACCTGAGTGAGGTGAAAACAGATGCATCACCATTCAAGTCTCCACGTGACAGCCCCATTCTGGCAAGGCTGGGCACAGCCTTCAGAGGACCTAGAGAGTCTATGACAAGACTCTTGGACTACAGAAACTGTGAGATAAATACTGTGTTGTTTTTTTAAGTCACCAAGTTTGTGGTAATTTGTTACACAGCAAGAGATAACTAATACATGTAGTCTCTTAGATATTTTTTTCCTATGCATGCATTATTGAGATGATGCTAAATTAACAAAAAAATTCTGTAAAACATTTTATTATAAAATTCAGAGAACACAAAAATCTCCTCTATAGGATATTATAGTTAAGTATTCTTTCTGATAGATTTTTGGAGCCATTTGTTGGCTTTAAAAAGATTATTCAAAATGTTAGTAGTAAATATATTTTCTTGAAATCTAAGACAGCTGGCTGCATTAACAATCAATGAAGTTGATTTAAGTAAGATTTGAGAGATTCTCAAATTCTTAAAAGCCTCTAAAATTATATTAATTGATAATTAAAATTGTCTTCAGTTTTATAATTAAGCTTGACATTTAGTAAGATTTGTCAGAAGTGGTACCCTTGAGTATATATGAATTTAAATATATGTAGCCATTTAGTTTATATTATGTATGCTTTAGCATTTTTTGCTTTCTCCTTATTCCAGTGACCTCCAAAATAAGAAATCTGAAGTCCTACATTATAATAAATATCCTATCTTTATTTAATAATGCTTAATGTCTCATTATCATCTAGTTTTAAAATCACAATATTTTAAGAATCTAATGCTTTGCTATTTTCATGAATACAATCTTCAGTTTAGCAATATTTCATGAATGTGTACTGGCATTTGTTTGATATACACAGTCAAATTTCTGAATGGTTTAATCAATTTCCAATTAAACTCATAAAAATTACTTGATACATGGATATTTGACAAGTATATAACTGAACATACAAATATATAATGTAAGTTATATTTCTATAACAATTTAGGTGTCATAAAATCTTTTTAAGTCTCTGAAATTCTGCATCTGAGGAGGGAAGAAAAAATATAGTAAGAATATGAGAACCTTGGTACAGTGTTGTACATTATGCATCCTGAATGAAGAGAAAAGGAGAGACAATTATCTAAGTCACATGAATAGTGGATAAGGGGGTGGGGTCTGGGACTTTAAAGGGCAGGAGGACAATTAACAGGAAGATGGAAAGAACAAATGTTTCTTAAATAAATGAGTGCCTTGCCATGCCAAGTAGAGAAGTCTTTCTGATTTAAAAAAAACAAACAAAAAAAGTTATCTTTGGTAATAGCTCTTTTCCTGGTACAGACTCCCTATCTAAGTTCTTATAGGCAATTAAGGGGAAGGAAAAAGCTCTTCTTGAGGCTCTTCGGCCTTGACTGTTTTCAGCTTGAAATAATCCACAAGCCAAAGTGACACACTCAAGGGTGGCCTTCCTGAACCCCATCACTACATTTGTAGTGATTTACAAATAAGAAAAATGTAGGCAATCAACCTGTCCAAGGTCATTAGCATGGGCAGAATTCATATCCAAGTGTATTTTGCCCTGACACAAAGCCTTTGCTACAAATTATCTGCCAGACTCTCCTGTAAAGTCAGGAAATATGTGGAAAATGATTGTAATACCCAAGAGAAATGATAATCTGAATAAAAGCATAGATACCATGGATGGAAACAGGAACACAACTGAAGAAATACTGAGGAGTTAAAATCCTAATGGGAATGGGAAAATTCTGGGATGACTCAGGCTATTGAGCTAAATAACTGGGAAATGTTAAGTAATGACATTAATGGAAATGAACACTGGAGAGGAGGAGACTGGGGGGTAAGGGGAGAGTGCTGAGTCATACTGTAGTATTTTTGAAGCCTATCATAACATCAAAAGAGATGTTATATATACATACCACTAATGTATGAAGAATATGGAACATGAAAGGCATGACCCACTAAAGTAAATCAAAAACAAAACAGAAACCTTTTATTTATCTATATCTTATAATCGAATATTCCCTAAACTTCCTGGCCTTGATTGAAACCTGGCTGTCTGGAATCTAGATGTAAAGTTATTACCTTCACTGCTCACTGTCACTTTAAAAACATTTTTCTACCATTCTTTTGGGGGTTCTGGAGTCCTTTATCCCACCAACATCCATTCATAGAAAATTTTAATGCATGGCTCATGACGTCCCCACTACCCAACCTTCCCAAGCCATAATTATCAAACATGATTTCATTTTTTATTCAAATTTAATTATTTAAAAATTGAATAAATTCAAGATTTATTCAAAAATTAATTATGTAGAATCTAAAATAGGTCAGGATTTGTTCTCCTAGAAGTTTAGAATTAGCAGTTATGAATATAGAAAGTTAGACTTTCTCCTAATAACCTTAGAATGAAGTGGCAATTAAAGGCCTTTGAAAAGAAGTTATTGAACATTTGATCAGACTTGTATTTAAATACAATCACTCCCCCTGAGTTGTACTTAGGGTTGATAGAAGGAGTCTGTGTTAGGGGAAAAAAAGTCCCTAGGAAAAGGAATGGATTGATGATCTCCGGGTGTGGAGACAATCACCCTGATGGATGAAATCATTGAGGAACAGGGGCAAGAGGACTATTGTTTCCCTTTTGTTTTTGTATTAATGATAGAAAATCTACTAATTCATTCCATTTAGGATAATTCTCTACTTATTCCATACTACACAAATCATAGATGGTATTATCTCCTACTCAACAGTGATCCATTCAAATAAAAGATACATATGATGCAAGTTATGTAGAGTCTTTGCACAAAGAAACACTACCAGTAGCTGTCTAGTCAAGTTTGTTAATCCTTGCTTGATAACTTACAGCAACCAAACTCCTGCCCTCAGAAGACTGACACCCAATGACTCTAACAAAACAAAATGGAATCATGGATGATTTCCCAAGTAAAAGACAGGATAAGGACAGAGACTCTTGGTATGTAATGCTTACAGCCACAGTAATATTATCTTTAATTTTTACAAAGCCAAATAGTTCTAAAAGTTATAAACAGTGACACATAACAGTTTCAGCAAATGAAAGAACAACTTTTAAAATATGTGTGCACATTACAAAGTCCTGCTGGTTATATGTCAATTTCTTCAGAAACACCTATGTACCTTGTAAATGATCAGTCACAAGGATCCTACTGTACCCATGCTTATCTGTCATCACATACACTTACACACACAGAACAGACTTTGTGATAGATACATTGGGATTTTAAATCCTATGACTTGAATTCAAGAATTCTTTCTTCCGTTTACCAAGTTTGAGAATTCAGGCAATTTAACTAACTTAATTAGTTGGAGAGGACTAACTGCATACAAAATGTATGGCTCAAGCAGGGTAGGGTTTTTTTTTTTTTTTTAATGTTTATTTATTTATTTATTTTGAGAGAGAGAGAGAGAGAGAATGCAAGCAGAGGAGGGGCAGAGAGAAAGAGAGAGAGAGAATGCAAACAGGGGAGGGGCAGAGAGTAAGGGAGAGAGAATCCCAACCAGGCTCCTTGCTGTCAGCATGGAGCCTGACACGGGGCTCTATCTCACAAACCATGAGATCATGACCTAAGTCGAAATCAAGAGTCAGATGCTTAACCCACTGAGCCACTCAGGTGCCCCAAGCATGGTAGGGTTGTAATGAATGAGTGGACACGTAGGCAACTTAGCCTCCTCCATGTAGTTATTTAGATAGCCAGGCTGACCAACACACCCTCATTTCCACAATATGTTTTCCTTGGTTTCCTTAGAAGTTATTGCCAATCCAGCCAGAAGGAAAAAAAAAATCATGGCAAAAGGTTGTGGGATACTTACATGAACCAGGACTGGAAATGGAACAGGTCACCTCTACACCAATACACAAATTCCATTGATCCAATTTAGTCATGTGGACACAATGAATTTTATAAGAACCAACATTAAAAAAGAAAACCATAGGCCAAAATGGAGTCACTGATATTAAGGTTCCACATTAGCAAACCAAGATTTAATACCTAACCTAACTGCAGTTTCAACCCTCCCAGAAATGTAACCTTTAACCGACAAAATGGAATTTCCGGGTCAGCACCAGGAGTAATCCATACCTTCCTATTTCTCGTAGGAGAGAAACCTTGCCTAAAATAATGCATTGCTTGCTAATAATTTTCTTTTTTCTTCTCCCTGTCTGCTTTTAAAAACCTTTCCTTTTCTGCAGCTCAACTGAGCCCCCATTCCTTAATAGCTGGGATGCTGCCCAATTTATAAATTGTTTAATACAGCCAATGAGATCTTCAAATATATCTGGTTTAATTTTGTTTTTTTAACACTAGAAAAAAGGTAAGAAAATCAAACAAAACAAGGCAAACAAACAAAGCATACATCTGAGCAAATGGCTATTCATCTCTACCATACTATCCAGTCTCAATTTTCTCACATGTAAATTTGGGAAACAAATTCCCCATGGGAATGTTGTGAGCACTAATCTCAGTTAATCTACCTAAGAATTTGATATTTTGTAGGTGCCAGATTGTAGTTGTTTTTCCATTGGTGTATCTTCAAATACACAAATGAAAGGCACCATACTTTGAAGGCTGCTCCCAATTTTCTCTCTACCTCTGTATTACAGAAGCTGCAAATCCTGGTTTATAATCACTACAAACATTTCTTCTAACCAAAATGGCAGAAATGCTTGCAAAATTATGGTTTTAATTATGCACAATCCTCAGATTGTTTTCTGAGCATATTCCTAATTATCTTACAATGTAAGTGCTTTGGGAAAAGATGTATACATTGGGGCTCTGTTTAGTTAGTTTCAACACTAGATCTTACTTAGGATAATATGGGAAGAGAAGTTTGTGGGCGGAATGAATTCATTCTTACAAATTTCAGGAGAAGCAAGCATTCTTGTATTAAGTTTATCTTTAAAGGGGGTGGACACCTGTGTGGCTCAGTCGTTTAAAAGTCTGACTTCAGCTTAGGTCATGATCTTACAGTTCATGAGTTCAAGCCCTGAGTCAGGCTCTGCACTTACAGCACAGAGCCTGCTTGGGACTGTCTCTCCCTCTCTCTTTGCCCCTTCTGTGTATATACTCTCTCTCTCTCTCTCTCTCTCTCTCTCTCTCTCTCTCTCTCTCTCTCTCAAAATAAATAAACATAAAAAAGTCCTTTGTCTTTATGGGCATCTTAAGTTTTCACACTAATTTATTTTGGTCCCAAAGAATACATTATCTTGTTGGCTGCTTGGATATTTTATAATTACAAACAAGCTTCTCCACATGGATAACTGAGAAGTAGTCGTAAATGATACATCTCAAGCCAACGAAAATTTGGCTTACTAGTCCATGGCTTTGGTGGACTTGACCAAAGTACATTCTCTAAATCACAGTACTATGAGCCATTGCCCAGTGGTTATTCTAAAATATAGCATTATCTAATGCAATCATTTTAAAACAATTATGAAAAATGATCAATAAAAATGTGTATTGTAATAAAATATGGAAAAATATTTCTAAGGATTAAAGACATTCAGAACTTAGCAGCTAAAATAAATTCCTCTACAAAATTCATACTATCTCTAAAAATAAACATTCATTTTGTAACCAATAGAAGTTCTGTAATCATTAGGTAATATATTTCAGGAAGAAAAACACTAGGCTAGTTTGTTTCCCTGTATTTTATTATCAGATTTGCTTTGTGAGAAAGTATTATTAAGGTTTCAAGAGGACATTAAATCTGGTAGGCCAATTTTGACAGGATAATCCAAGTTTTTCATAGTGAGACATACTCAACACACATGTGGAATTGCCTTTCTTCATAATTTGCTTAGACCGTCGTATGACTGAAAACTTTCAGGTATGTAATATCCAAAATTAAATTAGAGACTATTGAGCAAATAGACTTATGCCAGAAATTGATGAAAATCAAGTGAGTAAATCATGTTTCATGAAGTAATCATCTAGACCTTGAATTGAACAAAATTATATTTACAATTTCCCTGAAAATAACATTTTATTTCAAGTTGTTGAATGCACTCCTCTACCCCACTTTAAATCTCACATTCCGATAATGGTCATTGTAACAGCCCACTTTAGTCAGAAAAATAGAAACCAATCTATATATACCAACAAAAAAAATAATTACACAGACTTAAATGAAAATAAAATGGTTGGAAGGAAGTACTGGAGAATTGAGGTTAAGGAGAGGCCTTTGCTAGATTTCTAGGGGTCAGGGAGGAGCCTAAAACCCAAGATGCTTCTAGTGATGATCACAGCTTCCTCTACATGAAGCAAGAGTTTTAGGTAAAACACCCAGAGCCCCCTCCTCCCAACTGTTCATGTCTGCTGAATCTCAACACACAGAAAGCACAGGATTATGGCTCTTGCTTTCCTTGACACCTTTCAAATGTCACTTTTGCATAATATGACTCAGAAAGCCTCTGAAGTATTAAGTATGCAACTATACTTTTCTTTTTTAAAAAGATGTTTAATTCATCTGTGAATTTGTTGATGAATGCTAAGCTATATGGTTCTGCTTTGATATTTCCTCTTCCAAACAATAGCGAATTTTCTGCACATAATTTATTTCATAATGAGCTCCCTCCCAAATATTTATGATTCATTCATTTGGATACATTAATTTGTTTTTAAATTGTGAAATTGGATGTATTTCTGAGTCTTTTATTCTGTTCCATTATGAAGTGCACTGCCAATTGATATACAAATAATACACCCCTAAAATCATTTTAGTTTATGATATGTTAACAAATCTCAGGGACAGATTTTTTAAATGTTACATCCTTACTTCCCCTGTTTTATTTTCCTTGGAGGCACATTTTTTAAGGACTCATTTGAACTATAATAAATATTTACTAATTTTTGTAGCTTCTCAGTTGTTTCTATTTATGTACATGGATAGAATATTCTGTATCTTCCTTTACAAATGCCATATCTCACTTTAACACCTTATTTCATTTTCCAGAAGTTAACAAAAACAATTTCTATATTCAATATAGAAGTAAAAAAATCAAGGAGCATAATTTACATTAGAACTATAAATATTTTATTAAAAACACTTAAAATATTTAATTTTACTTCTGTTAATAGTAAGGAAAAGAAAATGTGTACCATAGGGGCACCTGGGTGGCTCAGTCAGTTAAGCGTCCGACTCCAGCTCAGGTCAGGATCTCACAGCCTGTGAGTTCGAGCTCTGAGTCGGGGTCTGTGCTGACAGCTCAGAGCCTAGAGCCTGCTTCAGATTATGTGTCTCCCTCTCTCTCTCTGACCCGCCCCCCATCCCCGCTAGTGCTCTGTCTCTCTCTCTCTCTCTCTCTCTTAAAAATAAACATTAAAAATTTTTTCAATTAAGAAAAGAAAACGTGTACCATTATTCAATAGAAATTGCTTTTCTATTTTCACTAATATTTTATAATTGGTGTTAAATATACATTTCAACTTAAATTATGAAAAAATTCTCTCAGTAGAGAAATTAAGGATGCAATAATGTCCATCTCAAATGCCAGGTCAATGAATTACCAAGAGTTTTTTTTTTTTTTTAATATTTATATTTGGGGCGCCTGGGTGGCGCAGTCGGTTAAGCGTCCGACTTCAGCCAGGTCACGATCTCGCAGTCTGTGAGTTCGAGCCCCGCGTCGGGCTATGGGCTGATGGCTCAGAGCCTGGAGCCTGTTTCCGATTCTGTGTCTCCCTCTCTCTCTGCCCCTCCCCCGTTCATGCTCTGTCTCTCTCTGTCCCCCCAAAAATAAATAAACGTTGAAAAAAAAATTTTTTTAAATAAAAAAATAAATAAATAAAAATATTTATATGTTAGGATAATTGCCAAGAAAAATATAGTCAGGCTGACTTAAAAAATTAAATAAATCCATGGACAAAAGAATTTATCCTGTTCTAGGCACATTCTCCTAGTTCCATTTTTAAATAGTTAAATTTACTGTTCTATAATGTGATGTGTGACCATTAAATAATTTTTAACATTAATAGGAGGGTTGGATATCTTTGGTTTTGATGTCATAACAGAAAAAAAATAATGTAACATTAAATTTGTATAACCTTGGAGAATAATACCTTTAATTCATTTACATAAGATTTTGGCGTTAATGTAATTTGCAATTTAAGGACAGACTTTCATCATTTCATTAAAGTAACATAAAAGTGTCATAAATAAGTTAATGCTATTAAATGCAGTGTTCTCACTTATATCAAGCTCAAAGTGTAATTCTTAGTATTTTACATTTATTTATTAAAGTATATATTTATGATTTACTTAAATTATCATTTTATTGTTAGTTTAATTCTCCTTGAATTTTGACAAGTACGGACTCCATATATTCCCATGAAAAAATGTGAAATGTGGAATTAAACACATCTATTCTGAGTGCAATCCATTTAATAATTTACTCACTTATTTTAACTTTTTATCTCAATATAATTATGCACTTACAAGAATGGGAAACGTAGTCCAGACCAGTATTGTGTACTCTTCACTCAACTGTCCACAGTAATGACATATTGCATTACTGTAAGTACAATATCAAAACTAGGAAGTTTACATTGGTCAGTTGGAACAATCTAGAGGTCTTATTTGGAATTTACCAATTTTTACATGCACATGCTTGTGTGTGTGTGTGTGTGTGTGTGTATGTGTGCGTGTACATGTGTGTGGTTCTATTCAATTTTGCCACATTTATAGATTAATTTAACTACCACCACAATCAAAATACAAAAACCTTCCATCATTACAAAGGAATTCCCTAGTACTATCCTTTTAGTACCTACTCTGCCCACCGCCTTAGTCCCTGGGGACCATTGATCCGTTCTTGATTTCTATAGTTTTGTCATTTTAAGACTATTACATAAATGGCATCATGCAGCATGTAAACTTTTGAGATTGAAATAAATATATATATATTTGGAGATTCATCCAGTGAAGATTTTAGTATATCAATAGTTTGTTTTTTCAATGGGAGACCTGGGGTCCTAATTAAAGAAAGAATTTGAAACCAAGACACAATTCCAACCTAATTAAAACCAAATGAAAAGTTATTGTATCTTTCAACTTGTCTAGCTATGTTAATTATGAAGTATATGTCTTTTGTTTAAAATATCCTGAATAACACTGAATATGTTCTTAAACTGAAATATTTGGTTCATATCTAGACCTGTACACATAGCATGATTTTTGGCAGTTTTCTTTTAAAATGTTTACTTTGTTGGAAAACAAAATCAGTTCTGATAAAAATGGCAACTGCTTTTAAAAAGCTATGTTTCATGATGTCTAAAGTGTACCCCTAGGGACCATCTAAATGCATATGACCAGGAGGGAAATCAGCCTGTATGTAATATTTATATTGGATGCCAGTTCCCATTATGATTGACTCTTGTGAAAACTGAGGCAGAAATTCTAATTCTAAAATGTCTTGGCTTTTTTAATAACTTCCATGCATTTTATTCTTAAAAATAGCAATGCTCTGAAAATGAACTATCATTAATGAAGAAAAAAAAAAAAAAAAGATCTGTCCATTAAATCCAATGACCCATAAAATGAGTCACTGCAGTTCATTGAATGCTTTAGTGCCAGACACTTCTGCCATAAGAGAAATTTCAGTGTCAGAAGCACTGTAGTTCCCACTTTAAGGTAGTCACTTGTTTACCAAGAAAAGATCTAAGTTTGCTGCTTATGATCTGAGAGGAACTCAGTTTTACTCAGCGTGGTCAGTAATCTAAAAGATTGCTGCCAGTGACCCCCTTGTCCTGACGCTCACATCTCCCACATTCTACCAAGGCTGTGGGTCTCTATGATTTAGCTAAAGCAGAAGTGATGGTATGCCACATATCGCTTCAGAGATTAGATGATAAGAGACTCAAGTTTCTGCTTGGGTTCTTTCTCTCTCTCTCTCTCCCTCTCTCTCTCTCTCTCTCTCTCTCTGTCATCAATCACTCTTGGGGAAGCCAGATGTTATATTATGAATACATTTAGGGAACTTATGGAGGGACTAATGTGGCAAGAAACTGAAGTCTCCAGCCAACAACCAGTGAGAAACTGAAGCATGCCAAAAACTACATGAGCAAACTTGGAGGAAGCTTTTCTAAGGTCTGATTGACCACCTGAATGCAACTTCATCAGGGACCTAGAGCCAGAACCATGCAACTAGCTGTCCTCAGATTCATGACCCATGGGGAATATTATATAGTAAATGCTTATAGCTTTAAAATGCTAAATTGGGGAGTGATTTGTTATGGAGCGATAGATGACTACTGCATGGCTAGTACATAGTTAATATAGAAATTTTGCACCACAAGTGGAAGGGCCACATAACAAAACCATTACTTGTGAGAAAGACTTTCAAAATGGCAGGGGGCAGAAGTTTAAAAGGATTAAGTATTCTGAGGAAAGAAGTAGTGAAAGCTTTAGCCTTGACCAAACTATTCACAGAATTTGGGGCTTTGATAGGGAACTGGGGATGGTTTAAAAGAAAATGAGAAAAATCTTGTCAGAAACTATAGGAAAGTAGATCAGTGGTATCAAGTGGCAGAACTTTCAGCAATCTTATTTTCTATAGTGATATGGAAGGTGGGAAATGGACCTAAAGGATTAGGCAATCTAGCAAAGGAATGAAAGTCTACCTTCGTTTCTTCTTGCTGCCTATTGTCTAATATAAGAAAAAAGTGATAAGCTGAAGAAATTATATGAAAAGAAGCTAGATCTTGCTGGTTTTGAAGATTTTTAAGTCTCTCTAATGGCAAAAAATACTAAGATTAATATTTTCCAACCCAATATCCAGGGCACTCACAGGAAACCATGGTAAAGATGAAGCTGAAAGATAAACTATAAAATCTTGTAAGGCCTCAGAAACATCTAAAGTGTTACCTCCAAGCGCTGTTCAGTCAGACAAAAGACTCTCTACAGGAGTTTAGGATATGCCTGAAAAAATTCTTCTATAACTGACATTGAAACTAATGTAAAAGAAAGAGAAAGAAAGAAAGAAAGAAAGAAAGAAAGAAAGAAAGAAAGAAAGAAAGAAAGAGAAAACAAAATTAAACTGGTGTCATATTATTTTGAATAGTCAATAAGAGAGCAGCAGGAAATCCTTCTAACTGGTCTCAATGCCTCTTGGAAACCTAAAGTATCCATCATTTGTATAATTTTAGCAAAGAACATAATACAGATACACAGCTAAACAAATAGCTATGAACACAAAATCTAGATTCCAGCTAGTCCCTCTTACATTTAAAACAAACACATTGGACTGTTACCAAGTTTACTTTACAGCCACTAACTTGTTTCCCCCCCTCTTACCTCCCACTCTCCTACCTCAAACCTACGTGTAGCAATTTTGCCATTACGTTCTCTAAAAATTAGATCATGTCACTCCTCCACTCCCAACCCTTCAATCCTCTCCGTTTTACCCAGAATAAAAGCCAGATTTCCAGTAATGGCCTAAAACCTCTACATAATTGGGCCCTGCTACCCTCTGACCTTGTCTCCTTTTATTATTTTCTACTCATAGGAGAAGATACTCAACTGGCAATTTAGTAGGAGCATTAAAGGAAGATCAGAAAAATAACCAGGATAATGAAATGAAATGAAATGAAATGAAATGAAATGAAATGAAATGAAATGAAATGAAATTAAATGAAAGAAGTCAAAGGATCATGGAGAATATATTTCAAAAAGAAGACAGGTAAAGGAGATCTAAAAATATTCAGTATACATACCTCCTCCTGAGCGGTCCCACTTCTCATGAGTCTTCATTCATTCATCCACACATATATTGAGATTTTTTATGATTTTTAAGGACAAATTCTTAAATAAATAAATGGACATTCAAAGATATCCAGATATTTGAGAAAAGACTCCAGTAGGAGGGACAAGTGTCAATATAATAAAAATAATAAAAGGAAAAGAAAAAATATTTATATCTTAAGATCACTGAGAAGATATTATATTTAAAAATCAAGTATAATAACCTATATGAAATAAAAAATAAGTGTTCAATAAAAACTTCTTACATACTCAAATATGCTGTTTCAAACTAAAACAACTTCATAGAAGAATTGAATGATTCTAAAAATTCCCACAAATGACAGAGATGGAAAATGAGAGAAAAGACAGAAAATTAGAAGATGTGCCCAGAAGATGTAACATCTGAGAAGCAATGTGAGAACAAGAAATTAATAAAAGCAAAAATTAAGATGAAGAATTGCAAAAGTAAACCATGGAAGAAGATTTTCCACAAGTATGAAAAGATCAATCTTGTACTCAGCATAACGAAAGGATGACCTTCATCAAAGCATATCCTAATAAAATATGAGAATACAAGTGAGAGTGAAAAAAATCTTAAAAGTGTCAGAGAGCACAAAATTGCATGCCAAGAAATAGAAATCTAAAGAGCTTCAAATTGCTTAATAGGAATGCTGAAGATATTTAAAAACAGCGAAGCAATGCCTTTAGAATTCTGAAGGAAAAGGAAGTGCAATATGAAAGAGTTCAAAATGTTAACTTTGTTGATCATTCTCAGGATACTATTAGAGAATTAGCTTAGATAACACAGGTAAAACAAGAATAATCTGAGAAATAATGGGATTTAGAAAATCTGAAATCTGAAGTAGGAGAGAAGGAAAAAAATAATCCAGGACACTTGCTGTGGGGTGGACTAAAACATTCCAGAATGGAAAAGGAGGCTAGAGAGACAGGAGAGAAATGTTTATCAGGAAATATTTGTAATATATTTTGCTTACTTGGAATTTTAGAAAATACATTGATAAATATTTGAAATATTTGTAAAAGTAACAAGGTGTGTCTGTATATAAATGCATACGTACATACATATATCCATACATATTTTTAAAAACTAAATAAAGGATAAATAATGAACCTTTTCAACTGTAGGAAAAATTTGAAAAAATTTCATGAGAAAAGAAACTAACTCAGAAGTATTTTGAATAAGAATTTAAAAATATTTTCATAGGTATAATCATGTAAATATTGATAATGATTTAATCTGAAAAATCATGAAATCACTATGTTGGAGTGATACTGGGAAGCAGCTGGGAGAGAACTGAGGTTTGAGAGCACAATTTCCGTTACATACAAGAAGTCAAGAAATTATCATTTAAATTAAAATATCAAGAAATAGCAGGGTATAAATAAATACCTATACATATGGAGACAAATACCGGAATGTAACTAAAAATACTGAAATAGTCTCCTCTGGAAAGAATTAAAAAATTAAAATTTGTTGGATAAAAGAATTTCAACTTATAAGCTTTTTACTATTGTTTGATAGTTTAGCTGCTTATATTTCTTACTCTAGAAAAACATATAATTCTATTTGAAAAATAATAAGACTCACAATGGAGCAACGTAGTCTCTTCAACAAATAATGCTGCAACAACTGGGCATCTACATGCCAAACAAACAAACAAAAAACAACCATGAGACAGACCTTACATCTTACATAAAAATTAACTCGAAAAGGATCATAGACCTAAATGTAAAATACAAAACTATAAAACTCCTGGAAGATAACACAGAAGAGAACTTAAGCAATCTTGGGAATGGCAATGACTTCTTAGATAAAATAGGAAAGGCTCAATCCATGCAAGGAATAAATGATAAGTAGGACTTCATTAAAATTACAAATTTCAGGCCTATGAAAAATAATATCAAGAGAATTAGAAGACAAGCCACAGATTGGGAGGCAATATTTGCATTAGACCTATTTGATAAGACTCAACAAGAGAAAAAAAAACATGATTAAAAAATGGGCTGAAGACCTTAACAGATATCTCTTCAAAGAAGATATACACATAGGAAATAAGCATATGAAAAGACTTTCTACATCATATGTCATCAGTGAAATGCAAATTAAAATAATGAGATAACACTATACACCTATTAGAATGGCCTAAATCTGAAACACCAACAATAGCAAATGTTGACGAGGATGTGAAGCAATAGGAACCTTTTATTGCTGGTCGGTATGCAGGATGGTACAGCCACTTTGAAAGATAGGTTGGCAGTTTCTTACAAAACTAAACATGCTTTTACCACATAATCCAACAATTTGTGTTTCTTGGTATTTATTCAAAGGAAATGAAAACTTATGTCCATACAAAAACCTGCATATTGATATTAACATGGGAGCATGTTGCCAAAACATGGAAGCAACCAAGATGCCGTTTGGCAAGAGAATAGAGAAATAAACTGAGGTACATCCAGACAATGGAATATTCTTCAGCACTGAAAAAATAAGCTATCAAGCTTATCAAGTATATTACTAAGTGAACAAAGCCAATCTGAAAAGCTATATACTGTATGATTCCAACTATGTGACATTCTGGAAGACATTCTGGAGACAATAACAAGATCAGTGGTTGCCAGGGATTGGTGGAGAGGGATAAATAGCCAGAGCACAGGATTTTTAGGGCACTGAAAGTACTCTACATGATTCCATAATGATGGATACATATAATTATACATTCATCCAAATCCAATTAAAGTATAACTCCAAGTAAGGTGTACTATGGATTTGGGGTAATTATGATTTGTCAATGTAGATTCATCAATTAAAACAAATGTACTACTTTGGTTGGGGTTATTGATAATGGGGGAAGCTATGCATGTGTAGGGGCAAGAGTGTATGGGAAATATATACTTACCTATATACTTTGCTGTGAACCTAAAACTACTCTAAAATATAAAGTCTTTGAAATAAATAATAATGATAATAATAATTCATCTTTTAAAAGTTAAGCAGATGAATCGTAATACACTAAATATTACACCTTTGTGTGTAAAAAATTACTATCTATGTTGACATTAACAGAAGTTTTTAAAAAGTCCACTTGTATTGCATTATATATTAGACAAAGTATATAACCTCTTTTTTTGCTCTTTTATTGAATATTTGGTAGGTATGTAGTTCTATATTTTTTAATAATCTATGAGTTAACTTCCATTTAGTGTCTCATAATATTGGAATAACTTTAAAAAACTTACCTATTATAATTACATTATCTAAGGGTCATGATATAATTAGTGTAGATATTCTAATATAGTGTTTCTACATTAGAAACATCCTTTAATTTTAACTTAGCTATTATAATTACATTATCTAAGGGTCATGATATAATTAGTGTAGATATTCTAATGTAGTGTTTCTACATTAGAAACATCCTTTAATTTTAACATGAAGATTAGGTATAAATAACTCAGTGAGTACACACAGGACAAATGAAAATGTACAAGAAGAAATTGGTTGCCTTATATATAGATCCTACTTTGTGTTCCTTGGAATAATTAATACTTTTAAATGTTTCATGTGAAATTGGTGACAAGGTGTGAGTTTGTATTAGTGTTTTAAGAAGATTTAAGGAAGAGGAACTGAAAATAGTTCCCAAATCAGCCATAGTGTTTTTTTCTTAAGTTTTTAAATAGAAACAAAAATAGGGAACACTAAAATCTAGTTTCACATATCTCTGTGAATTATTAAAAAGCAATTTACTGAGATTTAAAATATATTAAAAAAATCTATCAGGAGAATCAGATTAAGCCACATATATTGTTTTGTTTTTTTTTTATATTTAATGGCTCCCTAAATACAGGTATGTTAATGTTATTCACTGTAAAATGAGAGTGTGTGTAATTTCCTGGAAGGATAGACTTTAGGCCTGATAAGCACTTGATAAAGAGAAGATATTCTTGTGATATCAACCACCTACTATTAAGTACATAGAATTTTCTGAGATTGTTACCGGTTACTTGTGCCTGCTGGGCTGATAGGCACATATCTATAGTTTTCAGAAGTGCTAGAAGAGGCCAAAAGTTGCCTGAAAACTTTGTGAGAAAAGCTAAGCGAGCTTATTAGAGTGCTTGATGAAATCACCACTCCAGGCAGATGACATTATTGCAAGCTGGCAGACTGAAGGCCTGGGTGTCTGATACAGAGTCCTCTGATAGAATTATGTTGCATTTCCTGTTCTGTATATCCATCTGTGTATGGGATTGTATTCTTTGTCTTTCTTATTTTTGGCTTTATGTAAATCACTTCATACTTTATTTATCATGCAGAGTGGTATCCTGAAAGTTCTATCTCCAAACACACATTGTCACTGTGGGGGTCAAGGCTACAATCTTTGAAGTTGGGGGTGGGTGGGAAACAATTTCATTCATAGCATAAACCTTTGAGTTTGTAATAGAAAGAAGGCACAATCTGAGGTGACAACCATAAACTCCTATGGATGGGATGAACTCAATTATCAACCAGTGAAAAACAAAGACATTGAAACTATGGATCGATATATTTGCAGAAGACACACATGGGGAAATGGTGTTGGAAACAGTGGATGGTTCACAGTTTCCATGGGCTAAGCATGGGCTTAGCATTCCCAGTAGGCTAGTAGCTAGGAACTTTCCAGGAAAAGATATCAAGGTTTTAAATGTAAGGTAGGTTGGGAGTGTAACTGAAATGTTTTAAATATTACTGCACCAAATTTTAGTATAGAAGTGTTCAGAAATACAGGAACTATAAAAGATGGAAAATATAAAGATAACAAAGACTTTAGATGTGGGAGGGAGTAACAATGATCACAATAAAGTTTTTTAACAAGATGTATGGTTTTTCTTCCTTAAAATAATGTAGTAATGGAGGAATCTGCTAAAATTGAAAGCTGAATATTTATGTTTTTAAATCTCCCCCATACCATTCTGGGCATTATCAGTCCTACACTCTGTTATTTGTGCAGTCCAATAATATTTTTAATGATGTACATAGCAGGAGGTTCAGATATACAAGAGACTCTTGAATAAAACAATAAAAGTATTTAATTGAGAAATAAAATATCCATCATTAGAAAAATGTGTAAAAGCCTGTTTATTTTTTTTCATTGAAAGACAAGTGTCATGTGGCTGAGTGGATATAAAGTTCTGAGTGTAATTGGTTAGCCAGGTGTACCTTCAAATTGTGGAAAAATTAAGCTTTGCTTTTTTTAAAAAATTTCCAGAGTGACTAAATATTTCAGGTTAACCTGTGTGTTTCAATAATTACTTACCACAGATAAAATTCTGTTCAGGAGAAGAGAGCTTTTATTTTTTTCTGAGATATAAGGAGAAAGGGACTGTTAGTGTTGTATACACAGAGATTTAAGAAAATAAAAATTATGTAAGAAAAGAGTTTCATAAAAGGAACTACAGGCAATGTAAGAAGAATGAGACGGGCATAACATAAATAATAAGAAATAATTCTATAATTGTGGTAGGTAATGTGTAAAATGACCACCAGTAATGCCCTCATCCTCACATTCATAGCCTTGTATGATTCTCTTTCCTTAAATCATTTTCTTCTAATCAATAGAATATTTCAATATTTAGGGGAATGTCACTTTCTTGATCAGTTTACAAGAGTCTGACTTCTGTAGTATAAACTTTCCCTTACTGACTTCCATGAAACCGTTGCCATGTTAGGGAAGTCCACATGACAGCTGATGTCTACAGTCCAAGAACCTAAAAGGAACTGAAAACTGCCAAAAAAAAAAAAAAAACTATATAAATGATCTTGGGGGTAGGTTCTTATTCTGCTGAGCTTACATTTGAGACCCCAGACATTAATGACACTTTGGTTGCAGACTCACGTTACACAATGAAGCAGAAGACCCAGTTAAGCAGTAGCTGGACCCCTGACCCACAAAAACTGTGATAAAATGAATATGTGTTATTTTAAGCCAGCAAATTTATGGTACAATTACATGTTGATAGTTAACTAATTAAATATTTTCTTCAACTAAAGATAGATCAAGGCAAAAACTCAATAGTGTAGAAAACATAAACAAAAGAATGAAAAACATATGTTTCATGGATAGTATATATGTGTTTTTTTTTTATGTGTCAACTATAAAAGTTTACAGTCCCCCCAGTTATTCAATCAAACACCAGAACAGGTGTTGCTGTGAAAGTATTTTTTTTATTATTTTTTAACATTTACTTATTTTTGAGAGACAGAGACAGAGCACGAGCAGGAGAGGGGCAGAGAGAGAGGGGGAGACATAGAATCCAAAGCCGGCTCCAGGCTCTGAGCTGTCAGCACAGAGCCCAACATGGGGCTTGAACCCATGAACCGTGAGATCATGACCTGAGCCAAAGTCAGATGCTTAACCGACTGAGTCACCCAGGTGCCCCAACTGTGAAAGTATTTTGTTGAAGTGATCAAAGTCCATAATCAGTTGACTTTATATATTCTGCATGCCCTAATATAATCCTTTGAAATGCCTGAAGAGCAGAGTTGAGACTTTCTTGAGGAAATTCTACCTGTGAGTAACAGCCTTAACCTGTGCCCGTGTTTCAGCCTGCCCTTCCTGACAGGCTGGCCTACAGTTTTTGACCTGCATAGCCAGCAGTCATGTAAACCTATTCCTTGTGGTAAATGTCTTAGTATATTTCTGGCACTATTGTGTTTCTATTGTAAATAAAACCTGACTGATTCAAATTTTGGTACTAGAAGGGTTTTTTAAGCAACAGAATCTTAAGAATGAGTTTCCTGAATTAGTTCTGAGTTTTCTGGAATGGGTTCTCTAATCTACTCATATTTGTAGGCATTAATGACTCTATTTCTTGTAGCAAAGGCAGCATTGGTATCGGAAGGTAGACCATGGTGTGATGTGACAATAGAGATATGCAAAATGTCACCATTGGACTTTCCTAATCAAATATCTGTAGAAGGCAAGGCTCAGGGTCACCATGTATTTGCTATCTTAGAATATTTTAGATTGGCTGGTTCCTCCTAACTGCTCTGGAGAAAGTAAATGAAGGAAAAATGAGGTTAGGGCTTCAAATTCCCAGCTCAAGCTCTGCATTAAAGACCTCACATCTTCTAGACCTGGCCCTAAATGCCAGAAATGGATTGAGTCATGGCTGCAAAGGTAAAAAGAACCTTTTAGAGTTCATGCAAAGTTTCTGTCTTGATTGTGGCTGTGAATATATTAGTTTATGTATCTATTGAAACTCGTCAAATCATATAATATAAAAGGACACAGTTTACTGAATAGAATCTATACTTCAATAAAGTTAATAGAAATAAATAAAATGCAAAAGAGTCACTTATCCCTGGATTTCCAGACCTGTATATTCTGACTATGAGGGAAAGAACAACACATATCTACTGTAGATTCAAAACATCAGCCTCTGTAGGATACGACTCCAATATATCTCTGTTGTTTCTGTATACTACAACTAAATATTCTGTAGGTGATCACATTGTTCCATCAAGAAAGTTGAGTCTATAAACATAAGTGCAATGTTAACTTTCTTTTCACGTGAAATGCATTCCTTTTTCAAAGACAATGTTGTGTTGGATAGTAATACAGTGAACAAGGAATTCTTTAAGTCTGCAGATGGTGATGTTGCCACCTACACTTTGGAGAGGAAACCCAAATCCATCCCTTGAATACCTGTCTGTTCCAGTGAAGATAAACCATCTCTCCATACCTGAAGGATTCCAATTTAATCAATCTGACAAAAGATGGATGACTTTCTCCCAAGAGAATAATGTAAGGGACTCAGCACTGATTTCTGCTATTGGAAGAGAGTACCTTATCAGTGTTGGTGACCAGTCATAGGGATAATTCAGATTCTTAAACAAAGCTTCTATCTCTATCCCATGTCTATGTGATATTTAGGCCCCTTGAACAAGTACAGAGTAGCTAAGGAAGAAGGCTGATAGATAACCACAGATAAAGTCATATTCGCTACCTGATACTCCTCTGCAGTGGATGAGCATTGACCCAGGAAATGAACACTGCCATCGTGTTTGCTCATTTTGAGAAGTCCATACACAAAATTCTTCCCCAGAGTTTTTGTCATATATGTTCCAGTCTTGTTCCTTTGTGCCCTTGGTCATCCAGCAAAATTGTTGGCTGCTGTCTATGAATTGAAGTAGATCCAAACTTCTGGTCATATTTCATTCAAGAGAATGTAGACAAATGATTGTATTACTTTATGTTTTGCCACTGGGATCATTTTCCATGGCTGCTTTATTACAGGTATACTCCTAATTTAGGCTATAATAGTATTGGAGGGAATAATTAACAAGAGAATGCAATTTGAGGTAAAAATTGGAAATGAAGGTAAAGCTACCTTTCTTTGCAAGTAATGGTATTGTATACCTAGAAAACCTAGTAAATCAATAGAAAAAAGTATGAAAAACAATAGCACAGTATGAAATTAACATAAAAACATCAAAAGTTTACCTAAGTAAAAATAACCAATCTTAATTGGTATATAATAAAAGATCATATATTCAATATCAAGAAAAAGTTAATTACTTGTGAATAAACTTAATAAGAAATGTGTAAAACTTTATGAGATATTGTACATTACTTTCAATTTTTTCTGCTTTTCCTCTAGGTACATAATAGAAGTGTACTTATGATCTCCTTGAAGGGAAACATTGGCCATGGGACTAATTCAGGCTGATGATTGTGGCCACATGTCTTAGGAGTCACTTTCCAGAGAGGGCAGAAATTTTTAATTTGTAGAACACCTTTTTTTTTTATAATTTCTGAATGGATTGTGGTTCCTCCAAGGAAAACAAACAAATAAACAAAACAACCCACAAATGACTGCAGTATTGAGGAAATCCCTTGAACTGAAAAGTATTGTTATCATTTGGTTATATATGTTCACAGGTCACAATGTCTGGACCAGTTCTCTCCAATGGGACTTTCTGCAATAATGGAATTATTCTATTTTGCACAGCCCAATATGATAGCCACTAGCCTGGTATAGCTACTAAACACTAGAAATGTGGCTGATGTAACTGAGGAACTAAATGTTTAATCTAGCTTAATTTTTGTAATTTAAATTCAAATGTAAATAGCCACATATGGCTAGTAACTACCACATTGGATAGGTCTCAACTGATGGTATAAAATAACTGGCATTGTGGTGAGTTTAAAAGCATAATGACTTTTTCCTCTCCCTAACCACATTCTTATCCAAATACACTTTTGCTGTATTTTTTGGCAACTCAAATTGTCTGGGATACAAAATCTGGGAAACTAATTGAAAGGCCACAGATAAGCATATTTTCTACATTTGGTGATTGCGCTTTGACAATCTTCTGTGTTTGTAGTAGATTCCAAAACAGATACAAAATGTTTCAGCAACTAATATCAAGCAGTGAAGTCTATTTTCTTTCCTGTATCGACTGGCTTTAGGCTTGTCACCTGCTTTGTCCAATGAGATAAACCAGCCATGGTAACTCAAGCAAGCCTAGAAGAACCATCAAGCTGATTCCAAAACAAATTGGCAACACATGAAATGGTGAACTAAATAAATGATTGTTGTTTTAAGCTTCTAGGTTTGGGGTGATGTGTTATGAAACAAAAGAACTAATATAAATGTTTTAACTGCTGGACTCTTTCAAAAAGGAAGACTTCAGATACTTGTTGAATTAATTCTCTGAAGTTAACTACTCCCATTCCTGTAAGAACTGGGCTGAATCTCCTGAGATAACTTCAACTCCTACCAGATTTTGAAAATTTTTTAGTTTGAGAATTAGCAAATTAAGAAAAATGGAATAAAGGAAGAAGGTAACATGGTTCCTCATCTTTAACTTAAGAAGTTTTGGTCATTGGATACATAAAGTCACTTTGGCAAGAAAACTAATATTTCACGTATTAATTCCTTTGGATTTTAATGTATCTGGACATAAGTTCACAAGGATATTTACTCTTCAAATTTTAATTACCCTGAAAATTTAAAAAGAAAAGGTGTTTAATATTTAAAACATTGTCAGTGGTACATTATTATTGAGTATCTATCCATTGGAGTATTTCATCCATCTCCTTGAATGTTATTTGGGATATAATTAAGAAAGGGAAATTGAATAAAGAGTTAATTCTCAGACTTAGAGTGGTTTTGGAGGTAATAAAATTAATGTGCTGTTCCAATATATTTCAGAGCCTTCTGGGGACTAAATCTTTATTTCCCACCAGGGATTCCAAAACCAACCCAAGGGAACAATTTTGATAGTGGAAGAAAACCCTTGGGATACTGTGGGCTGCCTTTCCCCATGAATGCTCATCTGATAGGGAGAACTTATTAGGGACAGCATTGTCTATGGTGGCTAATCTACCTAGCTTGTAAGTTGAGTTTGGAAGATCTATTATCACATTTTTTGTTCTATAATTTAACCTGTATCAACCATACATTTAATCTTTTTTATTAATTTTTTTAATGTTTATTTATTTTTGAGAGACAGTGAGACAAAGCATGAGCGAGAGAGGGACAGAGAGAGAGGGAGTCACAGAATCTGAAGCAGGCTTGAGACTCTGAGCTGTCAGTACAGAGCCCAATGCGGGGCCTGAACCCATGAACTATGAGATCATGACCTGACCTGAAGTCAGACGCCCAACCGACTGAGCCAACCAGGAGCCCCCCATTTAATCTTTTGACCTCCATCTCATTTTTTCCATATTCCCCATTTATTTCAGAACTTGGGTATTATATTAATCATGATAAATTAAGAGCAAACACACACACACACACACACACACACACACACACACACACACACACTTTAAGCTACATATTCAGTGCAAGTTGGGAAAGAGTATCAGGTCTTCATAGTGATTTAGGACTCATGATGATTAAGGCTCCACAATCATATAACTGCATCATCTGGATATCAAAGTGTCTTCAATCATTATGGTGGGACAAGAGAGGGCTTGATAGCCAAGCATCAGTGGTGCCATGATTTGGCTTTAAACACAGATCATTTGCAATTCCATTTTATTAGCCAGAGTAGTCACATGGTCACAACCAACTTCGAAGTGACAGGGAAAAATTTAAATCTCATTCTCAGGCTCTTCATTCCTTAACTTTCCCCACATGCATCCTATAAATTTTGATACATATTTAGCAACCACTGACTGCAGAGATGGAAGTCCTCAACAAGAAACCTTCTTGGCATGGCCAGTAGGTTCCTACCTGTAACCCTCCCTGTGTGTACCAGTGACCCATGAGAAGGGAACCCTAGGGCTCTATAAAGCCTGTTGTATTTCACTGTGGGAACTTCATAATCTTCGTAGTGGCAATGGTGGTGAAAATGGTGATATTTGCCCTCTATCTACTTGCTGTGTCCCTCTGCCATCTTTCGTGTCCTCTCTTCTATACCCCAGCACTTCTGGGTGTGTCTTTGGATCCTAAGACTCAGGAAAACTACAAAAATATGCATGTTTGTTACCCCTTTGTTAGCAATCACACTGCTTGACACACTTCCTCACCAAAACAAGCCCCTCTCTCTTCCGGAACTGTTTTTTATGATGGTCATAGCCACCTCCGATAAATCATGAGGAGTTTGGTATTTTTGTTTGTACCTTGGAGATATCTCACATGCAATCTTGTACTGTTCTGCCTAGTTGTTTGCTGGGGTCACTGAAATCCAAAAAAGCAAGAGGAGTTTCTGTTGCTGATATATGGGGCGGGGCGGGGAGGATGAGTGAAATAGGTGAAGACTACACTTATCTTGATGAGCACGGAGTAATATATGGAACTGTTGAATCACTAAATTGCATATCTGCAACTAAGATAACACTGAATAGTAACTACACTGGAATTTAAATAAAATAAAATAATTTTAAGAAAGAAAGAAAACTCAGTATATCTTCCTAAGCATAACATTAGTATAGACATATTTTTAAATCTAGAAATGATTTCACTAGGCTGTAAATCTATGACATCCAGTTGTTTAAAAAAGTAATTGTGTTTCTCAGTGAGTTGTCAGCATAAAAAGCAGACACATTCATTTTTAGGAAGTAACAAAAACGTATAAATTCTACTGCTCACGGGCCTTTCCAAATGCATTTCTAATGCATAATGTTTACATTTTAAAGCAATAAAACCATTTCATTAAGAAATCTTGAAATGTATTAAATCACTTTGCATATCCATAATTTAACTGGGATTAGGTTAATGAATATATTTCTATGATAGTAAAAAAGATGCTTGCAGAACTTTGCTCATTTAGTTGTAGAGACTAGCACAATATTTTGAGGACCAAAATGGTATCACACATTAAAATGTTACTAAGAGGATAAGGTGACAGTAGGCAGAATAGGAGTGAGAAGAAAAGAAGACTTACATTGAGGGAGAGAGAGAAGGGGAAGAAGAGAGGGAAGGGAAAAGAGAGAGAGAAGCGGAAGGAGAGCAAGGAGGAAGGGAAGAGAAGAGAAGAGACTAGAAACAAGGAGAGGGAGGGAGGGAAAAGGACTATACATGGTAAAATAAAAAAATTAGCTGTACTTTATTACAGTAGTCTGATCAAGGAATTGGATCCATTATCATCATTTCACCAAAGAGGTTTAGGAAAGTAATTCTGTTTGCTCCACTTGGTGTTTATTAAAGAGGAAACAAAGTGAGCACACTACTGTCAGCAAAAAGTTAATTGTGGTAAAGCACTGAAGCTTGGAAGCATTCATTTTCCTTGGCTAAGTTATCTTCAAACTTGTAAGGAAAATAATCTGAGTTTGTGGGAAGTCTTTGAATGCCTATAAAATAGGGACTATTTGATTTGTCACAGAGACAGTTCTCATCTTGAATATGATTGCATTTCTTTATGTTTTGATCAGTAAATCTTGAAACCAATCCATGTTTCAAAGCACCGTAAAGCTGGGCTTTTGGAGACTATAAATCAGATACGTAGAGTGTGGTCCTCACACCAGCATTGTCAGTTTGATTTAAAAATATCTGAAATGTGCTAGTCTACCCTTTTCACATAAACACAAGCTATAGGAAACTTTAACGGAATCCAAACAGAAAAACAGAAAAAGACACATCTCTCTGTTTCTAAACAGTGCTTCTCCTGGATATCCACAGACACACACAGACACACAAAGACACAAAAACATACATAGGCTCATATACACACATCCGAAATCATACCTTTGCTTTCTGGTGCAATTAAAATCTGGACATGAATTCAGTGGTCCTTTTAAGTGAGAGGAGTGGCTCTTGATTTAGGTGGTTTTGTTGGTTAACGAACTATTTCATCTGAGCTAATTAATTTCTTAAGGTCATAACAGGATATGGCTTAAAACAACACAAATTTATTTCTCACTGTGCTTGACACAAGACATCCAAAATCAAGGTATCACCAGAATCACACTTCCTCTGGACTTTGGATATTTTTTTTTTCCTACTTAGCTTCTGGAGATGAAAATCATCTCTTGCCATCTCTTAGCTTACAGCTGCATTACTCCAATCTCTCTCCCTGTTAAGTATACTCGCATATGTTTACACTGTCTTCCCTCTGGGAAAGTCTGTCTTCTCACAAGAACACCAGTCATAATGGAGTAAGGTCTCACTCCACTGCCCTACTTTTAAGTAATTACATTGCAAAACCCAATTTTCAAATAAGGTCATATTTTGGGGATCTGGGGGGTTAGGACTTCAACATATCTCTTTAGGAGATACAATTCAACCCACAACAGTAAATAAAGTCATTTCTTCTTTCTTGTTTTTTTTTCTTAGAGCTACTTCTTAAACAAATAAAGCTATTTCCATTTTTGTTATATTAGAAAGTCTTCTAAAACCCACGAGACATTTTCAAGCCTTTTCTTTTTATTTGCTTCAACTACTAGTAAAATAGTATAGATTTATTATGGAAATTTCTAAAATACATAAAATTATAATAAAAAAGGCTATAATCATCCATAGAGATTTGCTAATTGCAATCATAATATTTTATATTGATGTGAAAGCATAAACATTTTTGTATTGCATATACAATTTTATGCTTTATGGCTGTACAATGTCTAATCTATTAACTATATCCACAATATGCATCCACAGGCTGTAAGGCCATGTATTTATACATTTTTGATTCATGAATATTCACTTTGTTTCCAAATATATCCTGCTTTAAACAATTTTGCAGTAAATTTCACCTAAAATCTTTATCCACATTTTATGTCATTTCCTTTTATCACATTTCTTTGGCTTTTATTCTCCCTCTCTGATATTTAAGATTATCAACTTCTTTCAGTTTCATGCTGTAATTTCTCTTCAGCATCCCGTCTGCCTAGAACGAGTATTCCTGAACATTTCACAGGGCTACCTCTAATTTTTTTAGGCTTTTGCTGAAATATCACTCTGTAGGCAGGCCCTTCCTGACTCCTAGCAAAAATGGTGTCTTGGTTCCCTGTATTGTAATAAAATCCATAACAGAATTGTTTCTCATTTTATGTTTGTTTTGTTTTTAATACTGTGAATGGAGGGCCTGTGACTTTCTTATCTATTAGCGTTACCCAACACACACAACGTACATGCTTGACAAATGTTCCCCAGTGGTCGCTCTCTTGGAAATTTCTCTATCATACTTCCAGTTTCCCGAACTGAACCCTTGGATCTTGGAAGCCTTCTGTGTTAGTCCCTTTTCCAATAAATCCACATTATCACAATACCTTATTTGATGTACTATAGCACCCTCTTAAAAGCTATCTGTTCTCCATACCTGTACTTTTGTAAGCCACTCTCAATTTTATCAGGGAATCTTTTTAAAAGATTATTCAAATCATGTGGTTCTAGTGTACAAAATCTTCAAGCCTTCTATTGCTTTCAGGGTAGAGGGAAAATTCTTCATGTCACCCACAGGTTTTCCCTATAGCTCCGGCTTCCTGTCCAGCCTCATACCACTACATCCTTCCTTGTTCTGTCCCTTTCAAGCATATGGGCCTTTCTTAGAGATGCACCAAAATTCCATGTTGTCTTCTGCCATAAATAATTTATACATGTGGTTTCCTCTATCAGAATTGATTCTACCTACCCTACCTCTCCATTATATAATTCTAACTCACTCTTAAAACATCAGTTCTAAGGTAATGTGTTCAAAGAAACAGTCTCTATAATTTGGCTGACTTCATCAGATGCCAATATGTTAGCTCTTCAAGCATATAGCAATTTTCCTTTATAGAACAGTACTTATCAGATGTATATATATTTTTATTTACATATATACTTTTGTATGTATATATATATGTATATATATGTGTGTATATATATATATATATATACATATATATATACACTTTTATATATGTGTGTATACACTTACTTGCCTAATGTCAGATTTCCTTCATAATATTCAGGTGTAAGGCTGGTTCTAGGAGGTGAGAGATAGGACCCTCAACTGGGAACAGGGTAGATGAGATTCTTAAGAAAATTTGCTTAGGGGTGCCTGGGTGGCGCAGTCGGTTAAGCGTCCGACTTCAGCCAGGTCACGATCTCGCGGTCCGTGAGTTCGAGCCCCGCGTCGGGCTCTGGGCTGATGGCTCAGAGCCTGGAGCCTGTTTCCGATTCTGTGTCTCCCTCTCTCTCTGCCCCTCCCCCGTTCATGCTCTGTCTCTCTCTGTCCCAAAAATAAATAAACGTTGAAAAAAAAAAAATTAAAAAAAAAAAAAAAAAAAAAGAAAATTTGCTTAGAAAGAAACTTATGTTCTCATCCGCAGTTGAGTGTCCTCTCATTTCTGCAGTTGAGTGTCCTCCAGAAAGAGCTGGCCTTTCTTCCATTTCCCTCATTGAGCCATTTTGGAACACACGGAGCCTATCAGTGGACTATGTGTATTTCAGGATAGTGGGGGAGGCCGAATACATCAGTGGACTTCTGGGAGTCTGAACAACTTTGAATTTCAGCATTGTAAAATAAAATTCATTGCTTAATAATTTCTGTCAACAAGAAATCCAGAAAAAAGAAGTATAACAAGTTTCGGCTTACTTCTTGGAAAAGGTAGTAAAAACATTATTTAAAAGAAAAACAATCTTTTTGGGAGGTGGTTTTTATATCATTGCTTTTTGATTCGTGATATATAAATGTTCATGAAAAAACTGCCAAAGGTACAGAAGGTCAAATCAATAAAAATAAATCTTCTTCATAACCTTCACCAGGATACCTAGATTTTCTCCCCAGAGGCAACGCCAGTAATAAAGGTTTGTATAGCTTTCTGGAGATACAATAGTTTCTATTATCATCACAGATATTTTACAGAGATCAATATGGTCTTTCCAGAATCTTGACCAATGAGAGGGACCAGACTTTAACATTAATATACATAAAAGGATCCCACATCTTTAATGTCTTGACATTCAGTTCAGCCAAACATTATCAGAATTACTTTCTTCCTCATCCCTATTTCCGTTGTTACCATTTATGAACTTTTTAAGGATTCTACACTATAAAATATTTCTGTTTCTCAGCTTTCCCCATTTCCTGCTTAGAATTCAGTATTATTAGTTCTGTTAATTTCTGTCAACACTGAACCATCTGTTTTTTCAGCTTTCAATATTTTTTGATGTATAATATATTCCTTTGTCCTCCTTCCTTCTTATGATTCACTTTCTTTTTAATCTTTTTTTTCCTTAATCACTTTAGTAAAGTTTCAGAGAGGGTGAAACTATATGTATATAGTCAACTCATAATTTTAACCTAAAATCTCTCATTGCTTTTAATTTCTTATAGTAAGAGGATTGAAAATTTTTCCTACAAATGAACAGATAGTAAATAGTGTAGGTTTTTTCAGCCAGACTATCCCAACTACTCAATTCTGCCTTTGTGCTATAAAGGCAACCATAGACAATATATAAATGAATAAGCACAGTTGTGCCCTTATAAAATTTTATTTATAAAGTAGGTGGTGAGTGGGATTTGGCCAGTGAGCCAGATTATCAACCTCTGTCTTATAGTTTATAGAACTAATCACTAATTATCTGAACACATTTCCCCAATCTTTAGTTTTCTATATATTCTTAAATTGCATGAAAGAAGGGCCTCTAACCAATCTCTCTTTCTCTGTTTTTCTCTTTCTATCTCTCTCTCTGCACACACACACACACACACACACACACACACAATTCTACAATTTTGGTACTTGGAACCAACACAATTCATGACATATAATCAGATTATAATAATATTTCCATCTCACTTTTCTTTCATGTTGAGGTTATTCCTTTGCTCGGGTTGAAAACAGAGTCGACTTGATAATTAAATTTTCACTCAGCAGGTGAGAAACTTTAGTCTGGAAATACAGAATGGGCAACTATTTTCAAAACTGAGAATCTCTCTTGCAACTGGCTATAGTTTTCTGTCTAAGGAAAATGCATAAAGATGCAATGTGAAGGAAAAAAAAAAGTGGAAATTTCTTACTTAATTAGACCTATTACAAGATAACATTGGACTCTCCAGGCCTGATGGGGTTAAAGCTGATCATTTCCCTTGTGAGTGCTTTACCAGTGTTCTTCAGAAGATTCTCTACTGTGTATGCCCTTCTGACAACTCCCAGGAGCAAAAGGCAATTGTGCCTGGCTCCCCCTCAGGTTTTGCTACATTGTCAATGAACACACAGCTTCTGGCTGGTGAGGATGCATAGGAAAATGGCTTATGAGTCATGATATAGTTTGTGTAAAGCTTCATTTTGGAATCTTCTTTTTCCTATTTATTTTGGTGTAACTTCCCATGCACACATGCATGCACACACACAGACACACACACACACCGACACACACACACACACACACACACACACACACACACACACAACTAATTAACAGCTTAAGCTTTTCTCTTGTCCTCATTTTTTGTTTGTTTGTTTTGTTTTGTTTTGTTTTGTTTTTTGGACATTTTAGGGTCTTGAATCATGTCCTTTTTTTTTTTTTTTATTTGCATTGAAGAAATCTGATTTGGTCTGTGCTCTAACTTTAACCTCATACCACATGTAAACATTTTCCACAGCCTAAACATTTTGGTGGAAAAATAGGAAATGGCTCTGTTTTGCATATTTCTCCTCATATTCTGACTTCTAACTCTCCATGGTCAGATCTGAAGGAGAGGGAATAAGAAAAATAGGAGTAACATGATTGTAGTTAGTTGGTACTATTTGCAGTTGACTGATGTCTATGACCGATCCACTGTTATGACAGGTACCCAAATGCTATATATTTTATCATTTTAGTGAATTGTTGAGCCCCACCATCCCCATACATCATTTCCTGGTAAGGGCTATGCACTCCTTGACTCCAACAGTTCTCTCCTATTCTAGCTGGCAGATATCTTAGGCTGGTTGTGTTTTAGGCTATCTTCTCGGCCCAGGGAAAACACATATATGTTAGCTATGTCAAACTCTGTAAATGCAGGCTGCTTCTACTGCAACCCTCTCTCTTGGCCTAATGTTTTAAGCTGCTTCAGATGACAACCCACATTCTGGTTTGTTTTGACAAGAGGCAAGCCCCCATTTTATCAGTGCAAGTCAATCCCAGAAAACTTCTGGAACATGTATCATGCTTTCTTAAGAACAATTTTGACTTCTGATTGAATTGTTTGGTGAACATATGACATCTTTGGGCTCAGCATGAGTCAGCCAGGAAGAGAAACCAGTTTTCCCAATATGTGAATAGATGTTCTTGACACCTGTTTCTGAGGCCATAGAAGGGAAGAAGCACCTTGGGGAGGGGAGATGAAAAGGCACAACCCATTCTTTCCTCAAACTACATGTTTACTAAGGAATCTTCTGGAACAATGTAATGAGACTGACTCGCACAGGCCCAATTTTGTCACCTTTGCACAATTCTGAAAACCAAAACATCCAGTGAAACCTAAGATTCCAATTATGTTCTGTTTACATATAAATAATGAGTAGGATAGAAAATGAATTCTTGGGATCAAACCTCTTTCCTTAAAAGGCAATTGGTCCAGGGAGCTTATCTTCCAGGACTTAGTACTTTGGAGGATAACTGGAAGGTCACTTGAGGATAATTCTGAGGACAACTTGGATTTTATCTCTTCATGTATGTGTGTATTGAATCGTAATCTTTGATTCTTCTGGGATTTTTTTTCAAATAAAATGTCATCTACATATGTAGATGTGGGTGTGTTTTCATAATTTTTTTCTGGAACATAATGAATCTTTAACCACAAGATGAATATGGAAATAATAAAAGATATGAAAATTCTAACATTACAAATAGATGAAAGTGAAAAGTTGCCTTCTATTCTTTCCCCACTATCCTAACAGTGCTATCTATGAAAGGCTTTTTTAATCTAAGGACTACTGACATTTTGGACTGGACAATTTTTGTGTGTGTGTGGGGAACTGTCCTGTGCATTATAGAATATTTTACAGGATCCCCTGCCCCCTACCAATACATGCCCATAGCATCTATCTTCTCTCTTTATATGAGACAAAAAAAATATCTTCAGTCATTGACCAATGTCCCCTGGGGCAAAATTTGCTCCCCAGTTAAGAATCATTGTTCTAGGAGGTAACACTTTTATAAGTTTTATTTTTTAAGATCAAAAAGTGATTCCTTCCATAGCTAGAACATATGTTTCTACCTCTATTTCAAATACACTCACCCCACTTCCTATTACTCTCCTTCCCGAATTTCATGATATTATTATTTTTAGTAATAGTACTACTTGTAAATTATAACGTATCTGTATTTCTTGATTTGTTTTATGTAGTATCCAGGGTTCTTACATTTTTTTCACTTCTCCTTTTCTTACCTCCCCAATTCTCTCTACAGTAGTACTCTTGCATTTACTTATTTTTAATAACATTTCAGTGTTTTTGGTAGAGAATTATAAAAAAACATACTTAAAATGGCTTTGAAGTCACCATTTATGTAACTGCTATTGACACAAAGAAATGAATATACATGGCTAGAAAATCAAACTGTACAGGGGCGCCTGGGTGGCTCAGTCTGTTAAGCGTCCAGCTTCAGCTCAGGTCATGATCTCACGGTTTGTGGGTTCAAGCCCCATGTCAGGCTCTGTGCTGACAGCTCAGAACCTGGAGCCTGCTTCGGATTCTGTGTCTCCCTCTCTCTCTGCCTCTCCCCTGATCACACTCTCTCTCTCTCTCTTTCAAAAATAAATAAACATTTAAAAAAGAAGAAAACCAAACAGTACAGATAAATGTATAAAAGCAAGCAAAAACCTTCATCTCTACAAGACATTAGTCTCTTCTCACAAGAGAACCTGGTCAACCTTGATGAGAAATTTTTGCAGAAGCAAAAAGATAAAATGGAACATATATGAAGAAAATGGAACTGAATTTCTATTGCTTGGAAGAGAAGTCCCAACATCGAGGATGACTTATTTTTTTCATACTCCATTGAACCCTCAAATCCTGTTATGTTATTGGTTTTTTGTTTTTTTTTTTTTTTTCATTTTCTGGCTAAGACATGTACAACTGTCTCTGTGAGGTCAAGCAGCCACCTAGCAGCTAGTACAGGCATAGAGCAGAGGGATTTATGGACAGGTATGGACACTTGACCTCACTTAGTCTTCATGGGGAACCAGAGAAAGGACAAGTGTGAACTTGCAATGTCTTTGTGGCAGGACCTGGTGTGCCTGTAAATGGAAGACTTCAGGTAATTCCTCCAGGCTTTTCATGTTTGAATTGGTTCAGGTCATGTCTATATTTACCTTTTCAGGTATAGACATCTTCAGTTTCTCCCAAAGCCTAGTATAAACAGTAAGTATTTTCCCAAAGAGAATACTTAATGTCCTAAAATGCCTCAAGCCTTTTGAATTTTCCATTGTGATTCTTTTATTTGAGTGTGGCTCAGGCAAAAATCCTGAAATTCTACCAAACTCTTAAGTAGTTTTGAATCCTCAGCTCTTTATGGTAGAATGAGATAAGCATCCCACACAATGGACCAGCTGGTAGCCATAATGTATTTAGTAATGTTTTTACTTTAATTTCCCATCAGTAATATGATCTGTAATTTTTTTGCTTTCATCGCTCATGCAACAAAGCATCCATGGTGGCTCAAAAGAAGATACCAGACATTATTAAGCTATTTGGTTAATGGAGCAACAAGGTAATCACCTTGTCCATCACTAAGGAGAGATTAACTTGGCATAGTCTTTATGCTAACATAGCACTCCATGGCCTGAAACTTTACAGAAATAGTAGAATATGCTCTTTTAATAGAACTGACCTTTTATTATCTAGTACACAGGCAGGGTTACTATTGTGTTTAGGGTACCTAATTCTTTTTTTCTCCAAAAAACATAGGTGTGATCTCTTTAATAAAGTGTGGCATCCTGTGAAATGGCTAGATGATTAAGATCTCTGATGACTAAACTGAGGTGCAGAAATGGAGAGCTGACTTATCCCAATGGTAGGAATTTGCCACTTACATTAATCTTATGGCTACCTTCCAAAACCTCTAACATTCCATTCTTGCTGATATCAGGAAGCCCATAAGCTGATGTTCTCCTAAGCATCCTCATTCAAAAGATCAATCAGTCACTAAAGAGCATTTCAACAGGCTGATGCTTTCCACACAAATATGCATCAAATATGTGTCAAGAAATATATATTCGAGAGTATTTTAAAGAAATGTTCCTTGAGGGTAAGAATACAGTATAGTATAACGTAAAAAAATTCCTTAATTCATAGTTATTTAGAGTATTTTCTCTGCATTTTTGCAGAGGCTATCTGGCCCCTCAATTTACTTTAAACAGAGTCAATGATTAGTTAAGGTTTTTATTAAGCAGCCAGAGAAAGTGGAAGCACAATACTCAGTTTTCAAATAAGCATTCCAAATGCAGATGTTTTCATATATGAAATCACATTATCGGATTCAGACGATTTTTAAATATTCCCCAATATTTTTGTTGTTATTGGTTGATTGTTGTTATTGGTTGGTTATTGTTATTGGTTGTTATTTAAAATCCCTACCTTTTGGTAAATATAATGTGGCCTTTTTAGTATAAATGTTTTCTCTTCTTCAATTTTATTCCAGTCTGTATTTGACTGAAGGGTCATGGTAGAATTTGATTCTAGCCATCGGTATGTATCAATGAGAGATGGGACATAAAGACCATATTAGCTTCCTGTTGGGAGGGATTCTCTTTACGAACAAGTAACCACTTAAACAAGGAAAAAACAAAAATAAAAACCTGTGTGTTCAGACATGGGTCACTAGCCCCCTCTTGGGGGTTAAAGTTATTTTGGTGGGGAAATGTATTCCAGAAAGAAAGCAGCATTTTTTTTTTGGATCAAATAATCAGAAAACTATGAGGCCATTTTGGAGACAATTAGCTTGACTGGGGAGCATTGTATGAATAGGGGTAGAGAACTATTAAATTGAAAGTAGAGATGTAGACTTGGGCTTAGAGGCTTTGAATAACATTTGTATTTTAGTAAGTAGGCAAAGATTTTGAACAGGACTATGCCCAGAATAGAACTGTTATTTAGGGAAATTAATTTGACAAGAATGTGTAAAATAGATTAGAAAAGTAGGAGAATAGAGACAGGAGCACCAATTAGGTAACTAAAACAATAGTCCTGGTGAGATGTAATGAGGGTTTAACTAAAATAACTGCAGAAGACATGGAAAGGATGGAAGGTTAGTGCTGATTTCTGGCCTCTGGACTATCTATAGATAAATGCACCTGGTAGGCACCTGACCTCTAAACGCTGGGAGTGGTGCTTTATATCACTCTTCCTAACATAGCATATTTACCAAAATCACTTCATTTAAACTTAGCATGGGAATAAGAATTAAATATGTAGTTAAGACACTCAGCTAGGTCAACTTACAGCAGAAATGAACATGGGGGAGCACATTGTGTTCAGAGAAGCAGGTAGACTATGTGAAAAGAGACCCACCAAGAGCTTCTTCTCAAATTTGTAGGGGCATTAGCATTATTGGGAATCTTTAAAAATAAACAGAGCTGCCTGAATCTCACCCTAGAAATTTAGATTTAAACATTCTCAAGTGATTCTAGGACAGATTCATATTTGTAAAACATCTACATGTGAGTCTGATGTACAGTCAAGACCTCACTAACCTACAAATGAGGATCTGCTAATGAGGAAGACTCCCAGTGGGATACACACATAAATCAGGCCTTTGTGGCAATCTGCTTTGCAGATGATGACTCTTCTCTACAGGTTTGCTCTGCTCCTATACGTGTTCTGCTCCATAATGTCTATTCTGTTGCTCCTGGTTATCATTACAGATTGATAACTTGAACTTTACATTTCTGTGTGCATTTTGATAGCCTAGTCCTGAGTGTCTGAACTGATAACAATGGTTTCAGGGCAAAATACCAAATTAATCCAAGATTCCTCTCTCTGTTACCAAGAACCTCAGATTAAATAACCTGATGCCAACTTTTTAAAAAATGTGTTTTGTTTTGTTTTGTTTTTTGGGGGGAGGGGGGTGCCTGGGTGGCCCAGTCAGTTAAGCATCCAACTTCAGCTCAGGTCACGATCCCACATGTCATGGGTTCAAGCCCCCCGTTGGGCTCTATGCTGACAGCTCAGAGCCTGAAGCCTGCTTCGGATTCTGTGTCTCCCTCTCTCTCTGCCCTTCCCCCACTCATGTTCTGTCTCTGTCTCTCAAAAATAAACATTAACAAATGTTTTTTATTTAATTTACGTTTTTAATTTACATCCACGTTAGTTAGCATATACTGCAACAATGATTTCAGGAGTAGATTCCTTAATGTCCCTTACCTATTAAGCCCATCCCCCCTTCCACAACAATAAATTCTTACCTTTCAGGACTCACTCTAAACGTCAATGGACTAAATGTTCCAATCAAAAGACATAAGGTAACAGAATGGATAAGAAAACAAGATCCATCTATATGCTGTTTACAAGAGACCCACTTTACACCTAAAGACACGTTCAGATTGAAAGTAAGGAGATGGAGAATCATCTATCATGCTAATGATCGACAAAAGAAAGCCTGAGTAGCCATACTTATATCAGACAATCTAGACTTCAAAATAAGGATTGTAACAAGCGATGAAGGGCATTATATCATAATTAAGGGGTCTATCCACCAAGACCTAACAATTGTAAACATTTATGTGCCCAATATAGAAGCACCTAAATATATAAATCAATTAATCACACACAAAAAGAAACCCATTGATAATAATACCATAATAGTAGGAGACTTCAACACTCCACTTGCAACAATGGACAGATCATCTAATCAGAAAATCAACAAGGAAACAATGGCTTTGAATGACACACTGGACCAGATGAACTTAACAGATTCAGAACATTTTATCCTAAAGCAGCAGAATACACATTCATCTCCAGTGCACATGAAACGTTCTCCAGAATAGGCCACATACTGGGACACAAATCAGCCCTCAACAAGCACAAAAAGTTTGAGATAATACAATACATATTTTCAGACCACAACGCTATGAAATTTGAAATCAATCACAAGAAAAAATTTGGAAAGTTAACAAATAATTGGAGACTAAAGAACATCCTACTAAAGAATGAATGGGCTAACCAAGAAGTTAAAGAGGAAATGAAAAAGTACATGGAAGCCAATGAAAATGATAACACCACAACCCAAAACCTCTGGGATGCAGCAAAGGCAGTCATAAGAGGAAAGTATATAGCAATCTAGGGCTTCCTAAAGAAGGAAGAAAGGTCTCAGAGACACAACCTAACCTTACACCTTAAAGAGCTGGAAAAAGAACAACAAATAAACCCTTAAACATGCAGAAGACAGGAAATAATAAACATTAGAGCAGAAATCAACACTATCAAAACCAAAAAAACCCACAAAAAAACAAAACAAACAAACAAACAAACAAACAAACAAAACAGCAGAACAGATCAATGAAACCAGAAGCTGGATCTTTGGAAGAATTAACAAAATTGATAAACCCCTAGCCAGTTTGATCACAAAGAAAAAAGAAAGGACTCAAATAAATAAAATCAAGAATGGAAGAGGAGAGATCACAACCAACACAGCAGAAATACAAACAATAATAAGACAATATTATGAGCAATTTTATGCCAATAAAATGGGCAATCTGGAAGAAATGGACAAATTCCTAGAAACATATAAACTACCAAAACTAAAACGGGAAGAAATAGAAAATTTGAACAGACCCATAACCAGTAAAGAAATCGAATTAGTAATCAAAAATCTGCCAAAAAACAAGAGTCCAGGGCCAGATAGCTTTCCAGGGGAATTCTACCAAACATTTAAGGAAGAGTTAACACCTATTCTCTTGAAGCTGTTCCAAAAAGTAGAAATGGAAGGAAAACTTCCAAACTCTTCCTATGAAGCCAGCATCACGTTGATTCCAAAACCAGACAAAAACCCCACTAAAAAGGAGAACTATAGACCAATTTCCCTGATGAACATGGATGCAAAAATCCTCAACAAGATGTCAGCCAACCGGATCCAACAATACATTAAAAAATTACTTGGGGGTGCATGGGTGGCTCAATTCATTGAGCAGCCGACTTCAGCTCAGGTCATGATCTCATGTTTCGTGGGTTTGAGCCCCACGTCGGGTTCTGTGTTGACAGCTCAGAGCCTGGAGCCTGCTTCAGATTCTGTGTCTCCCTCTTTCTCTGCCCCTCCCCCACTCATCCTCTGCCTCTCTCTCTGTCTCTCAAAAATAAATAAAGATTAAAAAAATAATAATAAAAGAATAAAAAAATTATTCACCACGACCAAGTGGGACTTATATCTGGGATGCAGGGTTTGTTCAATATCTGCAAAAAATCAATGTGATTCATCACATTAATAAAAGAAAGGACAAGAACCAAATGATCCTCTCAATACATGCAGAGAAAGCATTTGACAAAATACAGCACGCTTTCTTGATAAAAACCCTCAAGAAAGGAGGGATAGAAAGATCATACCTCGCGATCATAAAAGCCATATATGAAAGACCAAATGCTAATGTCATCCTCAAGGCGGAAAAACTGAGAGCGTTCCCCCTAATGTCAGGAACAAGAAAGGGATGTCCACTCTCACCATTCTTACTCAACATAGTATTGGAAGTCTTAGCCTCAACAATCAAACAAGAAATAAAAGGCATCCAAATCATCCCAGAGGAGGTCAAACTTTCACTCTGCAGATGACATGATTCTCTATATGGAAAACCCAAAAGATTCCACCGAAACCTGCTAGAACTTATCCACGAAATCAGCAAAGTTGCAGGATATAAAATCAATGCACAGAAATCAGTTGCATTCCTATACACCAACAATGAAGCGACAGAAAGAGAAATCAAGGAATCGCTCCCATTTACAATTGCACCAAAACCCATAAAATAACCTAGGAATAAACCTAACCAAAGAAGTGAAAAATCTATACACTGAAAACTATAGAAAACTTATGAAAGAAATTGAAGGAGACACAAAAAATGGAAAGATATTCCATGCTCCTGGATAGGAAGAACAAATATTGTTAAAATGTTTAAAAATGTTTTGAGAGAACGGACACTGAAGACCACCTCAAATGCAGCTAATTCAGAAAAGATCCAAGTCTCTTTGGCTTATTTACCAAGGGTTTCACCAGCTAAATACAATTTTTGCAGCCTAATGGTTTTTGCAAAAGGCCAATTATATATGTATGTGTTTTTGGTGTGAAAGTGTATGTATATATATCTTCTCTCTCCCTCTTTCCATCCTTTTCTCTCTCATTCTCTCTTTTCCCTCCCTCCCTCTCTCTCTCTGTCTCTGTCTCTCTCTCTCTCTCTCTCTCTCACACACACACACACACACCTCTTAAATTTTACTCTATATACGAGTATAATTAATTCACCTCACATGGACTGGTCATATTTTTCCAGAAAATAGTTTATACTTTGGACTCACCATTATCTCACCAGGTCAATTTATAGCAGAACTATTTTAATGTAAAAAATGACAAAAGATAAAATTTACCTTTTATCTTTATTGTAATAAATTAACTTAATTATCTGATTTTCCTTTCAGCCAGACCTTGCAAAAACTATTATTTTATCTACTGTAGGAGTTACTAAGCAATTTCCATGGACTGCCTCTATCAAGGAGTTATGTTCCTCGGCTACAGAAATAGTTAACAATATTTAAATTTGAAAATTTTTAGGTACAGCATGCATTCTCCAATTTAACACAATTCTTAACATTTTATATTGCCTTTTTTCTAGATATTCATGCATGCACATTTCGTGTCTTATCTTTAATGGATTTTAAACACGACCATGAAACATCTGATCTAAAGCCAGGTTTATATACGAACCACAAACAAAATCCAGTTATAATTTACATACAATAAAATGCATCCATTTTTTGTGTACAGATCCCTAAGTGTGAAAGACAAATGCATAAATTACCACCACAAATCAAGATACGGAACATTTCTATCCCCCTAAAAAGTTTCCTTGGGAGGGGCGCCTGGGTGGCGCAGTCGGTTAAGCGTCCGACTTCAGCCAGGTCACGATCTCGCGGTCCGTGAGTTCAAGCCCCGCGTCGGGCTCTGGGCTGATGGCTCAGAGCCTGGAGCCTGTTTCCGATTCTGTGTCTCCCTCTCTTTCTGCCCCTCCCCCGTTCATGCTCTGTCTCTCTCTGTCCCAAAAATAAATAAACGTTGAAAAAAAAAAAATGAAAAAAAAAAAAAGTTTCCTTGGGAGCCTTTGTTCTAGAATTTAATGTAAATGGAATTATAGAGTATATACTACTCTGTGAGTGCTTCTTTAGATCACTGTCTTGTTTTTTTTTTTCTTATGAGATAAATCCATGTTGTGTCTATCAATAGTTCATTCCTTTCTATTGCTTAGTAATAATTGCACTGTACAGATATTCCACTTTTTACTTATTGTTTCACAAGTTGACAGACACTTTGATTTTTTCCATTTTTTAATTTTATGAATTAAACTGCTATGAATATTTTCATTAAGTCTTAATGTTTGTATTTATTTCTCTTAGGTCCTAGAAACAATGGCTTTGTTGACCCTTTCACTTTCAAATGATTTCATATCCTCTTACTAAATCTAACTTCATTTCAATAAACATCTATTGAGCAATTATTGTGTGCCCAGACACTTTAATAGACTTTAAGTACATAAAACATATAAGTCAAAATTCTTGATATAAAGAAACAAATTCAGGAGACTAATCCAACTTTTAAAAATTACCAAATGGTATGATAGTTTTAAAGAGTATTTAAAGTATATTATTTAAGGAGAAGAGTAAACTGCACAGGGAAAATGTCAATGTAGCTTAAAAAAGAATGTAAGAAATTCCAATAATACCAAGAAGAATAAAAAGTAACACATTATCTTTGGGAAACTGCAATTAAATTGGGAGGTGAGGATGTAAACTCTTAAGTAGAGAGGAGACAGGTATTAAGTTTAGTCATGTAGGCAGACCTTTTGAATCTTATTTAGAGGGAGAGATCCTAGGAAAGATTTTGCACAGGAGAGTAAAAAAAAATGAGTTTTGCTTCAGAAATTTTGCACTGGCAGCAATATAACAGTGTGATTTGGAGAAAGTTGGATGTAGAAGGCAAACTGTAGCAAGAATTGAGGCACATTGGGAGGGTTAGTTGACCGATAACATGTAAGGCAGAGCAGATCTCCTAAATTTCTTATTGCATAACCCACTAAGTGGAGATGTTTTTAATGAAGATTAATGAATAAAAAATAATTGTTATACAAAGATAAAATTTTCATCTTCTATTCTTGTGGAGTTTAAAGTTTTTGTGGCACATCTGGGTAATTACATCCATTAGGAATTTGGTTGTACAGATCCGGGGAGGGCTCTAAGCTTCAGAGGCAGATTTGAGATTCACAAGGGTGAAAGTATATAAGTGTCTGCTACACCTGTGGGTGTGAATGAGTTAATCCACCTAGTGTGAGCAAGGAATGATGACAAAAATGATAATGAGACAATCCTCATAAATGCCAGCAAAAAGGAGGCAGGGGAGTTGCAATGGACTGTATATTTATGTCCCTCCAAAATTCATATGTTGAAATCCTAACCCCTAATATGATATTAAGAAGTAGGGCCTTTGGAAGGTGATTGGGTCATTAGGATGGAGCCTCATGAGTGGGATTTATGCCTTTATAAAACCCTAGAGAGCTCACCTTTCCACCATGTGAGTGAGGGTCGAGAGAGAAGACAGTCTGTGAACTAGAAAGCAGGCTCTCACCAGACACCGAATCTGCTAGCACTTTAATCTTGGACTTGCCAGGCTCCAGAAGTGTGAAAAATAGTTTCTTTATTTATAAATCACCAAGTCTATAGTATTCCTTTATAGCAGCCCAGACAGACCAAGACAGAAATGGATTTGAGAAGACAGAAAACAGAAGCACAGAGAAATAATGGCAGGACATGAGAGGTGGCACAGAAGACATAGTTAAGTTTCAAGATGAAAGGGTAGTTAGAATGGCCAAGGTTGAAGGAGTTAATAATTTTTAATATGGTAATTAGGAATTTTACCAATTTTTAATATGGTAATTTATAGAAAAAAGATTCAGAAAAATAGAAGATAAGAATGCACTGCACTGAGAGGTGAGTGTTAGGTAATAAAATGGGCATATTAAAAATACATGGCCACTGGCTCAATAAACACACAGCCATCAAAAGCTCCCCAAAATTATTATATTTATTATATTATATTATATTATATTATATTATATTATATATTTAATACATTATAATTATATTTAACTGTAATTATATTATGAAGGATAAATTGAATAAAAACAATAGGAAAAGATTGAAATAAGTTCAAATGGGTTGTCATTCAGAGCAGGTGCTAAAATTAAACTCGGATAAGATGAAGCTCACATCTTTTTCTTAGACATGTGATTCTCAAAGAGTTCCCCAAACCAGCAGAATCAGCATCTCCTGGAAATTTTTAGAAATGAAAAAATTTCAAACCCAACCCCAGATCTACTGAAAAAGAAAGTCTGGGCTTAGAGCCCAACAGTCCATGTTTAAAAAACCCTTCAAATGACTTTGTTGCACAATCAAGTTTGGGAACCACTGGATTAGAGAAAGAAGTATGAAATTTGTGAGACTATAGAGGTTACAATAGGGATAGAAGATGACAGGTATAACAAACTCAAAGAAATTGTGTTTGCTAGCCTCAATTATTTCTGTGAATTTGAAGATGAGGCCAAGGATAGAGAAGATATAAATGCTTTGGGAGAAGTGATAAAATTCTTCGGTACCCACTCCCTGTAATGGAAGATGAAACTGGTTGCTGCTGTTGGGACATGAGGAAACATCGCTAAGAGTCCCTGAGTGCCCTGTGGTAACTTCTTAATGGCATCCTTCTTCACAGCTATACTTGTTTTATACAGTATTGTTCTGTGACTTTTGGTAAGAGAGCAGAGTGGGGGCTTTATGTTGGGAAATGTGCCAAGGAAATGCAGACCCTGATATTCCGCTAATAATTGTACGTCCTCTTGACAACTCTCTGAATTCTAATATCTTCTTAAAAATGACAATTCCTTTTGTAATCTTCTGTTTAATGATATAGTCTAATTTATATGACTAGGGAGATCACATGGGACTTAGGTTTTAGTTGTAAGACAGACCAGTTGTAAAGCATGTGATTTCCTTTAGTTAAATTGTTTGTAGCTGTAAACACTCATTGTTAATGGCACTGTGTTATCTCTGCCCTCCAGAGCCGCTAATGTGTCTCCACTGAAATTGCATGCAATAGAGTCTTATTTACTTCATTAAATACCACGCAAGCTGGACTTCTTTGGGAGATATGTTTATTTCCTGCGTGAAAGCCTATGTGGATGAAACTTTTAGAAGCCTTACACGATATTTTGGGGACTATAAATAAGTGAATAATACTTTCTTGCCTCTGAAATTATTTGCATGCTTCCTTATTTAATGAGCCACTAGATTCAACTTGCCTTTAAAAATCAAATTATTTCTAGAGATTTAACAGAAGGGTTCCAATAGCAAAGACTCTTTATCTTCTGACATTTGCTTCACCTAACTGTTTTGGAGACTTTTGTAACCTATATTTTACTAGGAAAGAGAAGTTATAAAGTTGAACTTCATGTAGGCAAAGTTCCAAAATAGCTAAACCTTCCTACTCTGCATAACCAGATAGGAACCATGAAAACACATATTTCCTCTGGTATTTTACTTCTCTTGTTATTGTTAAGGTTTGCACAGCTGGTCTCACAAGTAGGGAATAAAAAGGAATAATTGAAATCGTTTAGTTGATAAATTGTGTATATTCTAGCCATTTTACTCTATCAAGAAAATATTTAGTGACAAGATGATGGCTGGTTAGTATAATGTCACTTCATCTAAAATAGGTGAATTAAGCAGCATGTAGTTAGGGCCCATGTTGGATTTCTATATTTTCCAAACTGACATTTAAGTGACATTTCCAGCATGAAAGGTAATGATTTTTTATAACAATCATACAATGATGATGATTGCTTCCACATTCAATGTGTTTCAATTTACACATGGGTAATATGAAAGTGTCCATAGTAAGTTGTACTCTCTCCACATCTAAAGTAGGTCCAGGGTCTAAATGATTCATAAGGAGCTTATCAGCTGGTGAGAGAATAGGGCTTATTTTGAAAAGTCTGTATTTCGATCACTTAAAGATAGTGGCCATTAAAAGGAGAGCAAGGGAAATAGCAGCATTCCACATGCATAGGTGAACAACACACAGGTGCAATAGAGTGTGATTAAGTAAATAACTGAAAGGAAGGAACAAAGATAATGGAAAGGCAAACTAAGGCAGAGTTGACCAGTAGGGTAAGGGGATACAAAGGCGCTGGTGTATCCAGCTGCTTTTCTTCCCTGTAAATCTTTTAAAAAAATCTTTCCTCAGGGGTGCCTGGGTGGCTCAGTTGGTTGAGCGTCTGACTTCAGCTCGGGTCGTGATCTCATGGCTCATGAGTTCAAGCCCCGTGTCAGGCTCTGTGCTGACAGCTCAGAGCCTGGAGCCTGTTTCGGATTCTGTGTGCCTCTCTCTCTCTGTTCCTCCCCCGCTCGCACTCTGTCTCTCTCAAAAATAAATGAAGATTAAAAAAGATTTAAAAAAATCTTTCCTCAATTTATTGACTATCTATTTAAGTTTCTTTTCCAGACCTTACCTTGAATTTAGAAGTATAATGAAGAAAAAAAGAAGCATAATGCTAACAGTTTGAGATAATTCAAAGTAATACTACTTAAAAATCTTACTATGGATTCTCATTGTCACAAATCATTCAGCTGTGGAAGAAAAACATAATATTGCACAAATACAGCAAAGACTTATTAATGTTCCTTTGTATTTTCTTAATTTGCTTTTGTTGACAGTGGCTGAGACAAAAATAATCAGTTAAACCCATCTACTTTACAAGCATTATACGTGTTTGGTTTTGTACTTTTTTCATTTTAGGCAAAATCTTTAATACCTTTGTATCTTACTCTAATAATTTAGCTTGCTTGGAAAAAAAGTTAATGTAGATTAAATTATATTCAGCAAACTTATGAAATTTTATTACATTACAGACTCTTTGCTAGGCACTAGGACTTAGAAGTTAATATAAAGGCATGACTTTTAAGGTGTTCACAGACGAGTGGGGAGATCAGCATATAAGGATTAGAGGGCATAAAATCTAATAGGTTTATTAATATGGATGAAAAGCAAAGTAGGGGGCTCTGAAAGAAAGTACGATTAATTATAGCTGAAAAAAAATTTTTAATTCACAGTAAAGTTGATAAGAACTCACCTTTTTTCTTAGAATAAGTTATGTATCTTTACAAGCTTTTATGAATCAGTTTATGACCTAGAAATTACATTTTTCCAAGTTCCTATCACATATGTACTTGTGTATACACACACACACACACACACACACACATACATGCATGCACACATATATGTAAGTATATGTATGCATTTTGTGTCCCATACAATGCAAGGAACTAAAACAAGATACAGTTTTCCTCTTCGTGGAACTTTAATCTAGTTAGTGGTATTGAATTGGGAATGAATACATCCTGGGAAATATGCAACATATTTGAATATGGTGTAAGAATAAATGGTAGAACTTTTATGTATACATGTTGCAATGTAAAGGGAAGAAATGACGGGCACATTGTTACAGTAATGTCCTCAGGTAAGCGCGATCTGGGCTACACTTGTCATGTGCTCTGCTTTTATTAAGCTGGGGGGAATAGGTATCCCAAAGAAAAGTGAAATTTGGTGCTCTCATTTAGTTGTATATTTTTAACATATTTGTGCCCAATTAAGTCAAGTTTTTGACCATTTTTTCTAATTTAGGCTAAACTTTAGCTGCTAAACCAAAACACAAAATTGGAGTGGCTTACGTATTTTCTAGTTAAGAGATTGGTTTGGTGAAAATACTTAATATGCAAATACAAATGTAATAAAAAATGACAGAACTGACCCTTTTGCTGTTGCACAAGTACTCTCGTCATTAGCCCCAGAATTAATCTGTCCTTTGGAGGTAAATATAATTCTGTAGCACACACAACGTGTTGGTAACTGCTTCTCCAAAGCAACTTGTGCTAAAGAGAACATTGTGAAAACAAATATTCTGAAATTTTCCTGTTTTAACTGATTTTTGTTATCATCACGAGTTGGCTTCTCAGCAGATGCTGGGATAGAGTTTGGGGGTATAAATTGTCTACTAAAGGAACAATAATTTTGAAAGGAAGTGGATGAAGTAGGATTGGGCAGAGAGAAAAGTCACACTGTGATTCAGGCTCCACAAAGCCTTGTCTAACATGTTAGTCAGGGTATCCTGCTATAACAGAATATCATAGATGGATAATTTTTAAGCAACAAGAATTTATTTCTCACAATTCTGGAGTTCTAAAAGTCCAATATCAGAGAGCCACCATGTTCAGGTTCTGGGGCTATTCCTCTTCTGGGGTACAAAGGCTATTTTCTCATTGCATGCTTACATGGCTGACATGGTGAGAGAGGTCTCCATGGTCTCTTTTACAAGGGCACTAATCCTAGTCATGAGGACTCCGCCCTCATGACCTAATTACCTACCAAAGGCCCCACTTCCTAATACCATCACATTGGAGGTTAGGATTTCAACATCTGAATTTTGGAGAGACTCAAACATTCATTCATAACAGACAACCCCAAACAGAGCTCTAGAGTTACTATTTCTCATCATAATTGTCCTATACCTGGTTAAGGTGTCTGGATCTCAATATTCTAGTCTCACTCAGTTTTCAGGTTCCCACTGCTCCAGGAAGGGTATGACCTTTAGTGAGGCAGTGTTCTGCAACTGAGGCAGGTCCTAGTTTCACAGAGGTTTCAAATTCAACATTTTCTAAGATATAATACCCTTCTATTCAGTTCGTAGAATCTCTTGACTGGAAGTTAGAAACGCAGTGCCAGCTAGAAGAGACATATTATCCTAATCAGTGGAAAGACAGTTGACTGTATGATTGAAATCTATGAAATCTACCAATCCATGAAATGAACACCTGCATGATTGCAAATCTATAGAACCTGATGAAGACTTTATATGGAGATAAGGAGAGAAATAGCCCATCCAGGGCTTTTAAAATAAGATTAAGAAGAAAAATAAAGTTTCCACCGTCAAGTCTGCTTAATTCAATAAAATATTTATACTTTTTCTCATCTGTTTGTGCTCACAATTACTATAAACATCTGTTTGTGCTCAAATTACTATAAGGCCAGGAACTAAATGGTGTTACCATTCATATCCAGACCTACATATAGTATGTGCTTAGTTAATACACACATTCAACAATTAAAGAAATGTGGAAAAGAGGTTAAGTTCGCAAAGTATGGAATAGACACGTGTTGGCTAATTGTTACCATTGAAATGACACCAAATGGTAATGAAGGAGAGAAAGAAAAAAAACATAAATCCACAAGTACTAAAAGAAAAGAAATAATAAGGATATCGACTTTTTTAAGATGCAAAACAGATGGATGAGTGGAGACCAAACTAGCCAACTAAATGAGAAAAACAAAGATATAAACTTTTGCTTGTGAGAGAAATTCAGAGAGGGTCAGGAATTCAGGGTACCCAGCATGTCCACTATGAGATGTATTTGGTACTAAAAGTCAGCTACTAAAAAGCAGTCACTTTTCTTGTACTCATCACAGAACAGAGGCCACAGGCTACTCTGAAATCCGGACAGACAGGCAAATTCAGAGTGTTACCGCAATTGAGATTTGATTTTCTAGTGTAAATATTCCTGAATCTATAAGCTAGTGTGGCCACTTACTTGGTAATTTTGATCAACCCTGGAGGCTAATTGTAGACTAGCTTGAGCCAGAAACTCCTAGGTTCTTAGTAGAACTTCCACAGTTTCGTGAGTTCTCTCTAGAAAGCCAGGAGATTCTATGGTGAGGATCCAAGAAAGATTTTTCTTATGTCTCAAATGGAAAGAAGATGAATCATTGTGAAGCATGCCTACCGTCTCCTCCAAAACTTAGGTGTCCTCTCTAGGAAAAAGGGCTTCGCTAGACAGCAATTCAGAGATCTTATCCCAACTGGCAGAAAGGAACTTCTCCCCACACAATGCTGCTTCTGAGATTCTATCTCACCTAAAGGGTAGAAACAATAACAGGGGACAGAACGTCAAGAAAATAGGTGGGATGCTGTCTCTCAAGAAAGGAGTATGACACAGCAGGAAAAAAGAAAGCTGTATCACTAGAGAAATACTCGTGACGGTTAACAGAACTAAAACACGGGGCCATTAAAAGAATTGGGAATTAATCAAAAAACCATAGAAAGCTCCTCCTATCCCACGTTTTATAACCAAACCAACAAGGCTTAGACTAATAATAGTGGATTACATTGGAAATAAAGGAGAAAGAAACAAACTCTTGGAGGAATATACATGGAATCCCCAAAGTCTAGAGAAGAGATAAAAACAAAGACACTAGAAGGATTAGAAGACTGATACCTAATCTTCAGTAACAAGCTCCAACAAGCATAAAACAGTGGACTCCCTAGCCTAGTCATTACCTTAAAGGCCCATTTACCTTACTTTTTATTGTCCCATACAACACATATGGATTTTAACAAAAACTTACAAAGCATGAAAAAGGGCAAGAAAAAAAAAAGTCTAAGAAGACAAGTCCTCATAAAATAGATTCAGATGGGGTGCCTGGGTGGCTCAGTTGGTTAAGCGTCTGACTTGTGGCTCAGGTCATGATCTCACGGTTTGTGAGTTGGAGCTCTGTGCCGATCTCTGTGCTGACGGCTCAGGGCTGGAGCCTGCTTCAGATTCTGTGTCTCATTCTCTCTCTGCCCCTCCCCTCCTCGTGCTTTGTCTCTCTCTCTCTCTCTCTCTCTCTCTCTCTCTCTCTCTCAAAAATAAACATTGAAAACAATTTTTAAAAATAGACTCAGATAAGACACAGATATTGAAATAATCAGACAGAGGAGTTAAAATAGCTAAGGTTAATTTAAAGCACATACTGTAATTCTAGGGAAACTACTTTTTTAAAAATAAAATGATGAGCTCAGAGAAGAGAGAAAATGTAATTATATGAAATGCTTCATTAAGTTGAGAAAAGGTTAAAAGAAGGGTGGGTGGAGAAAAAGAAACAGAACAAATGCAAGTTTCAGAATTGGTAGATAATAATCCAACTATATCAATAATCACTTTAAGTATAAATATCCTAAAAACACAAAATAAGATTAATTATCTTAGTGGATAAAAAAATACAAGAAGAAATATATGCTACCTATAAGTAACTCAATTTAAACATAAAAATTCAGACAGGTTACAAGAGAATACAGAATAGAATATAGATACCATGCTAACACTGATAAAAAGGAAGCTAAAGTGACACCATTCAAGACCTAGCAGATTTTATAATAAGGAAAACCATCAAAGATAAAGAGATGCACTGTTACATAATAAGCAATGGTTCAAATCTCCAATAAATGTAAACATTTAAACACCTATGCACCAAAAGATGAAGCAAAGTACATGAGATAAAAACTGGTATAATGATAACAGAAATGGAAAAATCTACTGAAATAGTTGGAAACGTCAAAACCCCTCTATCACTAATTTGCAGATAGAAATTAGGTAGAAAATTAGGAGGGATACAGATGATGTAAAATTCAGTATGATCTGGTTGATATTTATAGAGTGCTCAAAGGAGAATATACCCTTCTAGCTCACATGGAATATTCACCAAGACAGGCTGCATTCTGTCATAGAACACTACTTAAAGGTATACAAAAATACAAACCATGTTAAGTAAGTTCTCAAATACGTGGAATTAAACTAGAAATCAAGAAGAACAACAACTACTAACAACAGCAAAAAATAGCTAGAATTTTCCCCCAAATATTTGGAAGACAAACAGCATAAATAATCAATGGGTCATAGAAGAGGTCTCAAGAGAAATTTTAAAATTCTTTAAATTAAATAAACATGAAAACATAATTATCTAAAGTTGTGGGGAAAGTGAAAACAGTAAATTAGAGGGAATTTTAATAGCATTTAATGAATATGTTTTTATTTTTGGTCTTTATTCCTGGCCACTGTAATTTCCTAAATGATAAGAACAAAAGTGATGGAAACACCTTTTGTTATCATTTTTGGATTTTGTTCCCAGTTCCCAAAATAGCTAAGGAGAGATAAAAGTCAAAGGAATATCCTTTGCTATTCATAACACACCTGTTTCAACCCCAGTTTATGTTCATGAGGTGATTTTTGGAAAGAACCTAAGGATGGAACCTGGTTGCAAAGGGAACCAACAAGTGATTAGAAGGTCGGAACTTTCAACCCCACTCCAGGCCTCTGGGGAGGAAAGAAAGGCTGGCGGTTGAGTTCAATCACCAATGGCCAATAGTTTAATCAGCACACGAAGGTACCGGGAGGGTGGCATACATGAAAAAGGGTATGGAAGCTTTGTACCCCTTCCTCATACCTTGGTCTATAAATCTCTTCTATCTGCATTTCCTGAGTTGTATTATTTTATAACAAACCTGAACTCTAGTAAGTACATTGTGTTTTTCTGAGTTCAGTTTTCAGTTCTAGCAAATTACCAAACCTTAAGAGGAAGTAGTAGGAACCCCGTTTTATAACCAATCAGAAGTATCAACTAAATGTTGTTCACTGAAAAGATCAATAAAGTGAATAAACCACCAGCCAGCCTAGCCAAAAAATAAAGAGAAAAAACACAAATTACCAATATCAGAAATGAGAAAGGGCTTATTGATACTGATTAAAGAGACATTAAAAGGATAATTAAATAACACATTCAAGTCTATGCTAATAATGTTGATAACTTACATGAAACTGATCAAGTCCTCAAAAGACACAAACTCACACAAGAAGAAATAGATAAGATAAATAGACTCGTATCTATTAAAGAAATTGGATCAAAAATTAATAAACATCCACAAAAGAAAGCACCAAACCCATATATGTCTTTCCTGGTAAATTTAGTAAATTGTACTAAATATTTCAGAAGGAAATGATACCAGTTCCCCACATTTTTTTCAAAACGTAGAAGCAAAGGTAAGACTTCACAACTAATTTTGTGAGGCCACCACTTCCCTAATAAAAATCAGATACAGACACTACAACTGAAGAAAACATCAAACACATTTCTCATGAATGTAGACAAAAGATTCTTAAAATATTAGAGAATCAAATCTGGCAATATATAAAGAAGATATGTTATGACCATGTGATGTTATTTGTAGAAAAGCAAGGCTATTTAACAATTATTAAGCAATCAATGTAATTCATTATATTAACAGACTGAATAAGATAAAACATATGATTATGCCAACAGATTCAGAATAAGCATTCAATAAACTTTTATTCATGATAAGAGCTCTCAGTAAATAAGTAACTGAGGATCCCTGAACAGGAATTGGGGGCAAAGAAGGGAGGGGGCTGGTCCCCCACCCTCTTACCCCACTTCCGGCTGGTCCCTCTACTCTGAGGGTCAGACCTGAAGCTACTGTTGAGCCACAGCTGGAAGAGACCTTCCTCCCATCCCTTCCACCTCACTGATGGCCCAATCCAATCCCTTGTTTTGTATTTTCTTGAGCCCCGGACCCCTATCCCAGGTTTCTAACTTTGTAACTTGTTCTGGGTGTGGGTTCCTAACCTGTTACAGCTTCCCTACCCTGGGCCTAAGGGCACACCCATCCCCTTAGAGCTACCTTAATCTAATAAAGAAAATATACTCAAAAAATCTACATTAAACCTCCTACTTAATGGTGAGAAAGTGAACAATTTCCTGTTTAAATTAAGAAAGGACCAGGATGTCCTTTCATACCATTCTTATTCAACATTATACCAATGTCTTAGCAAATGCAATAAGATATGAAAATAATAGATTTGAAAAGAAGAAATAAATATTTTTGTTCAAATATTACAGGATTGTCTCTATAGAAAACCACAAAGATTCTACAAAAATCATTTGGAGCTAATAAGTAAGTATGCAAAGGTCATAGTATAAAACGCCAAAACACAAAAGTCATCCAATCACAAGTCAATCACTTTCCTTTATACCAGCAATAAACAATTGGGACATCAAATTGAAAAACAAAACAAACAAAAAACCAAAACCAAAACCAAAAACTACTATCTAGAATAACACCAAAGGTAATTAAGTACTTAGGTGTAAATATAAAAAGCAATATTTACAGGATCTGTAGGTAAAACTGTAAAACAATGAATGAAACCAAAGAAGACGTAAATAGAAGACAAGATATTCTATGTTCATGAACTAGAGAACTCTGTATTGTGAATATGTTATTCTTCTCAATTTGATCACCAAATTGAACACAATTCAAATCAGTGTCTTAGCAAGCTGTTTGGTAGATACTGACAAACTGATTCTAAAATGTACATGAAAAGCACAGGTCCTAGAACAACCCTCACATACTGGAGAGGTTATCTATTGACTAGTTTCTCATACAGTGTTCACAAGTGTGTAAAATGATTTGGAACTATGGGCCCAAAGGTAATGATTTTATTTTTAAAAAGGCTTCAGGATTCAATCAAGTAAAAATAAAAAAGAGAGACAGAGGGAAGGGGTGGGAAGCGAAGGGAAGCGAAGGGAAGGGAAGGGAAGGGAAGGGAAGGGAAGGGAAGGGAAGGGAAGGGAAGGGAAGGAAGGGAAGGAAGGGAAGGGAAGGAAAGGGAAGGGAAGGGAAGGGGAGGGGAGGGGAGGGGAAGGGAAAGAGACAGGGAGCAACAAGAAGATAGTTTGGGGGTGTTTTTTAATTTTTTTTTTAATCTTTTACTTATTTTTGACAGAAAGAGACACAAAATGTGAGTGGGGGAGGGGCAGAGAGAGAGGGAGACACAGAATCCAAAGCAGGCTCCAGGTTCTGAGCTGTCAGCACAGAGCCCAATGCAGGGCTTGAACTCACAAAAGGTGAGTTCAGACCTGAGCAGAAGTGGGACGCTTAACCCACTGAGCCACCCAGGCGCTCCTGAGGATGTTTTTTAAAAGTTAATTTACAAATTCACCTCACCTAATAGTTTGTCCTTAAAGGAAGAAGAGCTTCAAAATACTTGGATGGACTACGTAAACTTCAAACGCAGCTTTTGTTCATGAAGTCACAGTGATTATTTCTGAGGTAAATGAGTTGTCATTCTCTCTCTCTCTCTCTCTCTCTCCTCTCTCTCTCGCCACCAAAATATTAATCACCTTTATTACCACTTGTAATGAATTCCTTGCAGCTGATTTTCTAACCTCTGAATACTTCAAAAGGATAAAAACTCCTTAAAAAAAATACCAATGCTCTTTTTGACAGTGAAGTGACAGGCTTATAAGCTTTCTGTTTTAGTATAGAATACATTAATTAAAAAAAAAAAAAAGTTTAATTGGCCCAGGCTCTTGAGATAATAAATGCTCATTTCAGAAACATTCTTCATTTTAATTCATTTTAAAATACGGTACAGAATGCTCTCTCCTCCTATACAGTCACTGTGAAAATCAACTTATTATGAGATTATCAAAACAACAAAAGCATTTTTCATGCAAATAAACCATGACAGTGATAACTGGCTATCCTCTGTGTTCAGAGAAGAAGGAGAATAGGATTATTTAATTTCCATTAGTAAGATTTTGAAGCCAGCTACCTCATCAATGGACTTTATTAAAGTGATTTTTTATGGATATAACAGCGTTTAATTTGCTAAGTGAGACAAAACAGTAAAATGAATCAATTAAAATCAAGTTCCTTAATATTAGTATTTCCTTTCTTAAAAGTAACAGCTTTCAGACTCATTGGCTTTCTGTATTGACATGTATCTTATACATTAATACTAAAACTTAAAAATATTTCAAGTTTAGCAGTTAGTCACCATTTGTGGAAGTTTATTAAAATAACGTTTTACGTTGATAGAGTATGAAAAAGTTCTAGAAAAATTCAAGAGAAAAGAGCATTGCCAATGAAAAAAGAAGTGATTAAAATTTGGAGACCCTGTGTTTAATTCCCTATGTAACACGCTGTCATTTGACTGTTAGGAAATTAGAGAGAAAAGTAAAATTTCCCTTTTTATAAATATATGCATTAATTATATATCTTCGTATCAAAAAAGTATCTTCAGAACTTCTTGTCGACTTCTTTTAATAAGTATTAACAACAATTATTCCAAAATCGCAGTTTTACCTTAAGTTTTTATCAACCTTAAAGTGGATACTTTTAATCACTTTAATTTTGCTGAAAATCACATGTGCTGTAAACGAAGAATGTTATGTTCAATAATATCAATTTTATAACTCCACAATGTGACAAATGTTTTATGCCAGGGAGTAGCTTTTTTGGTTTTTGTTTGTTTTTGGCATTGCTTAATCAATCAGACAATTAATTTTGCATGGTCAGATGTATTATCCTTCTTCTTTAAGAATTTTAATATTTTTGCCAGATTCCAAAAATTATTTATAATATGGAGGTTGTAAAGAAGTTCTATTTCCTTCTGGTGCTTTCAGGTTTTTTATGTATTTTTGTGTCTCCTTTATCTGAAGTTTATTTTTATGGTATAAGGTAAATATCTAATTTGCGTTTTTCCACGTAAACCCACATTTCCCTATACCAATTGGCAAATACTATTTCTTTGCTTGTTTCTTAATTACTATAAATGTGTGTATCTTCATAACCAGTAACAAAATCCCCATTATTTTTACTGTTTTTTTTTTATAATTTGCTCTTCCACATTAAGTTCTTGAAAAATTATATTCAGATAATGATGCAAAACGAATGCATAGATTTATTTATACAAGAATTATATTTCTCCAAATAGTAAGTGTCCTTATTAATAATTTTCTGCCTATGTTAGCTCAATAATGGCCCCCAAAATAATGCCCATGGCCTAATCTTTGGAACTAGTGAATATTACCTTATATAATGGCAAAAGAGACCTTATAGATGTGATTAAATCTAATCTTGATGGAGAGATTATTCTGGATTATTCAGATGAAAGGCAAGCAAACAGATTCTCCCCAGTCACCAGAAAGAACCTGAGTGGTTTCAGAATTCTGAGCTCCAGAACTGTAAAGTCATCTATTTGTGCTGTTTTAAGCCACTTTTTGTGGTAATTTTGTTACAACTGCAATATTTTTGGTAACTAATGCACTGTACTATAGTACTCTTAGTATTTTCTTTTGATCAATGACTTAGCATTTTATAGTTAGAGGTCCAATATTTGCTATCGGTTTATTTTATATGTAAATCAAATAAACACCAAAAAAAAGTGAGTTTAAAAATACCAATTTGAGGTGACTGCAGTCCTTTTGATATATTGTCATTACTGATATACTTATTTCTGTTAGCTTATTTTCATTTATCCTATTTAGTCTTCACTGAGTTCTCAGCTAGTTTTTCATCAATTCTGGAAAAACCTCAGTTATTATGTCCTCAAAAATTGCAACTCTAGTATGTCATCTAATCCTGACTTCTGGAGCTATTTTTGGAGGTTCTAAATATATCATTTATTCTTTTATTTCCTCTGCTTTTTGTGCAGAATTTTGGGTAACTTAATTACTACTATCTTCCATATTTCTTATTCTTTCTGAGTCATTTCTAGAATTCATCCTAAATATTGTGATATTACCTTTTATTATTCAGTGATTATAATTTTTATTCCTAAAATTTTTAATGTCATTTTAAATAAATATCTGCTTTTATTAGTATATGATATTTCCATATTATAGCTTATCATTTTTATGTATGCTATTTATTCCTTTATCACTTTGAGGATATACTTACTTTTCATTATGTTTAGAGTGATCTATCACTTAACACTTATTGTGAGGTAAATTGATAATAATTTGTTCTTAGTCGCTAGTTTTCTTCAAATTCTTTGGGAAAAAGGGCTCTGTTGTATATTCATCCTGAATGTGAGCGTCTCTCTCTTTTTCCTTCTCTGTCCTTCCCCCATCTCTCTATCTCTCTGCATGTGTGTGTGTCCCTAGTTATGGCCACCACGGCCAACTAACATGTCACCCCGGTCTTGTACATTTCTTTTTTTTTTTTTTTTTTTTTTATTTATTTTTTTTTTTTTATAATATATGAAATTTATTGTCCAAATTGGTTTCCATAAAACACCCAGTGCTCATCCCAAAGGGTGCCCTCCTCAATACCCATCACCCACCCTCTCCTCCCTCCCACCCCCCATCAACCCTCAGTTTTCTTAATAAGAGTGAGGTTTTCTGTGCTCAGCTCATATGATTAATGTCATAGATCTTTTCACTTAATCAGTGAATACCTCGGTGCAAGTCCCATTTTGTGGCCTTCTCTTCTTTCTTTCTACTCTAAACGTGGCAACTCCAGGAAGCTGTCACAGTTTGTCTCTGGATTTTAAGGGAGTACAGGAAACTGCTCCAGATCCTAATACAAAATGATGTCCCTTAGTTAATCATCAGTGACATAATGGGAAGTTTAGTCTTAGTTACCATACTGGAATCCAGTCTCCCCAGGGCTGTTCCTGAAAATCATGAGCCCCATGACATTATCCCTCACATAACATTGTGAAGATTCTTTTCCACCTTTGGACTACGGAGAAATTTGCCATCCTTTGAGCACTGTCGTGAATTTTATTATATTTTAATATTTATTTATCATTGCTACATGTTATTTAGAGCTCCAGAGACTTACAGTATGTGCTAATCGTATCATCTTTATTAAGATGTAACAGATGTGTGTGTGTGTGTGTGTGTGTGTGTGTGTGTGTGTGTGTGTGTTGGTGGTCGGGGGTGGTGGTATTTTCTTAGGTTATATTTCCAGAAGTAAAATTATTTAATTATGAGAGTACTTTCTTACTTAATTCTCTTGGTATTACTGACAAATTTCTATCCTACACAGTTGACATTTCATTTTGTATTGCTGTTTTTAAAGGCCCTTTTTATTTTAAACTAAAGATACTATAAAGGACTGCGAAATATTTTAATACCATTTTTACCTGACATAGTCATAAAACCTGCTCTAATTCCTAAGGTTTTAAAATGTCTTGAGTGAATATATTTATGTGTTTTATTCCATTCTCCAGAAGTGTTGTTTTTATGAAACTAAAGACATAATTCATGTTTTCTTCTGTCAGAATCAACACTACGAACTGAATTATCTTTTAGTCAGAACATCTGCAATAGAAAGAACAATCCGGAAAGATCAGAGCTGAATGAGTCATGAATGTGATATAGATGAACTAAAACTCCTTGAAGGTTTTTTTTTTTTTTTTTTAAATCCACGCTGAATGGAGAAATACAGAATTCTCATGCTGCTCTCTGTACAGGAACTGGGACTCAGACACAGTTAAAAGGACACTCTTAGGAAAATAGAAAATGAAGGGAAATTGTAAAAACTAATTCACATTTTCACACCATAAAAGTATCTAGCCCAAAAATATATGAAAAATTACCAGTTCATAGCAAAGTGAGATGACCAAACATATAGTATGAGGCAGTGGTTTGCTCTTGGACTATGGTTATTTTTATCACATCATTTATTTGGTTAAGAAATAAAAATAAAATATGCTTCATCAGTCAGTTACTTGACAGATACAACACCCTAACTGGCTTTTATTCATTTACTAACTTTGGGACATATATTTTTACTATATATGTCCTAACTTTGGGGACTATATTTACTAACTTTGGGGACAACATTTAACATAGCAAATCTTTCTTGAATGTTTTCCAAAATATTTAGTGATGAATAGCATGGGTAAGTTAGAATCAAAAAATTCTACCCTCTGTTAGCATGTATTTCATGTTAATTGCTGAAACTTTGACTGTAATAATGAGCCTGACCTTGTAAAAGCCTGAATGTGTTAATATGTGTCTCAGCTTTTTTTTTTTAATGTTTATTTATTAATTTTTGAGAGACAGAGAGGGAGGGTCAGAGATAGAGGGGAACAGAGGATCCTAAATGGGCTCCATGCTGACAGCAGACAGCCCGATACAGGACTCGAACTCACAAACCACCATGAGATCATGACCTGAGCCAAAGTCACTTAACCAACTGGGCCACCCAGGCACCCCATATCTTAGTTCTAAAAGGGGTTTGCTAGGGACATGAGAAGAAAAGAGGAACAAGTGACAAGAGTCTCCCTGCTGACTCCAGATGGGTTGGTTCCACAATTCAGGGAATTTGGAAGCTAAGGTGGAGATGAGAACATTATTAGCGACAAGAACTCTCTTATAAGGACATGCAGGCTTTGGATCTTCTGAAATAAATAATCCACCTACAGTCCAAATGACCCATTTTAGTGGCTTTATTCTTTTTCTCTCTCTTCCCTCTTAGAAAGATGGTGGTTTTGCAAAAAATAATTACAATGGTATAACTAAAAGAAAGACACCAGCAGGCAAAAGGTCTATATGTGATTTGTCTTAATGTACATAAAAGCATAGTAAGTTTTGAGTTTATGGAAAGGTAAATTATTTACTGAAAGAGCGGTCCTACCAGCTGGGGACAAACTTCTCTCCTGCTGAAATCCCAAAGGCATCCAGTTCTAAATTGTAATTCTATATCTTTCAAGGGGTAGACTGCCATTCTTAGTTTATGGCAGGGTGTTTAAACCATTTTGATTTCTCATAACACCTCTGGTGACCCTGGCTACCTGCATGTTTCTCCACCACTTTCAAATAATTTCAGAATATATTTGAAGGATTACTATGAATTTAAGTGAATCATTTACCAATTTTTTTCAGTTATACCATTCCTTTAAGAAGCGTGGGCTTCCAGACTGCCTGAATTTTATTCCTGCAGGCAGGATTTCACTCAATGAGAAGCTATTGGGTTTTTTAAATCTGGTAAATTCAGTTTTATATCCAAGAGTACACAACAGGGTCATCAGTCTTGGCAGTTGAATTTTTGAGAAAAAGAAGGAATTTTAGACAGCACTATTTCCTCTCTGTTTTTAGATTTCTTTTATTTTCTTTTTAATTTTATTATTGTTTTTAAAATGATAAAGGAGGGGCGCCTGGGTGGCGCAGTCGGTTAAGCGTCCGACTTCAGCCAGGTCACGATCTCGCGGTCCGTGAGTTCCAGCCCCTCGTCGGGCTCTGGGCTGATGGCTCAGAGCCTGGAGCCTGTTTCCGATTCTGTGTCTCCCTCTCTCGCTGCCCCTCCCCCGTTCATGCTCTGTCTCTCTCTGTCCCAAAAAAAATAAACGTTGAAAAAAAAATTTTTTTTAAATGATAAATGAGACAGATAGGTAGCTTTGCTTTTGAAGGTAGCCTTACTCTTTAACGTTTTCTGTGTAAAGAAAGTCTGGAAGAGTCTGATCAGCCTCTCAAGTTTTGTGTTAAAAGGTTCAAGAAAGTCTCCATCTTTACACACATTTTAATACTGTTGCTCTTTGTAGAACAGATAAGAGTCTGAGGAAACTACCTATTTATGAAAACAGGATTCATTTTCTTGCTATTTATTCCACTATATGTATGTGTATATATACAATTACCGTACTCACACACACACACATACATATATGTGTGTATATATATACATATACATACATATGTGTATATGTATATATATGATAATAAGTGGCTACTTCAAGATTCAGATCCAAGACCCTCTCCCCCCTCCCCCCAAATTTTAATGCGATAAATGGTACTATAAGAAGTTGGAAGAGTACATTTACTTTGCAAGTGCCTATCATAGTTTTGTCTATACTTTCATTGAGAATATCTTCTGGGCTTATAATGTAACCAAGGGACATTTTGTACATACATAAGCATCACGAAAGTTTTGGAATATAGTTTAGGGTAATAACCTTGCTGTTTTTTATACTACCAGTTCGGTTTGTAAAAACAAACATCAACAGAAGTGTCAATTAAGTACATGCCAAAAGAGATATTTTACTTGCAGAGCTTAATCTGTGCTGGTCTTCTATGAAATCTAAAAGTTGATCTTAGAATATATCATAAAACAGGCTTTGTCATTTTTCTCATTTTAAAGATTTTGAAATGGGGTCTGGAGAAATGAATTGATCCCAGGGTAACAGAATTAATAAAATGAAGAGTTGGGATTTAAACTCGGACAATCTGGTTCTAGAATACTTGTTTTGGTCACTGAACAATGGAAGAGGAATATTACATTTCCCCCCTCAGGAAAGTCACAATCTGTTGACACAGTATAAGTCTAAGATGATCTTTCTAATGACACATGTCTTGGTTTATCACTATGTTTGCTGCATCACTACTCATCATCCCTCCATCCATCCTTTGATTCAAGGACTAGATGTTGTCCCAGACAGATATGACCAATGCTAGTTTTTCAACACAGAAGTTTGGAAAGTGAATCTTCTCACTAATCCCATTTTTCCTTTTACTAATGTAACTAAGTGATCCAGTGTTTACCGTCAGGCTGTAGGTTAAATCTCCCATTTGTTCTCAAGGTTTATAGTATATAAACATTAAAATAAATATCATCATGGAGCGCCTGCGTGGCTCAGTCGGTTGAGTGTCCGACTTCAACTCAGGTCACAATCTCATAGTTCATGGGTTCGAGCCCCACATCGGACTCTGTGCTGACAGCTCAGAGCCTGGAGCCTGCTTCGGATTCTGTGTCTCCCTCTCTCTCTGCCCCTCCACTGCTCACACTCTCTCTCTCTCCTTCAAAAATAAACATTTAAAAAAAATTTTAAATAAAATAAATCTCATCATGTAATCCTATTTAACCTGTTTTTCTTGCAAGTATGTTCCCACATACCTTTTTTTTTTTTTCTTTATTTTTTTTTTATTCTCAGGTTAGTTAATGTACAGTGTAGTCTTGGCTTCAGGAGTAGAACTCAGTGATTCATCTCTTACGTATGACACCCAGTGCTCATCTGGAAGAGTGCCCTCCTTAATGCCTGTCACCCATTTAAGCCACCCATCCACCTCCCACCCCCATCAATCCTCAGTTTGTTCTCTGTATTTAAAAGTCTCTTATGGTTTGTCTCCCTCTGTTTTTATCTTATTTTTCCTTCACTTCCCCTACGTTCATCTGTTAAGTTTTTCAAATTCCACATATAAGTGAAATCATATATCTGTCTTTCTCTGACTTATTTCACATAGCATAATATCCTTCAGTTCCAACCACGTTGTTGCAAATGGCAAGATTTCATTATTTTTCATCACCAAGTAGTATTCCATTGTATTTATATACCACATCTTCTCAATCCATTCATCTGTTGATGGACATTTCGGCTCTTTCCATAATTTGGCTATTGCTGATAGTGCTGCTATAAATATTGGGGTGTATGTGCCTCTTTGAATCAGCATGTTTGTATCCTTTGGGTAAATTCCTAGTAGTGCAATTGCTGGGTCTGTGAGTAGAAAGCAACAAAGGCTACAAAGGACGAAAGACATCACCAAAAACACAAAGTCTACAGACACCACAATGGCACTTAATTCATATCTTTCCATAATTATTCTGAACGTAAATGGATGGTATCCCCACATATCTTCTTGGGCAACCTACATATTATTCCATCCTATGTCATGAACCTTTTCTTTAACTTCGGAAGTCATAATTGGACATAATCCTTCAGTCCAGTTGCACTTAATTCAAAGTACAAGGGAAAGATTGTATCTGGTTTTCCACATATTATGTAAATATTTATTGATTTCAGTATTCAATTACTTTTCCAGCAATACAATTTTTTGCCATACTTGTTTTTATTATGGTAACTAAATGTGTTTGCTTAAGTTTATAAATGGCAGTGATTATTTTTATGTCATATTTATACACTTGAGAGATTGCTTTTCCAAAATTAAACATTTATCTCTATGTCTGTTGACTCTCTCTTTCAAGATTTTGAAAAGCTGGACTCTTTTCCAATGGTATTTTTGAATTAACTCTTATTTCCAAAGAATGTAACAGTGATACTGTCAACAAATATATTATAATGGCCTGATAATATGCTTTAATGGCAGTATTAAAATTATCTTTTGAGGGGTGCGTGGGTGGCTTAGTTGGTTCAGCGTCTGACTCTTGCTTTCAGCTCAGGTCAGGATCTCATGGTTCATGGGATCAAGCCCCACAGTGGGCTCTGCATTGGCAGTACATGGGCAGTGTGGAGTCTGCTTGGGATTCTCTCTCTCTCCCTCTGACCCTCTCCTGATCAAAATAAATAAATAAGCTTTAAAACAATAAAATAAATATTTTTTAAAAAAGATTTAAGTGTCTTTTCAGTGTTATTCAAAAATACTAGCTATAAAACTAGATATAATTTATTAAGATAGAAGTCACAAATACAAATACTTTATTTCAGTAAAAAATAGTTTTGTACTGTAACTAATATAAGTCAGCCCACTGCAGTACAAGGCTTTTCTAATATTTTAGAAATCAGAATGATGGAATTAGCTGTGTGGCATTATAAAACTTGCCCAGCCTCTCTGAGTCAATTAAGATATTGGACTAGATAACCTCTTAAGATCATATTATTGGCATTTTGTCAATGCCAGGGTATCCATATATGTCTGTGTATAAAATAAAATTTAATAAACCATTATTTTATTTGAACTACTTTTTATAATGCCAGCTTGTATATACACTGCACAGTTTTGACTGAATCAGACATCAAAAGGAGTTTTGTGAAGTAATTCAAACCATCATGGGGCCACCCAGAAATTTCACAATATGATCTCAACACACCTGATGCCAAAAAACTGAACTGGACTAAACCAAAATCATGATATTAAGCATTGTCTCTGAATTTATCTGACATCAATATCTGCCATCTGGTATTTGATTTTTTTTTTTATCCTTCTTCTGATTTTGATACAATCTTCTAGATAATATGCTCCTCTGAGTTGGTCCGTACACTCCTGTTTCCCATCCTTTTTGATATTGCATTTGGAACAAAAGAAATTACATCACTTATATGAAATACTTAATATAGAAAACACTTTCTCTGCTTCAGCATCTGTCTTGTGCTGTGTCCTGGCACATTCTGTTCTGAGTAAAAATTTTTTTTCTCCGTTTAATCTATGTCTTCTCAGACTGAGAAGTACTATATTTATAGTTGTTTTGATGACTATATGTATTAATACATAGAAAGTAATTGGAACAGTGTCTGCCATATATGTAACAGGTAACTTCGAAGGAAAAGCAAAAAAAGAGACTACGCTTAAACAGCGTGGCATACCTCTCTCTCACATAGAGTTTGGTTAACGTTATTAGAGATCCTGTCGCCATATAATAACTGATGGATTTCTTTTCTATCTTCTCTACTGGACAGTGAGCTAGTTGGGAAGCTCGTCAAAAGCCGGTACTACGCCCCCATTCGTCTCCCTACCATCGGTGCTTAACATGACGGCATCATTGGAGTTCAGTGGCTTTCAAGTAACAGACAAAACCAGTAAGTTTTGTGCTCACCAGTAAGTTTTGTGGGGGGAAAAAAAAACGACATAGGTTGCGATAAGAATAATTACTGTTTCCAAAAGGTTTTACTGAGCTCAATGCAATTTCATATCAAATTGGTTTTCTTCTATAAGTAGGCCTGCGATACACTGGGGTGCTTGGGATACTGACTTATATTGACATCATACAATGTTGCTGAGTGAATTAAATCAGGACTCGACAAATGATTTTTCTGTAAAAGGCCCAACAGTGTATATTTTAGGCTTTGTGGGCCATACAGTCTGTGTCGTAACTACTCAACTCTGCCGTTGCAATGAGAAATGAACCATAGACAATGTGTAAATGAGGGAACACAACTGTTTTCCCATCACACTTTACTTATGAAAATAGGCAGCGGTCCTGCTTTGGCCCTTGAACCGGTTTTCTGACCCCTGGATTAAATCAATACAATTGTCAATAGTAGGTTAATTGACTTATCTAGTTCTCATTAAGGTATATAAATGCTTGGTTCTTGTTTGTTATACTCTCTTGGAAAATAAGGAGTTTGAATTAAATCAATTTTCTGAAATTGATTTGGAACAAAGAATTTTAAAGCTTTCTTTACTATGTATAAAACTATCCATTAATATTTTAAATTATCTTATAATTATCCAAGTGGAGATATAGTATGCAATATCTCCCAAATCTACTTGACAAAAAAATAAGTTTTCCATAAACTGTTTCATGGGACTAGTAATTAAGAGGACATATTTTGGAGAACACTGGAAAATATGAGCATTGCTATGAACATTACCCTTTAAGTTCTAACTTTCCACTTAGTATGGAATTCAAACAATTTATTTTTTCAGAATATAGTGCCTCAGGGTAGATGAGAACTTTTTACACTCCTAGAATCTTTGCATGGGAAGCTTCTTCAAAAAAAAAAAGGGGGGGGGGTGGTCTCATTTTCTTTCCTTGGAATCTTACCTGATTTCAGCCATTTATGAGAAAAGGAAGGAAGGAAGGAAGGAAGGAAGGAAGGAAGGAAGGAAGGAAGGAAGGAGGGAGGGAGGGAAAGAGAGAGAAAGAGAAAGGGAGAAAACTATCCCAGCTATTCATTATAATTTATGGTAATATTTCTCCTTGTTATCTCTTCTGGAAAAGACTATACTTATCTTCAAATATTCATTTTCTCTTCATTCTTTTAGTCTGAATTCTTGAGTTTTAGTTGAGTAAATGAGCCCCAAGTTAGAGATTAAGTTCACAGCTTGCATTGCAGCCAGCCTAGAACATGTGCTTAAGTTCTGGAATATATATAACACTGGATTCCTCTAGCGCCCTCATTGAAGGAAAACTGCTTGTTTTCTATTTCCTCTTCCCTCTCCCTCCGTGGGCTGAGACATGGACACGGTTATGAGGACACCAGCAGCGGATGCTGAAACAACAAAATACAGGAAGGCGGATGCCTGCCTGACTTTCTAGAGCAGAGAAACCCATCACCTGCTGCTCCTAGCAGGTCATGTTGAACACAAATGAGAAATACATTTCTATCTTATTTACACGACTGGCATTTGACTTCTTTTGAAGTAGTTACATATCCTTAATAATATATTTTATGTCAAAAATATCAGATTTAGGAGTTATTTCTGTTTCTGATTTATAGTCCGTTGTACTGACACTTGTGTCCCTGTCAGATCTACCAAACTGCTATGTAACCTTAATCCTTTTTTCTTTAGACTGCTAATATTCTGGTATTACAACTGGACCACCTCAGGTACAACCAACCTAGAGGGAAAGGTTTGAATTACCCACATAGAAATATAAAGTCATCAGTTAGGTTCTAGAAGTAGAAACCTAGACATTCTTCGCTGTGGTGGGTCAGATGGTGGCACATATATTTTATTACCTGCATGTACTTTGGCAGAAACCATAAACCACTTCTTTTTCATCTACCACTTCGGATCACTTACTTACAGGACTGGCAGCGGGAGGGGGGAATATATTTGAATAAACTTGTGAGTTTGTTTCTGTGTATGTGCATTTGACTGCATAGCAATTTTCTGAATTACCTACTAACTTTCAATTATCCATGCTTCTGTAGCCTTCCATCAGCTTGGATAAACATGTGTTGAGTTCAGTTATACATCAATGTCTGGTAGGCATTAATAAAGCTTGCAAGATGCCTTGCTAAGTATTATTTTATGTTAAATGGAATGAAATAGAAAGGTTAGTGTACATGTTAAAGAAATATGGGGCAATTTGATTATGGCTCCCTATAGATATAACTTTTTATGTGAACATAACAAATACAATCTTAGGTGAAACATTATAATTTTTTATTACAGTAAATAGTCTATTTGAAGGTCGTTGCTTGAATTAAGAAAATTCAAAAGCTGTATTTTATTATAATGAACATTCATTCATATAACCACTTATCTGCATACATCTGTAGATTCAGTGTAAGACACAGGCAAGTCAAGTGTTACCACGGATAATTTTTTTTTTAATTAAGCCTCTGATTCTTAGCTTGATTTTATCCCTTTGCATCCAATTTTATAAACTAATATATTATTCACATTTGGGAAACTGTATTGCTTTTTATTCTAAAAAACAAATGCCACATTAACAACTTTTAAAAACCAACTCAATTATACATGCATAAGTTCATTTTGGGATATATATATTATGGGTTGGGAAATGTCATCACATCCTTCATCATCACATTTTTTATATCTTCCTGTGGTGAACACCTGTGGCTTGTTGGCAATGTGTTCGTTTCACGGGATTATTAAGGACTCTATATTTTTAGAGTGGCTCAACTCAGAGTTATTTAACACAGGTGTTTCTGTAATTATGATACATTGGGAAATCTACACTGCTCAATAGCTTTCAGGTTTCCACTTTTACCTGGGTGATAAAATATGTCCCTTATGCAATGCAGTTTTATTAAAGCATTGAGAGAAGGTTAAGACTGAGCTTGCTTAATTGACTTTTAATAAATTAAACAGATACTTTCTTTTAAATATTCGACATTTGGTAATATATAGAATAATTTTTGTAAGCTGATTATTTTCATGTGGCAAAGTTATCTCAAGGATCTAAAAAAATACCAGATGTTATATTCAAGACTATAAAATTCTTACATTTATGGAACTTTTGGAGTCCATTTATTTTATGTTGTATAACATATACATATACATATATTTAGCCATTGAATACATTTATATATATGGTATACACATGTGACTTTTAAATTTTGAAATATGAAAGGTAATCTTATATTATATGTTATATAAAATATAATGTGTAATGTGTGGGTTTGACTTTAAGGCAATATGTATACAGAGCCCAATTATCCTCAGGCAAATAAAATGATCATAGTAAAGTCCCCTTAATCTGATTTTAGACATTTCAAACCTCTGCTCTAAAGCCATTAGAACTCAACCATGGCCTACACTGAAATTTAGATTCTTATCAATAGAAATATTTCAATGTGTTACCACCACCAATAAATACCATTATCAGTGAAACATGAGGTTATAGGGAAGGTGTTTGCATCCTAATCTCAACTGCATTTTCATTATCAACTCTGAAGTGGGGGTGAAAAGCCTTGCCCAAACTAACGGGAACCCTAATAACAAGGGAGAGGTGTAGAGAACAGGGGCCTTCGCAAGCTCAAGTGTATGTGTGTATTTACTCCACTGGGGCTTTGGTGAGTCTCTGAAACAGTAACTCTGTTTCATTCAGGTTTGCATCCCCATTACATAAAGAAGTTACCAGATACATAGTAAGCACCCAATCAATATTGCCAAATATGTATCTAGGTAAATGGGAACTGAAGAGGGAATCCTCAGCCCTTTCCTTCAGACATTCAGATACTTCTATCTTTATGAGAGTTTCTAGAACATCATGGCAATTCCTGCTGCTATTGTTGCTACTGAGAGCTGTACAGCACTAACAGATGAGAACATTACTCAGAGAAAAAATAAATTTCATTGTAGACACTGGACAGTAAGTGCTACACAAATGAGTAGGAAGCACAATAACTTCTCAAACATTTGATAGACAAATAACATAAAATGGGAGTGTTAACAATCATGAAAAAATAATAGGACAGTCTTCACATCTTCGCCCATAAAAACCCAGAGCTTTGATGAATAGTGTTTTTATGGTTCTAATAACATAATAGTAGGTTTGGATTTTTGCTGCATTAATGGGCTAACTTGGGTTTGAAAAGAAAACACCATTTATTTTAACAGAAATTTAAGTTTTTTGGTATGACTTTCTGCCATAACTTTTTTTTTAAGTTTCAGTTTCATTCCAGTTAATTAACATATACGGTGTTATATTAGTTTCAGGTGTACAATATAGTAACTCAACATTTTCATACATCACCCTGTGCTCACCATGACAAGTATGCTCCTTAATCCCCATCACCTATTTCACCCACCAACCTCCCCTCTGGATAACCATCAGTTTGTCTCTATAATTGAGTTTATTTCGGGGCGCTTGGGTGGCTCAGTTGGTTAAGTGTCCAACTTGTGCTCAGGTCATCATCTCACAGTTTGTGACTTCGAGCCCCGTGTCAGGCTCTGTGCTGACAGCTCAGAGCCCGGAGCCTGCTTCGGATGCTGTGTCTCCCTCTCTCTCTGCCCCTCCCCCACTTTCACTCTGTCTCTGTCTCTCTGTCTCTCTCTCTCTCTCCCAAAAGTAAACATTTGAAAAAAGAGTTTATTTCTTGATTTCTCAATTTCTGTTTGTTTCTTAAATTCCATATGAGCGAAACTGTATGGCATTTGTCTTTCTGTGATTTATTTCACTAAGAATTACGCTCTCTAGCTCCATCCATACCCTTGCAAGTTGTGAGATTTAATTCTTTTTTAATGGTTAAATAATATTCCATTATCTATCTACCGATCTATCTATCTAGTCTTACATCTTCTTTATCCATTCATTAGTTAATGGACACTTGGGCTCCTTCCATATCTCGACTATTGTGAATAATGCTGCTATAAACATGGGATACATGTATATCTTTGAATTAGTATTCTTAAATTCCTTGGATACATACCCAGTAGTGTGATTGCTGGATCACAAGATAGTTCTATTTTTAACTTTTTGAGCAAACTCCATAGTGTTTTCCACAGTGGCTGCTATGATTTTGTATGACATTTAACTTTATAAATGAAGCTTAGCTTAAATTATCCAGAAAAAAAAAATCATTTGTGTGAATGAACAAAAAGAAACATAGAGCAAATTCTCTCCTTAGCTTTACTATGTAACACAATAAGGCCCAGAGACCAAATGGAAGAAGCCAGGCTAACTTTCCTTACAGTGTTTTTTTTTCACTCCCTTGCTGGAAATGTCCTCATCTCTAGCATCTTTTATGTATCCTTGCCTATCAAAATGTGTTTCAGTAAAGAAGTATCTATCTGTCAGTCCTTTATAATTTCAAATGATTGAAGCCAATACATATGCCTCCTGAGAACTGCATTTTGGGTCTTTAAAAAATCAAATAAGTTGTATTTTAATAATGGGGCTCCAGTTGTGCACTTTGAAGGGAGGGGCCATTATTAAAGAGATTTAAGGAATCTTTTTCATCAGGAAGTAGGAAAATATTGCCCTGGAAAAAAAGTTTAACATTGTGGCACTAGATTACTAATGTCTCTTTGTAAGGAATGTTAAGACCAGGTATATTCATAATTTCTTTTTCTATCAACCTTTGCCATTCCCACTCCATAGCATGTACCATCCATTCATTTCAGACTAAAGCAATTCCCCGAGTATCACAGCATACTTCCAAATATTTTTCTCTATGTTCTCTGCTTATGATGCATGTCTTCTGAGAGGTCTGAGGAACACCTGTGCATCTTCAAAATTCAATCTCAATATTCCTTTCCCTCACCTCATCTCTTCATTAATTCCTATTCCCCATCAAACTCTTCCTTCATCAATGTTCTTCTTAGCCCTATGTACATATACCTCTTTTTCTTTTTTTTTTTTTTTTTTTTTTTTTAATTTTTTTTTTTCAACGTTTATTTATTTTTGGGACAGAGAGAGACAGAGCATGAACGAGGGAGGGGCAGAGAGAGAGGGAGACACAGAATCATCGGAAACAGGCTCCAGGCTCTGAGCCATCAGCCCAGAGCCCGACGCGGGGCTCGAACTCCCGGACCGCGAGATCGTGACCTGGCTGAAGTCGGACGCTTAACCGACTGCGCCACCCAGGCGCCCCGATATACCTCTTTTTCAATACTCATCAGGGTTCTTACAATTCTTCATTGTTTCCCAACACGTTGGAAGCAACACAAAGCCCAGAGCCATATCTTATTTGCCTTTATTTAAGGACCAGGACAATTGTATCACTGAAGCTTTTGAAGATATGATAAATATTTTGCAATGTTCTTGTCTTTTGGAGGGTTTTCTTCCTAAGTTGTCAACTTTTAAATAAATATTTTGTAACATTTACTTATTTTTGAGAGACAGAGAAACAGAGCGCAAGCAGGGGAGGGGCAGAGAGGGAGACACAGAATCCGAAGAAGCAGGCTCCAGACTCTTGAGCTGCCAGCACAGAACCCAACATGGAGCTCAAACCCATGAACCAAGAGATCATGACTTGAGCTGAAGTTGGACACTTAAACAACTGAGCCACCCAAGAGCCCACATAGGTTGTCAACTTTAATGAAGTATCTTGAATTGTTACTTTACCACTCTCTTGTTTGTTTGTTTTTTTTTTTAAGAAAATATTTAATGTATTCTTGTTAATGTCTAAATTTAGAATAACAATTTGTTTCATATCCCTGGAAATGTCTATAATTTCTCCATTCTATTTTCTCTGAAAAGTTTAATATGTTCTAACAAAGATGTCTCTATTAAAACTGAAGTCAAACATAGAAGCAATTATTTGTTTTATTTAGTCAAATATCCTATGGGTAATTTGTTTGAATGGATGAGGTGAAGGCAGAGGTGTTGCTTTGAAATAATCTTCATAGTATCTTTAATTTGGCAGCTTCTCAACTATTATTTCTCTTCTCCCTTTCACCCTAGGACTTTGTAGAATTAACTGTTACTACCAACTTAACCATAGCCATTTTTTGTATCTTTAAATATTAGGAAATTCATAAAAGGGCATGAACTCAAGCCATGTGTGCAACTTTATTTAGGAATCCAAGGGCTGTCAACACATACATCTGGCCCTTAATCCCTGTTGTGTCAATAGAAGCTGCCTATTCTGCAGAAGAGATTAAAATTCATAAGTGAACTTTTGCACTTTAAAAGAGAAACTTAAATGTAAGTATCACAGTTCATGATACAATAGGAAAAAGTATCTTGTAAGCATAGTATAGTACTCAGTTCTATGTCCTCACTCATAGTTAAGAGATACATAGTTATTATGTATCAAAAATGTGTTCCTCTTCTTAAGTCAAAATATAAATACACCTCATCTTCTAAATTACAGCAATAATTCCACATCTTTATTTGTGGATTCCTATGCACCAAACATACTCTTAAGTATTTTAAATGCACTTCATTATTTTAATGCTCGCCACAGACGTGTAGTTAGAAATTCCTTTATAGATAGAAAAATTGAGGTGTAGAAAAGGAAAATAATTTGCTTGAGGTGACATACCTGCTTAGTGATGGAGCTAACATGTAAACCCCCAGAGCCAGACTTGAGTCCCTGCTTTTAAATGAACTGCTACACTGTCTCCTCATTACTCTATACACGTAACGTTGTTTGATCCTGGGCCCACATTTTTACTAATTTTAGTATATGTTAACATTTGGATGTTAATACCAAATCAAATGCTTTCAAATATAACATTAATGATAAAATTGATGGAGAACTTAGCAGATGGTTCATAAATAAGATTTGACTGTCAAAACTCCTAAATTGGTATGTCCTTCTTGACTGATTTAATGGCTTAAACAATTAAAGCGGCTTTTCTTTTCCTCTTTTACAGATACTATTGAGTGATTTATTGCTACACACAGTTTTTTAGTGTGAAAAGTTTTCTAATATATTTGATGAATTGGGCCTAGGAAAAAAACATCTCCCTTAAACTACCATTTTTTGAATCAAGTGAGCATGATATAAGGTTCAGAGAGAAGTATTGTCTCCATCGGGACCACATATCTCTTTGATTTGAGTAGTCTTTCTAGCTACCCTGGTCACTTTACTCTCAGCATGAGTTATGAGGTGGGAAAACTTGTATCAGGAGATACAAGCAGACAGGAAGAGGATAAACAGAAATTCATTTTTAAGCCAAAATGATACCTGCTCTTCCGATTCATTGCTGGATTATGTATTTTCTTAAAATGAGAAAGGAAACTGTTATCCCAAAAATATAGTGTTAAGTTTAATGTGAGGTCACTCAAAGGGAGAATGCAATTTTAGATTCACATTTATGAGTGTGGAGGGGTAGCTGCCCACATTTACATAGTGGTTAACTACACAGACACTATTTAGAACTTAACAAATATCAACTCCAAATATTCAGTTTTATACTATTTCCCCAACTGTCCACATCTGAACTTTTTCAGACTGAATGTCTCTACTATAACTTTAAAGCTTGGTAACTGGGTTATTGTTAACAGAACAAGGAACAGACTGTTCTGTTTTTTTAATACATTTAATATTTGTCCAAAAATAATATATTATTTTGAAACATTGAGAGGAAGATAATAAAAAGGAACATAAATTTGTAAATAAAGTCATTTGATTTGATTGTGGTTTTTAATTTTCACACCCTGAAGCTTAACAGAACAATCCTTTTAAAATATTAATCTGATGTCACTTTCCATCAAAAAACCACAGTGGTTTGCCATTACACATGCCATTACAGTTTTGAATAAAACTAAGATTTTTACCAAAATCCAAGGAAGAATTTTGGATAAATTTCAAAGTGCCTTGCTTATCCCACTGACTGTGGCACAACTATATTTTAAAAGTCCAGAGAGTAGGATATTCTGAAATTCAAAGATAATACCACACAACAAAAAATCGCCCTGCATGTCTCAGCATGTTCTATTGTATGCCTAGACTCTAATGTCACTTTAGAATTTAAATGTAAATAAATTTACATGTATTTACATTCCTGAGAAGATAAAAGTTTAGTAAATTTACATTCTTCAGAAGGTAAACATTAAGTAAATCAAGTAAAAGTAGGGCTGGCTGTGTTTTCATCAGAACCAAGCAATCATGCACTTTTTTCTTTTTTTTTTTTTTAAGTTTATTTATTTTGAGAGAGAGAGAGAGAGAGAGAGAGAGAGAGAAGAGGAGGGGCAGAAACAGAGGTAAAGAGAGGATCCCAGGCTGTCAACACAGAGCCCAACACAGGACTCGATCCCAGGAACCGTGAGATCCTGACCTGAGCCAAAATGAAGAGTCGGATGCTTAACAGACTGGGCACTCAGGCACCCCAGTCATTCACTTTTTAAACAATCCCATTACTGTAATCGAAAGTGTCTGTAGTGTTGAATGGCTGCAAGAATCACAGTAAGGGTACATACGAAGACCAGCATCGACAACTTTGTTCTGTCATAAAGTATAGATGTGTCTTTATATTGAAATACATATTTTTTTAAGTTTATTTATTTTTGAGAGAGAGAGAGAGAAAAAGCATGAGTGGGGGAGGGGCAGAGAGAAAGGGAGAGAGAGAATCCCAAGTAGGCTCCACGCCGTCAGCACAGAGCCCGATGCGGGGCTCCAACCCACAAAACTGAGAGAACATGACCTGAGCCGAAATTAAGAGTTGCATGCTTAACCAACTGAACCACCCAGGCGCCCCTATTTTAGAAGACATATTTTTATGTTATATTATTTTTATTTTTCTTTCATATTACTGTTAGTACATTATATTGCCTTTAGAAAACACTATGATGGGGCACCTGGGTGGCGCAGTCGGTTAAGCGGCCGACTTCAGCCAGGTCACGATCTCGCGGTCAGTGAGTTCAAGCCCCGCATCAGGCTCTGGGCTGATGGCTCAGAGCCTGGAGCCTGTTTCCGATTCTGTGTCTCCCTCTCTCTCTGCCCCTCCCCCGTTCACGCTCTGTCTCTCTCTGTCCCCAAAATAAATAAACGTTGAAAAAAAAAAATTTAAAAAAAGAAAACACTACGATTACATAGGCTAAATAATCTTTTATTTCCACTTAAAGATGGCAAAATTAAAAATATATTGTAAAGGAGAAGAAAAACTTTTTCCTCTACCCTCCTAATTTCTCTGGCTGGTGCCCCACAAATTAGACCCACAAAAGACAGGGGCACAAGAGAGAAGACAAAGGGAGTTCATTAATGTGCGGGGAGGGAAAGGAGTGGTTAGAAACTTGGCTAACACAACATGCAAACAGAGAACGATAAATGTTCAGACAAATGACAAGACAAAAGGAAAGGGTTTGGGCTTTCGAGGTAGTAAACTGTGAGAAGGTAAATATATGGGGGAAACTGATAGCATATGGTTTGTTTATGAGGTCCATTTTGGAGCCAACTTTCCATCTTCATCGTGGCCATAAAACTGGCCCAGAGGAGGAGATTTACGGCAGTCCTCATATCCCCAAAGTTTCTGCTTTCAGTCAGACAAGGGAAACTCTGGGAAGGATTCTTTCTTCATCTGTTGAATCTCGTGTGCATCAACTCAAAATAAGTGACATATTTTGGTTTGTCATATTTGAGTCCCTATATGTACACACATACCCCCCCCCCACACACACACACACACATCCATATATTTGTCATAGCATGCTTAGTTCAGTAAGATCAGGAAGCATGGACCTACCCCTTCCAGCCCTACCTTCCTCTGTCACTTAACATCCTATCACTTTTATTAGTTTATCAGTGAATCCACACTATCCTCCTTGTATTTCTTGAACATGGTCGTAAATATGCTCTTAACTCAGGGTTTCGTACTTGAACCTGGAGCTGGTCCCTCAAATATTTGTGTATAGCGTATTCCCCCTCTTTTCATCAGTTTTTTTTTCTCAAAAGTCACTTCATCTGAGAGGGCTACTTTGTCAGGTCTAGTAAAGAATAGCAACACTGTCACTATTGTTCTCTTTTGCTCCATATATCCTCATAGTACCTATTGCCACTCTATAGCGTGGTATAAATTGGTATGAGCTTATTTTATTACTCTTGTCTGTTTCAAATAATGAAATGTAAATTTCCTTAAAGACCTAGAGATTTAGCTCATCTACATTCTTATGCTTCTTAATTTTCATATGTATTTATAAATACATATACACGTAAATGTACGTATAAATATGAAATGTAAATATATCTCCCTTCTCTAGAGGCACAGTGCAATGAAAATGTGAAAGAAAACAATAAGAGTTTGGGTTCAACATTTCTCAGATGTTTTATTTTTAGGGGAAAAATAGATTTACATCTGGTATAAAGGCATAAAGGACACTCACAGATCTACTATAAATGAGACTCAAAATATCACCTGAGCAAGTGCACAATCAGCGAAGTACTTGAAGCACAAATTACCAGGACAGGGAAGCACCTTTGGTAAAGATGCTGATGGGGACCTTTTAATGGTCCTATAGGAAAACAAGGTGACATTGGTTTTATTGAAAGGAAATATATTAGCCTCTAGTATTTTTAAAATGCGGGTAAATTACAGGATTTGGAAGCAAGAGTCTATTTCACCTCTTCATACTGAATGACAATTAAGAAACAAGTAGCTTCTCCATATTTATGAGTCTCTTCTGTTTTGCCCCCCTCTATGGTTTTATATTATTTTTGTTTCCCTTCCCTTATGTTCATCTGTTTTGTCTCTTAAAGTCCTCATATGAGTGAAGTCGTATGATACTTGTCTTTCTCTGACTAATTTCACTTAGCATAATACCCTCTAGTTCCATCCATGTAGTTGCAAATGGCAAGGTTTCATTCACTAAGTAAATTTTAAAAAATTAAAAAAATTAAATTAAAAAAAGAAATAAGTAGTTTCTTGAAATGATGTTGAAAAGTACAGACTAATAGCTTTCGTATAAAAAGTATGTGAGAAAGACAACAGGGAGAAGCGTGTAATTCTTGATTTAAAATAAAGACCTATGGAAGTTAAATATCAAAAATAGCACAAACATAGAAGTTAAAAACCAATGGATTATTTTAACATGTGTAAGCCATATATGTTAATGGGAATACTCTATATTTGGGAATTGTGCTGATAATCATAAAAAATACCTATATTATGAAAAATAATCTTTAGTCACTCATGGATATCTGGACGAAAACACAAACCGATGGTACAGTTTACAAAAAGAGGGAAGGAAGGAAAGAAGGGATGAAGGGAGAAAGGCAAGGCAGGGGCCAAATCATTTCAAATGCTCTGTAGCCTTTAGCATGGAAAAATCTTATTCTTTCTGACAAAGTTTAAATAACTCCTCCTTCAAAAGTTTTCCATTGTTAAAGCACTATTTGTTCCTTATTCCTTTGTGCTACCACAACACTTTGTTCAAATTACTGTAGTAGTACACAAATTCGTGCACAATAACATTGTTTATATAATAAATTGTGCTATTTAAATGTATTACACATGAGGTGTTAGGAAATGTAAAATGACACTTTTTTGTGACCTGACAGTATCATAGATTTATGATGAACTTAACTGAGTTTCTGCTTTACTTGTTTGATGAGAGACTTCAGGATGCTACTCAACTAACGACATGGCAATATGATAAAAAATATCTGTAGACTGGAAAATCAGTTAAGTGTCATGACAATGAGATAAATATGATAAAGGCTGAGATAAACTCTAGTATCAAAAGCATATGATATGTTGTTTTATTCACTTCAATTATGTGTTCATAAAACAATTATATCACAGCAAAAAAAATAAAATAAAAGTAATGGTTATAAGCCAACGGATAACCAATCTCTCTTCATCATTTTTTAAGCCCTACATAAACCTCATGACATGGAAAAGATTTTGTAATCATCTTGTCATATTTATACACGATGTTCAAACAAGACGCAATGGCTGCATTTCAGTGTTGAAAGGCTGATTGACCAATAGAAATCTGAAATGTTACTTTGCAAGTAGCAATCCCAAACAACAGATATTAATAACAGATGCCCACTTGTACAGGAAATTGTTCACTTGATGGTAGCTTTTAAAGGTACATAATATTAATATATCTTCAAAATACATGCAATTTTCAAATGAGACCTATTGTAGACTCTCATCTACATCTTTTGCAGAGAAGATGTTGAAATTGCTGAGTGTGTAATGAAAATGATGATAATCCAGATAATTTGCTTTATTTGAACACCAATCCCATGGCACCATTGCCAAATTTATACACCTAAGGGTAAGTACTCAGGTGATTCTGTAAAGCAGCAAGTGGAACAAATATAAAAGAAATGAAAAACAAAATACAACCGACAGTAACAGCTTTAAATTGTGTGGGAACATATTCAGAAGGACTCTTCTTCAAGCAACACTTTACTTTCAATTTTCCAGGTTGCTTAAATATAACTGCCTCTCACTATGGAAGATATCTCCAAATCCACACTTTAAAGCAAATATAAGACTTAACCTAGACATTCACCATTAAAGAAGAAAGAAAAGGGGGAAAAAATCCTGCTTCTCCCCTGACCTCAGCTGAAAATGAGCACCTATATAGTATTTCCAAAGTATACTACAGTGTCTGTAACAGGAATCCGGCAGGTTGCACTGCAGACATAACTTTGTCAAAGAACACAACCCCCCTGGGGCGCCTGGGTGGCGCAGTCGGTTAAGCGTCCGACTTCAGCCAGGTCACGATCTCGCGGTCCGTGAGTTTGAGCCCCGCGTGGGGCTCTGGGCTGATGGCTCGGATCCTGGAGCCTGTTTCCGATTCTGTGTCTCCCTCTCTCTCTGCCCCTCCCCCGTTCATGCTCTGTCTCTCTCTGTCCCAAAAATAAATAAACGTTGAAAAAAAAAAAAAAAAAAAAGAACACAACCCCCTCTTTTGACAGTGTAGCATAGAAGACTGGATTAGCTTAGTTAAGAAAACTTTTACCTTATCTTATGTGACCTAGAGGTTGAACAGCTCCTTCTGATGAATCCAAAATGCAAATTTATTTTTGTTAACCATTGCCCCTTTAAAATATATTTAGTGAGGTAATTTTCAGGACTTCTCTGCCCAACCTTAGATAAAATCAGTTGTAGGGAAACTTTAAATTGTTATGACAGACGCATTTCAGTAATTAGAATGTTCAACGCAAGATACTCATCACAACTCTGAAATTTAATAGCATATGTTTACCACTTTACATCGACACCAGCCTGCTTCAGGCTGGAAGCCTTTAGGATTAAAAACGGATATAGTTGGTGTTTCCATTTACTCATCTAAACCCCTCTCATAAACAGCTCTTTCCTTCACCTCTTTTGTAGATGCTGTTTTCAAGGTAAGGACAGTTCTTACTTTACCCATCATTCATCTCCAGGGGACTGACATATCTTGGGAGAGTTTCTTTCCTGAGTTCTTCTATGGTTTCCTGCTGGCTACCTCTCCTCTACCTTTATCTTAACTTCTATTCTAGGTGGTTCTCTGCCACTCTTTTCCTGGGCTCTGAATAAGCACCTTCAGCTTCGTGCTGCTGTGTTCCCTCCGTGACTCCAGGTGGCGCTATTGGACAGAAATCAGGACGACTTGTTCTGCACAGATCACATCCAATAGAAGAGAACCCTAGAGGCATGCATTGTTACCACACAATCAGGGAGTGTATGTAGGTCGACCCCAAAATAGCGTGACTCTCTAAAGAGTTTTTAAGTTCTTTTTATTTCGTGAGGGTTCCAAGGTGGAACTCAGATCCTAGTGGTCTCTGCCTCCCACATGAAGGCATCACGTATTAAGATCTCCACAGATGCGTGTGAGAGTCTGCACTCACAAGAATGTTCAAGTATAGGGAGGGAGAAGGGGAAGCAAAGAATATCACATCACATTTTTATCCAAAAATATCTTCCTCCTAACATCTTCTCCTCCAAAACCCTCTCTCCTTTCTTTCTTTTATCTCTTCTATCCTGGAGGTGAGAGGATTCAAAACGCTAAGATCAATTTATTTTTATTATTTTAAGTTTCTTTTGGTGAATTCTTCACATGGTAATTTATCTTTGGAATTCCATATCTACTGTACATTAGGGGCATATACAAAATCTCAAACTTTACAAGATGTTGTACTTTAAAAATCTTAATTATATATTAGTGAAATGACACTGGCTTCGAAGGCATCTTGGATACTTAAATACATCCAGATGCACTTAAAAGAAGCATTTGAGCAAGCAAACAAACACGAGGAGATTAAAAGAAGCATGAAATGATCAGGCATAGACCAGAAGAGATAACTAGTATCTGACACTTAGGATACTGGAATATATCTTCTATTGAAGGAAAGAAATGCTACCAATATGAAATACATTTCTGCAAGATCTGTTCATTTATTTATTCATTCATCGATTTATACAAATAAACGTGAATATCTTGTATATAATGAGCTGTGTGCAGTGAGCTGGAATGCTAGGCAAGGATACCAGTCATATTTTACAGAGGTAGTTATAATATCTTTCTAATGAGAATTCATATAGTATCTTCCAACCTTTCTTAGAAAAATTAAAAAGTTATATTGTGGAATGCTCAATAGGGGAGCATAAACATGTTTGCTTTCTTACCTGCTACCTAATATTATTGGTTTAATCTCCTTTTAGTAACTTACAACTGTGATTGAGATGCAAATTTTTTATTCTGTTAATTATGATTCCCTCAGATTTTCAAATGAAAATTCATCATCCAAATTACACCACTCTTGAAAATTATTTGAGCTTTTCAAGACTCAACCTGGTAATCTCAAACATGTTCAACTAGTGACAGACAGCCTTTAAGAGAAAAATATATTTAGCTGTTTTCAGTGACGGTAAATTGTTTAATCATAAAGTTAATTAAAGTGTATAAACATGGGGCTAGTAATAAACTATTATGCAATCATACAATTACAAAACCAAAAAAATACTAATTAAATAGAAATCGTTAAATAATTGATAAATTAGATGATAAATTAAAACATGGCAGATAGTGTTTTGCTGAAGCCGAATCACCACTTAAAATATAAAAACACTAGTTGCCACACCAGTAAGGGTTTTTGAGTTCACTACACATACTCTAGTGTCAGGTATGTGATGATTCCATTCTTGAATCAATTTTAGTTTTATTACTCAAATCACTCTAAAATTTGAGTTTACATTGTGTGCTATGAGATCCCATGGTCGTGTCTTGGCAAGAATACTTTTTTTACTTTTTCCTTGACCTCCATTCCTTTCTTATTAACCTGATATCATTAAAAAGTAAAATGATTTGTTGACTCAGCAGATTGTAAACGTAGAAGTAAATTCATTCTCTAATGTAGCCATTATAGTTGTAATAGTTATGACTTTTAAGGTAACCATTGAAATGATGCAGAACATACTAGTACCCATTGTTTAAACTTATAATTGAAGTAAATGCAGACACTTAAAAATTTCTTATGGTAATCACCAATGAGGAGGACAGGGAGGGGAAAGTGAGGGAGGAGAAAGGGAAGAAATTTTCACAACCTTAAGGAACATATGGCCCCCAAGAAACAACGATTTAGACCTTGTGTTCCTTTGTACTCTAAAGAACAAAGTTTAAAGTACAAAATTAGTTGATAAAACAGCATTTAATTTTATATTAAGTTATATCAATATATTCCTTTTTTACTTTTGTTATTTTAAATATTTGATATATATAAAGTGTATGTGGCATGCACATAAGTTATGAACCATAAAAGAGTCCCTGAGAATCTGTAGATAATTCAAGAACCACACATTGTTATAAGTCCCTAGCTCTCTTTATCTAATATTTCCCTCATTCAGATTCCAAATCCCTGATGGCTGCCCTCCCTGTCCAGAGGTAATAATTATAACCCAAATTTTGAATTTTGCCTTTTTATTTATATTATCACCTGTTTATCGTTAAACAAAATATTGTTTAGTTTTAGTTATTTTTCATTTTTTTAAAACAGTGTTTTAATATATAAGGTATTTCATGTTTGAAATGGTCCACGGTCCTATTTCCTGCTTGTACTAATATCCGTTCGGCTGTCCACCCCTTATACTCCGCATACACTTAATGCTACTTTTGTCCACTGCGAGTTTTCCAAAGTGTGCTGCAAGCCCCTCAAAATTCATGAGATTTATGTTTTATGCGTAAATTGGTTAATTAATAGTAAGTTTCCAAATATATCTTGTCAGGAAATGTGCTAGAAACAGGTACAAGACTGACCCATTAAAATTACAACTGCTTATTTTTTTAATCATGTGTATATACTAATGGAATTTATTTTTTTAAGAAATCAAAAATTTTCATCTAACAGAAGAATCATAAGATTTGAATGAGCTATTTCACACCTAGTGACATTAAATGCATGAAAAGCATATAGCAACAATTATATATATTTATACTATTTTAATATAATCATACAAATACTTCCTTGTATTATTGAGTTTCGCTGTGCTCTCATAGCCTTTTTGTGCATGTTTCAGGTGGGGGGAGTTGGGAGCCAAATAATAGCTTATTTTAGCTTTGATGTTTTTTTGTCTAGTTACATAATTTGCACAGCAGATCCTCAGCTAGTGGTATCGCATGAGTTTGAATTAATAATATATAACAAATACATTAGTTTACATTGGAAAATTCCCGTGACCAAAATGACAGTATCTTCTAGTCCACTGCCTCTGTTTGACTTCTTTTATTCATCGAATGACAAGTTATTAACAGTAGAACTGTTTTGACAGAGACAGATACCTGAACTAAGTTTGAGGTATCTGAGACATTAACCAACTTAATGTCTTAGCATAAGAATGTATAATTAGGAGAAACTTCATATGGGTTGATCACAGAATGAAAGGCCTCGAGAGCTATGGGGTGGCCAACCTCTATGAAACAGATAAGGGGACTGAGAAGACTCGTCTACTGAGAAGAAAGAACAAAGCAACAGAAGAAAATGCTAAGAAGTGAAAGATTAAAATGTAATTCTATGGGGTGCCTGGGTGGCTCAGTCAGTTGAGTGTACAACTTTGGCTGAGGTCATGATCTCACAGCTCGTGAGTTTGAGCCCCACTTCGGGCTCTGTGCTGACGGCTGGGAGCCTGGAGCCTGCTTTGGATTCTGTGTCTCCCTCTCTCTCTGTCCCTAACCCACTCACATCCTGTCTCTGTCTCTCTCAAAAATAAATATTAAAAAAAATTTTTTAATGTAATTCTAAGTGCTTTTTTATTGCATGGCTCCAACCTCTTCCTTATTCCCTGACTGTGCCAGTCCAGATGTTACTGTGCCCTTAAAATATGTTTTTTTTTACTATCTTCCCTTTTCTTTCTTGCATTTATTCTATCATTTGCAACCAAAGAGCCGAAACTCATTTTAATCTATGCTTTGGATAGAAACATAGAAAAGAAACTTTCTCTACTAGCAGGATTATTATGTTTACCAGATCCACTGTGTGACCTGTCTTGTGCAAAACTCAAGTAATGACAGTCCTACTTTTTTGTGACAATTAAGTGAATGAATACATATAAAATGCTTAAAACAAATGCCTTCACATTGTAAGCATTATGTGTATTGACCCTTGCTTGTATATTTCTCATTTTGTAAAAATTTTAAATTTGCCAGTTCTATATTATATACTGCATTTTAATGCAGCGAGAAGCAACATATTAATTTCGTTGTACCAATTCTTTTTTTAAGGAGTTGGATATCTGTGCTTCTTTAAGAGGGGGAAGAGGGATAAAGGAGAAAAAATTAAATAATTACTCATAAATCGGTGCTTTATCTGACCTATGAAAAACTTATATTTTAAAATTTTAAATTAAATCTTTTTAGAAAATTTGCCACATTTTAGGTTGTTGTTTCTAATATGTACCACACTGTCATTCTGGAAATAAATTAAATAACTCTCAATAGTTATAATGTCAAAAATCTTTAATATGTCAATTTAATATGCCATAATTGCTCTCCATGGTTTTACGTTCACCATAACCTACTGCTTTAATATAAAAAGACAGTCGAAATGAAAATAGTTCACTATTAATGAAACATGTAGTCAAGGTCACAGTAATTTCTTGTCTGCAGTGAAGTACCTCCTTTAGATCTTAGCCTTCTCTTGAAGAACCAATGTGTTCAGCTTTAAATAATAAACTAAACTGGTCTCTCTGTGTCAGAATGTGGGCCAGGTGGCCAGAAAGATAACATGACAACTTTAGGAAGGAATTTCCTACTCCTTCATACCTTATGAACTATTTCTTTCATTTCTCTTCAAATGCTGGCAAGCAAAGTAAGAAGGTTCTTACGAGAGGATGGAAGAAAAAAAAAAAGCACCTTCCAATTCATTACGGCAAATTCATGAGCGAATATAGCCATATAGTTCTAAACTCAAAGTGGTCTCCTTTATTCTTTTTTGAAAAGGCTAAAGAGGGGCGCCTGGGTGGCGCAGTCGGTTAAGCGTCCGACTTCAGCCAGGTCACGATCTCGCGGTCCGTGAGTTCGAGCCCCGCGTCAGGCTCTGGGTTGATGGCTCAGAGCCTGGAGCCTGTTTCTGATTCTGTGTCTCCTTCTCTCTCTGACCCTCCCCTGTTCATGCTCTGTCTCTCTCTGTCCCAAAAATAAATAAACATTGAAAAAAAAAATTTAAAAAAAAAAAGAAAAGGCTAAAGAATATATATATATATATAATTTATTCATAATTATAATTTATTTATATATATAATTTATATTTAAATATATACAAATATATTTCCCTTGAATAAGCAATGTGAACAATGGATCTAGGGGCTCTATCTCTAAGCTGTTAAGCAAAATATAGAAAACTGTATGATATTTATCACAATTTGAGTAAAATTTAAAATTACTAGGTAAACGGTTAGAGTATATACAATAGATTCATGTGATGTCTTAAGCTAACCTTCCCCCCCCGCCCCCCGAAGGAAGTTATTGTGAAATTGGCAGCAACTGCTAGATGTGTTCCTGTTGGTGGACTTGCTGTCACTCTTGTAACATTTCTCTAATGGGGATTCCTGAAATATTCCTCTTCTGTAAACTATGCTGTCTGGAATTTAAGTGACTCTATGGTCATAGGTGTTCAATTTGCACCTAGTCTGCTAGTCTATAAGTCAGCCAGGAGAGCACCCCTCCAGAAGATGAGGACCATATTAGTTTCTACTGCTGTCGTAACAAATTACCACAAATGCAGTGGCCTAAAACAGGACACATTTAATATCTTACAGTACTGTAGGTCAGAAATTTAACACAGGTTACACCTAACATCAAGGAATGGCAGGACCATGTTCATTTCCGGAAACTCTAGGGGAGAATCCATTTCCTTGTCTTTCCAGCTTCCAGAGGCTGCCCTCAACCCTTGGTTCAAGGCCCCCTTTTTCCAACTTCAAAAGGGTAGATTGAATCCTTCTCACATGGCATCATTCTGACTTCTTCTGCATTTCTCTTCCATTTTTAAACCCTAACACCGGGCCCACCCAGATAATCTAAAATAATCTCCCTATGTTAAGGGAAACTCCTTAGTAAATTTAATTCCACCTGCAACTTTAATTGCCAATTGTCACGTAACATAGTATATTCACAGGTCTCTGGGATTAGGATATAGATATTTGGGGGGTAAGGAAATACATTATTCTGCTTACCACAGGGATGATATTTACTTTCTGTGTTGTTTAGGCTGTATTGCTCAATGCTAATTTTCATTAAAAAATCATCAATTTAATAACTAAATGTCTCCATTTGATGAAAAGTTATACTTATAGATATATAATAAAACCATTACTTGGTATTCAGGTAAGAGACTGGTTACTGTCAATAAAAGAGAATAATTATTGGAAAAACTATCTGTTTCATTTCAAAGTGAAATGAGTAACAAATTGGATGCAATTTACTCTATTGAAAATCAAAATAATGAATGTCATATGTAGTATTCATTATTCATTTGATGAATTCAGTTTGGCAATTTATAAACAACCAAGCAAACTGTGAATATGGCCACATGATGAAACCAAACAGGGTGGTTTAAAGATATGCAAATAAGGTAACTTGAAGGGGAACAGGAAGACTAAACACAATGTTGAACAGAGCAAACAAATCAGTTGCTAATTTTAGATTAAAAATCAACATTATCTTCTTTAAAGACCTTGACAAATCATGCATCCAGCTAAGCAACACATTAATTACGCATAGCATGCATTGGAGCACAATGCTTCGTTTTGAGAGTTACCATTTTTGAGGAGAATTATTTCAGTGTAGGTATTATTTGCTAGAAATAACAAAATGTAAACATTCATAGTAATGTTCTATAGGCAGCACTTTAAGGTCTTCTGTACTTTTGACGTAGAGTAAAGCTAATTATAAGCATTTATTATGTGTGAGAAAGATTTTGCATACTTTAATTCATGCAGCCTGCAAAGAATTGACAAAAGGGAGTTGATATCCCTACTTTATAGACTTGAAAACTGAAACACCAAGACATTAAATAACATGTTTATGAATACCTAGGTAGTAAGAGGTAAAGCTGACATTTCACACAACGTGGCTTGTCAACCTGGACTATTAAGTCATATGCTGCTGCCCTTTTAATTTGTTTTAATGTGTATTTTTGAGAGGGAGAGAGGGAGAGAATGAGTGAGGGAGGGGCAGAGAGAGAGGAAGCTTCAAAATCCAAAGCGGGCTCCAGCACAGAGCCCAACACAGGTCTCGAACCCAGGAACCGCAAGGTCATGGCCTGAGCCAAAGTTAGATGTTCAACCGACCAAGACAACCAGGTACCCCTATGCTGCTGCCTTCTACCTGGGGTCACATGTAAATCTTTTCCCTCTTAATTACAAGATGCCTAACAGTTTGGATTGTTGAGTTCTGAGAAGCTATCCCACAGATTTGTGTGGGATATATTATATATATATATATGTGTGTGTGTGTGTGTGTGTGTATAATTTCACATATTATTAGACGTTTTACATATTTTAGGAAGATTGTCACTATTCTGATTTTCCCAAAGCTATGCAATATGTGATATGATCTATGATATATAATAGATTTGTGCATTTTTCATCCAATTACTACATTTTCAACCTCAAAAACACAGATGTCATGCCTTCCAAATGTGCAGCACCTAAGCTTTTCACAGCTGAGAAAGAACAAAAGTCAGTTGAGGCTGGTTTGGTATTATCTGAATTGGACTTAGAGTTGCATGCTTGTTATCATTCTTATTCAGCTTAGTGTTTTGGAGACAGTATAAGTGCAATATGACCTAGTTTTCTATTGCCTCACAACAAATCACCATAAATTTAGCAGTGTAAATACCATTTATCATTTTACGGTTTCCACAGGTCAGAAGTCCAGACATGTATTAGCTGGGTCCTGTGCTCCCACAGGCTGCAATCAAAGCATTGGCAGGGAGCATCATTCCCCTTTAAGCTTGGAATCTATTCCCAAACTCATTAGTTAGTGGCACAATTCATTTCCTTGTAATTGCATAGGAAGGAGGCCCTTAGCTCTAAGAGGCTACCCACTGTGTTCTTTCCCATGGCCTTCCCAGCCTGGTGATCAGCTTTCTCAAGGACAACATGGGGGCATCTTTTTGATGCTTCATTTTCTTTCAAATGGGTTCCCTCACTAAGTCAGGTCCACTTTGATCATCTCTGTCTTGATTAACGTGAGGGGATTCATAATCTCATTACAGGAATAGCATCCTATCATATTCATCGGTTCACTACACTCAAGAGAAGGGGATTACACAGGGCACATATATCAGGGGGCAGAAACATGGGTGTTTTAGAATTCTGCCCAGCACAGATCATTTTCCCAAACTTGATCAAAACATTATAAACCTCTCTTCTTCTAGGTGAGATTAGGAAAGGCTTTAACTTAATAACACGTATGGTGATAGATGGTAACTGCACTTACTGGGGTGAGCGTCGCATAATGTAGAGAATTGTCAGATCACTAAGTTGTGCAGCAGAAATGAATATAACATTGTATGCCAACTATACTTCAATAATAATTGTAAAAAACAGCAATGTACTGGGTATAGTTTTAATATCCAGGTACAATTTTTATAAGCACATTTCAAGTGTAAAATCTAAAGTACATCTTGTCTAATTGAATACAGTAACTTTTAGCTACACTGGTGTTTCCATATTTGAATTTCCCCATTCCTACTCTATGCCAAACTGTTGTTTGAGAACTTGAGTATGGAAAATAAAATAAAATACTTGCATTTATTTTAAAATTATGTCAGATAATATCTAATGTTCCTCTTTTTATACTAATTTAACATATTTTAGTGTGTTTCATTTACTGACACATTGAGACTCCATTCTGTTTAAAGAGCAAATAGATTGACCTATCGTAATGAATAATGGACACAACAGTTTAATTATGGAATCAGACTTGTAAGTACTTAAGGATTGAAAGTATCTTACTGAATCAAGGATATTCAGGCTTTATGGAAGAGAGCTAAAGTACCAAGGGTGCCTCAAAATAGTAGAAAAATCTAATCACGCTTTGGGAGTCTCTGAGAATGAAAAATTTAGGACCCATCCACCACGAGTAATATATTCTTTCTTCATTTTTTTAAATTTTTAATGTTTTTTATTATTTTTGAGAGAGAGAGAGAGAGAGAGAGAGAGTCAGAATGGGAGTGGGGGAGGGGCAGAGAGAGAGAGAGAGAGAGACAGACAGACAGACAGACAGACAGAATCTGAAGGAGGCCCAGGCTCTGGGCTGTCAGCACAGAGCCCCATGCAGGACTCCAACCCAGGAACCGTGAGATCATGACCTGAGCGGAAGTCCAGCGCTCAACTGGCTGAGCCACCCAGACGCCCCTCTTTCTCTGACTTTTAATCTTACGTTCACTTTCTAGGTGCCAGTGGGAGGGTCTTTGTAGTCAGAAATATTCTCCAGCTCCATGGCAGGAACCCAAATAATATTAGCTGAAATTGGGACCTGGGAGAGAGGGTTGGGGGGGACAAGCAAAAGAAAGCCTTATGGACTAGAGCTTCTCCTGTGATAGTTGTTAGAATTTGGTGTCACATTACAAATTTCACCTGGTGGCAGTCTACTGAGACGACATATGGCCACAGCAGATGCTTAGCTACAACTTGACCTGGAACTGAAAGTTCATTGTCAAGGTAAGCGATGTTAGCATTCCTCCATATAGTAGGTAATTTGACTAAAAATGTATCTACTTATTATTCATAAAGGGTAATCATAGACTTTCTGAATATGCATGTTGTTTTTAACAACTAAGCTTAAACGATTTATATTGTTCACACTAGGTAATTGATCCCCATTAAACAGAATTAATTTTCACATTTAATTATCTGTTTATAACCTAGTTTTCTAATATTCAGAATATAATTTCTCAAGAAACAATATAATAAATAGCGTTTATATTCTCAAACTACACTGCTCTCCTCAGACAAGTTACAGTTTAAAACAATACAAGTTCATGATAATATAAATATATAGTTATTCTAACAGTTAATTGCTATAAAATAAACTATCTACTACTAAAAAGTACTTAGGGTAGTCAAGTTAATTAATTACAATAAGAACTTTTGCTTACTCCCTTGGCTTGTTAATATAAATAATACTAGGTTTTATTAAATATTATTTCACTTCAAGTCATATATTATGCATTCTAGGTAAGGTATATCCAGCACTGTTCATAATTCACATTAAGTCTCAGCTATGATTAGGATACAATTCAGTCTCTCAAGTAAAATACAGAGAAGTTGTGATTTATTTTATCTAGCATAGGTCTGTTACATAACATGCATTCTTTCGGATTATCTATTGCCAATAAATTCTTGAGGTCATAAATTCTCTGTGCCATCTGAATTCCATTATTATGGATTATCTCCTGCCATGTTTAAATGTCTGTGCGTATGTTCAGACATTTTGTTTATTTTGTTTTTGTTTTGTTTTTGTTTTTGCTTGTTTTCTCTCTGTAGTGAGATTCTTCCATTTTGGTTATCTATTATTGAGAAACAAGGCATGCAGGAAATATTGGTCTAAAGAGGAAATTATTATTTCTCATCATCTTGTGGGTTAACAGTGCTCAGCTGGATGGTTCTTGCCTGACATCACTCATATATGGTTCTGATCAGATGGTAATAGATATTCAGACTTCATAATCCCAAGACCTAGATTTCAACATTTTTTTCTGGAAACATATTTAATTTTGGCCGCCAACTGACACACAAAGGCATCTTGTCACCTCCTTCAACAGATGTATGGTTGTTAACCTTCTTCTTCATGTAGGATTCAATCCCTGTGTATGGTGTGAGGTAGTTTATTTATTTATTTTTTTATTTATGGTATCTACTTCTTCCAGGATGGATTGTTGAAAATGTTTTTTCTCCCACTGAGCTGCTTTGGTACATTTTTCAGAAATTACCTGAGAATACAAGTGTGTTTCCTCATTCCCTACTCCACTGAATTAATCTATATGCTTGTTCTCATCAGATCTATCCCATTATCAGGTATAGGTTACACCATTCAATTAAATCAGCTAATGTGCACCCTGAAACATTGTTGCTTTTCAAGCAGATTTGCACTATTCCGGGTCCATTACATCTCCATATAAACTTTAAAATCAGCCTGTTAATTTTTACAAGAAAAGTGCGTTGTATTTAATTGGGATTACTTTGAAACTATATGTCAATATGTAAGTGTAGGTATTTTAGCAATATAGAGTCATCAAATGCATGAATATAGTATCTCTCTCCATTAATTAAGGTTTTCTTTAATTTCTTTCAACTATTTTGTTAACTTTTTTATTTATTTTTGAGAGAAAGAGTATGCCAGAAGGGGAAGGGCAGAAAGAGAAGGGGACAGAGGACCCAGGTGGGCTCTATGCTCACAGCAGCAAGCCAGATGCTGGGCTCCCACTTACAAACCAAACCATGAGATCATGATCTGAGCCAAAGTTGGATGCTCAGCCTACTGATTCACCCAGGCGCCCCTCAACTGTTTTTAAATTGTATTTGTTTTTCATTAAAACTGGAAATAAATAGATTATTTAAGAGCTTTACACTTGTATGGTATTTTAAATTATACTTTCAAACTTCTGTTTTCCATTTGTTTGATTTTAATAGAATGCAATTCAATTTTATATACTGACCTTATACCTGCCACCTTGTTAAATATATTTGTTATATCTATAGGCATTTTTCCAATACCTTAGCATTCTCTATGTCATCTATAAAAAATTATATATAATTCTTTCTTCTTATCCAATCTGTGTACCTTTTAGATGTATTTCTCTCCTTTTTGAATTCACTAGTGCCTCTAGTATAATGCTGATTAGAAATAATGAAAGAGAGCATTCTTGCCTTGCTTCTCTTTTTGGGAGAAACGTGTTCAGTACAATGTTCAGTACCAGTTATTAGGATTATAGGTATAGGTTTGTATCAGATATTATTTATTATATTGAGGAAATCCCTTCCTTTCATTCTCTTGCAGAAATTTGCTCTCATGAATTGGTACTGAATTTTGTGTGAAAGGCTTTCAGAATCCATTAAAATAATCATATTTTTCTGTTTTAATCTACAAATGTGATAAATTCTATTGCTTGCTCTTCAAATGTAAAGCCAAATTCTATTTTACTCAGGTAAAACAAATATCATTGTATATAATGCATTTTATAAATTGCACTATTTGCTATGCTGAAATATTTTAAGGTCATATATTAATCCTTAATAGTTATCATTCAATTTATTAATTAAATTAATTAAATTAATTAATTAAATTTAATTAAATTAAATCCTTAATATGCATTAACATATAATTATATATATATAATCATATTAAGTCTACCTAGGGTTTTTTAAATTTTATTAATGCTGGTCCAATTACATTTAATTGATATTCTCTATTGTTTATTTTATTGATATCTGCTCCTATCTTTTCATATCATTTATTCTAATCTTCCTTTCTTCTAATACAGTAATTTGGTGGTATATACATTGTTTTCCTCTGAGACTCTGCAGCTGTGTCCCAAAATTTAGGTAAGTTGCATGTTCATTATCATTCAGGCCCAAGGTCTGCTATCCTTGTCATTTTATAGTTGACACATGTATACACTGGACTGCTTTATTAGTTTCCAAACGTTTGGATTTTTTTAAGATATCCTTTTCTATTGGTAATATAAGTTATCTGAGGCCAGAGACTGCACATGTACGTGCCACTATCATGTTTCATTATTGCAGTGAATATTAAGTTCCATCATAGGGAATGTTTCATGCATATGTAAAAATAATATGTATACTGAGGGTTTTAAAGTTTTTATTTATTTATTTTGAGAGAGAGAGAGATAGCAGGAGAAGGGGAGAGGCAGAGAGAGAAGGAGAGAGAGAATCCCAAACAAGGTCTGCGCTTTCATGACCCGAGCCAAAAACAAGAGTTGGACACTTAACTGACTGAGCCACCCAAGCACACGACATACTGTGAGTTTTCCATATAGCATTCATATCAGGGCACCTGGGTGGCTCAGTGGGTTAAGCCTCAGACTTTGGTGCAGGTCATGATCTCATAGTTCATGGGTTTGAGCCCTACATTGGGCTTTGCGCTGATAGCTCAGAATCTGGAGACCGCTTTGGATTTTGTATCTTTCATTCTCTCTCTCTGCCCCCTCCCCTTTTTGTGCTCTCTCTCTCAAAAATAAATATACTTTTTTTAACAATGTAGCATTATACCAAGAAAATTAGATCACGTTGGTTGATAATATATATATAAATCTGCATTCTTGTTGATATTGAAAAAACTTAGAACAGTTTTAGATTTTCAGAAAAATCATAAAGATAGTACCAAAAATTTCTATGTACCCAGCACCCAGTTTCTCCTATTATTATTTTAAAGTAGTATGTTCCATTTATTATAATTAATGAACCAATATTGCTATACTATTGTTAATTAAAATAGTTTATTCCAAATCCCTTAGTTTTTACCTAATACCTTTTTTATTGTTTTTTTTTAATATTTATTTATTATTGAGAGACAGAGAGAGTCAGAACATGTCCCAGAGAGAGGGGAAGACACAGAATCTGTAGCAGGCTCCAAGCTCTGAGCTGTTAGCACAGAGCCCCATGCGGGGCTCGAACTCACAAACTGCGAAATCATGACCTGAGCCAAAGTTGGACGCTTAACCAAATGAGCCACGCAGGTGCCCCTACCTAGTGCCTTTTATTCCTGTTTCAGGATTCCATCCAAGATACCACATTACAATGGATTGCAATGTCTCCTCAGGTTCCTTCAAACTGTGACAATTTCTCAGATTGTCCTTATTTTTGCTGCCCTGGACAGTTTTTAGGACTTTTCAAGTATTGCAATTTCTCTGATATTTTTGTTGCGATTAGAATGAGGCTATGAGGTTGGGGCAGCGGCGGGGAGTCCAGGATCATAACATGTCATTTCATCACATCATAACAAGGCTAGATACTATCAACATGAATTATCACTATTCATGTTGACATTGATCACATGGCTCAGGTAGTGTTTGCTAAATTTCTCCACTCTCTAATTATCTCCCCCCCCCCCACCACCACCACCACTTCCTGTACTGTACTTTTTTGGAAAGCAGTTACTACTGCAACCTACACTTAAGAAGTGGGGATTTATGCACAGCCTCCTTTAAGGCAGTCTATATACAAACATTATTGGAACCTTTTGTGCACATAAGATTTGCTTAGTCTCTTTCATATTTGTATATTTACATAAATTATTTGTATCAGTATGGAATTATGAATACTATTTTTTACTTGGGGTTATTATGCAATATTACTTTATTTTGTGCTCAAAGTGTTGGGAGTTCTTTCAGTTGCACCAACTATGTATCTTTGCCATATTCCCATAATGTGTGTGAGTGGGTGAGTGGGTTTTTTATAACATATTCCAGAATCATCTTTTAGATTTTTTTATATTATGGGCACCAATTCCAGATCAGCCATTTCTCCAAAGAGGCTTGGCTCCTTTTATTGGAGAATGGCATTAGAAATCAAGACATGTTGTTGGGGGTGCTGGTTGCTACCAGAGTGTCTTTGCTTCTAGGCTCTTTTGGTGAAACAGCAATGAATTACACGCCTATACACTACTATGTATCTTCACTTATCTATACTTCCTTGTGTAACCACCTGTATCTATATTAAGCTAAGCATTAATTCACTCTGATATCTCCAACTAGAATTCATTACACCATCGACCATTTTAGCCTTGTGCTCATGATTATTGGTACATTTCCACTCCAACAATAAAAGGTTTAATTTCCACCACATGCCATCAATTTATATCATTTTCAGTCCTGCATACATAATCAATATTGTTAATCTGAATGTTCAAGGGAAGCAACTTCATCAATTACCATATAGTACTTATGTACACTTTATTTTGCCCTTGGATTTAGGACTCCACCCCTTTCTGAAGTTTTGTAGGTTAGCACTATTCTCCTCAACCCATTTCGTAGTTTGTGTCATAGATTTGTAATACAGTTAGGTTGGTTTGTGACTTTTTACATTTCTTCCTTGGTGTTTTTTTTTAAATCACATACATTAAGGTTTATTCTTTGTACTGTGAATGTCTATAGTTTTGCCAAATGCATAATGACACGTATCTACCATTATAATATCAGAGTGGCTTACCAGCTCTTAAAATCCCAGGTGCTTCACCTATTCAACCCTTCACTTCCACCCCAAACCCAAGCCACTGTAATTATTTTTACCTTCATTATACTTTTGCCTTTCCTGGAATCTCCTATTATTAGAATCTATTATATGTAAACTTTAAAGACTGGCTTCTTTCACTTAGCAATATGCACTTAAATTTATCCATGTCTTTTCATGACTTGATGGCTCACTTCTTTTTGTTACTGAATAATATTCTATTGTATGCTTTGTTTGTCTGTTCTCCTATTGAAGAACATCTTGAGTGCCTCCAGTTTGGAGATCATGAATGAAGGTGCTCTAAACGTTCAAAAGGATTTTCTCTTGTGGATGTAAGCCTTCAAATCGGTTGGGAAAAACATCTATGAGCCTGTTTGCTGGATTACATGATAAGACTATGTTTAGCTTTGTAAGAAACCATCAAACTGTCTTCCAAGTTGAAAGCACTTTGCTTTCCCCGACAGCAATCAATGAGGGTCCTATTGCTCTGCATTCTCCCTGGCAACTGGTAGTGTCCTTTTTTTTTTTTTTTTTGGACATTAGCTATTCTAATAGGTGTGTATCTTATTAAGTTTTCAATCTACTAGTTCAATCTATTAGTGAAAGAGGATTGATTAAATTTTCAATGTAATTATAAGTTGAGGTACTTCCAATTGCCAGTTTTCCTTCCAGTATATTTTGAACTCTATTGCTAGGTACAATTGACCCTTGAACAGCCATGTTTGACCTTCCCAGGTCTGCTTATATGTCAAGGTTTTATTTTTTTATTTATTTATTTATTTATTTTAATTTTTTTTTCAACATTTATTTATTTTTGGGACAGAGAGAGACAGAGCATGAACGGGGGAGGGGCAGAGAGAGAGGGAGACACAGAATCGGAAACTGGCTCCAGGCTCTGAGCCATCAGCCCAGAGCCCCACGCGGGGCTCGAACTCACGGACCGCGAGATCGTGACCTGGCTGAAGTCGGACGCTCAACCGATTGCGCCACCCAGGAGCCCCTTTTTTTATTTTTTTAACACTCATTTATTTTTGAGAGGCAGAGAGAGACAGAGGACAAGTGGGGGAGGGGCAGAGAGAGAAGGAGTCACAGAATCAGAAACAGGCTCCAGGCTCTGAGCCATCAGCACAGAGCCTGACGCGGGGCTCCAAATCATAAACCATGAGATTGTGACCTGAGCCGAAGTCGGACACTCAACCGACTGGACCATCCAGGTGCCTCTATATGTGAAGTTTTTTGGATACAGTACAGAGCTATAAATGTATTTTCTCTTCCTTAAGATTTTCTTAACATCTTCTTTTCTGTAGCTTACTTGATTGTAACAAGACAGTATATAATGCATATAACATCAAAATATGTGTTGACAGTTTGGGTGCCATTATTCTGTTTTATATATTGAGTAATGTTTTATTGTATGGTAGTCATTATAGATACTATCATGTTGAGAATGAGTTTCATTGTCTTCCTTCAAAACTTATTAAGATTATTTTTGGGGGTTAGTTAGTTAATTTAATAAAGGATCAGTTTTATCTCTTACATATTTGTTTTTAGCTTAGTGTAGGTCTGGAAGATTCCAGTCACCTTAATCCTTAAGCATGGCCTTTCAGGGGTTTAACCAAATCCCTGCAGTGTTCAAATAGGTCTCCTGACTGCCATTTTGGAATTTTTATATATCCCAGTGTACCACTATATAGCATCTACCACCTCAAAATAACTTTTCTGTCGGACTCATGGAGATTCACCCTGCATATTCACCATATATTGTATGGTCAACAACTTAAGAATACTCCTAAACAAACTGAGGAACTTCTCTATTCAACACACTCATTCTGGTGTCCTCTCATACAAATTCCAGACCACCCTGAAGCCACAAACTCTAATCTCTCCCTTCTCAATACTTCAAGGTTTCTGTATTCAACCTCAGCATTACTTTCTTGCACTGCCATCTAGAAAGTTTCTCCAGGCAAAGTGCTAGGATCACCTTAAACACCCTTTTTTTCCCCCAGATATCATAATATAATTCTACTTATGTGCAACATCTAAAACCAGTTCACACACAAATACACATATACATACATACATGCATATGTGTATATGTGTGTATATGTGTGTATGTATATATATGTGTGTATGTATATATATATGTATATATGTATATATACATATATGCGTATATATGTGTGTATGTATGTATATGTATATATGTGTATGTGTATATATATACGTGTATGTGTGTGTATATGTATATGTATGTGTATATGTATATATGTGTATGTGTATATATATACGTGTATGTGTGTGTATATGTATATGTATGTGTATATGTATATATGTGTATGTGTATATAAATACGTGTATGTGTATGTATATGTATATGCATGTGTATATGTATATATGTTGGCAGGAGAGCTAGCCTGGTAATCTGGTGCCAATTATTCCACCATACCCAGAAGCAAAAATCCCATAGTGACAATTTGAGACAAATTTTGTAATTCGAATTTGAGAAAACGGAATTTTAGAAAATGTAGCTATCTTGTTCAATGTTAGAAGTAATCATTGGTGCGCTGGGTGGCTCGGTTAGTTAAGTTTCCAACTTCAGCTCAGGTCATCATCTCATGGTTCATGGGTTCAAGCCCTGTGTCAGGCTCTGTGCTGACAGCTCAGAGCCTGGAGCCTGCTTCAGATTCTGTGTCTCCCTCTCTCTCTGATCCTCCCCCACTCATGCTCTGTCTCTCTCTCAAAAATAAATAAACATTAAAAAAAAAAGGAGTAATTATACTTCTAGAAGTAATCATTGGTGCAGAGTTACGCATTCTGGTGGAACTATTGCCCAAGTTGGCCATTAAAAAAATATGCTCCTGCTTTAATTAGATGTCTTTACATCAGTTTCTTAGAATCTTATTATAAAGCACTGTGACAAAATTTATACTCTTTATTTTATTTTATTTTTTTTAATTTTTTTTTTCAACGTTTATTTATTTTTGGGACAGAGAGAGACAGAGCGTGAATGGGGGAGGGGCAGAGGGAGAGGGAGACACAGAATCGGAAGCAGGCTCCAGGCTCTGAGCCATCAGCCCAGAGCCCGACGCAGGGCTCGAACTCACGGACCGCGAGATCGTGACCTGGCTGAAGTCGGACGCTCAACCGACTGCGCCACCCAGGCGCCCAAAATTTATACTCTTTAAAACACCGTGCTATAATCCACTGAACTGGATATGAAAGGTCAGTTAGATGTGGGACCTTAGTGACATAACATCTTGTTTAAGGTTAATATACATATAAAAATTTACATATGTGTTTACAATAAAAATACACATTTCAGAGTAAGCATATACTTAATTCAATAACTCTTGATTTTAATATCATGTCTACATGAGTGATACAAGCACAATTAAATAATCAGAGGAAAGAGGAAATATGCACACTGCTACAGTCTCAAGTATATCAGATTTAAGGCTGTTAGATTATGAATTGCATCCATTGCCATTATTATAGAAATCATTAAGTCTTTCAGATGGGGAAGGAATTGAAAAATGAAATAGGACAAAGCAAGCCTTCTGAGGTTGAACAATGATATATGTAGACACATTAGGTGCATACTAAAGTATATTGCTAGACAGAGAAACTGACAAATAACAATCAGACAGAAAAATGGAATATGTCTAACAGGCATGTTAACTCCAGTTCTAGATGGAAAGACAAATGAAGAAGATGGAGCACATGCATATAAATATCCACTGAAGACACAGTCCTACAGACACAGACCGTGATCCTGCAATATGCATCCCTGCCAAGTACATTACATGTTAGTGTTCTGAGAGAAACTAACATCTTTAAAGAAAGTCAATTCACCTAGTTTTGATTTTTTTGTTGTTGTTATTGTTCATCTACTCCACCACAGGATGGGCATAAAACAAACAGGACATCCTTCAGGCATAGAGGAAGCTGTCATCAGTGGGTTCAGAGTGAAGAGCAAAATTTCTCCACCTCGAATTCTGAGTCTACATCCTTTTGGCTACAGATCCTTCAACCAGTCACTTAACACCTCTAAGTCTCTCATTTAAAAATAGGGGTTTACAGCAGCCCTTTCAACAATAGCCAAAGTATGGAAAGAGCCTCAATGTCCATCAACTGACGAATGGATAAAGAAATTGTGGTTTATATACACAATGGAGTACTACGTGGCAATGAGAAAGAATGAAATATGGCCCTTTGTAGCAACATGCATGGAACTGGAGAGTGTTATGCTAAGTGAAATAAGTCATACAGAGAAAGACAGATACCATATGTTTTCATTCTTATGTGGATCCTGAGAAACTTAACAGAAGACCATGGGGGAGGGGAAGGGGAAAAAAAAGGTGAGAGAGGGAGGGAGCCAAAACATAAGAGACTCTTAAAAATGGAGAACTGAGGGTTGATGGGGGGTGGGAGGGATGGGAGGGTGGGTGATGGGCATTGAGGAGGGCACCTGTTGGGATGAGCACTGAGTGTTGTGTTGTATGGATATCAGTTTGACAATAAATTTCATATTAAAAAAAAAACAAAAATTAAAATAAAAAAATAGGTGTTTAACAGTGTGTGGGATTGAGCCCTACGTTGGGGTACGCACTGACAGTGCGGAGCCTTCTTGAGATTCTCTCTCTCCCTCTCTCTCTGCCCCTCCCCTGCTTGCATGTTCTGTCTTTTTCTCTAAAAAATAAACTTAAAAAAATAGGTGTTTAATAGGTGCTATAAAATACAATCTATTTTGTATAATGCCTGAGATTATATACCAGATATAAAGCACTTATAGAATATACACATAGTAACCATTTTTAAATGCATATATTAGCATATCTTAAGAACATGTTATCTATGAAAAAATTATTTTTTTCAAAGTTAATTGTAATATACATCAGAATTAATATATTAAAACCCTTTATTTCACAGGGCACCTGGATGGCTCAGTCGGTTGAGCATATGACTTGGGCTCAGAGTTCGGTTCATGAGATCAAGCCCCACCTAGGGCTCTGTGCTGACAGGTTGAGCCTGCTTGGGATTCTCTCTCTCCCTTCTCTCTTCCCCTCCCCCTTCTCTTTCTCTCAAAATAATAAATGAGCATTTAAAAAATGTTACTTCTCCAGAATATACCTTTACTAACTCCATAATTTCTAAACCTCTTGAGATGCTGGGAGGTGAATGAAGGAGGATATTCCCCATGCTTCCAACTCAAGAGAGAGAAAATACCTATCACCTGGACTTGAATAGAGGAATAGAAAAAATAAGAAATATATCTTTCATACAGGGATGCCTAAAGCCCCCCTGTGTTCCAAACTGTAATGAGATAAAATGATAGAGCAATTGGAATGTACAGATGTGGGAAGTGAGAAACAAATTTATAAAGCAAATATTGGTGTGATAGAAAAGAAAATGCCTGATGTGTTCAAAATACCAGTGTCATAGTTAAACAAACAAACAACTCATTTACATCAAAATAGGAACCAAACTTTCAAAGTAGAGAAATTAAAATTATTAAAAGGCCAGGCTAGTCCAGTACCAGTATGTAATAAACACTCAATAAAATCACATTTCAATTCGACTGACTTGGGCATAAAGAATGAATGTACAGAACTACATAAAATGTGAATTTTTAGGGGGTAAAATTGAAGTGGCCTCCTATGCAAATAAAAGGGGACAAATGTTCTTTTTGGACTATTTTTTTTAATTTCTCTTGTCTGATAATTAGATGTTTACACTTTTCAAAATGTTTTAATTCACACACACACATACACACACACACACACACACACACACACACACACAAATACATGAACACACATACTGCTTAAAAATTTGATTACTTACAAATTTCTTGTGAAATACAAAGAAAAACAGGGGTTATTTTAATTTCTGTTTTATAGAGTATAAAATTGAAATCAAAAGAGATTAAGGGATTGGCCAGTTTTCATAGAACCGAAATCAATACAGCATGAGCAAAAACCATTCCCTCAAATCTGAGTTTCTATTTTGTCTCTCCATTACTATAGAATAGGGAGATATTTATAAAGAATTCACTGCCTACTATATGAAGACAGATCTTTTCTACCCCATTATTTCATGGTCACAATGCTATGTGGCTGTCAGAAAAGATAAATTTCTCTGATGAGACATCTTATGTAAGCTGTTAGAATTTCCAGTTAACTACCAAGTCAGGTCAATAATTTCCACTGGTGAATTTAGTATGAGGATAAGTCTTCTCAATGCTCTTAGGAGTTTTTATGAGAAAGGATCCTGAGCAAGGCAGTACCTTGCATGGCACAGAGCCCTTAACCGCTCATGGCTTTTTCTTACCACTCTAATTCATGAACCAACATGAATGAGCCAACATGGAGATTCTTGCATCATATTAACTTTGCAATTCTCACATTTCAGTTTACTCTTTGTTTCATATTTGGCAGTAATTTTTAAAATATCTTAGAGACATCTTATAAAATGGAGAAAACAGTGTGAGCATAATAAAATTTTTAAACACATGTTGTTGTTGTTTTTTCCTTTGATGGGAAGTTTCTCCCACCTCGACTTCTTCTCAGGTTATGCAGGATACATGTGGAAAGTAGGTTTAGTGAAGAGAAACTTTCCAAATGACAAATCCAGTTATTTTCAGAATTTATACACTTTACTATATTTGAAAGCATAATTTTAGTGAAAATTTATCCAATGTAAGTGGGCATAAAAGTCCACTTAGATCGATTCCATAAAGTATTTTTATGTAGGTAATTGTTTTTTCCACAGTGTGTTGGTTTTCAAGCATTCAACTTTCAACTTAGAGCAGAAAGCAAAAAGTACCAAGGGAAAGTACCTAGAACATTTTCAGCATGCCTGAATATATAGTTCTGAGAATCCTTGGTGTTTTTTAGACTCTTAGAATGACTTTACTTAAAAAGGCAGTAAAATATATATTCAAGTTGCTAATACCAGTTCAGCATCTGTTTTTTCCATCCTAAAGTTGAATCATTTGGCGGGGGTGTTGGGGGAGGAAAGTGAATCAAGTATATAATTCCTATATGCCAATGAAGAAGACAGGGGAGTGTTCATTAAATGCACAACTATAGTTGCCAAATCCCAAAACTTGCCTATGCACATTGTAGTAATAGCACATTCCCTTTCCGTGTGGATTTTATCAGGCAAGTAACATAAATGGCCACTAAATAATGGTAAGCACATAGGTGGGTCAGAGAAGAAAAGCATGTCTAGAATGGAAAACAAGTTAGAAAACACAGAGGTAGTAGAGGACCGACCTGATTAAAGCCAGTTGTACTTCTATAGAAACTTTTTAATTTGGATAAATTCCAGAAAGCGAAAGTATTTTTTACATCCTCTTTGGCTCTGAGTAAATAGTTAGATACCATTTACCTAAGCACACTGAGCAGATGAAAAAGAATCCACAGGCTTATAAGACCAAAGTGGTCTCTTCTTCAAATATAAAGCCTCTGGTGACGGCCAGTGTTGTTTGCTTTCTGAGAATTGCAGGTTAAGTGAATCAGACAGTTAATGGAATCTAATTTCTCCAGAGGCAGATACTTCCAGAGAAAACCTCAACCAAAGATGAAAAAATTCCACCTTCCGGAATCCATTAAAATAGCTTAATTTAAATTATGATCCTTCAAACTTTGTAAAAGTACTTTTGTACAAAATCAGAAAATATTAAGCATTGACTAATTCAGGCTGTATCCTTGAGGAAAAGTTTCTTTACCTGACTAATGTCAGGATTTGACACTGGGTCCACAATGAGCTGGGGAATCAATATCACATTAACTAACCTATAAATAAGTGATTGTTTATTTGCAAAGCAACCTATAGCCTGTGTAATTAATCCTTACTCTCCTAATGGTACAGCTATACTAATTATAGTATAAACCATGAATAAAGATAGTAAGGTCTCACACAATGCCACAGCTATAGCATTGGTATTAACAGCCTGGATTTCTCCAATCAATATATTGAAATGGTATTTCACCTTTCTGTCCAGTACAGCTTAAGAATGTAATGACCTCTTTAGGTCCTTTCCAATATTGTAATCTTTCTAAATAACTATTCTTAAAGATTTTTCATAAGATTATCAAAATCATTCAGATTAATATTTGCCAATATCCTAGAGAAAAGACCTATTTCCTTTTTATTTAAATGAGACTATTTCAGAAAAGAAAAATATGTGTAAAAGCTGTTTCTTAAGAGGTAACAATATAAACTATTAACTAATTGAAATGTCTAACATTCAGTTTTACAACCAATAATAGGCAAGCTTCATGCCAGCTTGCTAGACTAGATCTGCTTGAAGTCTTTTGTTGACCACATACAATAATAAAATTCAAAATGGAGTTAAAGAGGTAAATGTATAAATGTATTTAAGAATATCTTAGTATCTAAATTAGTTTCAGGATAGGGATTTTTTTCAAGTATATAATCTGTTAGAAGAGATAATTTTTTTTCAAGCATACAATTTGTTACAAAAGATCACCCAACAATTTTCAGCATCCCTAACCCCATTCTAAACCTGGAAATAAAAGTCTCTCATTTCTATTTTCCTACTACAAGGCTTTGTGGGGGACAATTAAGTGTTAATTAGTTAACTTCCCACATTTGACTTAGATAGATTTGATCAAAATTCAAACAAACAAACAAACAAACAAAAATAAGGATCTAGAAAGAAAGATACATGTCCCCAGACATAGCTCTCAGAGGCTACTGTCTATATCCCCTGAATACTATGCTGAGGTCAGATGTAATAACTCTGGAAGCTAAACTGAAATGCCTCAAGACAACATTTACATTCAGCCCAAGGTATTACACTGCCCCAATCATTTCAGTATGAAAAATACTTTACAGTGATGTGAAAAGGAACAAGGGAAAATCATATTCAGGAACTATGTTAGTCTTCTCAGGCTGAGACAACAACATTCCCCAGACTAGGTGGCTTAGACAATGGAAATTTATTTTCTTATAGTTTTGGAGGCTGGAAGTCCAAGATCAAGGTCAGTTTCTGGTGAGAGTTTTCTTCTGGTCTTGCGGGCAGCTGCCATCTCACTTTGCTCTTACATGATCTCTTCCTTGAGCCCTCAGGAAGAGTGAGAGACAGAGACAAAGAGAGCTAGAGAGAGGGGTGGGAGTGCTCTGATATTTCTTCTATAAAGGACACTAGTATTATCTGATCAGAGACCCATCCTTAACCTTATTTCTTTAGCGGCCCCATCTCCAAATACAGCGTAACTGGGGGTTAGGTCTCCAACATATAAAATTAAAGGGGACATAAACATTCAGTTCATAACAGGAACTGCATCATTTTTATGCAGAGGGAGCATACGCATCTGCTGGGGAGAAGGAAAAGGGTGGTTGTCTTGAATTACTGAGCTTGTCTGTTTGAACAGCCTGAAATACCTAAGTATTTATGCTATGTTGAATAGAACTAGCCTGCTCTGAGAAAATAATATTCCCTATATATCAAACTCTCACTTCAGGCTACACTGAAGATAAAGTAAATGCAACTTACCATAACGATACAAATGTTAGGAAATTTTCAAATACCTTCCCACTTTAATCTGGTCTGACTCTTCCAGGAAGCTCACATCAGGATATATTTTTACACGACTTTTGGACCACTCATTCCTTTCTAACACTGTGGAATGTGTAATTGAGTCACCGAGTTAAGCCAAAACAATTTAAAATGTCAATGTAAAAACTTCTAATAAAGAAAATGACTGAATGTGTAAATTACTAGAAATTGCACCATGATCTTTGTATTTTTTACTTTGCATAAAGAAACTAAGGCAGTCATGATATATTAAACAGAATATTTGTTACCTCTAACCCTTAGAGACAGTTTAGGAGAGCGAGCTAAAGAGTGGTCCAGAGTGGTCACTTTAAGAGAGTGTATACAGATACTTTCTACCAGTGATATAAAAATGGAGATAGATCGTAAACTGGAATTCAAGAACTTACTATTTTCAGAACTTCAAATTATTATACAATCTTTTAAATACATATGATCTATATATGCCATATATATTGAGAGTATTAATAAATATGACTGTACACTGTATAATTAGATTGACCTAGGATGTTATAAAATGATAGGCAGGGCTTGCATATAGGTACTTCCAACTTCCTATATATGATTTTACTTATCTAAAAAAGAGGATGACCACATTAGCTACTTCATAGGGTTATTGTCATAACTAGATGAGATAATACATTTAAAATAAAAACAATGCTTAGCATACAGGAGGTCCTAAATTAATGTTCGATACAGTGATCATGTCTGTAATCATGTTATTAATGATCATCATTTACCACCACCTCTGTCATCATCTTCATCATCCTCACCACCAAGTACAAGAGGAAATTTCATTCTCTGTATTTGGCTTTGGACACCAACTAGTTTCACTGGATATATGACAGCATGATGAGAAAAGAACAAAGGTGAACTAAATAGGCAAATAACCCTTTGTGTCATGTGAGGCCAAATGGTATCACGCTCCGTTGCACCAATGAACATTGCACAGTAACTCAAGACTGTTATGAGTGTGTTGGGTCACCTGGTAGCATCCAAGAGTCATTCCCACTCTCCTTATTTAGTTAAAAAGATTAAGCATAGAAGTTTATACCTAGTCTTTGGCCTTTGTGTATTTGTGTGATGGTAACTTAAAAAATAGTAGTATATAATCCTGAAAATTTATGGAGAAATGTTTCACTTTGAAGGGGGAGCAATTTATCATATAAGTATTGGAAATATTTTAATAATAGAGGATCACTTGGCAAGAAAGAAGCTTTCTTCTTCTTGTCTTGTATCCTGAGAGAGAGAAAAAAAAAGTTTGTTTTTTTTTTCTACAAATATGTTGAATTTTTCTCTTACCAAGCACTTCATTTTGAGGCAGGTTTAACTCACTCTAAGGAAAATGCTTTAGAATCATTATTTCCAGGAAACACATTAAAGATGAACTCATTAAACACACATCATTTCCAGGAAACACATTAAAGATGAATAGGAATTGTTCTACAATTAGGGTCTTGTTTATCTGCGTGAATGAAGACAGTGGCTTTTAAGTTCCCAATGTATCTTTTTGTTTGTTTGTTTGTTTGTTTCTGGCTAGATGCACAACTCTTTAACTCTTTTGAATGTCTGTTTCCCTGATTGACAGGTTGATAAAAGCACTGGATTGCCAATGGGACTTAAGTTCTTTGGGCCTTAAGTTTTTTTCCTGGCAAAGTTGATGAGTGTATCTCATGATAGATGTCCCATGAGGTTCTAACAGTTTGGTGATTCAATATACTACAGAAAAATTACAGTGTCTTAATATGAGCCATAAACATACATATTTTTTTTTATTCTGGATACCAACATTGTTTAGTAGAATCAAAATCAAAATCAAAAGAGCAAATCATAAAGTTAAGTATATGCAGTAAGGGCAATATCCAGGATGTATCTGTCTTTACAGAGATTACTATCATGGACTTAGAGAATTTTTAAGTAATTTTTTCTAATTCCATAAGATTAAACAAAACAGAGAAACTATTCTGAGTCTGAATCCTATCCCTGTCCAGAAAAGCAATGCATAAACGTGTGTACTATGCGTCTATCTCCCTTAAGAGTCTTCAGATACTAGCTTAATTAAAGTAAACACTATTCTATTCTTACTTTATAAATGTTTAGTGTACTGTTGAATCTTAATAAATATTTAATAATATTAGGAACCGACGGAGTGACAAAGTCATTTTCCTTTTATAGATACAGCTTTTTAACTAAAGTAAAGGAACTTTATCTATAAAGGCCAAATGTTCTATAACTAGAGTACTCAGAACCCATAATCTTGAAGAGACCTCCTAGCAGTATCTACATTAGCATTTAAATGGAGCAGTATTTTTTTCAAGCCAGTACCTCCGTTGAAATAATATGGTAGATTAACGCAAAACAATCTGTTGAGCTATGATGTGACATTTTTCAATAAAATACATAAACTGCTTCTAAAAGTTTCCCAGAATAGATTTAATCCATTTTTTGTATTTAATTTTAATTCCAACTAAACTTTCAATTTCTCACTCAAGAAAAATTCCATCAAAGTTCTTTTCGTTTAGAACCAGTAAAACTGACATGGATACATACTTCTCTGTAAGACTGCATGCATATATATATATATATATATATAGATATATATATATATATATATATGCTATAAATAAATATGTGCAGCCTTTTTAACTCAAATTGGTATTATGAGGAAGGAAGGTTGAAGACTAAAATTAGATATGCTTTAGACAATGAGCTTTAAGCTTTCTACAGAAAACTAAAGTGATGTTCTTCTTTTTTTGTATTTTTTTGTGTGCAAATGTCATTTGAAACCTTCACCTTATTGGATCTCTTCTCTAGCTGTTCTAGTTAGCTGGATTTGCATACACTTAACGTGAGGCATAACTCAGGGTTTGGGCTGCCTTTTGTATACCATATGTGGAGTAGCCAAAGCTCCTTCCTGACTGAGGAAGAGCGTGCTTGTGACCAAAAGAAAGTGTACCATCATCCTTGGACCCCACATCCTTACATTTTCCTCCTTTACCTAATGGATGATTCAATTTCTTGAATCTTAAAGGTTTTGAATAACAAATTTTATAATTCTAAAATTTCTAGGGACTAAATAGATTAACTACGTAGGAAAAGAGATAAGGCTAATTATTGAGTTTATTTCTTTCAAATAAAAATGTAAACTCTCCTAAGTGGAAAGCATCTAAATATCTTCGGTGATCTAATTTTGAAGATATATAGTAATTTCAAGGTCATACCATTCAAATGGTGGGTTAAGAAAACAGAATTATCTCATGCCATTACCAGAGTTTATGCTTGTTCAAAGGAAGATTTACTCAGGATTGGATGAGGTTGTCTGTTTAACATTAGATGAGAATTTTAAATTATGCTCAGATGGACTGAATACAGATACATAAATATATTTAATTTTAATTTTACTTTTATGTCATTTAGATGTTTATTTTTAGTTCAGTATTTTTGAAAATGCAAACGTGTTTCAATTCAAAGCACTGTGGAGAATTTTATCATAGCATTAAGATATGTTGGGGTTCTATGTTCGGAATATCAGAACAAAGCTTAATTTTAACATTGCCACTTGCAAGATTATAACTTCAAATTGGGTATAAAAATGGCTTGGTTTTCTTGTTTGTTTGTTTGCTTGTTTGTAAGCATCTAATAATTCTAATGATCACTCCCTGCTTCAAAGATGCAATGCGTCCTCAATTCAGAAGTGCCTGTGCTGGACAATGCATAGAACTGGATGACATCAAATAATGACCCTCTGTCGATGTTTAGGGATAAATTATAATTGTTTCAGTAGACTACACTTACTCATTTTTACACTTTAACAAAGGAAGTGTGCATTTTATAGAGTATCATAATCATTTAAGTGTCTTAGTAACTATACAAAAACAAGTAATCACTATAGACAAACTTATAGCAAGTGCTCATTTGTTAATACTGTGCCTATATCCTTGTACATGTCAAATAATTAAACAGAGTCCATTCCACTGAGGTAGTTCTAGTGCTTTGGTAGCCTACATAAGCAAATCAAAATCTAAGCCACAGTCAATTGTGTAAATGCACTTATATCTGAGAAAATGAATTTTAAGAACAACCAATCATAAATACCATACTAGGTTTTCCCAACCAAGGCAACCACACCAACTACAGCCAATCAAATAATTTCCTTGTTCTGTTTCCAGCTACATCATAGAAAAAGATTTCCCTAGCCACTTTCAGTTTTGCAATGCCAGATTCAAATAGATAAAATCTAGTAAACTCTTGAAAGTTTTAACATACCTCAGTTTATCTTTTGACACAAATAAGTATTAAAAGGAAGAAATTGGTTCAGACCAAAATGTAGATGTGGCTTTTCATAACCAATGCCTACAATACTAAGAATATACATGTCAAGTAGAAAGAGCATGCTTACGTGGCCCAAAAGACCAAACTAACATATTCAAATATTATTCTAAATAATTTGAACTTTGGCTAATAGCACTCAGTTAAGAAACCTATGTCTAGCTAGTCCTGCTGTTTTCTAGATAACTACAGATAAATTCCAAACTACAGAATCCTCCTTGCCACTGTAATCATAGAAGAGGTTGATGATATTACACAAAAAGTATCCTGGTTTTCATGTTACTACCTAAGGCAGGATTGAGTACAGCTTAGATTCAACAATGAAGTTATTACTACTGCAATAAAGAATTATTCTAAAGATATCACTTTCATTTTAGTGAAGAAGGCAGAATGTAGATAGAATACATTCTGTTGATTTGATATTATAAAGGGAAGAATTGCATAGTCTTAGGAGAACACAAACCATTCTGATATGGCAAATATAAGTTTATTTTTCTCAAGCCAATTCATTTTTCTACTAGTCATACAAGAAGACTATACTACCAGTCACCTCTTACTTCTAGATGTGACTTTGTTTTGACCAAAAAAATCAGACATTATAAACCTGTCCTTTGAAAAGTCTCCATTTTTTTGCATAATATATTGACCTCAGCTCTCACAGATGAATTCAAAGAATTATGATATGATGAAGACACATAATGAAAGAAGCCCAAATACCTGTATCCTTATCTGGATTCTGCAGATTTCAAGAATCAGATAAACCAGATATTTTACATGTCTTTCATTCTTTCCTTTTCTAAGTATGAGATTTTAGTCAGTTATTTTTGTCACTCTTCCATTCTTGTATATTAAGGATATGTGTGTGTGTGTGTGTGTGTGTGTGTGTGCATGCGTGCACATGCAATAACTTGTCAACAATTATTCATAGGTCAACTTTCTGAAGAGGGAGCTATCTTAACTTGATGCACAAAGCTGTAGATAAACTGGAGATTAGGGATTTGGTCTGTGGAGACTGGATGATGGAAGTTTGTGTTGTCATTCTTGGGGCAAAATTGAGGGCATACTATGTATAGGGAGAGAGATGGAATGCAATATTCAGAAACTGGCATGGAGGCGATGCCCAGGAGAGTCAACTGACCCTCATTAAACTATGATATTAACAAGAAATGGTTTGAAGCCACTGTGCTTCTGTGGTTATTAGAGCAATTATCATGGATTGCCCTTATTAGCACACAAAAATAATACCGAAGGCGGTCTTTAAAAAATGGTGTTTAAAGCAAAATAACCCCTTTTAAAAAGTATGACTACAATATGTAATTATTGTAAACTTTGAATATTTGGAGACTTAGAGTTTTTTGTACATAGTAATATGGATACTAATTAAAGGGTATGGTCAGCCAAGAGCATGATGATGTAGACATGAATAGCATGATCAGACAAGAGGATCAGTAACACAACAAGATAAATTTAAAACGAAAGAGAACAGAGACTTAGTGCAGGGTTTTAAAATGTCATGGTTAGGAGGAAATTGAAAATTAGCATCTGAACCCCAATAGACTATCATTTAGGTTTCTGAGCATATGAAATTATTTTATTAATAAAATATCTATCTAGGTCCTATCACTATTTTTAGATTGAAATTTTTTGTCTTAATTTACAGAAAATGTATATGCAGTGTATTCCATAGTATAACTTCCACTGTTCTCAAATATTTTAACATTTTCATTAACCTTATAATTAATAAGTATTCCAAATGTTATCAGTTATTGTTTGGTAGACAACATCTGACATTTACAGTTAGAATAATTAGCCAAATTGGGCAAAGTAGTTGAAAATAATACTGTGCATGGTCTAACCTAAGAAAGATCATTGCCTACTGTGCATTATGCTCTAGGAGGTTTAAATAATATTGAAAGAAATAATATGATATCATTGGTGTAGAATCATGCTTATGATTACTACACTTTCTTCTGTTATCATTATTTTAAAAAATGTTTTAGGAGAATAACACTTGATCTGATGCTCCTTAGGATTAAGTATATTACAGATATAAATCATTTTCTTAGAGATACATTTCTCTTATTTCTTGCTTTATATTATTTCTTTCAGTGAACTACCAAGAATGCCTAAGCAAGGTTAAAATGAATACTTTGTTCCTACATAACAAGCTCATCAACAGGAAGGAAAACACAGGCACAAACAAATTTTTATACTCCTCCTGCTCTCTCTTCTAGCAGCATCAGTGGTTCTGATAACGAGCAGCTCTATTTTTCTCTATGATAATAATATTTTCCTTTGACATTGTCTCATCCACAAACTCACATTATTATCCAGGCTGCACACTGTAAATATTTTACCAAGTCTTCCTTTGGAGCATTTGGAATACCCTCATTTTATTGCCTAAGAAAACAGACAAAAGCAGAACGTACAAAGCCACCCACAGTATCGGAACTGAGGTCAGTACCATTTGGCTAATGTTATGTCAATGGAGAGTGGAAAGCTAATTCAGGGTTCTGTTCCTTCTATCCCTATAAACAAACCATTCCTTCAAGTTGTGAAGCTTTGCTTTGTTCCCATATGTTTAGGCCTGGAATAGAGCGGAGGCAGCAAAAGACCAGCTCATTGTAATTATCTTTAGAGGAAAAGGAAAACAGAAAATTAAGTTAAATATTAACGTAATTAACAACAAAATTATTGCTTTCAACTCTGAGATCATCCTTTCTATGTAATTTGAACAGTTTATAAACAAAATTGCTTAACTGAAAATGTAGCTTTGGATATTTGGATTCCTCGTTTGATTCACAGTAACCAAATTTTCATTGTTTACAGCCAGGAAATTTGTGCCCACCACCATAATTTATGAAGTATAAAATTAAGAAACATTCTTAATTTGCATTCTTATTTTTTCTCAAGAAAATACAATATCCTCCAAATATATTATTCCTCATTCTTTATCATTTTGTTTTCTGTGCAAGAGAGTCAAAGGCTCAATGGGGCGAGAAATTCCATGAACTCAAGGACATTATCAATTGCTCAGTTAACATATTGTTTTTAATAGTGGGTTGACTAGAAGACAATCCTGGACTTCTTGGAGAAACAGAAGTTTTTAGAATTTAAATCTTGGGATATGATAGCATAATTTTATTACAAGATTTGTTTTTTAAATAGTCTAAGGGTTATAAGACAATGAATAAGTGAGTTTCTGACTGTTGGTGATTTAATGTGTCACTTGGTTAAAGAAAATATACATACAATAGTTTAAAGTCTATTAAAAGCAAATGTTTGTTTTTTGAACCTTATTTAATAGCTACTATACAAATATCTATAAAGATAATTCACATTATTTAAGTTCTATGAAGGTAGGTAGGAATGCGGTCTTTTGTGGCTCATTGCCATGTTTCCAATGAGGAAATGAATGGTACAAGATAGATGCCTGATAAATAAATACCATGTAAATTTTATTCAGTGGATAATATGAAAGAGCAATGGGCTAAGATTGTGTACTACCTTTTCACAAACTTGTGATATAAAACACATTTTCTCAGGGCATCAGTTTCCTTACTTATAAAACGAGGGATTCTACTATTCAATTTCTATGGCAGCTTTAGCGCTAAAGAAGTAAAGTTCTGGCTTCATCCTCAAGGTTTCCACTGTCAACAATATGTGGCTGACAATAAGATGAATCCTCTGGCCTAATTCACAGCGGCCAGTTTCCACGTTGTAGAGGTAGTCCTCCCCTCCTTCTCTTGCCCTGATAACTGTCAGGAAAGGCATGTATTTGATAATACCCTAAGAGTCCTTAACAGGCTCATCTCTCCTCCACTGAGGTAGTTGGACTGATGACCTTCTCTCTCTCTCTCTTTCTCTCTCTCTCTCTCTGAATCTTGAAGTGAGCTATTACAATAGCACTTGTGTTGAAAAGGGAAACTTTTCTCAAATTAGGTAAACTAAGCAAATGGAACAGAAGCCAAGGGGACATTTTAGGGATATGAGTCAAAAACAAATACTAAGTAAGCTTTTTGAAGATAAGATAAAGTGCATTTTCTGCCTCAGGAAAAGAAGCACATTCTTCTAAACAGTGTGGAATTTTTTGATCCATAGTTCATGTCTCTGTTACATTTTTTTCACTAAAGAGAGTTTATATAAACTACCTTTAAAACAACCTAATTTCATATTCCTTATATCATTACTCTTAAATGAAACTTGATATTTAGTAAGATGTATCTCATGCTAACATGACTGATTTTACTGCATTGTGCATACTGCAAGCATAGATATTAAAAAATACTATTTTAAAATTCATTGTTTTCATTTGGTTGACATTTATATACAGGATGATGCCAAAAAGAGTAAAGAGCACACACACTTTGTGGCACCTGGATGGTTCCATCGGTTAAGTGTCCGACTTCAGCTCAGGTCATGATCTCGCAGTCTGTGAGTCCGAGCCCCCCGTCAGGCTCTGTGCTGACAGCTCAGAGCCTGGAGCCTGCTTCAGATTCTGTGTCTCCCTCTCTCTCTGACCCTCCCCCATTCATGCTCTGTCTCTCGGTCTCAAAAATAAGTAAACATTAAAAAAAATTAAAGAGTACACACACTTTAAAATTAAGTGCTTAAATGGTTTAAACATGTATTTTTCTCTTTATATGTATTACAATAAGCTGATTTCTAAAACTTGACAATAAAATGAAAATGTACAGTGAATATACCCTTATTGGAGTCTACTTTTGCTGATGCTTCTTTTATTTACTTTAGTGAGGATTTGATATTTTCATCACAAAGCATACTAAATTCATTTAGAGAAACTAGAATTATGGGGTCAAGGTAATATGCATTTCATCCAAGTGGAAAACATACCCTTCTCTGATTCTCATTTGATAATCTCTAAATTGATTTTTAAAAGAATGACAACAAAAAAAGTTTGGTTTCTGAGTCTATTTGAAACAACTATTCATATTATATTTAGTTCTTAAAGAGCTTTTAAAATTTCTTAGACCCTCCTAGGGCACCTGGGTGGCTCAGTTGGTTAAGCATCCAACTTGATTTCAGCTCAGGTCATGATCTCATGGTTTGTCAGTTCAAGCCCCACATCTGGCTCTACCCTGATAGTGTGGAGCCTGCTTGGGATTCTCTCTCTCTCTCTCTCTCTCTCTCTCTCTCTCAAAACAAATAAATAAACTTTAAAAAAGTAAAATTTCTTGAACCTCCCAATTTTTATTTGGCTTATTAGGAATATTTTTACTTTATGCCTTTATACTTATAATAACAATGCCAGGTAAATTTGCAACTCTGCATTAGGAGACTAGAATCATAAATTATAATCCCAGCTCTACCAAGTGCTACTTGTTTTACCACTTGTTTTCATCTTCTTTTGATTATAAAGTTATGGGTTGTAACTACATCTCTTTGATCTCTAGTTAACAAAAAGAAAATGAAATATACTTTGTGGATTAACTATGCTTCAGATCCTTTGCTAGGACTGAGGAGACCGAGGACAAAGAAAAAACACACAATCCTTTTTCCTGAGTGGCCTTTGGAATTAATTGGGAAGGATCTACGTGGAGTGTGGATCAAACATGGGGGTAGTCAACCATCTCCAGATATCGAGTGCTTTCAGAGAGCAAACTTGAGGCAGAAATACACTCAGAGGAGCCTTTTATAGTCCCCTATTCTGTAATTTCTCTTCTTTTTACTAGTGTCCTCTTACGCTCTAGCAATCTAATCCCATCCCACCCTAATTTCTTGAACATACCAAGTTTCTTCCTGACTCTGGGCCTTTTTGTTTGCTCTTCCCTCTGACTGGCATGCTCTTCTCCTGGCCATTTTTAAAATGACATATTTACCTTTAAAAAATATCAAAGTCATTTATGCACCTAATGTATAAATCCAAATGCACTCATATAATTATAATAAAGAAAACAAAGAATTGCCTTCAGAGGTAATCCACTTCAATTTATAACAGTTTCTTCTGGGTTAAGCCTACGGGCAACATCGAAAAAAGTGAGTTAAGGAAATCCTGCATTTTATGAAAATCAACAATCAGAGAATAAATGAGAAAAACAATATCCACTAAGAGACTCAGTTCTTACAATGTCTTCCTCTCTTTGGTGGGGGCTGATGAATTCTAGAGAGTTTTAGTGACAGGCCAATTAGGATTTTGGCTTGCAACTGTTTGGTGAAATCTATGGTCTTGAGACTGGTTCAAGTTCATTTCTATTTAGTCACAAAAATATCTAATTACCAATATAAGACTGAGGACTCCTGGATTGGCAACATGGAACCTACGAAATTTGGTTCATTTGGGTGATTTTAATTAACAAATAAAACCACATGAAGCACCCGTTTTTTACGTAGAAAATTAACTCAAACATTCTTTTAGTAGTTTTGAATAAAGGTTATATTAATTATATTAATTTAGTTTTTTATGAAAATAGAAAAAAAAACAGAGTTAATACCTTCGTTTGTAACCGATTCAAGAATATATTTCAATAATTATTTTTTAACACCAAGAAATATTTTCCTAGGTAATTTTAAATTATTAGCCTAAATATTATTTGCATCTACTAAATACAATTTATAGGAAAAAAATCACAGATTTCTTTCCCTTTTCAAAGTAACAGACTACTGTATTTTGTATTATTCATTTCCCAGTCTTTCATTTTACTATTTATAGGTATTTTGTTAACATATACTGCATTTACTAGTCTCTTGCTTTAATGACAATTTTTGTCTTGCCACGTAGATTGTACATTCCTTAGTGTTGGGGAAAAGTACAATTTTTTTTTTTTTTTTTACCCACAGAGTAACTTGCTTAGAGTTTATATCACAGTAGATGTTTATATTCATGGAATTAAAAGAGGTCACACAAGAAAATACACCTCATTATTTTGAGTAATTTATTCAAATCCAAAATTTTCATAATCTTTGAAATATACTAAAATACTAATAATTGGCACCATTAATCATTCCATGTGTATTACTGGAAAAAAAAAAAAAAAAAAAAACTCCTTTTCCCCTAGAATAGAAGTCTTCATTCTTCAACAGATGAGGTGTAGTAAGTGAATCCCAACAGAGCTGTACTGGCCTATACAGCATTCTGCTACCAGCAGATATACAATCTGATTAGTTCTGACACCAAGACCTTTCTAGTAATCTAAAGTATGATGTCTCATGAAAGTTATTGTTTAACAATCGCACAGAAGGCTAAGTAGCAAAAAGAAGATTAGTGTTTTTGGACACCACCAGTATATCATCAGCAATATTTCTGACAAATAAAAGTCATTAGTTTGCCAAAAATTTTAATGAAATCATGATTAATAAATGCTTCTCAAAGGTCTACATCAAAGTCAAGGCATTTCGGTGATAAATGTAAACATGTAGACCCTGCTTTGCCAAAAGCTGTGTGTTTCACTTACACAGCGTCACTGATTGATCTGTCCATTATTCTAGTACATAATTTATCACATCAAGGGGGACAATTCATTATGTGCATAGTATAACCAGAGAGTTCTAAACAGCAAAATCTTTAGGAGACTTCACAGGTTGCCTAAGTACTCAAAATATTTTTTCATTATAAAGTGGAGACTTGCAGACATTAACAAAAAATAGCATTTACCAAACCAATCCAAACAAAATCTCAAATCTTATAATTTTAATTTACTTTGAGAGGATTTTGACACATTATTTTTTTTCAGGTAGCATTCTATTGCGCTCACTGTTTTCATTCCTTATGAGGGGTCCATCTGTTGTTAAACTTAAATCGATCAGAAATGGGACAGTGTCCCAATCCCTGTCAAATAGGAGTTCTGTGACTATATTGCTTGAACCATAAACAGCAGTATGTACCATTACTTAAAATCTTATTGAATTAAATTATAGATTATGGCATTCTTCTCTGTTTAAAACGTAAGACAATGAATAGGATGGCACACTTAGTTTCCAACCATTCATTCTTTGTTGCAGTCATCTGCATGACTCAATTCTGCTGCTATATTTTGGTGCAATCTAGAAGTCAATAAATGAATTTAACAGAACCCATGAATATCTTATTAGGACAAATACATGCTTTTGTTGAAGATAAAAACTGGTGATGGATGGGATATTTCTCTGGCTTCTTGATGTGTACTTGATTTTTAGAAAGCTAAGAATTTGAATATAACCTTCAGATAAACAGAGAAGGCAGTGCTGCAAAAAGGCCTTTACATTTTTAGATGTAAAGTGAGAACAGATGACTGAGCATACTGATTAGTTGATAGTACCGAATTTTATGCCTCCACAGTGCACAATCACTTAACTGCACTTACTTGCTTCTCATCAGAATAATAATTTTTTAAAAAGCCAACATTTATTTATTTATTTAAATTTTTATTTAAGTTTATTTATTTATGAGAGATGGAGACAGCATGAGTGGGAGAGGGGCAGAGGGAGAGGGAGACACAAAATCTGAAGGAGGCTCCAGGCTCTGAGCTGTCAACCCAGAGCCCAACGCGGGGCCCGAACTCACAAACCATAAGATCATGACCTGAGCCGAACTAGGACCCCTAACCTGAGCTACCCAGGCACCCCTATTTATTTATTTTTTTTAATTAATAGACATGCACTTAGGATTTTCCAATTCTGGATTACAACTTTAAAACTATATTTGCTGTCATGAATAAATTAATCTATTTCAATCTGATCTACAGAAATAATATACTCGTTTCAAGGGTCAAGGGTTTCACATTGTTTTCTTAAGAATATTGTGAAAATTAAGTGATCTGAAATGAAATACATCTATTTGAAGACAGTGACTATTTCAAGTAACTAAGTGAAGCTATCAGAAATTATACCAAGAGACATCACTTCGCAGGGTTGTGTCCACAAGAATATGTTTTCTGTCTTTGAGTGGCACTGTAATCAAAAGATTGTAATTGAGCAATATTTACATTAGTTAAAGATATTCTTTTTTCTACCACTACAACAGTTTTACACCCTGCTCCCAAAACTGTTTGCTCAACTTTGATTCTGCATTTGGGAAATTTATCGGCTATTTTGGCGTCAAAGAGATAGAGAATCAAACCATTTTGGAGGCATCTAAAACTGACTTACAAATCTTATGTCTAAAATTTGAATTTCTCTTTGGCTAAATGTTTGCTATTATAATTGCATTACTTTACATTCCAAATAGATCATTTAACTCATTATTTGGCTAGGGATTATCAATGTAGCCAAAGAAAATTCTAAATATTCCAAATACTTTAATTTAGTATAATTACATGTACCTTTACTTGCATCTATAGATGCAATTTATGTAGCGTTCAGCTTAAATAATTAGTATCTCTCCTGCTTTTTTGGTTCAACCACCTGAAACTTCCTTCTGTCCTGTAGTGCCAGAGCACCTGTGCTTCTGAGTGAAGCTATTTGATTCCTCATAGGTATTTGCTGGCTGTGCCTCTCTCTAAATGATTATGCAAATAATTTCAAGGTGGGATAGGAAAGAACAAGTTTAACCTGCAGCCCTGTCCATAATGTTATGAACTGAATATTAGTGTCCCCCCCCAAATTCATATATTGAAACTCTAATCCCAACGTGATTGTCTTCAGAGGCCAGGCCTTTAGGAGACAATTAGGTCCTAAGGGTGAAGCCCTCATGAATAGAATTAGTGTCCTTATAATAAGAGACCAGAGAGCTAACTGCTTTCTGCTGAGGACATAACAAGAAGATGGTTCCTGCAACCAGGAAGAGAGTTCTCACCAGACACCGAATCAGCCTGTGCCTTGATCTTGGAATTCCCAGCCTCCAGAACCGTGAAAAATAAATTTCCTTTAATGATAAGCTACTCAGTTTATTATAGCAACCCAAACTAAGATGATAATAATATTTGTTGAATTTTAAACAACAGCATATCAATTTGATGTCACTGGAATTTGTCTTTAAAAGTATTCTCATTTTTAAAAACATAGTTGCCCATTTTTAATCAACAAATACTTTCAACTTAAATCCATAATGCTAGTTATTATGTGATAAATTATTTCTGAATGGATCAAAGATACATGTGTCAACAAGACATTTATGTCTTCAAAGAGTACACGAGAAAGAGGACATTGAGTGGTCAGGTCCCTGGGTTAAAGTCTTGCCTTTCTCTCCCACTGAGCAGCATTGAGTAATGACCTACTCTCTCTAAACTCCAGAATCCCATCAAATAAGAGGTTTGTTTTACCACCTCGTCTTTAAGATAACTTTTAAATGGCTGCTATATAGGAAAAAGATGGCTAACCTAACCTTCAAGTAATGAAGTAATGAATCTGTATCCAAAATTCATAGAATATTCATTCATCTTTTCTTTACTTTCTAGAAGAACTAAAACGCAATTTTGAAAATAAAGAGAATAAATTAAAGACTAGAAACGGTTCCTTCTTTGCACTTGCTGTGTATAACCAGAAGGCAATGAGGACAGTTGATAAGAGAATCTTATTGATTTTTTTCCCTCAATTACGTTAGGCAGATTCTGTTCATCCACTCTCTTAAATGGATATGAATATGAATTCCCAGAGGTGTTTTTAACAAGATTTCAGGGAAAGGTTTCCATATCACTGAACTAACAGGATTTGCATGTAGTTGACAGCTGTGGCACATAAATTAAATAAAATTTTATTGATGTGTTAAAAACATGCCATTGAAACAGAATACAGCAAAGTTAATGTTTATTTTAGATCGAATAGAAAATAAAAAACATTTGCCCTGAACCAAATGTTAGTATTTTCTAGCACAGTACTTGTTTGTTTGTTTGATTTGATTTTTGTATGTGTGCTATGCAACAGCAACAAACAAATGAATTAAATGTAAAATTTTAGTCACTATGAAATAGGTAGTCTTATATATGTCTTTAAAGTAGATTATCTGGCTGGGTAGCTTAAAGTTTAAGCAGGAAACTATGAATATAAGAAGATCTTGGGGCGCCTGGGTGGCTCAGTCAGTTAGGCGTCCGACTTCGGATCAGGTCATGATCTCACGATCTGTGAGTGTGAGCCCCGCGTCGGGCTCCATGCTGACAGCTCAGAGCCTAGAGCCTGCTTCAGATTCTGTGTCTCCCTCTCTCTCTGACCCTCCTCCATTCATGCTCTGTCTCTCTCTGTCTCAAGAATAAATAAACATTAATTTTTTTTTAAAAAGAAGATCTGAGTACCAGTCCTGAGTCTATTACTGGTTGACAGTATTTTGTTTTTTTTTTAATGTGGATTGCATACTCTTTCTCCACTATTGGGCTCCTTATTGTTAAAAATAAGGTTTCAAAGTCCCATGTCAACTGTAAAATTCTAGAGTACTATAATTTAAAACTGAACAGAATCATACTGCCAAAGAAGAAAAATTTACATAGGCAATAGCTTAACACAGGGAGCATCTTGTTGTCAAAATGTTCATGTGTTTGTTGCCATCTTCCATTTGCTTTTCAGCAATTTAGTCAAACATGATTCGTGCAGTCATCTAAAATGTTGTGATCAGCACATTTTATAAAGCAAAACAAAACAACAACAGCAACACCCCCAACCATTCTTCAATGAATTGAGCATGAAAGCAAACCAGAAGTCCACATTTCTGATAAACCAATGGTATGATGTACTTGACATATTGAATGGAGCACATTAATAAAATGAGCTCAAAAAGCTATCAGATTGCTAAGGAAATTTCTTGAGTTAGCCTCAAGAAGAGCATATGGCTACAGACCAAGGGAAAATGTATTTTGAAAATTAGGGAAAAAGTGTTTTGACATTGGCAATTGTTATGCCATGAAGTCAAAGGCCAGTCTTGAACAACACATCCAGAACTGAGGATCGGATGATAAAAGCGGTAAACTTCACCATGAAGTACCACACATAGCGAACTGGTGGTAGAAACAGAAACCACGTTGATGACACCTCTCATCTTCTTTTAGGCTGCTCTGCAAAATATTTCAGCTGATGCATTTGGAAAGTAATGCAGAGAGAGTAGGTTGTTCTCCCCCAAATTCAAAGAGCTAGATATAGGTGGAGATGAGTTGCTGAGAAATTTGGCTCATTTAAATTCTAAATTACACGTGACGTATCTCTTTCCTGTCAAAAGAGTGACATGGATAATTATATATCTACAGATTTTACATTCAAATAAAGCCAGTTCCATCATCTGTAATGGTGGCTCTCTAAATACTACAAGTGGAACACCCTCTAACTTGATATGTACCAAGAGATAAAATCACTGTAATTGAGTGTAGATGGACAGACATCTATAGTCTTTTCTAGTGAATCCATATATAACAAAACATATATTACTGAAATTATTGCATTACCTCATGAATGTAAGGTCTTTGGGGTTTTTTGCTCAAAAATTAGGAACAGTTTGTCCAATGGACCAAGGAAGAGGAAAGATTATAGTATTGATTTTATCTGTATTGAAAACTTGTTTATAAATTATATTAAGGCTAAATTAGGTAAAGAAATAGAAATGCTAAAAGTGAAAGAGTTGATTGGTTAAAATATATTAAAAAAAACCACCCACTCCTTAAGAGTAATATCACCGAAAAGTTCATTAAAAAGATAGGTATTCCTTAGCAATTTTCTCTTAGCAATGTGCCCTACTTGTCAATCATTGACAAAAATGAGTGTATATATGTGATAAGCACTACGACATTGACATTTTCAGAGTCACATTTAGAATTTGCACTACATAATCACAGCAGGTAAGTTTAAGAATAACCACCACACTCACTTATTACATGATCATCTCCCCTTCACTTCTATGAAATGTATTTTATATGTGGAAGCATCACACTGTAAGATAAATCTTGTCTGCTGCATAAAGCACAAGGAAAGGGTTTCAAAAGCATGACCACAACAGGGGCTATTGCAATATTTATGTAGAAGATGTAGGGAGGAATGTCTAACAGAGCTAAAATTCACCTTGTTTCAATAAGGTTTTGATCTTTTGTGACAGTGTTTTGAGTGTTATATATTGTTGCTTTAGAATTACATAATTGGAAGCAACAGTGATATTTCATGATAAAGAAATCTAGAGGCTATTTAAGACCAACAGCTTATTTGTGTGTATGTAATAATTGATAAAATGCACTGTAAATACATTACTTCATTTATTTGTTAACTAAAACAGGTGAGGTAATATAACAGATTTTGATCTTCTCCATTTCACACATTGAAAACCTCATGCTTTCCAGGATTGTTATCCCAAGATCTAAAATCTCTTAATTAGTAGGGACAAACATTTACACCTATGGTATTTTCCATTATTCACCACTTTTCATACCCATTAGCATTTCACAACCACCTGGATTGTTCTGCATGTATAAAATGTGCATGCCCTGCCCTAGATTAATTAAACCAGAATCTTTGGAGACGAGACCTAGAGATTATGATTTATTTAAAGCTCTAGATGTTATACTGACAACAGAGTTAAGAACTACTGCTTTATACTATGTAATCTGACTCCAAATTTGGTTTTCTTCATATTTTCCCATAGTGCCTTTCATAAACAACACTTGAACATAAAGTAGGCCTGACAACAACAAGTAACCAGATTCTGACATAGGTTAGCATAATGGTTAACATCTCAAATTTTAGGGCCAGACAAACTGGATATGGACCTCAGAATGGGAGAAAATATTTGCAAACCATATGCCAGATAAGGGGTTAATATCCAAAATATACAAAGAACTCTTACAACTCTATAGCAACAAAAACACAACAACAACAGCAACAGCAATCCATTAAAAAGATGGACTGAGAAACTAAATACGTATTTTTTTCAAAGAAAACATCCAAATGGCCAACCAGTACCTGAAAAGATGCTCAGCATCACTAATCATCAGAGAAATGCAAATCAAAACCACACTGAGATATTCTCTCACACCCCTTAGAATGGCTATCCTAAAGAAGATAAGAGATCATTGTTGGCAAGGATATGGACAAAAGGGAAGCCTTCTACACTGTTAGTGGGAATGTAAATTAGTTCAGGCACTGTGGAAAACAATATGAACTGCTTCAAAAAATTAAAAAAAGAGTAACTGTCATGGGATCCAACAATTCTACTTCTGGGTATATGCTCAACAGAGATGAAAATGGAATATCAAAGAGATATATAACTCCCATGTTTATTGCAGCGTCATTCACAGTAGCCAAGAAATGGAAACTACTTAAGTGTCCATGAATACATAAAGAAGTTGTGGTTTCTATGTACACTGGAAAATTATTCAACCACAAGAAATTCACCTAAACTGCAGGGAATTCTGCAGTTTGTAACAACATGGATGCATACTGAAGGCATTATACTTAGTGAATCAGCTGAATGGAGAAAGACAAGCATGGCCTGGTATCACATAAATGAGGAAACTAAAAACAAAACAAAACAAATTCACAGATACAGAAAGTAAAATAGTGATTGCCAGGCCTGGAGTGGAGGAATTAGGGGGAGGTTAGTAAAAAGGTACAAACTTTTAACTGTAAGTTCTGAGGATCTAACGTATAACGTGGTGACTGTAATTGATAATGCCATATTGTATAATTGAAATGTGATGAAAATACAACTTAAAAATGCTCATCAGGTATATGAGATGATGGATACATTAATTAACTAAAAGAGAGGAATCCTTTCACAATGTATATGTGTATCAAATTATCATAATAAACTTTGAATATCTCACAACTCTAATTTTCAGTTATAGCTCAATAAGCAGAAAACAAACTTTAAAAAACAGAACAACAATAACCAAAAAAAACAAAGGAGGAAGTTACTATCTCTAGGGATCTTTGTAAAAGACTCAGTTTCTGATTTTTTTCTTTTTCTTTCGTTTCTCTTATAATTGCATTAAACAACAAGATTGCAATGGCTCATTATTACATAGTAGGCTTTTACAGAACTGTTCAGGTATTTTAGGTAGTCACCATTTATATTTAAAATTAGTTTTAGAACCAAAGCAAACTTAGTCATTTTAAACCCTTGTAAAGTTTTTTGGCTTCTGTAAAAGAGGGTGATAAAATTTCCAAAATTAAAAAAAGATACACAATTTAAATAGAGAATTTAGAATTGAAATAATCTATCTGTTAGATATCAATGGGAGGCTAAATGAGTTAATATATAATATTGAGCAACTCCACCAGAATTAGACACCAGGATCAAATGTGTGTGTGTGTGTGTGTGTGTGTGTGTGTGTGTGTGTGTGTGTGTGTTTATGAAAGATTAACAAGAAAATAGGTGCATAGATAGAGGATTCAATAGTCATCTAACAGGAATTCCAGAAATAAGACAAAGGAAGGAATACAGCAGCAGTAGCAATACTTGAAAAAGGTATTGCTTAGAAATTCCCAGAATTATAGAAAAGTCTTCCCATTTGAAGCAAACTCTAATTAGCTAGCAGAATGAATAAAAAAATCAGTGCTCACCTACAGAAATCCTAATGAAACTTTATTATACTAAAAAAAAAAGATACAGAATACAGAATACTGACAAATGAATAAATTTACTAACTTTTCCAAAGAAATAGGACCAGAAGATTATTAAGTAATAAGTTTAGAACTGTAGAAGAAAAATAGTGGCTAGTCCAAAATTCTATACCCAGCTAGCCTACCTTCCAGACAGTCAAAATAATGACACTTGAAGATATATAAAATCTGAAACCTTACAGTACATAATCTCTCATTAAAAAAAAATAAACAAATTCACTTCACCTAGAAGAAAAGTAAACCCAAAGGAAAAACACATAAAATAATTTTAGAATTAGCACTGAAAGATAAATGTAATAGTAGCATTAAAATTAATAAATATATAGATAAATTGAATGAACCGTTTCTAAGAAACAAAAATGAAACAAACAAAATATTTCCAATTATGATGTTGTTCTTTAGCTGTACACACATAAAATGCTGACTGTGTGTGTAATGGGAGTATACATTTTGATGAGAGAGAAAAAAGGATGTGCAGATGATGAGGAAATTATTAGAATATGCCAGAGTAGAGATATAGCATATGTTTAAGTAAGTGCAATAAGAATATTGAAGAGCCAACATATTTGACAATTATTATTAAATTTACAATGTTTAACAAAAAAGACACACCAGTATTAATACTAAGATACACTTAATATGCAAAATAAGCTATTACATTAAAATACCATATTTTTCAATCTTTTTCTCCTTTATCTTCAATACATTTTAGTTTCAGAATATTTCTGTGTTCTATATTTGTATTCAATAGAGCTTTCAGTGACAAAATATTTTTTTTCATCAAAAGAAGCTTATTATTGAAACATAATAGGAAATATAAGTCTTCTATATGTCAAGAAAATGTGATGGTGAAAAAAAAAACACAATGTGTTAGGATAAGCATTTCTTTCCATATTGAAGCCTTTCACCTCTAAAAAAAGTATTTATTTTATTCTTATGGAGTTATGTACCCTGTGGAGAATGAATAGAGAATGTAATCTTTTTGGACTTCCATTTTAATCATACATTTAAAAATCTTCATTTTATTCTTTGGAGGCACTAGTTACTCTTAAAGAATGCCTTATTTTAATAAAAAAATTGACTTTGATGTGTTGATTTTGCAGATATTTTTGTTGGGAGTATTGTACTCAAGCCTAATATAAATGGAGTAGATTATAATTATATTTATATTACGATCACTGCAAGTGAACAGAGGTCACTGATTTGCAATCTATAGGATAGGAATTTTAAATATTTTTTGAGGAATGTAGATAAAGGAAAGCTGTATAGTTTTTAACTATCAAAATACCTAGGAGTAAAAATATTCAAGGAAAGGCAGTCTAGAGTATACCAAAAGAACTAATGTTACTCATGACATAGATTTTTTTACCAAATATATGAAAACATTTGACCTATATCCCCTTCCCTAGTATTTTCATATATAGTCGCATCACATATTCATGCTTCTAAATCTAAAAGAGCTGGTGGGAGCAGTAAGCAGAGTTAGCACCATCATAATTAAACCCTAAAAAATATCACAGTACCAGAGTCAATGTTCAAACACCTACCAGACAGAATTTAGAAACAAAGTAGTTTACACCTTATGTGTGTGTGCGCGCATGTGTGCGTGTGTGTGTGTGTGTGTGTGTGTGTGTGTGTGTGAGTTGGAAGAAAGGAAGAGCCAGGGAGGGAGGAAGGAAGAGAGAAAACATAGTTAGAAAAGATATAGACACCCTTATGTTTGTTAAAGCATTATTTATAATAGCCAAAATATGGAAGCAACCTAAAGTAGCCATCGATAGATGAATGGATAAAGATTTGCTACATACATATAATGAATATACTCAGCCATAAAAAATAAGTAGATCTTGGCATTTGCAGCAGTATGGATGAACCTAGACGGTATTATGCTAAGTGAAATAGGCCATACAGAGAAAGACAAATACCATATGATATCACTTATATGTGGATTTTAAAAACGAGACTGTTAAAAACTGAGAACAAACTGAGGGTAGATGGGGGGTGGGAGGGAGGAGAGGGTGGGTGATGGGTATTGAGGAGGGCACCTTTTGGGATGAGCACTGGGTGTTTTATGGAAACCAATTTGGACAATAAATTTCATATATTATAAAAAAAAATAAATAAATAAAATAAAAACAAAACAAACAACAACAATATAGAAACACAATCGTAAGTCCAGAGAAGAAACTGGTGATTGCAGAGGAGAATAAAAGAAAAGGATAAAAAAATAATAAGTGACATAAAAAAGTTAAAAGATAAAATGGAATCATAAAATGCTCATAAATAGATAAATACATGGAAGTTAAAGAAATCCTACTTGGGGCGCCTGGGTGGCGCAGTCGGTTAAGCGTCCGACTTCAGCCAGGTCACAATCTCGCGGTCCGTGAGTTCGAGCCCCGCGTCCGGCTCTGGGCTGATGGCTCAGAGCCTGGAGCCTGTTTCCGATTCTGTGTCTCCCTCTCTCTCTGCCCCTCCCCCGTTCATGCTCTGTCTCTCTCTGTCCCAAAAATAAAAATAAAAACGTGGAAAAAAAAAAAAAAGAAATCCTACTAAAGAATGAATGGGTCAACCAGGAAATTAAAGAAGAAATTAAAAAATAGATGAAAACAAATGAAAATGAAAACACGACAGTCCAAAAGTTTGGTATGCAGAATAAGTGATCATTGGAGGGAAGAATATAGCAATACAGGCATACATAAAGAAGAAAAGTCTCAAACACACAGCAAAACCTTATACCTAAAGGAGCTGGAAACAGAACAACAAAGGAAACCTAAGGCCAGCAGAAGAAGGGAAATAATAAAGATTATAACAGAAAAAACAATTATTTAGAAACAAACAAATAAACAAACAACCAATAAAACAAATTAACAAAACCAGGAGCTGGTTCTTTGAAAAAATTAATAAAATTGATAAACACCTAGCCAGACTTATCTTAAAGAAAAAAGAAAGGACCCAAACAAATAAAATCATGAATGAGAGAGGAGAGATTATAATCAACACCACAGAAATACAAATAATTATTAGAGAATATTATATGCCATTCATAAAATATTGAATTCCAATATTATATGAAAATTATATGCCAACAAGTTAATAAATCTAGAAGAAACTGATACATTCCTAAAACAAATAAACTACCAAAACTGAAACAGGAAGGAATAGTAAACTTGAACAGACTGATAACCAACAACGAAATTGAATTAGTAATCAAAAATTACTGAACAAAAGTCCAGCACTAGGTGGCTTCCCAGGGGAATTCTACCAAACATGTAAAGAAGAGTTAATACCTATTCTTTGCAAGCTGTTCCAAAACATAGAAATAGAAGGAAAACTTACAAATTCATACTACAAGGACAGCATTATCTTGACTCCAAAACCAGAAAAAGACCCCACTAAAAAAAAAAGAGAATTACAGGCCAATATCCCTAATAAATATGGTGCAAAATTTCTCAGCAAAATACTAGCAAATTGAATCCAACAGTACATTAAAAGAATCATTCATCACGATGAAGAGGGATTTATTTCTAGGTTGAATGGTCGGTTCAATATTCATAAATCGATCAATGTGATACACCACATTAATAAAAGAAAGGATAAGAAACATATGACCCTCTCAATAGATGCAGAAAAAGCATTTAACAAAGTACATCAAACCTTCAACAAAGTAGGGATAAAAACCTTCGACAAAGTAGGGATAGAGGAAACATACCTCAACATCCTAAAGGCCATATATGAAAGATCCACAGCTAATTTCATCCTCAGTGGGGAAAAACTGTGAGCTTTTCCCCTAAGGTCAGGAACAAGACAGGGAAGTCCATTTTCACCACTGTTACTTAACATAGTACCAGAAGCATTAGCCCCAGCAATCAGACAACAAAATGAAATAAACTGCATCCAAATCAGCAAGGACGAAGTCAAACTTTTCTCTATGTACAGATGATATGATACTCTATGTATTCTATGCACCAATAATAAAACAACAAAAAGAGAAATCAAGGACTCAATTCCATTTACAACTTCATGAAAAACTATAAGATACCTAGGAATAAATCTAACCAAAGAGGTAAAAGATCTGTACTCTGAAAACTATAGGACACTTATGAAAGAAATTGAAGGTGACACATTCCATGCTCATGGTTTGGAAGAACAAATATTGTTAAATTATCCTTACTGTCAAAAGCAACGTACACACTTAATGTAACTGCAATCACAATACCAACAGCATTTTTCACTGAGCTAGAACAAACAATCTTAAAATTTGTATGGAACCACAAATGACCCTGAAAAGCTGAAGCACTCTTGAAAAAGAAAAGCAAAGCTGGAGGCATCATACTTCCGGACTTCAAGTTATATTATAAAGCTGTAATCATCAAGACAATACGGCACTGGCACAAAAACAGACACAGATATCAATGGAACAGAACAGGAAACCCAGAAGTGGACCCACAATTAGATGGTCAACTAATCTTCAACAAAGCAGGAAAGGACATCCAATAGAAAATAAGACAGTGTCTTCAACAAATAATGTTGGGAAAACTGGACAGTGACATGCAGAAGAATGAAACTGCACCACTTTCTTATACTATACACAAAAATGATTTCAAAATTGATGAAAGACTTAAATGTGAGACTGGAAATCCTCAAAATCTAGAATAGAACACGGACAGTAACCTCTTTGACATACTGTAGCAATTTCTTACAAATATCTCTCCCAAGGCAAGGGAAACAAATGCAAAAATGAACTATTGGGACTTCCTCAAGGTAAAAAGCTTCTAGGGGCGCCTGGGTGGCTCAGTTGGTTAAGCGTTTGACTTCAGCTCAGGTCATGATCTCACAGCTCATGGGTTCGAGCCTCGCGTCGGGCTCTGTGCTAACAGTTCCGAGTCCGGAGCCTGCTTTGGATTGTGTGTCTCCATCTCTCTCTGCCCCTGCCCCACTCATGTTCTGTCTCTCTCTTTATCTCTCAAAATTAAATAAACATTAAAAAAAAAAAAGCTTCTGCACAGTGAAGGAAACAATGAACAAAACTAAAAGACAACTTTCAGAATAGGAGAAGGTATTTGCAAATTACATATCTGATAAAGGGTTAGTATTCAAAATCTATAAAGAACTAATCAAATTCAACACCCAAAAAAACAAATAATCCAGTGAAGAAATGGGGAGAAGACATGAATAGACACTTTTCCAAAGAAAACATCTAGATGGCTAACAGACACATGAAAAGATGCTCAACAACACTCATTATCAGAGAAATACAAATCAAAATCACATGAAACACCACCTCACACCTGTCAGAATGACTAAAATTAACAACTCAGGAAACAATAGATGTTGGCAAGGATGTGGAGAAAGAGTACACTTTTGCACTGTTGGTGGGAATGCAAACTGGTGCAGGCACTCTGGAAAACAGTACGGAGGTTCCTCAAAAAACTTAAAATTGAACTACCCTATAACCCTGCGATTGTACTACTAGGCATGTATCTGAAGGATACAAAACTGCTTATATGAAAGAGAATATGCACCCAATGTTTATAGCAGTGCTATCAACAAAAACCAAATATGGAAAGAGCCCAATGTCCATCGACTAATGAATGTATAAAAAAGTGGTATGTTTGTATGTGCATATACATGTATATGTATATGTATATGTATATGTATATGTATATATACACATACACATATGTATATATACATACACATATATGTATATGTATGTGTATATGTATATATACACAGATACATATATATGTATATATATACACACATACATAAATATATACACACACATATACATACATACATACATCCAATGTAATAGCCATCAAAAAGAATGAAATCTTGCCATTTGCAATGATGTGGATAGAGCCAGGATGTATTACGCTAAGTGAAATAAGTCAGTCAGAACGACAAATACGATATGATTTCACTCATATGTGGAATTTAAGAAACAAAACCAATGAACGTAGGGGAAGGGGAAAAAAGGGAGGTAAGCAAATAACATTTGTAATAAATATATGCACTAGAAAGGAAAAATATATAAAATAATAACCTAGTCTTTGCATTAGACATCTTGAGAAAGAAAGGCAAATTAAGGAGCACCTGGATGGCACAGATGGTTAAGCATCCGTCTCTGTGGCTCAGGTCATGATCTCATGGTTCATGAGACTATGCCTGGCACCAGGCTCCAGACTGACAGCATGAAGCCTGCTTGAGATTCTCTCTCCCTCTCTCTCTTCCCCTCCCCCCTCCTCTCTTTCTCTCTCTCTCTCTCTCAAGTAAATAAATATTTAAAAAGAGAAAGGAAAATTAAGCCTTAAGAAAAAAGAAATAAAAAGTAGAACAGAACTCTACAAAATTAACAAAAATGGAGAAAATCAATAACACCTAAAGGCTTTTTTATTCTTTTAGGAAAACATCAGTAAAATTAATAAACCTCTAGCCAGGCTAACCAAGAGAGAATCAGAGACAACGCAGAATAAAGATATAAAAAATTAAAAGTGGTTTATCTCCACTAATACATGGACATTAAAAAGGTTAACAAGGGAATATTAAAGGTAATTTTATAGATACAAATTGCAAAATTGTAGATGTGATGGACCAATGACACATTTACCAAAACTTACAGAAGGAGAAACAGAAAACATTAAAGCCTTTTATCTATAATAAAATTTTATCAATAATTGAAAACCTTCCCAAATGAAGCATCAAACTGAGATTATTTCACAATTAATTCTTTGAACATTTAAAGGAGAAATGATACTTACTCTCTGAAATCTCTTCCAGAAAATAAAAGCAGGAGAATCATTCTTTATGCTGCGATGTTACCATAACCCAGTTAACAACACCATATACAAATATTACAATAAAAAAAGATTATAGAGGCGCCTGGGAGGCTCAGTCAGTTAAGCATCCAATTTTGGCTCAGGTCATGATCTCACAGCTCATGAGTTCGAGCCCAGAGTCTGGCTCTTGAGAGGAAGAGAGAGAGAGAGAGAGGGAGAGCGAGAGGGAGACAGCTCAGAGCCTGGAGCCTACTTTGGATTCTGTGTCTCCTTCTCTCTCTGTCCCTCTCTTACCTATGCTCTGCCTGTCTCTCTCTCTCTCTCAAAAATAAATAAACATTAAAAAAAACTGAAAAGGGGTGCCTGGGTGGCTCATGGTTAAGCCTTAGACTCTTGATTTTCGACTCCGATCATGATCTCATGGTTTGTGGGTTCCAGCCCTGTGTAGGGCTCTCTGCTCACAGGGCAGGGCAACTTCAGATCTTCTGTCTCCCTCTCTCTTCCCCTCCCCCACTCATGCTAGTGCTTGCTCTCTCTCTCTCTCTCAAATTAAGTAAACGTTAAAGAAAAAACTCCTAAAAAATTAAAATTAAAAAAATTTAAAAAGCTTATAGGCCAAATTCCCTCAGAAAACACAAGCAGGAATCCTCAACAATTCCAACAATATACAAAAAGAATTATGCACCAAGTCGGATTTATTTTAAGTATATGAGGCTGTTTCAACATTCAAACTCTGTAAATATAATCTACCATTATCAACAGATTAAAGGAAAAATGTATGATCATATTCATTGATGCAGAGAGAATACTTGAAAAATTCAGTACCCACTCATGATAAAATTTTTACAAACATTTCAACTGAGAAGCATTTAAAAAATACTTTATCAGTGTTCTGCAAATCTGTCCAGGTCATGATAAACAAGGAAAGTCAGAGAAACTATCATAGCCAATAGGAACCTAAAGAGACACAATAAATAAATGTAATGTAGTTTCCTGGAAGGGATCCTGAAATAGAACAAGACATTAAATAAAACTAAGAAAGTCCAGATAAAGTATGTAGTTTAGTAAATAATTATCACTACTGGTTCCTTAATTGTGACCAACATACCATATAAAGTATTCACACAGAAACTGAGTGTGGGGTATATATAAACTCTTTATTATTTTGCATGTTTCTAGAAATCTGAAGCTCTTCTAAAATTTAAAAGAAGTTAATTTCAAAAGTCAACAAAAATTGGAATAAATGAACTCATATTTTGTTCAGAAATTTCCTTTTAGAAACAATATGTAAGTTTTGCCAAAAACCTAAATGTGTTATTTTTTGAGGATGTGAGGGCATTAATGAATTTGGAGGAATAAGGGGAAAGAAAAACATGATGAGATAGTATTTCAGCTTACAAGTACAATTTTCGTTTTGTTACATTTTTTTAAATTAATTAAATTTTTTTTTGTTATATGTTTTTTTAAAGACAGCTATTAGAGCGCCTGAGTCACTCAGTCAGGTAAGTGTCGATTTCGGCTCACGTCATGATCTAGTGGTTCACAAGTTCGAGCCCAGCATTGGGCTCTGTACTGGCAGCTCGGAGTCTGGAGGCTGCTTCAGATCTGTGTCTCCCTCTCTCTCGCTGACCCTGCCCCCCCCCTCAAAAATTAATAAATATTAAAAAAAAAAAAACAAGACAGGTATCAATTTGGCTTTTAAAATGTCCTTAACTACAAATATGTCCTCTACTAGCAAGTTATTTTTTTCACCTGAAAATTTCCTTGATTTTTACATTTAAATTTTAAAGTATTTTCAGACCTTAAAATGTGCAATGAGTGCATCATTATTAAAATAGATGGCTTTATTTTAAATAATTTTTTCAACATAGTAAAAGCGCGTGCATATGTGTCTCTCTGTGCGTGCATGTTCTATATGTGTGTTTTGGCAGAAGATATATTTTTGCCATAAATTCTATAAATTAGTCATAGTTTTGAAATGTCTCCACTCATAGAACAAGGATGAAGTGTTTTATAAAACTGCTTTTTTTGAAGGTAGAGTCAAGGAGCTTTCTTCCACATGTTCCATGAGAAAAAATATGGTTTAGCTATAGATTAATTATTAATTCATGCCATTTGATTCACCCCATTTAATCCAAAGGCATGGAATAACAGATTTCTCACATACTAAATATTGGGGAGTGTGTGTGTGCATGCATGCGTATCTTTGGGCATTAACACAACTTTTAGTTTTTTTTTCCCTTTGATACCATGTCAGTAAAGATATATTAATATAAGGAAACAAATATAAACACATAATGAGTACTGATCAGTATTTTTTTTAAAGAACACATAGACCAGGTTACTTGAATGTTGGAGATATTGCTGCCCTGCCCAAGAGAAGGGGCTGATACTACGGCTTTTCTCATTTTCCAACCACTGCTTTGCAGGGACGTAGAAAAAAGGATTGATATTGCTCCCAAAACCCAAGTTCAACCGTCTCATGACTTAATCCTCTCAGCATAAACCCGCAACAACTCTTTTCCTATCTTATTTTGAAATATCCTCAGTTGATTACTAAATACACTACATTTGAAAGAAGTAAATTTATCTTTAGGCACCTCTGCAAGTTAGAAAATCTCTCCCAAAACCTGAGCTGTATTACCTTTCTCTTTGTCTATCACCCCTGTATCTATGCTTCTGGGATACTTGAATAAAAGAAGAGAGAAAGAAAGAAAGAAAGAAAGAAAGAAAGAAAGAAAGAAAGAAAGAAAGAAGGAAAGAAAGAAGGAAAGAAAGAAAAGAAAAGAAAAGAAAAGAAAAGAAAAGAAAAGAAAAGAAAAGAAAGAAAAAGAAAGAAAGAAGGAAAGAAAGAAAGAAAGAAAGAAAGAAAGAAAGAAAGAAAGAAAGAAAGAAAGAAAGAAAGGAAGGAAGGAAGGAAAGAAAGAAAGAGGAAAATCTAACCCTCAGTGACTTGATGTCCAAAGCAATTCATCATCTTGATAACTGCCTTCAGAATGTTTTCCAGAATGTCCACATCTATAAAAAGGTTAAGGACAAAAAGTAGTTGTATGAAATATGTTATAAATTCTAAAAGTGGTGAGTGCATTTTTAAATTAGGAATGGATTTTGAATGTGATAAGTAATGTTGGTTTAAGTTCATTTTGGAAATACTCATCTTCCAAAATGATACTGAAATTACAAATTATCTATAGTTTTCTTAAAGTCCTGTGGACATATATAATGATGTTTTCCTATAATTTTTTTAAAGAGTTCGTTTGATGCAAGGTGTAGATTTGCATATTTTTCTCAGATATACATCTGTGTTTATTGTCAAATAAAATAGCATAAACTTTATTTCTTAAAGAATATTAAGAATACACAACAAAATGTGTGGCATATTTTAAAATAATAACATACATGTTACCTAACATGTCTGGCAGACAAAAAATTTGTTAAATATTATCTCACATAACAACTGTTTATTTTTCATGATACTTATGCAAAATTATCTTTGAATATTTAATTTTTTAAATGTGTCTGGGTTGTTCTTTGCTCTTTGATAGATGATGATGATTAGGTAGATGGATAGACAGATAGATAAATAGATGGACAGAAACATAGATTGATTTGAGGTAGAGTTTGAAATATATAACAACTTGCTTAATTTCTCCTTTTATTTTTCTTGATCTTATTTACTTGAGTTAGGTGAATAACAGCCATAACAATTTGTTAGGTGGCTATTCTTCTTTTCAAACTTTAAAACTTTGTCAGAGGCAAGCTGCATATTTGGAGCAGAAATCAAAAGTTGAACAAAGAAAGAAAAATAAAAATTTTGGTGTGACCAGTTTTACAAAACACCATGGATTAATTTTGACTTTCACACCATAAACTTTATATCCAGGCAGAGGAATTCATTGTGTTGCAGGTTAAGCAACATTAAATTTTAAAACACCACCATGATTTCATCCTATGAGCATTTGAGAAACTTTTATATTTTAGCCCAGATGCATATTTAATGGGTTATACTCTACTAGGCAGCAGCAGCATTATGAAACTTCTGAATAATTGAGGTCTATGGGAATGACATATAGGAATGTTATTAGGATTTTTCATTTTTTATTACAGTCAATTAGACACTGATATGCTAATAACTTTCGAGATCGTGCATTTATCTGCTTAAGAGAGCAGGCAAGAAAAAAATTATATGTGTTCTATGCCATAGAATATAGTAGCATAAAAATATCCGCAACCAAAATCTCCAAGATCTTGTTTACTCAGCAGATTAAGAGAACTCTGGTGACAAGAGGGACAAATGAGTGAGCTATTATTCACCAAGCCTCTTAAATAACGTTAGTGGATACAATATTTAAATTACTAGTCCTAGTAAATCTGCATCTTTCTGATAATCTATGCCTGCTCGGGCAAAATACAAGCATGCTATTTCAAGGCATACTGCAGGGCTCTTGGGGTCCTACTCCCCAGGATTGTGATCGTAGTTTGCAAAAATTAAGCATCAGTATTAGGTAATGTGCTAATGAATCAGCTAGCCATGTACATGTTCAAAATTAGTAGAAATAATTAGCTTTTATTTATCAGAGCTTCTCCAGTAGATCACATTATGATCCGGCTGTCTTGGAGAACAGTGTGCTCCCCTTATGGAATCAGTTCCAAGGGATTTAGATGTCTGAACCTCACATTATGTTTTCTTGCTTTGTGTCCTTTGTTGTCACCTCAACCTTCACTCAATTAGGCTGGCCCATCCACTCATTTATCACATCTTTGTCTGCCCACAAAGAAAGTCACGTACATGATAGAGGTGCTAGCAAACACCAGTATTTGGTATCTTCCGAGGTCTCACTCTTTGGTTTTCAGATGGCTGCCTTCTCAGTGTGTCATCACATGATCTCTTCTCTGTGCACTGGGCATGCATCTCTAGTGTTTCCTCCACTTCTTTTAAGGACACGAGGCATGTTAGATTAGAGCCCACTCTGGGACAGCCTTATTTGAACTTAAACACCTCTTTAGAGAGCTCATCTCCAATTATGGTTACATTCTGAGGTACTGGGTTTGGGACTTCAAAACATGAATTTGGGGGTGAGGGACACATCTACATCTAGGCTCACAACAATGGGCTTGGTGTGGAAAATTAAATTCAACAAGAAAATGCCAACATATAAATTGGTCCTGAGAAAAGAGAATGTAGAGAGTTGCAGATAATTCATGATGGCTAGAGAGAGTGTTTGCATGGAGCCAGGAAGTAGCAAGAGATAATATAAGGCAAGCAGGCCCAGATCATAACATCTTTAAAGGCAAGTAGTTACCAAAATCCACACTCTTCTCTTTCTCCTGAGCACACAGACTGACTTCATTTTTCAGGCTTATTTTCACCTAGATGTTGCCATGGAACTGATTTCCAGTCAAAAGAATATGGGTACCATTTCTAGGCTTTTGGAATGTGTGCTTCATTTCATTGGTTTATGATTTTTTGTTTCTTCTTTTTGTTGGCAGGAATAGATTATAAAGAGCCAAAAGATGGAAAGAATGTGGGCCCCGGAATCAGTGTATGACAGGAAGCTGTCTGAAAAACCAGTAACATCCATGCAGCCGCTTCATAAGCAAGAAATTTAACATCGGTTACCAAGCCATTATATGCTTTACGGAGTTTATTTGATACTACAGCCTAATCTACCTTAATTAATTTATACAATTGGATGTATACAATTCATGAAGACACTTGGAGCATTAGAAAGTTTAAAGGGAAGCAACCTCATCAGTTCTGATTTAGAAGCTCTACTCTAGGCACAGCTAGAAGAATGGATTAAAGAGACGCCACACTGCAAACCAATCAGAAATGATGAGAGCCTGAAGAAGGGAGTGGGAAATTTAACAACAGGAGACAGAATGGCCAAAGATTTTATTGTTAAATCTATTTCCTAGCAGTGATTCATTTTTATACAGTAGAAGACATGGAAGAGGGAGAAAAGGAAAAGAAAGAATCCAGGGTGATAATCCAGTTTCTCTGACAGCTGGTTGAACTAGATCTCATGTGATGAGAACTGAAGATATACACATAACATATTCAATCTCAAACAAATGCAAATGTCCACACACTTCAGCGTGGAGATGTGAGTTTGATATACAAGTCTGTAACTCAACAGAACAACATGAGTAGAAGAGAAAGATTTGTGAAAAAGAGAAACTTATTTGCAGGTTTACTCTCATCAGATGAAAACCATCAATAAGGATTCTTGAGTGTTTCCTGGTCAAGCCACTCCCAGAATTCTCATACAGAAGTTTGGCATGCATCTTTGACCTGTCTATGAATTGGTCTAAGTTTACTCTCCATTAAACTATCCAACATTTTATTTCTCTAAGATATTGTGCAGAGAAAATATACAGCATAATGAAAACATTCTAACAAATACAGCCAAATATAATTTATAAAAAAAACTATCTTTGAAATACCCTATCCAAATTAAGCAGTATCTTAGTAATTCTGGGCTCCTTGCTATTCCTTATGTGCATCCGTGTGTGTGTTTATGATTCAGATTGTCAAGAGAAATCCTTTGCAGATTGTAGCTTGATTTTATTTAATATGCATTGTATTGAATCTATGGGATAATTTCTTGAGAGTTTATATTTTAACTATTATTATGTATTATATACCTCAATTTATTTAGGTCTAATTTAGTATACGTTAATAAAGTCATGTAATATTTTCTATACTGCTCTTATACGGCTTTCATTAGATTTATTTATATTATTATCAGTATTGTAGCAAAATAGTCCATGTTATTTTTCATAACACTTATTGTTGGACTATAGAAATGTAATTGTTCTATGTTAATTTTGAATCCTGAATCCATGTTCAACTCTAATAATTTACATAGAGTGTGTTAGTGGTTTCTATTAAAAATCATATTATCTGTAAATGATAAATAACACTTTGAATACTTTTCCAAGCTTTGTACCTTATCTCATCTATCTCTGGATAGGATTTCCAAATCGGTATTAAATAAGATTGTGTATCCTTGATTGGTCTTGATCTTGCATTATCATTCTTTTAATATTTTCATGATTAAATATAATGACAAAGATTTTTTTCAGATATTCTGTATTATATATGGCAAAGACCACTAGCTATTGATGAAAATCAATCTTACTCTATGGGCAAAATATTTGACCAAATTTCCTACCAACCTTGCAATTCCATAAGTTATGTGACAAATTACAGAAAATGAAGCTGATTAAAAATGATGCATATAATTTCAGGAAATCCTTTATGTTCTTTCATACTTTATGACCCATCCAAAACATAGAAATTGCTATGACCAGATAAATCTTTTGAAGGATGACTGTCTATCCCAGTTTGTCTGGGACAGTAAAGACTTACACCTGATATTCTAGGCAAATTATTTATAGTTTTCCCCATCATTTCAAAGATATTCTATTTTGAACAATACATGATAAAGCTATCCTATTGAAAAATCACATGATGAAAAGAAAGCAGCTGACCCCTGAGGTCTCTAAAGAAGACCTGCTCAACAGGTGAACCCACGCTGAACCAGTAAGTGAGTAAAAAATAAATATATTATTTTTAAATCTATTATACAATTTAATTATTCGAATGAGATTATCAACCTATGGAAATACCCTTTTGATATTTAGATGAAAAATTTTACCAGAAATTTTATGACAATGTGTCTTCTGTGCTTATTAGGTGAATGAATGAATTAGTTTTCCATTAACATGCAAATGATTTTAATTTTCTAATGTTAAATTAAACTTGCAGTCCTGGAATGAACCCAATGTCATTTCCAGATTCATGATTCATATTTCAAGTGTTTTATTTAAGATTTTTAAATTCATAACCATGAATGAAATTAGCATGAAATTTTCCATTGGGTAATGTCTTTATCAGTCTTTGGGTAAAAGTTGTTCTTGTCTTATAAAATAAGTTGAAGGTCCTGCAGTAGTTTGGGTAAGCTTTAAAAATATGTGTTCCTTAAACACTTGGTGGAATTCACTGGAAACAAAATCTGGGCCTGTTAGTTTATTATAAGATTTTAGAATATTGATCGATTTAATTAAAACTTCCAAGACTCATGAGGGTTTTTTTTTTTGAGCCATTTTTTGTAAATTACTGAGAAGTAAATGCAAGTTTTCCTACTGATATAAATTTTAGTTAATATATTTTTAATTTTATACTTACTTTTACAGATCACCATTTTTCCTATTTTTATTTATTTGGGATCCTCATTTTCCCCCTTAATCTTTGTTAAATAATCATCTATTTTTCATCAATGAAGATATCTTTGGCAATTATATATTCTCTACTTCATTTCTCTTTTCTATTTCAATAGCCCATGATTTTGTTTTTATATCTTTATTTTCATATATCCTATTTTATACAAATAAGGATGCATTTTTCTTTAAAACCATTTAGCTATATGCAGCAAGTTTTGATAAGTAGCATTTTCTTTATTTTCACTTTAATCATGCTTAAATACCATGATCTTTTCCGCTCCAATCTAATAGTTTTTGTTTTTTTAATGTCTAAACACCTGGACTTTTCTGGGGGTTTCTTTATTACATATTTCTAACATAATTTTTTTGTAGTTGATAGATACTGTTAATAGTTTGAATTTTGATTAGGGTTGGTTGACCGGTCCTTTATAAGGTCAATTTTCTTACTGATCCATATGTACATGAAAAGAATACATATTCTTCACTGTGCTGTGTCATTTTTCACGTATCAGATTAATATTGGTATTTCAGTTATTTATATCATCTGTATAATTTTTGAATTTTTGTCTGCTTGATCAATCACTGACAGAGCCATATTTGATAAATTCTCAATTATAAAAAGACATTTTATATCTATTTGTAGCTTTGTTGATTGCTATTTTAAACACATGCATGTGTGTGCACACACATATACACCATAAGAGATAATACATTGCCAAGAAATTTTTCTCAACTCATTAAATTTAAAATTCAACCAATTTCTGACAGGTTTCCAGCAGCCTAATTTTGTTTCTGGGTAAGCTATCTTTTATTTCTTGGTGTTCTACAAATTTTCTCTATTTCTTTGACATTATAAGTTTGAATTCTCATGAATCTAAATGCTGTTTCCTGTTTGGTGTGTGTGTGTGTGTGTGTGTGTGTGTGTGTGTAAATATAGCTTGTGATTCACAGAAATTCCTGAACCTGTAGATTTCATCATATCTGGAAAATCCATTATTTCTCAAATGCTCACCCTTTTTTCTCTGTTATTCTGAAGTTACCTTAAACATATATTGTATCTTCTCACTCATTTCCTGTATTCCTTACACTTTTTACATATTTTTCATCTTTTTGTCTGGTTAATCTCCAACTTTTTCAGGTTAATTTGGCCATTAGTATGTCTGTTGCTCTTTAGTCATATTTTTAATCCTATCTTTAAGTTTTTTAAGCATTGTTTAAAATATGCCTTTTCTATTCTGCTTCAGTAATTCTAATTTCTTTTTTTAATGTGTATTTATTTTTGAGAGAGAGAGCACAAGTGGGGGAGGAGCAAAGAGGGAGGGAGACACAGAATCCAAAGCAGTCTCCAGGCTCTGAGCCCAACGCAGAGCCCAACAGAGCCCAACGCAGGGCTTGAACTCACAGACTGCAAGCTCATGACGTGAGCCAAAGTCCAATGCCTAACTGACTGAGCCATGCAAGTGCCCCCAGTAATTCTAACTTCTGAATGATTTCTGAGCTTTCCAGCTGTTGCCTGGTTTTTACAATCTAGTATATTTACCAAAGTCTCACAGGAAAATGGATGTCCCTGTAGAAGTCTTAATAAAAAAACAATGGGGCCTAAATGTCCATCAACTGATGAATGGATAAAGAAATTGTGGTTTACATACACAATGGAATACTATGTGGCAATGAGAAAGAATGAAATATGGCCCTTTGTAGCAACATGGAAGGAACTGGAGAGTGTGATGCTAAGTGAAATAAGCCATACAGAGAAAGACAGATACCATATGTTTTCACTCTTATGTGGATCCTGAGAAACTTAACAGAAGGGGAGGGGAGGGGAAGGAAATAAAAAGAGGTTAGAGTGGAAGAGAGCCAAAGCATAAGAGACTCTTAAAAACTGAGAACAAACTGAGGGTTGATAGGGGGTGGGAGGGAGGGGAGGGAAGGTGATGGGTATTGAGGAGGGCACCTTTTGGGATGAGCACCGGGTGTTGTATAGAAACCAATTTGACAATAAATTTCATATATTGAAAAACTAAATAAAATAAATAAAATAAAATAAAATAAAATAAAATAAAATAAAATAAAATAAAATAAAATAAATTAAATTAAAAAACAATGGGAAAATAAAGGCTTACACTAACTTGAAACGACTAGTATGCCAAATGTCAGTGATTCTGCCAATAGCTTTCAGAAACTCCAGAAATGTAGCAATTACTGGGATCTCTAGCCAATGATCTCACCTTCCTCAAACCCTAACAAGGATGACTCAGGATGGTATGTGAAAGCTGTGATATGACACGGATGCTGTTCATGCCCTGTCTTGTGGCTCATTTAGGTGACCAAGTGAGCCAGTCTCAGAGGAACACATCCACCAGTGGAAGAACCACATAGCTGTGTCATCTACTAGGTGGTTTCTTATTCTCTTTAGCTTTTCAGATTTTATGTGGATGCTTCTTTTTTTTTTTTTTTTTAATTTTTTTTTTCAACGTTTATTTATTTTTGGGACAGAGAGAGAGCATGAACGGGGGAGGGGCAGAGAGAGAGGGAGACACAGAATCGGAAACAGGCTCCAGGCTCCGAGCCATCAGCCCAGAGCCCGACGCGGGGCTCAAACTCACGGACCGCGAGATCGTGACCTGGCTGAAGTCGGACGCTCAACTGACTGCGCCACCCAGGCGCCCCTGTGGATGTTTCTTATATGTGAAATCTAGCTGAAATTTTGGTCAGAGAAGTCTAGGAAATGTAAACATTGAATGTCTTAGAAAAGCAAGAATAATAATAAGCATAAATTGACAATGTATATCCAGGTGGAACTTGCTTGGGACTTATTATTTTTCTGGATATTTTATGATTTGTTTATACCATGAGCTGTATATTTCTTTAATTTTTTTGGAAGGTTAATTTGAGGAAAAATTTGAGGCCAGTGTTGAAGGTTGTTTACTCTAGAGAGAAACTGCTCCTGTTTCTGACTTTCTAATGAAAGCAAAAACACCTTAAATAAATTATGCATTTTGAGATTTCCAAATATCAGAGAGTATGAATTTGGTGCAAACTTGTGGTGATGTTGACTTGAGGTTATAGAACCTAAAGAAAGAAACAAATGTTTCCCAACCTGGGAGCCAATGTTTATACAGTCATGAACTATATGTACTTTGGAATTGAGGTTGGCCAATTACAGTTAACCACTGCAGAGAGGATTAAGTTTTCTTGGATCCCAGTTTAATGGGGCAAGGGACCTCTTATGAGCTTCTACACATCTCAGTAGGCTCTAGACTTTATCCACAGTGACCTGAAAGTTAATAAGGTTTATCAAACATCTTCAGGGCAAAAGTAAGCTTTAGTGCTCTGTTGACCTCCCTGGATCCCTCTCTCATCTACCTTTTAGTTTCTGAATATCCTGTATCTCATTTCCAAGTCATTAAGCTAAAACATATTTTATCTACCAGCCTTCAGTTGTTTTCAGCATGAGGATGGGTAATCTACCAAGCTCCCACAAATAAAAATCTGTAGGTTCTTTTTAAGGCAAAGAAAAATATATATACCCTGAGTAGAAGATGTTTGATCGTAAAATTATCAGAGAGCATTTTATAATAGTACATCCAATCAATAAAAAATATACAATATATAAAATATTTTATTTACCAAAGATTGAAAAATTATTTTTGTCAGAAGTACTAATGCTCACTTTTACAAAAAAGTGTATCTGTGCTTGTCAGGCATTAGACAACAAACACCAACATTTTACATTTAAGTTTCTACTTTGCTAATGTGGGTGAAAATATTTGCCATTCAGAGTAAGATAAATTCCACTTGAAACCATTAAAATTTAAGGCCAAAAACATCTCCCATCATGAAATGCACAAAGATATAATTATTCCAGAGGTTTTTTTTTATTTTGATTTCTTATTTGATTTCATGATAATGTCCTTATTTTTCTCAAGCTACCTCTCCTCATATTTCAAAGATGACTTTGTCATTTTCAGATGGCACATTCAAATATGACAATGATTGAGGTAGGAAGAGATTGCATGCCACTTTTTTAGAAGGATTAAAATTTTCCTAAAATTTACCTGAGGACTTACTCTTTGGTGTCATTGTCATGCTGTTGCAAACGTGACTTTACAGTTCCATTCACTGGCAAAGATAATCCCATTACCATGATGAGTTGAACTAAATAGAATACACACCTGAGCATCCAATAAGGTATTGAACCAAGGGGTGGAAACATTTTTTTAAATCACATTTATGTTAATAAGTAAAATGAAGAGAAGGGATGTTTGTTGATGGATAACAGTATATAAAGAAAATTTATTGGTAGTATCAAAATTTAGAAGTTCTGAGTAAAGACCTCTTCAACAGTCCTTTATAATATCAAAAATACTGAAGTTTAACAAGAGGTATGGTGGAAACCTTGAACTGAGGATCTTCTACAGGTCCAACCATTTTCATTTATACACAATTTTCTTACATAATTTTCAGAGCGATCATATGAAGTCCATGAGCATGCCCAAATTTTGCATATCGAAAAATCACTTTTAGAAGGACTAAGTAACATGCCCAATTGCATATAATTAAAAAGTGAAAATCTGAGTCTGTTAGTTCTCAAAAACAGTGTCTTATCTGCAGGTACAGCTTCCCATATATATTTAAGCATACAAATGCAAATACAAAAATGAGTAGTAATATATAACCTGTTTATTTTAACATATTTTAAGGTAGTATTTATCCATTGCAACAGATATTAACTTTTTCCCTAATGGCTGGATACATCCAATTTCATCTGTTCATGTAAAAACATCAAATATTGGTATATGCTGTTTTTAATTAAAATGAGAATGAGGTTTATGCCATCTGGGCTGATGTTCTGATGGATTTGTACTATATCATGGTTCTAACAGTAATACGAATGAAGGTCTAGAGTGCTTCCTAACTTGCGCAATTCCGCAGCCAATATTGAAGGAAAATTTTACTAGAATAGAAAAATTACAAATGGTTAAGTATTTGTATACTCATTTGTCTATCCTCATTATTTCCTTGTATTAAAGATATTTATTTGATGAAAGATCTATTTTTTGAGGAAAGATTTATTTTCCTTTTGGATAATGCCTGTAGGAGGGAAAAAGGAGATGGAGTATAGATCTTAAGCAATTTAATTACAAATGTGTTTCCGGAGGAGGATCCAGTCTTCTCTTCAGTTTTGGTAATGATTGAGATTTTCAGTTTAAGATTATAGAAACAATTATGCTGGTTGAAAAAAAAAATGCCCACTACTCCTTCCTTTACCTAGAAATAAGTGCAAGGACTTCTTGGAATTCCTTTTTTTTTTTTTTTCTTTTGCTGTTTTATGCATTAGCTCATGTCTTGAGAGCATTCTGAAAAGGGACAGCAGCTCTTAATATTCACATGATAAGATTATTGATAAGTCACATATCCAGAGAGTGAAAACTGAAGACTTCATAAATGACCACAAAATAGAATCAATAGAACCACATAAACACAGAAAATTTTCTTCTGAGCTCCATCCCTGCTTATCAACCATTAAAGTTCTTTTTTGTTTGGTTTGGTTTGAATAGCATTCAGAAAGAAAACTCCCTTGGGCTCCTTATGTGTGATTTATAACAAACATTAAGTTTAAAATTAGTTTTTTGTTGGAATTTCCCTGAGAGTCAAGTCCCCTTAGGAAATTACTACCCTCACTTGAACCTGCATGGTCTGTAGCAGATGAATTATGGTGCAAAGAAAGACATTCATTAAGAGAAAGTTGAGAAGAATTGGGGAAATCAAGGAGATGGCAAGAACAATATTCTGATTTAATCTGTTCAGCCAATTTCTGAAAGGACTGAGTTGCCCCATCCACACTTGAAAATGCATTTATTTGGGAAAACACAAACAAAAAAAGATGATCATCATCCTTCAACAGCCACCTGCATTCTTCATTTCCCTCAGGCCAAAGTGAGTAAGCTTCCCTAGAGAACTTAATTCAGTGGCTCTCACATTCTTTTCCATGCTAGATTTTGTAAGCTAGTTCAAGATAAAATGAGGTATGGATAAAACTAACGATTGAGACAAATTCAATCATTAAAAGGGATAGCCCTTCAATAAAAGTTTATCTCTAGTGGTATTATTTATACCTAAGAAACTAATTATGACAGTAACAGTATGATTAGGCTTTGTTTTGTCTTATTGAGAAATAGGTTAACAGGATTTTAAATGCTTTCATATATTATTGATTTTAAAAGCATTTAAGGGTGTCTGCGTGGCTCAGTTGGTTAAGCGTCCAATTTCGGCTCAGGTCACGATCTCGTGGTTCATAAGTTCGAGCCCCTCATCAGGCTTTGTGCTGACAGCTCAGAGTCTGGAGCCTGTTTTGTATTCTGTGTCTCCCTCTCTCTCTGCTCCTCCCTGCCTCTGTCTCTCTCTCAAAAATAAATAAACATTAAAAAAAAAATGAAAAGCATTTAGCCGTAAGTACTCTTTTTAAAAAACTTTACAATAAACTAATTTTAATGAAAATATAGATAAAACTTTATCACAGAATAATAAGTGGAATAAGATTAATATCATATGGAGAGGTATTATTACTGATCCCGCGAATATAGGCTTTGAAGTTTCCATTTGCTGAATGTTGTCCATACGGCTGTTATATATGAGTGTGTAAGGGTAGTGTCTAGGTATCCCTGGGTTTCATGGGATTAGTGATAGCTCACTATTAGTTATTAAGAGTTTGACACCGGCTGGTTGAGGGCTAGAGTTCACGTATCATGGAAAAGAACATGCCGTTGCTACTTGACTGCAGTCATGTTTTCGTAAGTTAAAGTAACTACCCTTGGGGCACCTGGGTGGCTCAGTCAGTTAAGCTTCCAACTCCAGATTTCTGCTCAGGTCATGATCTCATGGCTCATGAGATTGAGCCCCACACTAGGTTCTATTCTGAAAGTTCAGAGACTACTTGGGATTCTCCCTGCCCCCCCCCCACCGCCCCCTCCTGCTTGTTCGCTCGCTCTTTGTCTCAAAAGTAAATAAATAAACTTTAAAAATAAATCCTTTAAAAACAACTATCCTTATCTGAAGAATATAAATGCATCTTCCAAATACCTTTTATTCATACATATTTTTTTTATATTTATTTTTGAGAGAGACAGACAGAGACAGAGCACAAGTGGGAAAAGTGCAGAGGAAGAGGGAGACACAGAATCTGAAGCAGGCTCCAGGCTCTGAGCTGTCAACACAGAGCCAGATGCAGGGCTCTAACCCATGAACCATGAGATCATGACCTGAGCCTAAGTTAGATGCTCAACCGACTGAGCCACCCAGGCACCCCTATACATAATTTAATATGGGAAAGAAGATCGTAAAGCTTTAAAGAATTGCCATTCCTCTGATCACACTGACATCTCTCCTTCAACATTCTATTTGAGATATGTTTAGTTTGTGAACCACTGCACCAGTATCTTACCTCACTTATAACTTTTCCTTGAAATGAAAATTTGGCTAAAGAAAATAAATCTTGGACCATAGGAATGTGGGATTTGATACAATGCTTAAGAGAAAAATTAACTTTTCGAATCTCCTGTTTAAAAGCAAGTGAGAGAGAAACCATACTCCGTCTAATTTGCATCATCAGAGTTAATTTCAGTTTTTCTTTCAGACACAGTGTATATAGTAGGCAGAAACTTTAATACCCCTTTTTGCTTGGGTAGGGGTAGAAGGCTAAGGGTGGGAGAAATGTGAGAATTCCATTCTCAAAAATCTTATGCCAGAATCTGAAGCCAAAATAACCTTTATCTTACTGTCTTAAATGGAAGGCAGAGATTTAAGTACAAGGACTGTTGGTTTAAGAACTTTCTAAGCTTTACCAGTGCCCCATCTCTAAATTGTTTATGTCTTCTATTTCCCTCTGGTGATGTGCCTTAAGACCTAGCATAAGAAAACTGTCTGTCAGAGAAAGATACTGTATTGTCTTACATGTGGAATCTAAACAAAATTGTACTCATAGAAGCAGAGGGTATAGAATGTTAGTTGCCAGGGGCTGAAGAGTTGGGGAAATGAGATATTGGTAAAAGGTACAAACTTAGTTATAAATACTGGGTATCTAAGGTACGGCATAGTGACTAAGTTAAAAACACTGTATTCTTTTTTTAAAAATTGTAATATTTATTCATTTTTGAGAGAGAGAGAGAGAGAGAGAGAGATGAGTGGGGGAGGGGCAAAGAGAGAGGGAGACAGAGAATCCAAAGCAGGCTCCAGGCTCTGAGCCATCAGCACAGAGCCCAATGTGAGGCTCAAACCCATGATGTGAGTTCATGACCTGAGCTGAAGTCAGACACTTAACTGACTGAGCCAATGAGGTGCCCCCACTGTATTATATTCTTAAAAGTTGCTATAAGAATAGAAATGTAATGGCCTCACCTTAACAAAAAACAACAAATGGTAATTATGTGAAGTGAAGGATGAGATAACCTTATCATGGTAAACATCTTGCAATATATATGTATGTATCAAATCATCACATTGTACACCTTAAACTTACATAATGTTGTATGTCGATTATATCTCCAAAAAGCCAGCAAAAACAAAACAAAACTCTCTGGGTGCTTGTCTCTGAGACCAGCAATAAGTGGGGATTCAATCTGGTCTCCAGTTTCACGGTGTGAAGAGGAGATAGATCCCCAGGTGAATGTATCAGTGATGGAGGCTGCTGAGATGTGAGAAAAGCAGCCTACATATAGAGCCCTGAATTAGAGGAAAGGAAAATCGATGGAGATAATCTCAACTTGAGAAGGATGCCATGATTCAGCAGTTACAAGAAAGCTCTGAGGAGGATTAAGGCAAAAGGCAAAGTGACAAAACTCTGGACTGTATGTTTGATCCCAGGGCAGCAGAATGCATTTATTCTACACCAGCTTTCACCTGTAGAATTTGATCTTTAGGAAGCAGAATAGGTTCTAAGCTATTCAAATAGGGTCAAACACTGGAAATAAACCTTTATTTTGAAATTTCATAAAATCTGGGAAGTTTTAAAACCCTAAAGTTGAGAAGGAGCTTTTGCTCTATTTTCGCTCAAAGCATCGTCACCTAAATCCTGTCCTTGCCCTTTTTTCTCTCCTTCCTCATGGCTTCTGCTGGGAAAATCTTTTAAGATCTTTAGTGGTTTCACTGATTTCAACCACTACCTGTAGGGTAATGAATTGCAACTTTGTTGCCAGTTTTTCTGTTTCTATACAATTTCCTCCTGGGCTACTCCAGTTTCCTCAAATTAAACACATCTAAAGCTAAACTATTTTTCTTAGACTCTCACCCATCACCACCTCTAGCTACTGTACAATATCACTGGCCATGTATACGTATGCAAACACAATCAGAGGTCGTCTCCTAACTATACATCATGAGGATAAAAGTATACATTATTTATTAGCTCTTCAGCAATTAACAATATGCCTATAGTACGAGTCCATTAAATGGTGACGTATTAAATGTGTGGAAGAAGAGACACTGAGGAAGGTGGTCCCATATTATGCCCCAGCAATGACAAAAATAAAGAGAATCCAGAGTTGGGAAGACAAATCACATGATACAGGGGCTCTGAGGAAATACAGGGAGGCAGAGGACCCGCACACACAGAGGGACATCTATGTAAAGACACAGTGAGAAGGTGCCATCTATAAGGCAAAGTGAAAAGCCTGGAATAGACGCTTCCCATAAGGCCCTCCATAGAAAACCAACTTGCTAACACTTTGATTTTGGCTTTCTGGCCTCTGGAGTGGTGAGAAATAAATTTCTGTTGCTTAAGCCACGCAGACTGTGGTATTTTGTTACAATATCCCTAGCAGACTAATGCAGATTTAATATGTGATATTAGTATATGCGGATATTAGCATGTGTCACGTAGGACGTCTGGAGGGGGAAATTACTTCTAGAAAATAAAAACAAAACATGGGTTTTCTACCAAAGAGTAGAATGGAGTTCAATGTTAAGCCTATGTACATAATCCTAAAGAGGAAAAACTCTGATGAGAGGTTGCTGTTCTCATCAAGATTTAAATGCAATTATAGTAAAACCATGTGTGTTTGCACAAGAGTCAGATGTTTAAACAAGTCGATAAATTTCTGGAAACACAGGAAGGAAAGATGCTTTGTTTACTTTTATTTCCACATTAATTTTAGTACTGACAGAGGATGACAAAGTGATAGCCTTAGAGACCACTAAAATCATTTCATTCACGAAATGGGTGTTTTACGAGTAAGTGCTTTGCAGATTGCTCCTCTGTCAGGAGGGTTGCTCAGGGCCCAGCAGATGGCCACTGGAGTTTGAAAACATCTGTTCACTCTCCTTTTGTCATTCCAGAACCCATGAAGATAAAGGCTTTCGGATGATGATGGTAGCTGCCTACCAAGGCTATATCGGATCTGGCAAGGACCAGGAAATTCAGTAATTTTTATTCATGTGATTAAAATAGTATCAAGGTGCAAAAACATTTCGACTACACAATAGACACCATATCCTACAAGAAAGAGTAGCAAATGTAAGGTCATGAATTGACTGATGTTTGAACTTATTAAAGTAACTCACAAGTTCAAATATATTTGCACTTAAGAAATGAGTTCGGATTTCAAAAAAATTGCATTTGTTCCAAAGCCTACAAAAATTTAACTTTCTAATATAAGTTTGGCTTCTATAAATAAGTTTTAAAATAAAAGCATAAAAACTTAGAATTAAATATCTTTCAAAGCCAGGCTTTCACTGGGATATGTTTTTTTTTTTTTTTTTTTTTTCCAAACCAAAAACAATTGAACTGAAAATATTAAGCACCTGCTTAGCTCCAGCAAAGTAGTTAGGTGTTAGGGAATTTCTGCCTGTTAGAGCTTCGAAAGTTTTAAAACAATTTGGTGGAGTGTTTCGGGTCTTTTGGATATAGCCTTTATGAAGTTAGGGTATGTTCCTTCTGTCCCTACTTTCTTGAAGGTTTTTATCAAGCAAGGATGCTGTAGTTTGTCAAATGCATTTTCTCCATCTATTGACAAGATCGTATGGTTCTTATCCTTTCTTTTATTAACGTGGTATAGCACACTGACTGATTTGTGAATATTGTACCAGACCCTGCAGCCCAGGAATAAATTCCACTTGATCATGGTGAATAATTCTTTTAAGGTACTGTTAGATTCAATTTGCTAGTATTTTGCTGAGAATTTTTGCATCCTGGTTTATCAGGAATATTGGCCTATAATTATCCTTTTTAGTGGGGTCTTTGTCCGGCTTTGGAATCAAGGTAATGTTGGCTTCATACAATAAGTTTGGAAGCTTTTCTTCCATGTATGTGTGAGTGTGTGTGTGTGTTTGTATTAATATATATATGTGTGTGTGTATATATATATATATATATAGAACACCTTGAGGAGAATAGGTATTAACTCTAAATGTCTGGTAGAATTTCCCCGGGAAGACATCTGGCCTAGGACTCCTGTTTGTTGGGAGATTTTGATTACTGATTCAATTTCTTTGCTGTTTGTGGGTCTGTTCAAATTTCATATTTCTTCCTGTTTCAGTTTTTGTAGTGTGTGGGTGTCTAAGAATTTGTCCATTTCTTCCAAATTGCCCAATTTGTTGGCATATAATTTTTCATACTATCCCCTTATAAATTTGTATTTCTGTGGTGTTGGTTGTGATCTCTCCTCTTTTAGTCATGATTTTATGTATTTGGGTCCTTTCACTTTTCCTTTTGATGTCTGGCTAGAGGTTTATCAATTTTGTTTATTCTTTCAAAGAACCAGTTCTTAATTTCATGATCTGTTCTACTGTTTCTTGTTGGTATTGTTTCTATATCATGTATTTCTGTTCTAAACTTTATTATTTGCCTTCTGGTGGCTGTAGGCTTTATTTGCTGTTCCTTTTCTAAGTCCTTTAGGTATAAGGTTAGATTGTATATTGAGGCCCTTTCTTGCTTGAGATAGGCCTGAACTGCAATGTACTTTCCTCATAAGACTGCCTTTGCTGCATCCCAAAAGGTTTGGACTGTCATGTTTTCATTTTCATTGGTTTCCATGTATTTTTTATTTCTTCTTTAATTCCCTGGTTAACCCATTCATTCTTTAGTAGGATGTACTTCAGCCTCCATGTATTTGAGGGCTTTCCAAAATTTTTCTAGTGGCTGACTTCAAGTTTCATAGCACTGTGACCTGAAAATATGCGTGGCATGATCTCAATCTTTTTGTACCTGTTAAGGGCTGATTTGTGACCAAGTATGTGATCTATTCTGGAGAATGTTCCATGTGCCCTTGAGAAGAATGTATATTCTGCTGTTTTAGGTGAAATGTTCTGAATATATCTGTTAAGTCCATCTGGTCCAGTGTGTCATTCAAAGTCATTGTTTCCTTGTTGAATTTCTGCTTAGATAATTGGTCCATTGCTATAAGTGGGGCATTAAAATTCCCTACTATTGTATTACTATCAATGAATTTGTGTTTGGGGTTAATTGATTTCTATATCTGGGTGTTTTAAGTTGGGGGCATAAATATTTACAATTGTTAGGGCACAAAAACAGACACATAGACCAATAGAACAGAATAGAAAACGTAGAAATGGACCCACAAAAGTGTGGCCAACTAATCGTCAACAAAGCAGGAAAGAATATCCAATGGAAAAAAAAGTCTCCTCAGCAAATGGTTTTGGGAAAACTGGACAGCAACATGCAGAAGAATAAATCTGGACTACTTCCTTACACCATACACAAAAATAAATTCAAGATGGATGAATGACCTGAATATAAAACAAGAAACTATCGAAATCCTATTAAAGAAAACAGGCAGCATCCTCTTTGACCTCGGCTACAGCAACTTCTTACTAGATAGGTCTCCAGAGGCAAGGGAAATAAAAGCAAAAATGAACTATTGGGACCTCATCAAGATAAAAAGCTTCTGCACAGCAAAGGAAACAAGCAGCAAAACTAAAAGGCAACCAATGGAATGAGAGAAGATATGTGCAAATGACATATCAAATAAAAGGTTAGCATCTAAAAGCTATAAAGAACTTTTTAAACTTAACACCCAAAATCAAATAATCTAGTGAAGAAATGGGCAGAAGATATGAATAGATGCTTTTCCAAAAGACATCCGGATGGCTAATAGACACATGAAAAGATACTCAACATCACTCATCGTCACAGAAATACAAATCAAAACCACAATGAGATACCACCTCACACCTGTCAGGATGGCTAAAATTAACAATTTAGGAAACACCAGATGTGGGTGAGGATGCAAACAAAGGGGAACACTTTTGCTCTGTTGGTGGGAATGCGAGCTGGTGCAGCCACTCTGGAAAACAATATGGAGGTTCCTCAAAAAGTTAAAAATGGAACTACCCTATAGCCCAGCAATTTCACTACTAGGTATTTATCCAAAGCATGCAAAAATGCCGATTCAAGAGGCACATGTACCCTAATGTTTATAGCAGCACTATCAACAATAGCAAAATTGTGGAAAGAGCTCAAATGTCCATCAACTGATGAATGGATAAATGTGTGGTATATATATACAATGGAATATTACTCAGTGTGTCTGAGGGCTCAGTCAGTTAAGTGTCTGACTATGACTCAGGTCATGATCTCACAGTTGGTGAGTTCGAGCCCCATGTCAGGCTCTGTGCTGACAGCTCAGAGCCTGGAGCCTGCTTCAGATTCTGTGTCTCCCTCTCTCTCTGCCCCTCCCCCACTTTCACCCTGTCTGTCTCTCTCTCTTAAAGAAAATTGAATTGGGCCACCTGGGTGATCACATGGTTTGTGGGTTCAAGCCCTGCATCAGATTCTGTGCTGACAGCTCAGAACCTGGAACCTGCTTTGGATTCTGTTTTATGCTAAGCAAGATAAGTCAGAGAAAGACAAATATCATATGATTTCACTCATATGTGGAATTTAAGAAAAAACAGATGAAAACAGTAGAAAGAAAGGAAAAATAAGAAAAAAATGGAGAGGAAGCAAACCATATGAGACTCTTAAATACAGAGTACAAACTCAGGGTTGCTGGAGGGGAGGTTGGTGGGGGGATGGGCTAAATGGGTAAAGGGCATCAGCAGGGCACTTGTAGGGATGAGCATGGATATTGTGTGAGCATGAATATATGTAAGTGATGAATCACTAGTTCTACTTCTGAAACCAACAGTACACTGTATGCTAACTAACATGAATTTAAATAAATTTTTAAAAGTTTTAAAACAAAAAAGACATGCCAAAAATTAAGAGTCATAAAAAAAGCATTCATAAATTTCACCTGCATGGTCCACTCAGTTAGGTATAAAGATGTGCGGGTAAGGTCTCATGGAGAAAAAAAGCCCTTTAGGTGAATTCTGAGGGACGGATTGTGACAGGGAGGTAGGAAACAGGTATTCATTGTGAAAGCATTCTTAAAAAAGGAGTAGAGTCAGAATTCCATGATTGAGGTCAGATAGACCGGATAGACTAGTCCAGTGGTTTTCAATCATGTGTAAGACACCTGCTAGAACATATTTTGTACATTTCATTTTGATTTCATCTCACATGTAAAAAAAAAAAGTTGCAAAAATAGCCCTGTATCCTCGAAATACTTTACTTACATTCACTGGCTGTTGACAATTTGCCTCTTAAAATTCTTTCTCCCTTACTCTCTCTGTGTGTATGTGGCTGTCTCTTGTGTTGTTTAGACATCTCTCCATGATTCTTAGAGCACTTCTTTAATGTCTGGCACTACAGGATGGTCCAGGCTTGCATCTCACTTTTTATGGCTCAGCCCAACTATCAGCAACATTCCCTATTCCTTTTCCAATGGACAACAGTTGTTAGAAAACAAAACTGGGAGCCAAATACATTCACAGCTTCTATGACTCTCGGTGAACAAACTTGGAAATATGTCTCTCTCTTTTAAAATGACAAGTTCATATTGATGTCTCTAATTTTATCCAACAATTCAGGGCACCTAGATTTTTTTTTTCCTTTTAATATTTTTAACTCCTTTTGAAAACAATGACAATCCTGATTCTCATTAACCTCAATATATTTATGCATTTGCTTAAGCTTAGCAAACACAGAAGACAGTTTCAAAATTGGTAACCTACACCACTAAAACAAAATACTTGTAACTAGAGTTCAATATTTGTTTACCATTCCTTTGTTTCCTTGAGATAAAATTTAATTAGAGTGAAATGAGCAAAGCTTAAATGTAAAATTTAATGAGTTTTGACAAAAGAATATACTGTTGAGACACAAGATTTATGTCACGTCAGAAACACGTAGCTGCTTTCAATCAATACCCTCACCGTCCACAGAGGTAAATGTTACAATTTTTTCTTTTCCATCATGGATTGGTTTTATCAGTTCTAGAACACACTGTAAGAATCCTGTAGCTTATAATTTTTAGTATCTGTTTCATTTTCCAATGTGTCTGTGAGATGCGTCATTTTGTATATATTAAGGTTTTTTTTTTTAAGTGATAAGCAGTATATTTGTTATATGAATTCACCATAAAATATCAGGGCATTTCCTATTTGTAAATTAGGGCCACTTCTAGTTTTCGGCTGTGTATAAAGCAGCTTTGGACATTCTTGTGTAAAACTATTATTTGTAGATTTCTAGATCTTGAGTAAATAATTAGGGTAAAATTTTAGGCACAGACATATCCCTTTATGATAGGCTACCAAACTTTCTCTTTATTCATATTCTCACCAGCACGCATGAGAGATCTAGTTGTTCTATACCCTGGCCAACATTTGGTGCTGACAACCTTTTAAATTTTTGTCATTCTAGTGAGTGTATATAAATTTGAAGTTAATTCACATTTTCTTAATGAATAATATTGCATATTTCTCATATTTGTTAAACACTTACACATATTTCTTTGTGAAGTATACAAGTTTTTCCACCCATTTTTGCTAGAATGCTTATCTCCTTATTATTGAGTTATGAAAGTACTTTACATAATTCTTTATGCGGGTCTTCTGCCTGTTAAAGACTGCTTGTACATTTTATTAATTTTCTTATGTTGACAAAGTCTGATTTTAATGAAGTCTAATTTATAATGTTTTATCTTTCCTATTATTTCTTTCTGTGTTCTAAGAAATCTTTGCCTACCTCAGGTTGCACGGAAAATCCACTAATTTTTTTTCCTAAATTTTTAGAGGTTAGCTTTTGCATTGAAATTTGGCTTCACCTCAACTGTTTTTTGTATGCCACTAAGCGGGATTAAGCGTTATTCCATATGTGCCTCCAGTTACTGAAGGGCCATTCATTTAAAAGACTGCCCTTCCCCCGTGGAAATACTTCAGCATCTCTGTCCAAAATTAAATGAGCTTATATGTGTTTGTCTATTCCTGGATTCTTCATTCTGTTCCATGGACCTACTTTTTCCTCTTCTCATACCAACAGCATCCTACACGACTTAGGTAGTTTCATGTTATGACTTAAAGCTTCTCAACTTTTGTCTCTCTGAATGTGGTCTTCTCTTCACATTCAGTTTTTAGGATATGTCCTGGCCTCTATATTGGTTTCCCGGCCCAACGCCACCCCCTTTTAAAAGAGAGATGACTGTTCCTCATATCATCGTTCTTCCACGTACCATACGTTCTTTTACTGTGGAGTCTTTGAGATGTTTCCCTTAGCCTCTGCTTTTCTGTATTTTGACTATATGGCATTCTTTTTACGTGACCCTTCTCACAGTTCAAAGAGTTTCTTTGATCTAAGTTATCCTTTTCACCAAATTATGGGAATTTTTGGTGTTAATTTTTCAACTGTGTTTCTCCCATCCTTCTCATTATGCATGTGAAAACACATATATGCTAGACTGATATTACCACAAAGGTCATGGAGTCTTGGCCATTTTTTTCTCACTTTTTCTTATCCCCCATTTTGTAGTTCTTTGATTTTCAGGTTAGGTCATTTATTTGGACGATTTTTCATGCTTAAGGATGATTTATTCTTATCTCCTAACTAGATTGTCATAATCTAGTGAATCATGTTAGCCCTTCACTTATTTTCATTTTAAGAACAGTTTTAAGGGGCGCCTGGGTGTCTCAGTCGGTTGAGCGACTGACTTCCGCTCAGGTCATGGTCTCACCATTTGTGAGTTCGAGCCCTGCATCAGCCTCTGTGCTGACAGCTCAGAGCCTGGAGCCTGCTTCGGATTCTGTGTCTCCCTTTCTCTCTGCCCCTCCACCACTCATGCTCTGTCTCTCAGAAATAAACATTAAAAATTTTTTAAAAGAACAGTTTTAAAATAGTTTTTGTATTAAACATATTTAGTTGGCCTAATCAAATAAAAGGTGCTTCATGTAGGGGAAAAAAGCCCACAAAACTTTCCCTCCGCCAGGGCCCAAGTGTAAATGGATGGGACGGGCACCACTCCCCCTGTCCTATGCCTGGCAGCGTTCACCAATCAAGCTATTTTGAACAACCCTCTTCTGGAGGCAGGGCCACTTAATCCTCATGTTTCCATCCCCTTTCCCACACTGCAGGGAAGGTGGGACATTTCTGAAGAGCATCTGAAGAGCCTGAAGCTGACCCAGGCCAGAAGCTTTCACCCCTCGCTTCTGGGGGCGCTGATTCCAGGGTTCAGTGTTCAGCATCTTTAAGGAAGCCTGCTGCATGCTGAGTGGAGAGGCCACGTGCCCACTGACACATTTAACTTCAGGTACCGTGAGGAGTGCATCATCGCCCGGACTGCACAAAAGAGCAAGATCCTCTCAAAGGAAGTACAGAAAGTGGTTGTGCTTCACGAGACAGGCATGCTTTGGTCAGCTGATAGCTGGAGCATACGGAGGCTGTGATGAAGGTCATGGCACCAGACACAAACTCTGCACTGGGCTTTGTTCAGATGCTTCCTGAGAGACCAGCACTGTTTCACCAAAGAGCAGCTGTTGGAGCAGATGTACATGGCCCTGGGCAGCCCCAAGTTGGGGGGCTGTCTTCTTGAACAAGATCACTTTCATGGGCAGGACAATCTTGGTACTTATGACTTGACCTTGTGTTTGGACACGAGCTGTGTTGTTGCCGGACTCTATCCCCTCAGGAACTGAACCCTAGCCTGAGTTATTGACCGATGGGCTCTGGCACAGGGTCCTGAACTTGCTGAGGTTCCCCATCATAGGGGCCAGGGAGGGGATTATCACAACTCCTCTAGCATATGAGGGTATTGACCTAGCCCTGGGGGATTCCTCACCCTGATCCTTGCTCCATGCCCCAGGAAATAGCGCTCAATTTGTATTTCTAATTTTTCTATGACTTAAAGTCCTTAGTTAGCAAAACAAACAAACAAAGTGGCAAAGGACCACTATTCATAGTCCTATCACTATAAAGTGAGAGTTATTTCAATTGTGTTATTTGTAAATTGGTGAATATGTACATTGCCTTTTGTAGGGAGACAGGCAAGGAATAATATCATTTAGAGGTTTTAACTGAAATGTGAGTGAAAGAAGAGAAAATGATTTGAAATTATTAAGAATTAAAAAATAAGTTTATTTACTTATTTTGAGAGAGACAGAGAGAACACACAGGTGGGGGGCGGACAGTAGAGAGGGAGAGAGAGGATCACAAACAGGCTCTGTTCTTGAACCCACAAAGCACATGACCTGACCTGACCTGAAATCAAGAGTTGGTGGCTTAGCCAACTGAGCCACCCAGGCACCCCTGAAAATTATTAAGAATTTGAACCTGTTTAGTTACATAATTGACGGAAACAGGAGAGCCACTAAAAGGATTTTATTTTATGATTATGAATTAGATATAAATGCACTGTGCTAAAATAGGAAAAAACTTTCAGGGGTGCCTGGGTGGCTCAGCGGGTTAAGCATCCGACTCTCGATTTCAGCTCAGGTCATGATCTCGCAGTTTGTGAGACTGAGCCCTGTGTCAGGCTCTATGCTGTTTAATGCAGAGCCTGCTTGAGACTCTCTCCCTCCCTCTCAGGCTGTCTCTGCCCACCCCCCACTCTCTCTTTCTGTCTTTCTCAAAATAAATAAATAAGCATTAAAACAAAAAACATAAAGAGTTCCGATGTTTAATGAGCAAGAGAAGGAAATAAAATCTACTTCAAGAAAGTCAAGGCAAATGTGGACTTGGAAGATATTAGGTTGTGATTTGTGAATCCCTGTTATTTTTGAAGGTTGAGAGTAAGAAATTTAGAAGATGTGTGAAGGTAAGGCAAAAATAAGGTGTTAGGATAGAAAGGTAATGATTGTGAGATATTCTTAGAAATCCATAATTTAAAAGAAAGGATACAGTTTGAAGAAAAAAAATGGCAACAGCAGAGTTGAGTGATTATCTCTCCATTTGTTGTTATTTACCTGTTTTGTTAAATTAAAAGTTACAAAGGAGAATGAGTTGAAGCGTGCAGAACACAAGTTGGGCTATCAGTGAAAACATAAGTGGATAAATTGCTTTTTGGCAGTAATACAAATGCCTTTTGGCCTCAGGCTTGAGGGTAGGAAGGAGCTAGGAAAACAGAGAATGAGGAGAAACATCATTTCAAATAACTTTCATTTCTCAATAAATATGTTGGATTCAATTAACATAAGTGAATATAAAACTAAGAAAATTAGAAAAGGTTTTGGAACAGATACTGTGGAAATATAGCCAAAGATGAATGCAAAATTATCAAAATCTTTTAGAACCTAATTGATCTTAGTATCTTTCACATAATAAGCGCTCAAAATGTTGATAAAGCCCATGATTTTAATGCGATAAGTATTCTGCATAATAAGACTAAAACTAGACCAGATAATGAATCATCCATAATAAAGAAAACTATTCTAGAGGAGAGCAGATTCTCATCCTTTTCTTCCTTGAGACATCATACTAATGATTTTTAAAACATGATTATCCATAATCTCATCAATATCATCACTTATTGTGCACAGTGATTTTCAAACCATTTCACTTGAGCACAGTTCCTCTGAAAATGTTTCTCATAATTTTCCTACATCTTGATTTTTCTTTTATTGATGAATAGATTATTGAGATCCAAATATATATACTATATGGAGTAAACAAAGTTTAAAGAAATCATCAATCTGGAAAAGCATTCCTTTAAAATCTAACATGCATGTAGAGAAAATAATGACATATAATATTAAGTATTTTCATAATGATAAACAATATATGTTAAAAAAAATCTATCCCAACAATCTAGGTTTGTGTAATTAAAATATTGTATAAATTTACGTCCACAGATTTTATTCAAGTCAAGGTGTTATAAATATTCAGTTGTGAAAATGACATCATCCTTGGCACCGTTCTTGGTATGAGACCACACAAAAGATTTCACACATTGATATTAACTTAAATGCACAGAAATTCTTTTATATTTTTGGAATATGTAAAGCTGAATATATGAAAATATATACAAAATGTTAATCTTCCACTTAAAAGGATAAGACTCTTGGGGTGCCTGTGCGGCTCAGTCAGTTGAACATCTGACTTCAACTCAGGTCATGATCTGGCCGTTTGCAGGTGTAGCCCCATATCGGGCTCTGTACTGACAGCTCAGAGCCTGGAGCCTGCTTCGGATTCTGTGTCTCCTTCTCTATCTGCCTCTCCCCCTTTTGTGCTCTGTCTCTCAAAAATAAATGAACATTAAAAAAATTTGAAAGGATAGGACTACTGGTGTGGTAATAGGACACACAGATGAGCACAGCACAGCCATGATGGCACAGCCATGATGGGATGTAATTCACCTTCCTGTTTCTTGAGAACAAAGACCAAGTGATTGAATTTTGAAAGATAAAGTTAGTGGAAATCTGTGGATTTGAAGAAATAAAAAGAACTTAGCTAATGCTATCACTGACAATGTTCACATTAATTATTGGGATTGTTAACTTAGAATGTTGAATTATTTCAATTGAACAACTCTGGATGTGAATTATATGCTTATCTATTCTGATATCAAAAATAAAAAATATGAAAATTATATTTTCTAATCTTTAATCTCCTTTTTTGTTAACTTTTCCACAAGACTTACTCATTTTTTTCTGCCAAATTTTCTATCTAAAAAAACTGCTATTATTTCCCTTTTTTTCTTGACATTTTTATATTTTCCTTTCTTTCTTTTCTCCTAGTTTCCTCCCTTCCTTGGAGAATCTTTATTTTTGCCCTTTAAATATATTTTCTTCACATTTTTTCTCACCTCCCAACATTGTCTCTGTTTCCCATTTTAGCACATAGGCTATATTGTAACTTCATCTAAAATGTTTATCTCAAATGTTAGGTGCTCCTTGCCTACTTATGTGAGACAGTGAGACACTAAAAATCAGCTCAGAAGACCCTACACCATACACCAGACCCACTGCTACATCACTGACTGATTGGATCAGGTCCAGACATTAACAGTGGGAAATATTTTGGCTGTATTTGTTTTATGGAAAATAGTAATTTCATCATTATTTCTATCATACATTTGATTGTTAGCATTCTAGACACTGAGCTGGAAAATGTGTTCTGTGTATCAAACCATTTCAATCAGATCGTATCAGCTTCTTACTTTTTCATGGAATTAGATAAGGAGAAGCAAGGTGGTCCCTACCTAAAGTTTTCAATGGATAACCCACAAAGAATAAATAAGAGACTTTACCTGCCCTATAATTTATTTGGTTATTGGCCTAAAGCAATGGCTTTGCAGGGTTTTTCTGTCCTATAAACATTTACATGGTAGGAAGTTGTCTAGTTCAGTATACATCGGCACATAAAATAACTCACACAATGTGAAATCAGGAGTCACAGGTTAAAAAAAAACATGAATAAATAAATATGTAAATAAGGGGACAGGAGATTCCTTAGCATGACCAAAACAGATAATTTTTTTTTCTCTTTGTAAATCTGTATCTTGGGTGGTAAAATTAAGATGCCTCACTTTTTTTTTTTTTTTTAATATACATTCACATGTAAGGACTTTGAGACTCAAATGGATTTCTCCAGGAAAACTTAACCGATTTACACCATGCACTTAGAGTTCAGTTCAGGATCAATGCTTTCATTACTGGAGAGTCTATCACTTTCTGGAAGTAATAGTTCCTGGAATGTTAAAACATTTCACATTTGATATTGGTGGTAAACTAGAATTTATGACCTATCCTGGTTGGCACTGAGAGCCCCATTTTCCCTCTCCAGCCCGCGCATTGTCCTCCCAGAAAGTGTAAGTTTTCACCATGTAGGCAAGTTACATCTGAGATGGTTGCCAGAGTTTAGGAAGCACTTATGCAGCCTTCTTCAGTTTCACGCACAAAGAATGAGCAGGTAGCATTTACTATGAATAAATCAATAAGACTGATGCACTAGAAATGCAGTTTGAAAAGGGCAGCTACCTTCTAAAAGCTTTGGAAGCTCACTTTTAACTTTAGAGAGAGGGGTGAAAGTTGAAATTCACATAGTGGGATTATAACCATTATCTTTTTTCATGTGTATAAAAGAACTATAACTCACTAGGACTTACAGCAACAGTAAGAACTTTTTTGAGAGATGAAGAAACATAAAAATTGCACTTTCATGCTTCAAGATACTTTGTTTATTCTTTAAAAAAAAAAGGTATTTGTTTTTATGCAGTACCCATGTATTTGGCAGGAATTAGAACAAACCCTAGCTTAGGACAATGATTGTGACAAAGCCAGGAGAGCAGAAGCCCATTGCAAAATGTCATTCTGTACAGAATAGACTTCCTTTAATAAAATCAGAGAATAGATCTCCTTACCCAATAATATATTTTCTGATTAAATAATAATCACAAACACATTTTGATGTGGATATCTATAAAGTGTGGATTTGTGATACTAATGTTTTGGTTTACAACCCTAATCTGGGGGTACTAGCATTCTGACTTCAAAAATACTTTTGGGGATGCAATGTTTGTAGCTATCAGTGGTAGTAACTACTGCAGAAAACAAACTCCTATGTAACATTTTCAAGTGTTTTACAGGCAAATAATGATCTATTTCTAAAAGCAACGATATAGTAATGCTGCAGGTAACAGAGCTAATCCATTTTTAAACAGTCATGTTCAAAAGAAAGGGAATAGAGAGATACTTGTTGCTAAGGCTTAACACGTTTCCAGAAAAGTTTATTTGTACACGTCAAACTTTGCAAGAGTTCCTCAAAAACTACTCAGGCAGCATTTGATTGCAAGCTGCTTCATTGTATAACAGATAAAAGGTTTATTTAAGGCCTCTCTGTTCTGGAGATTGATTTTAACCACAGATAAGTCTAAGAGTTTGGAAACTTCTGTTTTATTTTCTGGCTTACTCTGTGCAGACTGGGTAATGGTAACATAATTAGTAGAAGGGACTGAATTCACAAGTCATGACATGTTATTTTTTCACCTTTTAAAGTTATTTTTAATCACTCTTGTGCTATATTTAAAGCATTATTTTAGATGCCAGAGCCATGGAACAGGTTGGGAGGTTGTGGAGAGAATAGAATAAATAATACAGGATGAAGGTATGTCTTCTGTGCTCTAAAAGTCTTACAATAGACAGGAAGAGTCAGACAAATACACATTTCAGATGAGAGTCATTGAAATAGAAGTCCACAAAGTATAGATTGAGAATAGAGAAGGCTTGATTTTATGTTGCCAATTGAATGCACTCATATGGCACAGGTATTTCTCTTCTTCTCCTATATGTTATGAACACATAAACTTGATACCATAAGATCAAATAAGTAGAGACCACTGTGTGTGTGTTATGCCAACAGCTATTTGTTTGCAGGAGAGGAAGAACAGTGAGTGGGGAAAAGACTCATATTGTACTTATATCAGGAAAAATGCCATGACATTTCCAATTTAGAAGCTCTGTTCTACCAGCCAAGTTTCTTGTCTCTGATACATGATTTATTTTTCCCTTCATTCTTTACTTAAAGAGCTGCTAATTTTTTTTCCCTGTATTTTCCTAAACAATTCAGTTTTCAATCTCAGCTGACATGCTTAGCTTAGCAAACAGAAGCATGGTGATTAGTAGAACCACAAACATTTTCTAATGCATGCCCTTTGCGGGCCTTATGACCCTCAGGAACATATCCTAAGGATCCTATTAATATATTCATTTCAGAAAAATAAGGGCCTCTCTAGGGTATACATTTGCTGCTATAAATTGGAGATCTTCTCAATGTAGTTATATAAATATGAAGAATTTCTGTGATTCAAATTCTTTTGGGGGAAGGGAGTTTTGCTAGTTAGAAACTCCCTAGCCTGTTTTCTGCAAAATGTAAAACTTCCTCATTTAATGATTGTTGGTAACCCAAGATCTCAGAAACAAAATGTGTTATAGCAGAACAAGCTCTCTCTCCCCACTCCTCCCCCCCCCCATTGCTTCTTCTCTTTTCCAATTTCTCCATCTATCTCTTTTTAAAACCAACATATCATTCCAGTTACTGAAAATAATGACTGAGAACCTAGATTCAAAACAGTGATCCCAGTAAGTAACAGAAAGAATTTCTTTTAGAGAAAGAATGAGAGATTGGAGAAAACAGTGAAAGAGGGATAGTAGGAGTGAAGTGTGAGCAGTTAGCACCTATTTAACACCTGCAGAACTTTGTGACTTGACCACATAGGGTCAATGAGAAGAACAAGTTTTGGTTTGTTTAGTTGAAACAGTTGTTGAGGGAGGTTCTAGTCATTCTAATAGATATTATTACTGACAGGAAGATTATTTGTGATAGAGAGATATATTTATTAGAAAAACTGTGTTTGAAGTAATTAGGGATAAATTGCAAGCTCTTATTAAGCAGAGGGTGCAATATATTGGTTGCCATGTTAGAGAACCAGACTTCAGGTGGTTTATTTACATTTAGATTTCCCTGAGTTTGGTAACGTGAAAAAATGCAAATGGGTATGGTTTCATGGAATGCCCTCGTAGAGAAGATTCTTTATGGAGATCTAGGGAACATTTGAAGGATGGATATATGAGGAACAGTGTATAGCATAAAATAATAAAAGGAAATGAGACTTAGAATGAACTGCAAGAATAGTAGGAGACAAGGAACATGTTTTTCAGGAAATTGATTAGAAAGGCTATTTAAGAAGTGGGTAATATCCAGTGGAGAGAAATGCTGCCACGAAATTAAGAAAAATCAAGGCTAAAGTAGCACTGACTTTGAAGTTAGGAGAATCCCAGCAAAGTCCAATAGAGTCTTGATAAGATAAAGGCAAATTGCAGTAAGTTGAGTAGTTATGGATAATGAGGAAGTGATGGCAGAATACTGATTACTCTTCTAATTAATTTGTCCATGACAGGAAGGGTGAGTCCACACAGTAATAGGAGAGGATAGAGGTTGAAAAAAATGTGCGTGTGTGTGGGTGAGTGGGTGACAAGAGCATGAGATTCTTGAAGCTCTTAGAAGAAACTGAAATACAGGTTTTAAAATTTTCATTAAAATGTTATAAAAGATGCAACTAGTGAAAAATAAGATACTATGTATCACTATTTATTTAATTGATATTAAATATTTTTCACATTCCTCTGTGACTGAAATCAAAGAAGTCTGTCAAACCAAAGCTAATTCTTTCATTGCTAATCTGAAGTTCCTAACAATGCAGGTGAAGAGGAATTCCTATCTAATCACAGTAGCTAAATTTTAAGAACTGAAATAATACCATATTTATTGATGTTCTCCAAGTGTTTTATAGGATGGTGTGTGTGTGTGTGTGTGTGTGTGTGTGTCCTTGTCCTTGATACATTTATAAACCATGCTTTCTTTTGAACACTGGCAAATATATCCCATCATCTCCTGTACTCTATGTTGGGTACATAGATGGCCAGAAGCATAGAAAGCTCTCACTTTGCTGTCCAAAACCAGGAAATATGAGGCTTGAACATCATCTTAATCAGGCAAACATGCAGGCATTTTTTTCCTGTTTCATTTGACATCTATGCTTTCAAAGGAAACACCTAATTGCTGGTATTTTATGAAAGATAATCCTAATAAGTCTAATTAAATATAAAGTTAGTTGAAAAATGTCTTATTCAGCATTTTTTAAGGAAAATGGAAACACAAATAAATGTATGTAGGAAGATTTTTAATCCATGCAACATTTTTATTATTTTTATTATTTTTTTAGAAACAAATCATTCATGAATATATTTTATTATGTTTATCTAGTTTTACTCTACTTTATTAAGATATATATTTCAATGTTTCCCTGGTATCTATAACATCTTTCTAATTCTCTTAAGAATGATCTAGATACTCACTTCAAGTTTATTGATTAAGGAGAAGATTTGAACGATCTGAAGGGCAGAAATGTCATCTACTTTCTGAAAAATTAAATATAGTACTGCTGTGTCCATGCTCTGCAGAACAATAAGAAGGATTCACAACAGTATGTCCTTTGTGAACAAAGTGTTATCACACGCTAAATTTAAAAAAAAAATCATTGGAAAATGTGTTGATTTCTTTCTCTCAGTAGCAAGACATTATTTTATTTCTTGCTTAATTTATGTCACTATTATAGAAATGCTTATTCTTCTTCCTCTATATAGAGCTATCCAGACCAATAAAGGGAAATATTTAAAACTAATGATACAACTATGACATTTACTGGTGTCAGAAGTTTGTCAAAACAAAAGCCAATCCTTTTATCCTATACTTCAGAATACAAACTCTGGTATCCCTTATCATGCCAAGAAAGAAACTTGCACACATTCCCAAGGCTAACTAAGTTACAGCATTGCTGGACCAAACACACAGAGAAAAGAAGTGTGGATTTGAGGTAACTCACTGTGTGACTGGACAACCTTTGTATATTCTCTAAACTACCACATCATCTTTTTTTCTCAATTATTGCAACAGCTGCTTCATGGATCTCTCTGCCACCACTTTTGCCTCCCTACAGAATCTTCTCCACACAGTACCCAAGATTACCCTTCTAAAATGCAGATGTAAGTTTGTGTTAACCCTCTGCTCAAAGGCACTCCGAGACTACCAGGTCACTCACTGCTTCCACCTCTGACCCTGTCTGCTATCGTGTTCTCCCTTGTTCACTCCATGCCAGACAGGCAGACTTCCTGGATGGTCTCCAAATATCAGGGAGCCTCCCACCTTCAGGCTTTTCTACTGGTGCTTCCTCTGCCTGGAATGGGTTTTCCCTTACCACATTCAGCTTTTTCTTAAAAGTCACGTTTTCTTTGGGGCTCCTAGGTGGCTCCGTCGATTGAGCATCCGACTTCAGCTCAGGTCATGATTTCATGGTCCGTGGGTTCGAGTCCTGTGTTGGGCTCTGTGCTGACAGCTTAGAGCTTTATTAAGCTATATTAACTCTAATATAGATTTTATTGATACATATATACACACAAGAAACCAAAACAAACATACTGCACAGTTTTGTTTTTCACTTTTGTATGCAGTACTTTTGGGAATATTATGTAAAGATATACAAAAAGAAACTGACCTTTTAAAACTGTACTTAGTGTACTTACAGCAATATGATGGAATAGGAAGCACTCACCCCCACCTTCCCCCAAAAGCACACTTATGCAATAATAATTCATAAACATAATACCTTTGTGAGAAATCCAGAAACTAGTTAAGAGGCCCCTATATCCTGGATGAGTGGTCCCGGACACAACCAAACCAATACAGAAATTCAAAATACTCTCTTGTCATAATTTCTACCCCCAACACAGTGCCACACAATCAGAAATGAATGAATGAATGAACAAATGAACGAACGAAAGAAAGAAAGGTCCCAGCTTCTCCTTAGGGAAGAAAAGAGGTACACCATGCGTTCACGGGTCCAGTGCTTCAACTTTTCCATGTGTTACCCACAGAATTGACTTCCATCTAGCCTATCTGAGAATGCTAAGATAATATGGAATATGATAATGGCCTGGGGTCTGTAAAAACAGAGGTGGCAATTTGAATGGATCTCACCAAGGCCACTGTCTCTGACCCAGCACAGAGCTAGTAACTGAAAAACTCCAGGGAGGGAGTTTCTCCCAAGGGAGGGAGAGGTGCACTGAACATCCAACAACCCAAATTATCTGGAGACTTCTTGAGGAATTAGCTTCAGTCTCTGTTGTCTCAGAATAGTGATGGGACCCAACACACCCTAAATTCTTGGGGACCTCTAAAAACAAAGTAGTTTGGACCAGCATAAAGACTTGATAATATCTGGGAAGACTTAATAGAGAAGCTCTTTTATAGTACACGGCTTATCTATCAGCACTAAGAGAGGTGGTTCTTTTGTCTAATACATAGATATCAATACAGAGTCAAGAAAACAAAGAAACAGGGAAATATTTTACAAATAATTCAATAAGATAAATCTTCAGAAATAGGCTCTAAGAAAACAGAGATGTAGAATTTACCTAAAAAAGGATTCATATTAACTGTCACACATAGGCTTACTAAGATCATGAGAACAATGCATAAATAAAGTGAGATTTAAAAAAAAAAAAAAGATATAAAGAAGTACCAAACAGAAATCATGGAGCTGAAGAACACAATAACTGGACTGAAAAATTCACTAATGGAATTCAACACCAGACTAGGTCAAGCAGAAGAAAGGATCAGTAAACTTAAAGACAAGTCATTGGAAATTATTTGGTCAGAGGAGAAAAAAAGGAAAGAAAACAAGGAAAAAGGCCTGAGGCATTTATAGCACACCATCAAATTAATTCGGGGAGGACAGAAAGAGAAAGGACTGGAAAACTTATTCAAAAAAACGATGGCTTAAAACTTACCAAATCTGTGAAAGTTATGGACATCCAGATCCACAAAGTCCATAATATTCTAATACATAAATCCAAAGAAACCCACACAAAGACAAATTGTAATCAAATTGTCAAAAGACAAAAAGAAAGACGTCATTTTGAACGTAGCAAATGAAAGCAATTTGTCAAATGCAAGGGAATCTCCATAAAATTAGAATCAGATTTCTCACCAAAAACTTATACACCAAAGAGAGTGAGATGATGTATTCAAAGTACTGAAAGGAAAAAAAAACAAAGTGCCAACCAAGAATTCTATACATATCAGAACTGTCCTTCACAACTGAAGAAGAGATGAAGACATTCTCAGACAAATAAAAGCTGAGAAAGTTATTCCCACTAGACCTGACTTAGAATAAATGCTAAAAGTTCTTCAAGTTGAAAAGATAGCAAAATAGATTAAGAAATTCTAAAACCCATCAGTAAAGGTAAATATATAGACAGCAACAGAATCCTGTGTTATTGTAATAGTGGTGGGTAAATCCTTTCGAATTGTGGTATAAAAGTTAAAAGACAAAAGTATCAAAAATAACTGTAACTAAAATATGTTAATAGATACACAATAAAATTAAATGTAAGTTATGACATGAATAACAAAGTTCAGGGGAGGAAAAGTAAAAGCATAGAGTTTGTATGTGATTGAGATTAAGTTGTTACCAGCTTAAAATGGACTGTTATAACTACTAGATATTTTATGTAAACCCTATGGTAATCAATCTCTCTCTCTCTCTCTCTCTCTCTCTCCCTCTCTCTCTCTCTCTCTCTCTCTCTCTCTCACACACACACACACACACACACACACCTAATAGATATTACAAAAAAGAAAAAAAGGAATCAAAATATAACAATACAGAAAATCAATAAAACACAAAGGAATCAAGAAGGACAAAATAACTATAAAACAAACAGAAAGCAAGATGAAATCCTTCCCTATCAATAATTACATTAAATGTAAACCAATCAGAAGACAGAGTGGATGAATGGATAAAAAACAATATTGCTACATGCTGCCCACAAGAAACTACTTTAGATTCAAAGACACACATAGGGATGACCGGAGGGAAGATGGCGGCGTAGGAGGACGCTGGGCTCACCGCGCGTCCTGGTGATCACTTAGATTCCACCTACACCTGCCTAAATAACCCAGAAAACCGCCAGAGGATTAGCAGAACGGAGTCGCCGGAGCCAAGCACAGACGAGAGGCCCACGGAAGAGGGTAGGAAGGGCGGCGAGGCGGTGCGCGCTCCACGGACTGGCGGGAGGGAGCCGGGGCGGAGGGGCGGCTCGCCGGCCAAGCAGAGCCCCGGAGGCTGGCTTGCAAAAGCGGAGGGGCCTGACGGACTGTGTTCCGACAGCAAGCGCGACTTAGCGTCTGGGAGGTCATAAGTTAACGGCTCTGCTTGGAAAGCGGGAAGGCTGGAGGACAAAGGGAGGGAGAGCTGCTGAGCCCCCGGACGACAGAGCTCAGCTTGGTGGGGAACAAAGGCGCTCGCCAGCGCCATCTCCCCCGCCCATCCCCCAGCCAAAATCCCAGAGAGAACCAGTTCCTGCCAGGGAACTTCCTCGCTCCGCGCACCCAACTCTGTGCTTCTGCGGAGCCAAACCGCCGGCAGCGGATCTGACTCCCTCCCGCTGCCACAGGGCCCCTCCTGAAGTGGATCACCTAAGGAGAAGCGAGCTAAGCCTGCCCCTCCTGCCCCTGTGCACCTTGCCTACCCACCCCAGCTAATACGCCAGATCCCCAGCATCACAAGCCTGGCAGTGTGCAAGTAGCCCAGACGGGCCACGCCACCCCACAGTGAATCCTGCCCCTAGGAGAGGGGAAGAGAAGGCACACACCAGTCTGACTGTGGCCCCAGCGGTGGGCTGGGGGCAGACATCAGGTCGGAGTGCGGCCCCGCCCACCAACTCCAGTTATACACCACAGCACAGGGGAAGTGCCCTGCAGGTCCTCACCACGCCAGGGACTATCCAAAATGACCAAGCGGAAGAATTCCCCTCAGAAGAATCTCCAGGAAATAACAACAGCTAATGAGCTGATCAAAAAGGATTTAAATAATATAACAGAAAGTGAATTTAGAATAATAGTCATAAAATTAATTGCCGGGCTTGAAAACAGTATAGAGGACAGCAGAGAATCTCTTGCTACAGAGATCAAGGGACTAAGGAACAGTCACGAGGAGCTGAAAAACGCTTTAAATGAAATGCAAAACAAAATGGAAACCACCACGGCTCGGATTGAAGAGGCAGAGGAGAGAATAGGTGAACTAGAAGATAAAGTTATGGAAAAAGAGGAAGCTGAGAAAAAGAGAGATAAAAAAATCCAGGAGTATGAGGGGAAAATTAGAGAACTAAGTGATACACTAAAAAGAAATAATATACGCATAATTGGTATCCCAGAGGAGGAAGAGAGAGGGAAAGGTGCTGAAGGGGTACTTGAAGAAATTATAGCTGAGAACTTCCCTGAACTGGGGAAAGAAAAAAGCATTGAAATCCAAGAGGCACAGAGAACTCCCTTCAGACGTAACTTGAATCGATCTTCTGCACGACATATCATAGTGAAACTGGCAAAATACAAGGATAAAGAGAAAATTCTGAAAGCAGCAAGGGATAAACGTGCCCTCACATATAAAGGGAGACCTATAAGACTCGTGACGGATCTCTCTTTTGAAACTTGGCAGGCCAGAAAGAACTGGCACGAGATTTTCAGTGTGCTAGACAGAAAAAATATGCAGCCGAGAATCCTTTATCCAGCAAGTCTGTCATTTAGAATAGAAGGAGAGATAAAGGTCTTCCCAAACAAACAAAAACTGAAGGAATTTGTCACCACTAAACCAGCCCTACAAGAGATCCTAAGGGGGACCCTGTGAGACAAAGTACCAGAGACATCACTACAAGCATAAAACATACAGACATCACAATGACTCTAAACCCGTATCTTTCTATAATAACACTGAATGTAAATGGATTAAATGTGCCAACCAAAAGACATAGGGTATCAGAATGGATAAAAAAACAAGACCCATCTATTTGCTGTCTACAAGAGACTCATTTTAGACCTGAGGACACCTTTAGATTGAGAGTGAGGGGATGGAGAACTATTTATCATGCTACTGGAAGCCAAAAGAAAGCTGGAGTAGCCATACTTATATCAGACAAACTAGACTTTAAATTAAAGGCTGTAACAAGAGATGAAGAAGGACATTATATAATAGTTACAGGGTCTATCCATCAGGAAGAGCTAACAATTATAAATGTCTATGCGCCGAATACCGGAGCCCCCAAATATATAAAACAACTACTCATAAACATAAGCAACCTTATTGATAAGAATGTGGTAATTGTAGGGGACTTTAACACCCCACTTACAGAAATGGATAGATCATCTAGACACACGATCAATAAAGAAACAAGGGCCCTGAATGAGACATTGGATCAGATGGACTTGACAGATATATTTAGAACTCTGCATCCCAAAGCAACAGAATATACTTTCTTCTCGAGTGCACATGGAACATTCTCCAAGATAGATCATATATTGGGTCACAAAACAGCCCTTCATAAGTTTACCAGAATTGAAATTATACCATGCATACTTTCAGACCACAATGCTATGAAGCTTGAAATCAACCACAGGAAAAAGTCTGGAAAACCTCCAAAAGCATGGAGGTTAAAGAACACCCTACTAACGAATGAGTGGGTCAACCAGGCAATTAGAGAAGAAATTAAAAAATATATGGAAACAAACGAAAATGAAAATACAACAATCCAAATGCTTTGGGACGCAGCGAAGGCAGTCCTGAGAGGAAAATACATTGCAATCCAGGCCTATCTCAAGAAACAAGAAAAATCCCAAATACAAAATCTAACAGCACACCTAAAGGAAATGGAAGCAGAACAGCAAAGGCAGCCTAAACCCAGCAGAAGAAGAGAAATAATAAAGATCAGAGCAGAAATAAACAATATAGAGTCTAAAAAAACTGTAGAGCAGATCAACGAAACCAAGAGTTGGTTTTTTGAAAAAATAAACAAAATTGACAAACCTCTAGCCAGGCTTCTCAAAAAGAAAAGGGAGATGACCCAAATAGATAAAATCATGAATGAAAATGGAATTATTACAACCAATCCCTCAGAGATACAAACAATTATCAGGGAATACTATGAAAAATTATATGCCAACAAATTGGACAACCTGGAAGAAATGGACAAATTCCTGAACACCCACACTCTTCCAAAACTCAATCAGGAGGAAATAGAAAGCTTGAACAGACCCATAACCAGCGAAGAAATTGAATCGGTTATCAAAAATCTCCCAACAAATAAGAGTCCAGGCCCAGATGGCTTCCCAGGGGAGTTCTACCAGACGTTTAAAGCAGAGATAATACCTATCCTTCTCAAGCTATTCCAAGAAATAGAAAGGGAAGGAAAACTTCCAGACTCATTCTATGAAGCCAGTATTACTTTGATTCCTAAACCAGACAGAGACCCAGTAAAAAAAGAGAACTACCGGCCAATATCCCTGATGAATATGGATGCAAAAATTCTCAATAAGATACTAGCAAATCGAATTCAACAGCATATAAAAAGAATTATCCACCATGATCAAGTGGGATTCATTCCTGGGATGCAGGGCTGGTTCAACATTCGCAAATCAATCAACGTGATACATCACATTAACAAAAAAAAAGAGAAGAACCATATGATCCTGTCAATCGATGCAGAAAAGGCCTTTGACAAAATCCAGCACCCTTTCTTAATAAAAACCCTTGAGAGAGTCGGGATAGAAGGAACATACTTAAAGGTCATAAAAGCCATTTATGAAAAGCCCACAGCTAACATCATCCTCAGTGGGGAAAAACTGAGAGCTTTTTCCCTGAGATCAGGAACACGACAGGGATGCCCACTCTCACCGCTGTTGTTTAACATAGTGCTGGAAGTTCTAGCATCAGCAATCAGACAACAAAAGGAAATCAAAGGCATCAAAATTGGCAAAGATGAAGTCAAGCTTTCGCTTTTTGCAGATGACATGATATTATACATGGAAAATCCGATAGACTCCACCAAAAGTCTGCTAGAATTGATACATGAATTCAGCAAAGTCGCAGGATACAAAATCAATGTACAGAAATCAGTTGCATTCTTATACACTAACAATGAAGCAACAGAAAGACAAATAAAGAAACTGATCCCATTCACAATTGCACCAAGAAGCATAAAATACCTAGGAATAAATGTAACCAAAGATGTAAAGGATCTGTATGCTGAAAACTATAGAAAACTTATGAAGGAAATTGAAGAAGATTTAAAGAAATGGAAAGACATTCCCTGCTCATGGATTGGAAAAATAAATATTGTCAAAATGTCAATACTACCCAAAGCTATCTACACATTCAATGCAATCCCAATCAAAATTGCACCAGCATTCTTCTCGAAACTAGAACAAGTAATCCTAAAATTCATATGGAACCACAAAAGGCCCCGAATAGCCAAAGGAATTTTGAAGAAGAAGACCAAAGCAGGAGGCATCACAATCCCAGACTTCAGCCTCTACTACAAAGCTGTCATCATCAAGACAGCATGGTATTGGCACAAAAACAGACACATAGACCAATGGAATAGAATCGAAACCCCAGAACTAGACCCACAAACGTATGGCCAACTCATCTTTGACAAAGCAGGAAAGAACATCCAATGGAAAAAAGACAGCCTCTTTAATAAATGGTGCTGGGAGAACTGGACAGCAACATGCAGAAGGTTGAAACTAGACCACTTTCTCACACCATTCACAAAAATAAACTCAAAATGGATTAAGGACCTGAATGTGAGACAGGAAACCATCAAAACCTTAGAGGAGAAAGCAGGAAAAGACCTCTCTGACCTCAGCCGTAGCAATCTCTTACTCGACACATCCCCAAAGGCAAGGGAATTAAAAGCAAACGTGAATTACTGGGACCTTATGAAGATAAAAAGCTTCTGCACAGCAAAGGAAACAACCAACAAAACTAAAAGGCAACCAACGGAATGGGAAAAGATATTTGCAAATGACATATCAGACAAAGGGTTAGTATCCAAAATCTATAAAGAGCTCACCAAACTCCACACCCGAAAAACAAATAACCCAGTGAAGAAATGGGCAGAAAACATGAATAGACACTTCTCTAAAGAAGACATCCGGATGGCCAACAGGCACATGAAAAGATGTTCAGCGTCGCTCCTTATCAGGGAAATACAAATCAAAACCACACTCAGGTATCACCTCACGCCAGTCAGAGTGGCCAAAATGAACAGATCAGGAGACTCTAGATGCTGGAGAGGATGTGGAGAAACGGGAACCCTCTTGCACTGTTGGTGGGAATGCAAATTGGTGCAGCCGCTCTGGAAAGCAGTGTGGAGGTTCCTCAGAAAATTAAAAATAGACCTACCCTATGACCCAGCAATAGCACTGCTAGGAATTTATCCAAGGGATACAGGAGTACTGATGCATAGGGGCACTTGTACCCCAATGTTCATAGCAGCACTCTCAACAATAGCCAAATTATGGAAACAGCCTAAATGTCCATCAACTGATGAATGGATAAAGAAATTGTGGTTTATATACACAATGGAATACTACGTGGCAAGGAGAAAAAATGAAATATGGCCTTTTGTAGCAACGTGGATGGAACTGGAGAGTGTGATGCTAAGTGAAATAAGCCATACAGAGAAAGACAGATACCAAATGGTTTCACTCTTATGTGGAGCCTGAGAAACTTAAAAGGAACCCATGGGGGAGGGGGAGGAAAAAAGAAAAAAAAAAAAAAAAAGAGGTTAGAGTGGGAGAGAGCCAAAGCATAAGAGACTGTTAAAATCTGAGAACAAACTGAGGGTTGATGGGGGGTGGGAGGGAGGAGAGGGTGGGTAATGGGTATTGAGGAGGGCACCTTTTGGGATGAGCACTGGGTGTTGTATGGAAACCAATTTGACAATAAATTTCATATATAAAAAAAATAAATAAATAAATAAATAAATAAAAAATAAAAAAAAAAAAAAAAACAAAGACACACATAGGTTGAAAGTGTAGGGATGGGAAATGAAGGGATTCCATGCAAATGACTCCCCAAAGAGAATTGCTGTCTATATTTATTTCAGACAAAATAGATAGACAAAATCCAAGTCAAATATTAAAATATCAAACATAAAAATAGTAATACAATAATACTATAAGACTTCCATACCTCACTTTCAATACTGGACAAAAATCAGCCATATGAAAATCACCAAAGAGTGGACTTGATTGACAATGTTATAGACAAAATGGATATAATAATCATATACAGAACACTGCACTGATCAGCAGAATACACAATTTCTTAAGTGCACATAAATCTTTCTTAAGGATAGATCAAACTGCAGGTCACAAGTCTTATCAAATTTAAGAAGACTGAAATCATACCAAATATCTTTTCTGAATGCAGTGGCATGAAACCAATATCAGAAAAAAAAAAAAGACAAATTCACAAGTATGTGGAAATTAAACATACTTTTGAACACCCAACAAAGAAATAAAAATAGGGGGTGTCTTAAGAGAAATAAAAATGAAAATATAAAATATCACAATTTATGAGATACAAGGAAAGCACTAAGAAAAGGGAAGTTTATAGCAGTAAACACTTAAAAAGAAAAAAAAGATACAAATAAGTAAGTTTATACTTTAAGAACTAGAAAAGGAACAAACTAAGCCCAAAGTTAGCAGAAGGAAGGAGATAATAAAGATTAGAGAATTAAATGAAATAGGAATTAAATGAAATAGAGAATAGAAAAACAACAGAAAAAAAATCAGTGAAACTAAGGGTGATTTCTTAAAATGATAGAGTTTATAAGACTTTAGCTAGGCTAGCTAAATAGGTGAATAAAGAGAGAAGACTCAAAATCAGAAATGAAAGAGGAGACATTACAACTAATGATACAAAATTAAAAAGGATCCTACGAGCTACTATAAACAATTCTATGCCAACAAACTGAATAACCCAGAACAAAAGAATTCCTAGAAATATATAACCTACCAAGATTTAATCATGAAGAAATATAAATCCTGAACAGACCTATAACTAGTATGGAGTTCTTTTCTTAAGTTTTTGTTTGTTGGTTTATTTGTGGAATCTTTAGGATTTTCTACATATAAGATCCTGCCATCTGTGAACAGATCTGCTGTCCAACATAGCACCTACAGGCAACAATACTGTATTGTACACTTGCAATTTTATTAAAAGGTTGGATCTGACATTAAGAGTTTCTTACCACACCAACATAAAAATTAAAAAAAAATATCTGTTGAAATGTTCATGTGAATTTGTTTCTTTGAAACATTCCACAAAGGGATATAAAGTGGTAAAGTTCTCTTTACCAGCCACTATCTTTTTAGGGCTGTTAAACACTGTACCCTTAACTGGAACATAAAAAAAAAAATTCCTGCTTCCATTTTCCCTTTACATACAAGTCAACAAGTTTCCTCAAGAGCACTTTTAATCATTTTTACTGCCCTCTTCAATGTTTCACAATAACTTTTCATTTCCTATCAAAAAAAAGCATAATTTCTTACCCTAGAGTTCAAAAACATCTGTAATGTCTTAAAATCTGTCCTACTATAGCAGGATCATCTACCAATTTGTTGGACACTCAACTTGAGATACATAGTGAATTAGGTCTTGATTTCTGTCAATGGCAATAGCCACTGGTCAGGAAGTGATGGGTATAGCATAGTAACAGGTGTAATGAAACACAATGAAAGTAGAAGCGCATTTCAGAGCAGGATGGTGGCTGAGAAGTGGAGGTAGAATCAGAGGCTCCATTAGAGATAAAAAGGGGGTCCCTGTATGACAGCAGAGACATGCAGTGTTTTAAAAAGGGGGGGTGTGGAACAGTGGGGATGCCAAATTCTATGGACTGAAAATCTTCTGTGATTATAACTAATGATTTCAGCATAGGTCACATGGAGATGACCAAGATTCATTCAATGAATTCTGAAAGCTGGTTAACTTCTTAATCACCCTTGAACAAAGGCCCCTAGCTCACTGCCAGATACAATATACCCCTGATTTACACAAACTGGGTAGGATTAAAAATATTCATCAATGGTTGATGGAGAAAGAAATAGTAACTACAGAAAATTTCTGCTCGTGTGTGCTCCTGAAACTGGGAAGGAATCTCAGGGGTTGTCAAGGTGAGCAAGATCTATTGAAAATCAAGGGGTAAGTCTTTCTTTTAGCAAAAAGATTATTCAGATGAGCAAATTGTGCTTCATCATATACAGATTTTGTGCCTACTTACATTTTGGTAGATCTATTGGCAGGAATTGTTGAAGTTATTGGAAGAATAGAGTCACAAAAAGACAAATCCCAGCCTTATAATTCAATCAAGTCCTTACTATTATCATCATGTCAAAGGTGCTATGTACGAAACTGAAGGAATAGCCAAAAGGAATATGTTGTGGTTGGTTTCATTTTGGTTTTTATTATATTCTGTTAAGCTGAAGAGAAGACCAATAAACACTTTTCTGCATGGTTAGATAATGATTTATTTACTGACTCCGTGAGGAATCAAGGTATCTTACAAAACGTAGACAGGAAATAATTCCCTTCTTAGAAGGGTTTTAACTTCTGGGCTCAGAACCTAAATTCCTATGGGCATTTGCCAAGCAGGTAATAAAAATATGCTGGGTGTAAGGAAATCAAATTGTCAAATAATAATCACTGTTTTTATTTCTTTAAATGAAAGTATAAGCATATTACTTTTACATAATTGTGCATGGTAAATGGATTATGTCTTTTATGTGGTATTTTATTTTTTTAATATGAAATTTATTGTCAAATTGGTTTCCATACAACACCCAGGGCTCATCCCAACAGGTGCCCTCCTCAATACCCATCACCCACCCTCCTCTCCCTCCCACCCCCCATCAACCCTCAGTTTGTTTTCAGTTTTTAAGAGTCTCTTACAGCTTGGCTCTCTCCCTAACTGTTTTTTTCCTTCCCCTCCCCCATGGTCTTCTGTTAAGTTTCTCAGGATCCACATAAGAGTGAAAACATATGGTATCTGTCTTTCTCTGTATGACTTATTTCTCTTAGCATAACACTCTCCAGTCCCATCCACGTTGCTGCAAAAGGCCATATTTCATTATTTCTCATCACCATGTAGTACTCCATTGTGTATATAAACCACAATTTCTTTATCCATTCATCAGTTGATGGACATTTAGGCTCCTTCCATAATTTGGCTATTGTTGAAAGTGCTGCTATAAACATTGGGGTACAAGTGTCCCTATGCATCAGCACTCCTGTATCCCTTGGGTAAATTCCTAGCAGTGTTATTGCTGGGTCATAGGGTAGATCTATTTTTAATTTTTTGAGGAACCTCCAGACTGTTTTCCAGAGTGGCTGCACCAGTTTGCATTCCCAACAGTGCAAGAGGGTTCCCGTTTCTCCACATACTCTCCAGCATCTATAGTCTCTTAATTTGTTCATTTTAGCCACTCTGACTGGAGTGAGGTGGTATCTGAGTGTTGGGACCTCATGAAAATAAAAAGTTTCTGCACTGCAAAGGAAACAATCAACAAAACTAAAAGTTAACCAACGGAATGGGAAAAGATATTTGCAAATGACATATCAGACTAAGGGCTAGTATCCAAAATCTATAAAGAACTCACCAAATCCACACCCTAATAACAAATAATCCAGCGGATTATGTTTTTAATTGAAAATCAAAAAAATTGAAATCCCCACTTTTATTTCAATAATACTTCCATTAACAACAGAAAAATTGATCTTTTTTTTTTTTCCATACACATTAATGTGTTAAAAGATTTTGTATTTTGGGCTATAAAGATTTAGACTTGAATTTTTAATGTGGTGTTAGTAATGTATATTTTAAGGCACAAAATTAGAAAGAAAAGCCCTCCTTAACAGAAATATTTGAGGACTTGGAATGAAAACTTGTACAATATTTTTTTTGGTTATTTTTAGAATTCTGGCATCCAGCATTATCACATGTGGTTGCCAGAGTACTTTCTCAATCTTTTCAGGAAATACTATTTGTAACGTTTTATTTACTTAATCAATATTTGTTGAAAAAGGCAAATTGATCAATATATTTTCACTAGTTTATGAACTTTTGGTGAAATCCAGATTTCAACTCCATGCTTTAAGAAATGTAGTATAGTTGACTCATACATTCACCAAATCAATGTTGAACACATATTTTATGCCAAACATTATAGTAGACAGTCACTGAATCATATGTATTACATATTGGTCAAGGTATTATAGGAAGATGAAAAATTTCCTGTTCTCATGGAACTTAAATTCTAATGAAGAAACAAAATTCAGAAATGTGGATAAAAGAAGGCCCTTTTAAGGACATAATCACTAGGCCGAAAGCATATGACACAAAACCGTTGATTATAGGAATATTTAAAAGAACAGAATTCCGGACTGAGAAACTCTGTATTGACTTCTGGATACTGATGTTAGAACAGCAAAACCCAAAACTACATAATGAGTTTTGAAACTTACAGTAACACCAAGAAAGAGTGAATCACATCAGAGAAATATGGAAAGTGTTTGTAAGGGCTGTAATTTCAAAGAGAGCTCAGTCCACTCTTTACTGGTGAATCAAAGTGGCACTTCTCCTTTGAATAATATTCTCCTGGTAGAACTTGAAGAAAATGTCCAAATACTGCTTAAGGCATCTGGTACTAGCATACAATCATTTCCCCTACACTATGGAACAGATAGAACATTATTGCTATTTTTTCTTAAGCAGATCATGCTAAGGTTACAGCACCCTCTTTACAAGATGGTTCACAGGTGTATTATCAGAAAACCAAAGCTTAAAATCCCCCTGATGAGGAATCCTCTTTACTTGTGGTTAATTTATGTGTCTCCATAGATAGGTTGTATCTGTTTAGCCAAATGAGACAAAATGAAATTCTAATTGGATTTCAACATTGATCCATAATTATCTTTCTCTGTACCTGACCGTTTGCTGAAAGTCACTCATTATCTGTTAAGTGTGTTTGTCAATAGACGCTAAATGCCTAGTGCGCTACCCCGTTTAGTCTGTGGAAGAGTCCTACTACCTTCAGATGATAAAGCTTTCCATCTTTAGATAAAGGGCAAGAGGTAATATAGGCAATGCCTAGATACTAATTGTGTTCGAATGTTCCTTACCTAGAAACTTCTTTGGAATGTGGTATTTTTCTGAGGGCCAATGTTTACCCTAATGACGTCCACTGAGACATGATTCCAGAAAGATGCAAAATGTATAAATTACACTAATTGTAAAATGTAAAAGTTCTGGGAGTGACATTACTCCTAGAAAAATAAAGCAAGAGCTTCATAACCCTTTCATAAGCCTTGTGGAAAATTTTAATAAGTTCCTGTTCAGACAAGATACAAACTGAAGGCAAAAGCAATCAGTTACAATCCTGGCAATGATCCCAAAATTGACCACTGTAGTAAGGTTATTTTTAAAAATTTTATCATATGTAAAAAATGTTTACATATATGCACAGTTTAGATAATACACATCATAAAAATAGAGTACCACCCATTCCTGTGAATCATCAACCAAACACAATCTTCTCCCTATTTAAAGGAGCAAATTATTTCACTAATGTGTACAGTTGAAATGCAGGACAACATAATGATTAAGGTGCTACTTTTTGGAGTTGTCCACTTTGGCTTAAAATACTGTTTAATCACTTATTGACTGTGTGACCTCAGGCAAGTTATCCAAATTCTCTATAGTTCAGTTTACAAATCTTAACATTTGAATTATAATAGTACTTACCTGTTAGGGCTGTTGAAAACATATGAAAATTTTAAAAATTTAATGTATTTAAAAGATTCCTAGAATATAGTAAGTACTCAGTAAATATTACTTATTACCATTATTATTATTCTTAGATTTAATAACAATGCTAACTCTTAGCAAGAAGGAAATAGAGAAAACAATTAGTATCCTTTAAGAGGTTTTGGCCAAGGGCAATGGATCCATTAGAGATTATTTAAAAGATTGCCTACAGTCAAACTTCTTATAACGTGAGCAGTCAGAATGTGCTTATGGAAAATCACCAATTCCATTACCAAATCACTACACACACACACGTACATACATATATACATACATACACACACGTATATACACACACATATATGTATATATGTATATATACATATGTGTGTCTTTTTTCCATATATACAAGCTGTAGAGCAAATACTGAGGAAAACCAAGTAGAATGGAGAAGTCATACCGGTGCAGCAGGAAATAATGACCCTCTGATGTTTTAGGACAACAATTCTGAATTTATATAAACATATTTTTGGCAAGAAGGTGAAAACAAGAGAAATTTATTTGGTGGACAGACATTTATGAAATAAGAGTCTCATGCTAAATCTTGAGAAAATAAATTTGGAATCCTATTGGACAGAAATTTAAAAAAGAGAGGACGATGGAATTAAAATAGTGACTGAACATTGACAAAACATCTATGGTTGTAGTTTATTATCTTCAAATAACAAGTCTAAAAGTTGTATCATATTCTTCAGCAGAATGCATTTTTTCTTATCTAGAAGTGGAGGAATCGGATTGAAATAGTGATATGGGGCTTGAATTTTCATAGGAAAATGGCAAAGAAATATAAGTATCTTAGAGAGTTAGGGTTTTCTTGGTAAAGTTGAAATAAATAAAAAGAAACAACTGAACAAGGAGTCTAATGATTGAAGAAAAATTGAAGAAATTGCTAATAGGTCTCTGTGATATTGAAATGTGGTTTAGTGTTCATGACAAAATGTAAAGTTAGGATTGTATGTTAGGAGAATGCTTTTGTGAGGTATACATTTTCTGCAGGAGGTGTGTGTGTATAATATTTATAATATATAAGCAATGATAAAAATACAAGTTGTAGTCTTCGACATAACTATCAGAAGTTACTACGTAGGAGACAAAAATCATTGGGGATTACCAAGGGTCAGGCATTTTTTAGCCTTTCTGGTTGTTCTTTTTGTTGTTATTTCTAATTTCAAGAGTATCATTAAGGTTTTTATCAAAAGATGCAAATGGGAACCAGAAGTTTAAAGAGAATAATGTGAATGTTCTTCTTCATTCGTCCCACCCAGCCCTCCAATAGTCTCTCTGGAGACAACTCCTGTTAACAATTTTATAAACACAGTCTTAAGTGGGACAGTACTGTTGGTGTTTCCCTACAACTTTATTATTTTTTTCTTAATTAGAATTCACTGGGCTACTTCATATTTTTTAAGTACTGGAGTGTATCTTATGCATACCATAAGTTAACTGCTTGTCTAATTACATCAATGTATATTCAGTCAGTGAAACAGAAGTACTCTGTAATCCAGATACAGAGTTTTAAAGAAAGATCTAGACTAACAGCATGTTGTCATGGGAAGCCAGAGAAATCAGGGTGGTAGGAGGTTTTGGAGGAGACACTGAAAATCCCAGCCTGTGGCTCTGATGTGTAACTGCCCCTATGTTCAAGAGGCTCTGTGAAACTTTCCACTAATTATCTCACGTGGCAATAGCCCAACAGGTGGCTCTCAGGCACTCACCAAGAAATTGTTGTAAATCTCTCATTTTCCCCAGGCATCTGGTTACAACCAACTCATGAGAATAAAGGACCCTGCCTTCTTCTGCCTTCCAAATACTTCCAGAATCACTCCAGTTACCAAAAACTATCCTAGACCATAAAGGAAAAGAAAACAAGAAACTTCTCCTTAGCAAAACAAGGGTGACTTTAAGAGAGGTGAGTTAGTACCAGATTTACAGTAGGAAATATAACTAGTGATAGAAAATTACGTTGTTTGAAATTTGGGGTACTACAAAAACAGCATGGAGAATTTTGTACATCCATGCTAACAGGAACATGGGAGAAATTCTTTATAAAATGCTCCAGCCAATGGAACACATTGGTAGTGCATTTTTGTGACACTAAATACAGTCATATTATTATGCAACCATTGCCGTCATCCATTTTAAGAATTTCATCTTTTCCAAATGAAATTTTGTATCCATTAAACACTAATTCCACATTGTTCCCTCCCACTGACCCTAACAACCACAATTCTACTTTCTGACTATGAATTTGATTATCCTAGGAATCTCACATAAGTGGTATCATGCAATACCTGTCCTGTGACAGGCTCATTTTTTCACTTAGCATTATAAGCCTTATCCACCTTGTCCCATGTATCAGGATTTTCTTCCTTCTTAAGGTTGAATAATATTCCATTGTTATATACATTTTGTTTATTCATCCTTCAGTGGACACTTGGGTTGCTTCCTCATTTTGGCTATAATAAATACTACTACTATGAACATGGGTGCACCAATATCTGTTCAAGTCTCTGATTTTAATTCTTTTGGGAATAGGCCCAGAAGTGGAATTGTTGGATCATATGATTATATGGTAATTCTGTTTTTGTTTTGTTTTGTTTGAAGAATGAGCATACCATTTTCAACAGTGACTACACCATTTTACATTCCTATCAGCATTACACACGTTTCTAATTTCTTCATTCTCTCCAAATCTGTTTTTCTTTTCTTTTCTTTTTTATAATAGCCTTCCTAATAGGTATGAAGTGGTAATAGTCATCCTAATGGATGTGAAGCAGTATCTTATTGTGGTTTTGATTTGCATTTCTCTAATTATCAGTGGAATGTTGATAATGTTTTCATGTGCTTATTGACCATTTGTGTATCTTCCTTGGAGAAATGTCTGTTCGGGCCCTCCGCCCATTTTTGATTAGATTGTTTGTTTTCTTGAGTTGTAGAAAGTTTTTTATATATTCTAGACATCAATATCTTATCAGATAGATGATTTCTAAATATTTTCTTTTATTCTGAGGGTTGCCTTTTTATTCTGTTGATATTTTTAATTGATTTTTTTTGATGCCTGTGATTTTGGTGTCATATCCCAGAAGCATTGCACACGGAGGTCCCCTTACTGTATTATCTTACTTATTTATAATTATTTGATTCTTTTAAACTTCCTATACAAACCATTGTAAATAATATCTTCCTTTAGAATATTTACCATTCATTTCCTTTTCTTACTTTTCTGTATTGGATAATGCCCAGTAATTTGAAGTGAAATTGTTGGAGATCTTTTTTAAATTTTAAAATTTACTTTGGATTTTGTCAAGACTTGGAAGAGACTGAAGGATATGAAACAGACCCCAAAATATTTAATGAATATTGTCAAAGTGATTTCAGAAAGGAAAGTAAAAATATGTTGAGAGGTAAAGGAGAAAAATTAGATAATACATCAGATAATGAAGAGCGTATTTAATGGAATGGAAATTCAAAAGACAATGTACAATTGTGCAAATGGAGATTGAGAAATGCTTACTCCTCCCAGCCATCAGAGCATATAAGAATGAGAGGTGATAAGATACTAGTCTCCAGTATCTTTACAACTTATCGTACAACTTATTATAACACCAGAATTGCCTGAAGTTTCCTGACTGTATCTAGACCAGTTGCAGAGAGGTAATAAAGATTGACTATTGTTTCATATACTTTTGTGCTAATGGTTTGGGAAGGGTTAATTCTTTGCTTTCTAAATGACAGCAGGAAAGCAACCTGGGCAAGGAGCCTATTCCTCTAGATCAATATAGAATATTTTAATACTTAAATAATATTTGAATACATGTAATGAACAAAAATTTGATCCCTAAAAATTATTGAGAATAAGAACTAAACAAATGCATTAGTTGTTATACTCACAATGCCAACCTGTACTCCCCTTTAAAGCTACTCCTACTCCCCTTTAAAGCTAGCAACACAAGTTCTGGTATATCCTCCCAGAGTTTGAAAATACATTTTTAGTAATCTATACATAAACAGGTAAATTGATTTAATGGGTTTTACATACATGGAATCAAACTATGCATATTGTTCAGAAAGTTCCTTTTTAATAATGTCTCAAGTATATATGTCCTCCTATTTCAAACTGTACCTCTAATTTATTGTTCCATTATGTACTTACAACTTTATCCATTCTTTTCTTGATGGACATTTATATAATTTCAGAATTTATATTTTTATATATTAGGGGCATAATGATAATACTCAGTACATATTTGGGCATATGAGTATATCTAGCACATATATCTAGAATTAGAAATAATAATTAAAGGGGTATGCAGATTTTGAAATTATGTAAAACCTTTTAAAATAGGTCTGACAGAAAGTTTGGATAAATTCATATTCTTTCTTGACTTCTGAATTCAACTCACCCTTTAAGGCCAACATTAATGCCATGTTCCCCTTAGACCACCTAGGGCCTCATTTACCTCATTCTAATTATCTGTGAGATTCCCTTGCAATTTTCTTATATTTAAAACTTTAATTACCCTTAATTTTTTTTAACTTTTTTTAAAATTTATTTTTTAGAGCGAAGAGAGCAGGGGAAGGGAAGAGGAAGATCTGAAGCAGACTCTACTGTGAGTGCAGAGCCTGATGTGTGGCTCGAACTCAAAAACCATGAGCTGATGAGGAACCAAAATCAAAAGTCAGCCACTTGACTGAGCAAACCAGGCACCCCAGAATTACCCTTTTATAATGGAGTTGCATATTAACATTAACATCCTTTTATTTTCTTTCTCATGAGGAAGGCAACGTGAGTGGAAATAAGCATGAACTTTGAAGTCATATGACTCTGCCTATGTTCCAGACCCCCTTCCACGATTTGCCACTTGTGCAATCTGGATAAATTTATCACAGAGAACATTAGCTTCTTACTTTCTAAAAAAGATTTAGTAATAAATGCAAACCTACAATTCTATACCAGAATTCACAATAAAAGTATTTTAAAATGTTGCTTACATATACTTAAAATGGGTGTTGGAAGTGAAATTTTACGTGATTTAAACAGGAATATTTTGGGGTTCCTGGGTGGCTCAGTCAGTTAAGCATTTGACTTCGGCTCAGGTCATGATCTCACAGTTTGTGGGTTCAAGTCCTGCGTCCGGCTCTGTGCTGACAGCTCAGAGACTGGAGCCTGCTTCACATTCTGTGTCTCCCTCTCTCTCTGCCCCTCCCCTGCTCATACTCTGTCTCTGTCTCAAAAATAAATAAAAATTTAAAAAAATTTAAACAGGAATATTTTTTCCAATATTCTACTATGAAAATTTAAGATGGATGAGTTAAAAAAGGGTCTTGATAAAATATTGGATTTATTAGTAAAATAGAAGAAAATAAATAACACACCCATCGAATTCTGAGCTTTAAGCAACAGGTTTACTAATGTGCTATATAAAATATACACAAATATATGTTCAGATGTATTTTGATTTATTCTTTTTTGAACTGTGTACTGTAAAATAGAAAGATGAAAAATTACACAATTTTAGTGAAACAGTTTTGTTTTGAACATCTAGTAGTTTATGTCTTTTGTCCCATTATACAGACACCATTTGTCAAATATGAAAAAGGGAGAAAAAGTAATTTAAAATTTGTATGGATAATTTTTATGTTTTTATATTAAGAAATTCTTTTACTGGAGGACTCATATTCATTTTATATTTATGAATGAACCCACATACACAACCCTTATGTTAGTGCTTTTTGTCTAGCCTGCATTCAATGAACATTTACACAGGTGAAAAGAGTAATATAAAAATTAAAAATAAAAAAGAAGGTGGAGCTATCCATTTGTAAAAGTAGTAAGTAAATAAATATAAGCAAGTCCTCCAGGAACTTTTAGTCGGGTTAAATGAGTATAATTGTGTAATTTTGAGGTGGATCTAATGTGTGTTTCCTTTGCCAGTGGCTAACAAGTTACCTCCTTGTGAAGTAAAATCACATCATCTATACTAAGCACACACTTATAAACATTTTGTATAAATGTTCTCACATTTTCGTTTTTGGTGGATGATGTGGAATCACTGAGATCTTTGCAGAAAAATATGTCAATCAGAGTGTTTGGTTATTGTTTATAATGTAGACAGGACATTTCTCTTTAAGCATGTGTTAGATCACAGTATTATAACATCATGAATAATGGCTAATGATGTCCTGGAGCAGAATCTGAGGCAAGGATTCCTACAGAAGTGACTTATTAAGATTTTTAAGAAGACGGCCCAAGAAGAATCTGGTAAGAAACTGAAGAAAAGCAGGATAAACAAGCGGGAAGAAGCCAGTCCAGTCCAGTGAAGTGCTAGCTTCATTGATAAAACAGGGATCAAGACCATAAAAATCACAGAGTTTGTTCTCCATAAAGGGCAGGGAGCTGGATTTTCATAATCCTCCGCTTGTCAATTGCTGTTGGAGAGAGGGCCGAACTCCAGGCACAGTTATCTCTTGGAACGTCTAAACATCTGGACATTTGGTACACAGAACCATTAAAGGGATCATAGGTGAATTGGATATTCTTTTTTTTAATGTTTATTTTCAGAGAGAAAGCATGCACATATGTGGGGGACAGGCAAAGAGAGAGGGAGAGAAAGAATCCCAAATGGGCTCCAGGCCCATCACAAGCCCAAGGGGGCTCGATCTCACTACTGTGAGATCATGACCTGAGCCAAAATCAAGGGTAGGATGCTTAATGGACTAAGCCACCCAGACGGCCTAGTTGGCAAGGGGATCATAGATAATTTGGATAAGAGCACTGATTATAGCTGCTGGAAAGAAATTTCAAATAATTGAATTGGACAAGATCATGAAAGATATTATTCATTTTAATTGTGTAACATTGCCAGCAATTAGATCTTTTTGATATCATATTTGATAATTATAAAGTACTGGGATAAAAGATCATAAATTCATTGATAAAAGTAATCAATGAATGGTAATGATATTTGCAATATTAAGTAAGCAGAAGCCATGAGAAACACCAGAATGATAAATCATTACATAAATGTAGATTCTTCTCAATTATGCTTTCTCATTGAGAGAGAAGTCATGGTCTAACATAAATGTTAACATTAGTTGGCTGAGGAATTAACATGAGTGGAGCAACCACTATATACTAGGCATTTTATAATCCATATCTCATTTAATTTTTAACATGATCTGTGTTAATAGGTGTGAATTTTCTATTTTAGGCCTGCAAAAACTGAGGGTCTAAAAAATTAAATACTTTGTCGAAGTTTCTGTTATTTTTGAGTGAATTCTGGATTCAGGTCTCAGTGCTAAGATCTGTACTCTTTTCAGTATAATTTTAAATATTTCCTAAAGTTCTACTTTTGATCAAAAGATCTTTTGGATTAGAACTGCAAACTAAATGAAGCTGATTTAAGTCTCAGAATAGAAACTTTTCTCTTGGAATTTTAATCGTTTCTTTACATAATGGGGACTAAGCTACTGCTAGGATTTAGAATATAGATGACAAATATGAATCAAGAATCAACAATTGGGGCGCCTGGGTGGCTCAGTCGGTTGAGCATCCGACTTCGGCTCAGGTCATGATCTTGCAGTTTGTGAGTTCGAGCCCTACGTCGGGCTCTGCTGACAGCTCAGAGCCTGGAGCCTGCTTCGGATTCTGTGTCTCCCTCTCTCTCTGCCCATCCCCCACTTGTGGCTCTGTCTCTCAAAAATGAATAAATAAATGTAAAAAAAAATTAAAAAAAAGAATCAACAATTAAAATTTTGCTGGTCAATGAGATCCAGGTATGAAAATGGTGTGCCTTAATAAACTTGTATCCATAAGATAAATTAGATAAGCCAATAGTTAATAATCCCTCTATCTCCTCTCATCTGCCTGGGCCTTAAGAGAAAATAACCTGCAATTATTAACTATGCTTTTTTTAAATTATAAACAGATCTCAAGTTTTGGAAGATAGAAAAGATACAGTTAATAATGAGTGAGGCAAAATAATCAAGTCTTCTTTAAATATGTTGTGATACTTAGCCCATAATCTAGTTATAAAATGATAATTGTATTTTACTTATTGAAACTTGGACTCTGGAAACATTTCTCATACTTCATGTATTTGATATGCTCCATATTGTAAACCAGTATGTACTTATTAATTTAAAATTTATAAATTTTCAAAAGGTAATAGGTTATTCATTAGGAATTTTTCTGCTTAGGTTTATTGAGATAATTAAGACAGTATGACACATAAAAATAAATTAACTAATCATCAAAACTTTTCTTGTGAAGCTGATAATTCATTTTCACTTGCCCAGTGTCTTACCTTTCTTCTGCCTAGACAGGTTTTTTTTTCCTTTTTTTTTTTTTTTTGAGAGAGTATTTTAAAGTTTGATGTGAGAAGCTTTAAAAAAAATAGTTGTGCCTTGTCAAATATTAAGAAGAGAAGATGAGAAGTGATTCATTTTAAGGCAAGAACAGCAGTGACAATGAGCTGTGAAGGGTTTTATTTTTATAATAGAACTAATTCAAGAAGTAACTATGGAAAAGTTGAAACCCCATGAGATTGTAGAGCATATTGCTGTAATTATCTCTGCTTTGTCCTTCTTTCACAGAAATGAAATCACTTCAAACAAAACTATTTAAAAAAGAGACAAAGCCCCCACATGTAATATACTCAAGCCTAGAAAAAGTCAGTTATTTTAATGAATACAAAACAAAGTCTAATGAAATGAATGACAGTGAGTAGTGTGAGAATAATTTCCACTTTTTTGCCTTCCTTTTAGGAAATGTCTTTATGCTTCATTTTTAAAATAATAATCTAAAAATAAAACAAGCTTTTACAATGGTAACTAGCATTGTTAGTAAATTGCAAATTCTTGTTCCCACACAAGAAAGTTATTTCTCCTTGTTCTTGTTCTATAGGGAAAACTTGCTTATTTCATTAATGTAATAAAACAAACCATTATTTCCAACATTTTGCTGTTAATCATTCAAAAGTTAACTTTTGATAGTAATTGACATAGTGTTTAAGTGGCATTTGTTCCAAAATAATTACCGGTAATTCTTACAAAATATTTATTTGGCAACCTGATGAAAGCAATAGAAACCTCTCCTATAAGGGAAATAATATGGAATTAAAAGAGGATGATAATTTATAATTAAATTAGATGTGATTAAAGATAAATATATATAACATATATATATATATGATATATGTAATTAGGTTTTATTGAGCTATAATCTGATGTAGTAAAATTCACTTTCTTTGATATAGTTTTGTGTTTCGAAATTACATGCAACCATGAAATTCTCACCATAATCTGGGGTGCCTGGGTGGCTCAGTCAGTTGGGTCACCAGCTCTTGATTTTTGTTCAGGTCATGATCACTTAGTTTGTAAGTTCGAGCTCCACATCAGGCATTGCACTGACAGCATGGAGTCTGCTCAGGATTCTCTCTCTCTCCCTCTCTCTCTGCCCCTGCTCAGCTTGCACTCTTTCTCTCTCTCAAAATAAATAAACTTAAAAATGTATCACAATGATCAAGATACAGAAAAGACCCATTACCCAAAAAAGATTCCCTCATGCTACCATTTTGCAGTCATTCCCTTCTATCCCCATGCCACCACTGATGACTCTCATATCTATATACATTTGTCTTTTCTAGAATGTCATGCAAATGGAATTATGGAGAATGTAGCTTTTGAATAAGGCTTTTTTCACTTGAGATTCATCCATGCTACTGCACATTGTCAGCTGTCAGCAATTCATTCATTTTCATTCTTCAGTAGTATTCCACTATAAGATTATACTGTTATGCCACAGTTTATCCATTTAGCAGATGAAGTAATGCCTCCAGTTTTGGTTATTAGGATTAAAGCTACCTATAAACATTCATACACAGGTTTTTGTGTGAAAATAGCTTTCAACTCTTTAGGTAGATACTGTGAATGGTATAGCTGGTTAATATAAATGTAGCTAAGAAACTGAGAAAATGTTTTCCAAAGTGACTGTGCCACCAGGAAGGTATGAGAGTCCCAGTTGGTCCATGTCTGTGCCAGAATTTGTAATTTCCATTTTAATGTACTTTTTTTCCATTCTGCTAGGTTCATGGAAAATACTCTCTTTAAAATAAAAAGAAACAAGAACAAATTAATTGCTTAAATGGAGCTATTTAGTTGAACATAAAGACTAATGTCTAGAAAAATGACTGTCTTATGTTCTGAAAAGTAAAGCTAGCCCTATGCAGTATAAATTAGTAGGTACTCTTATTACTTATAGTAAAGTAGCAATTCAAGATATTTTATGGTTATATGAATTGACAAATTTTGTTGTAGGGTACAACAGAACATCTAGGTTATTAGATATCTCAATAGCTATCTAAACTTACTCATTTCTTAAACAGGACATCTGCATAAAACAATATTTTTTCTCCTTTTCATGTAGGAAAATTTATTAAGAATCCAATATTTTTCTGAATTAAATTCCCATGAGCAAGTTAAAAAGAATTAAATTTAAAAGAAATACATGCCTTTCTTAAGCACCATAACATTTGGATCAAGGAGTGAATACTTTTACTCACATAGTATGGCTCAAATTACAAACAAAATTATTATCAGTTTCAAACTTCAATGTTAAGTCAACAAAAATCTCTACAAATTAAAACAAGTAAAAAGTACCCTGATCCACAGCAGCTATGTTTCTAATATCAGTTAATAAGCAGAAAACATTACCAAAGTCTACTCTCTAATTCTAATTTTTAGAAAGTTGTTATCATTTTAATCTCATCAGTGATGGAGTCAATCCTATTTCATGTTTTCATCTATTTAGCAGATATTCCAAGAGTGTAGTACCCACAGAGTAGCATCAACAAAGTTAGCAAGCTATTGGGGTGCCTGGGTGGGTAAGCGTCTGACTTCAGCTCAGGTCATGATCTCACAGTTCATGAGTTCGAGTCCCACATCAGGCTTGCTGTTGTCAGAGCAGAGCCAGCTTTGGATCCTCTATCTCTCTCTGCCCCTCTCTCCTTCTCTCTCTCCCTCTCCCTCTCTCCCTATCTCAAAAATAAATAAATAAACATTGAAAAATAATTGGCGAGCTGCCTTCTCAAGATTATTTTAGGAATTCGGGAATCTGGCACTTTGCAAACCCCTCCCCCCCCCCAGGATGTGAGGATGTGATAATTATATTTCCCTAATGTTGGATTGTGATTATATGCACCAAAAAAGTTAAAGAAAGAAAAAAATATACAAATAGGGTACCATATTGGAAAACACACTTGATAAAGAGCTTCAATTGGTTTCTTCAGTTTTTCTTCTTGAGATTCACTGCTATATGAGCATTTTCACTAAAATATGTGGAAATTTTTGAGGCAAATAATAACAGAGCCTGATCAACTTTTAGGGGTGATTCTATGTAATGGCTTCTTTGGTTAATTTCCATATCACTGACAAAAAATATTGTTCATTGTATATAAAAATGTCTTTAAATTTTGAAAAACTAATTAATTGTAATTATTTAGCATGATGATACAGAAATGGTAAAATTATTTAAGATAATTTTTCAATCTCAAGCTATTGTAGTCATCCTTTATGCAAAAGAAATGCATAGAACTGGGTTTTGTCACTATTTTTTCTCCCTTTTATCTTGAGTAATCATAAGCTATATCAGCATCATATTGAAATCATCAGGAAAACGTTTTCTTGAAAGTTACTGGATACTTCATGCAAAAATATTCAGTGGAAAATTGGTTAAGTTTCCATACTTTTATCCTCTAAATCTCTTCTTCTTAATGAAGGAAATTATGACTGTCATTTCAGTGCTCCAGAGAGGCTTGAGTTTACCAGGGATGTGGTGGCATATTTTTTTATGTTTTAAGACTAAATTTAATGTGCCAGAATATAACAAGGGCACAAAGACAAGAGATTCTGATACCTGTCAAACTCAACCAAGTTAATTAGGATAAACTGAAATGCAGAAAGCTAATTGTGTCAGATAAGATATCACACTTTAATTATGTGTTTAAGAGGTATGATACTAACTTCAGTCCAATCCTTTATTATTATAAAAGTTCTAGCTACTTCCATAGGTGGAATTTGAATTTGTTTGTTCTTTTCATGATTTAAAAAGAGGTATAAAATTCAAAAATCATATTTTGACACAGAAGACTACAGGCTTATGCTCCTGCTTATAAATTAGATAAGCTAAGAAAACAAGGGTGACTTGTACGCAGTTAGAAATAAAGCCTCACCCCAACATTTACCTTAGAGAACAGACATATGGAAAATTGAAAATGATTATTAAGAACAAACTAGGAATAATTAACACCCCAAAACAGACTATCAGTTTTTCCTGCCAGTAGATACTCAATAAAATTGTGTTGAATATATTTTTAAATTATTTCCTATTAAATCTGAACTGAAACATGCAGTCACATATTTAGTCCTACAGAATTGAGACTGAATTCAAAGTTCACTGTAAAACAAGTATCCATTGACAGATCATCCACCTAAAAATTAACTATCAGAGAGATATTTTTCTAGGAAAAAAATTCTCAATAAACAAAAGCGACTGAAGTTAATTTCTGTTTAACTTATATGGCTAATACGGTATATAGAAATGGTCAAGGTCTAAAAGACAAATTGACATTGAAATTAATATATCTTAACCCTCTTATCTTGTAATTACAGAATTTTTGGATAGAAAGGTTAAATTAATGAGCTGAGATGCATATTTATTGGGTTGTAGAACAACGAGCAGAGTTTTAAGCTAGATGTAAGCTTGAAACCCACTCTGCCATCTATTAGCTAAATGACATGGGAAAAGTTAGACTATCTTATAGTCTAAAATATGGATTCTTTTTAATGTAAGCCCAAGAATTATTATTAACTACATCATAAGAACAAGAAGAGGCCAAGAAAATCCCAGGAACACTGGGAATTAGAGTTGATTCTTGCAAACATGAGTTTGAACTGCGGAGGTCCACTTATACACAGATTTTTTTTTTAATAAGTACAGTGTAGTACTGTAAATGCATTTTCTCTTCATTATATTTTTCTTAAGATTTCCTTTAGCTTACATGATGGTAAGAATACAGTAGAATACATAGAAGATATAAAATATGGGTTAATCAACTGTTCATGCTATCAGTAAGTCTTCTGATCGATAGTAGGCTATTAGTAGTTAAATTTTTGAGGAGTCAAAAGGTATTCATGGATTTTTTATTGCATCAGAGTGCACGTTAGGTGCTCCTAACCTTGTGTTACTCAAGGGTCAACTGTACTGACCATTTCACTTGTAATTTCTCAGCTTCATTTTCTTTATCTTGGATAGAGACCATTTTTGGTTTGCCTTCCTAATCAAAAACGTTTTTGGAAATAAGGATTACTTCTAGAGGCTGTACCTAATTTAGATCATGTGCCTTCCACGGAAGATATTATAAGGTTTAGAAATGTTAACATAAAGAATGGAATTATTTATTTATGGGGTCTAAAGTAAGATTATGAAAGAGAGAAAAATCTGTCCAGTCGGAAAGCTCATAGGCGGCTTTCTGTCACAGCTCAGTGCCTTCTCTGCCAGTAGCTATTGACATGCTGAGGATCATGATCAGAATTATCATGAACCTTGGCAAACTGAAGAATCTGAAATTTCTGATACTTAAAATTAATGTGCTTTTAGGAAATGGTAACATGGATAAGGCAGGGGCTGGAATAATTAAAGCCTGATCCCTCCAACTATTCATACGTACCTCCTGCTAATACTGTCTCAGTTGAATTAGTTTTGGCCCTCATTGTGAATTTGGTAGAAGATGTTTATGAAGACATATGCATTTGGTCTTCCTGTTACATTTCTCTATTATTTATTTCAGAATAGATACTTAAAGTTGCTCTGTTAACTTGCCATGCTTGGAGTAGTGAATTACCATACCAGGACTCTTAGCTAGTTGGGTGAATACTAACTACAGGACACTGACTGGCTGAGAAGATGGAGTGAAACATCTCAGACCATTCAGAGACTACCAGCAATGAATTTATAAAATAGCCTTTGAAGACAAAATCATCTGGTATGTATGTAACAGCCTGTCTTCAAATGATTATCTACGGAAACTTCAAACCCATTTTACTAACCGCTAGCATATCTTTGGCAGAGGGACATAGCATGGCAGGTGACTTGTTGAGACAACCTTTCCCTTCAGTTGCCATGCACAGCATTGGATCAGCAGGCTGTCTCCAACGCCACCCATTCCATGTGCCATTAACAACAACTGCCATGAACTGTGTTCATTCACCCGCATTCAGTCTTCCCTCTCTTATTTAAATGAAAGGAAAATCCCACACCTCTCACGACAAGGATTTGTATACTTCAGTAACTTTCAACAGCATGCTTTCAAAGTCTTCATTTTTCTCTCCCACTTCAATTTAGTTCTGCCAACTGGAAAATACACTTTGGCATACAACTATAACCTCTTCTAGTGTTTCTCGTTATTTGAAACAAAGAAAGATTTTTTTCCTTCCTTTCCTCTTTCCTTCCATCCTCCTTCCTTCCTTCCTCCCAGGCTCCACGCCCAAAGTGGGGCTTGAACTCACCACCCTGAAATCAACAGTCTCTACTGACTGAACCAGCCAGGCACCCCTAGGTGTTCTTTTCTTAACCCTAAATTTCTTTTCCATCTCTGTAGTCCTTCTTCGTATTATTTCTCTGAAGGTTTGTTTGAAGATGTCTTCCCATCTTGCATTCATTCTTCAACACCCTTAATCATTTCTCACTTGCACAACTGCAACATTCTCCTTGGTTTTGCCTTGCTACCCCAAATTTCTTTTCCACTAAGCAGTCAGAGTGATTGTGATCGGAATCTGCCTTTTCCGTCACTGTCTTCCTCCCTCATAATCCTCAGATATGCTGATATATTTTTCCCTTAAACATGACAAATTTGTTCTAACAAGAATGTTGCACTTGCATTCCCTCTAAAACTTCTCTGCATAATGCTTAGTATCATCCTCTTTCACTGTTCAATTTCAACGTTTCCTCTGAAGGAACTTTCTCAATCACTCTAAGGAACAATCCACCTGCAATTTCTATCATAGCACCTGTTTAATTTTATTTGCCACTGTAAATTATTATGTGTTGATTTTTCCACTTTACTAATGTGTCTTCTCCTATGGAATAAGCTCCAAAGGGAGAGAAAGTGTTCACAATTATCCCCCAAGTGTGTAGAACAGAGCCTGACATAGATGCCATTCAATATTTGTTTGGAGAATCCATTGTTATATGTAAACGAAGGTAAATATTACACAGTTACATTAAAAGCACACCTGAAGAAATCTGGCTAAATTAGATACCTTTGGGGAATTTTTTTTGTCCAAAATAAAACAATGGGAAAGAAGTATTTTCTAATTTATTAGCAAATCATAAGGCCATGGGTGACTTCTCTCTAAAAGCTAGAACACATATTTTGCATCTTTATAACATGAAATCTCTCGGAAAATCAAAATAAAACAAAGAAAATAATTCAAGAAAACAAGTTGTTATCCCTTGCCAACTAATGCACCATTTATTGTTACTTTAATGACACATTGCCAATTCTATTCACCTAAACCCCCAAAAAGTTCTATATGTTGTGAGATTAAATCTGTTTTTAGAAAAGACAGACTTTTCTGAGATGAACAGATGAACGGTGGCATGGATATACTTCCTTACCTGCAGACCTTTGTAGATTATTTTTTTAAAGAATTTTCAAAAGTCATGGAGTAAATGATAAATTAAAGATAATTAAATCTTACAAAATAAGTATGGATCTTTGAAGAAGTAATAAGTGTTTCATAAGGGACATATCATGTATCCAGAAATGTCCCTTTGATGAAAGGAAGGAGAAACATTTAACTCTCAAGTTGATATACTAATCAGTGTCAACGCTAACATTTTGGGGAAGTTAATGGAGATTGAATTCAGGAGGTTGAGCTCAGCGGAGGAGTTACAATGCCTGAAGTTAGCCATTTGGAATCGCACTGAAAACAAACAAAAACAAACCTAATGGCTGTTAAATAGCTAGTTTCACAGGGAGAGGGAAATATATTATCAAGCAACAGCTTTTAACAGAGGATAATTTATAATAAAAAATGTCAGTTTGTGATTTTAATATTACTGAGTGAGATTAATGAACTATTAGTTATTAAACATATTTCCATTTTTAAGCATCCAGAGAAAACAATTTGAACTTTTGAACATAGGAGTTTTAAAAGTCTTAACTGTAATGAAAAACAAATGATTTAATACTCTGCTTTCCTTTGCCATCAACTGTTGTAATAGAAAGTGAGAACATAAGAACGGCACAGGAAGTGATGGAAATGATTCAGTGATCTCTAGAGACAGGATTAATTTAATATCGGGCTATCAATCACACATGTTAACAAATCTGTACTTTAGATGTCAATTAATTGATAAAGAAAAAATTGAACATTTCACTGTTTCAGGATAGGAATATTCTTTTTTTTTTTTTTTTTTTGGTATTTATTGCCTTGATTTCATAACACTGACATAAGATTCTACCAGGAAAAAGTTACAGCTGTGGCTGCCCACCCTATAGGTCACATGTGTTATGTGTCTGGTATCTTCCAACACTGATGATTACTATAGTAATCTTTGGTGGTGAGGCATTCCACAAACTCAAAAACTCTTTCTCTTTAACTCAAAGTGTTCAGATGAGCTAGCTCCATCACAGAATGTTTTAGAACGTTGATTATACAAGGAATCCTGTATTTCCAAGGGCCTGTCTATATAATTTTCTGTGACACCTATTAGAAGGCAAAGAACATGGTCTCCCATATAAGACATAAGTTATTTAAATCTTTTTTTAAAATTAACTATTTTATTTATTTATGTTTATTTATTTTGAGAGAGGGAGGGAAAGAGAGAAAGAGAGAGAAGGAGGGAGGGGCAGAGAGAGAGAATCCCAAGTAGGCCCCCTGCTATCAGCGCGGGGCTATCAATGCCGGACTCCATCTCACCAACGTGAGATCACGACCTGAGCTGAATCGAGAGTTAGATGCTTAACTGACAGAGCCACCCGGGCATCCCTTAAATCAATTCTTTTAAAATGTCGCTCTTCCAAGAATTTTACAAGTAGTTTCTCATTTATCTTCATACCACTGATAAGTATGAAGGAATACTGTTTTCTACCGTTGTACGGATATGGCATATAGTTCCTTAATAGAAGGGTTTCATCATCAATAAAATGAGAACTTTACCATTCTCAGAGTGGTGAGGGATAAGGAAGTGTACCTGTAAGATGCACCTAGAAGGTAGTATTTGCACGTTAAATGGTATTTGCTTCCTTCTCCAACTATATAAAAGACAGCAAATTTAAAACTATGGTCTTTTCAGGAACCACAAATCTCTGAGAGCAGAGTAATGTTTGCCCCAGCTGCACAGCCCCTTGAGCTCTCCCTGACCTCTGAGATACAGACCGAGCAGAATAAGCCGGTTGGACTGCCCACGAAAGGAACTGGTCTGCATGTTGACAAAAATGAGAACTTTTGTTCACCAAATAGCGCTGTGAAGCTGCAATTAGCATCAGAAGCATTACATTAAACTAGACTGCAGAACAGCAAACATAAATCACAGGCAGATAACTTAAAGCTTTTAATGCAGGCATTTATACCTCCCATTAACAAACCATGATGAAAATGGCTTGTACATATAGAGAAAAGCAAATGCATCTATACAGACCCTATTAGTTTGATACCCTATTGATTTTTGCTGTTCCACATATGGGTACTTGATGAATAATTTACTTCATTATTACTAAACATGTGCTGACTTACTTCAGATGCCATTATTATGCAAATTATATGCCAAGACACTAAAGAGACATTTTGGTATGTTTGTGTTTCTCTTTGGATTCATTCTCTTTGGAGGATTTTCTAGTTATATGAAATTTGATGATGGGAAACTGGTTTTTAAACAGATTTATGCCCAACAGAAAACTACCACTGGTTTGGTTACCTTGTGGTCGAACTAAAGAAAAACCTGTTTCTATCTAAGATTATAATTCAAATTTAACTTATGAACCTATCTTTTGGAGATTTGGGTTATTTGATGTGCTAGTATGCTACCTTGTAGAACTGTCAATATCAATACTGTTAACTAACTGGTATATACTGTCAACTGAGTTATTTTCAATACCCAAAAATCTAACCTTTAAGGATTTCATTATTTTGTAAACGTAACAATAAAACATGTAAAGTAAACACTTCCTACGATATTGTGGATGCACATTACAAATTTACACACAGGAAATACTTTATGGTCCTCATTGAAAGTGTGCATTCTAATCATTTGTTTCTCCTCTACGAGTGTCTACCATACTGACACTTATTCACCCACCACTCTTATTTAATATGTTCCATTGTCCTGATGCCCTTTTGCTTCCCAAGTTTCTCCTTAGCTATTTGCACAGTGATTGCACCATCAATCATTTATTTTCTTCAAATTAGTTCTGCATTTTGTGACTTTTCCTATTTGTTACACTTGCAATGTGACCTCTTCTATATGCCACAACTTTCTTTCAACGTAAGTGTAGATCCATAAAATGCATATGTATGCGTAAATACAATGTCCACAAAGTTTATCTGACGTTCTGTTTACAATCTTGTAAAAAATGATAATTGAAGTATTATCTACTCAATCATTTTTAGGACATAACTTATAGAACTAACAAAGTCACTAGAGGGCTTTCTTCTCCAGAAACAATGAAGTTAGGCAAACACACACACAAATATATGCCCCAAGTCCCTTTGCTCCTTTCACAAGGAAACTACTTCATGGTACTTCACACTAAGGGAAAAAAGAAAAGAGAAGAAACAAAGCAATTTCTAAACTGCAAACCTATGCATATAAAATACACCACAGATTAATATTACTCTAATAGTTTACACTTCTAATTATAGTCTGTTCACAAGGAAATCAATTACCTAGAAAATTTAGCCAAATAAAAACAGTCCAATAGGTTAACCAGTCTTATCAGTAATGGAGTTTGAAATCAAGAGGGGTGGGGAGTCGAAAGTGGGTAGAAGGTTTAGCTTTTCCTCATGAAGTCACTTAATTAAAGAAAAATGATCCTCAAGGCTGTGACCATTTCTTCCAGGTGTTTTGTCTTTCAGTAATAGGTGAGTACAAGATTGTGAAACTCGGCTTGCTTACTGATGGCTTCACCTCAATTCCACCTGGAATGTGTAACTAAAATCTAGTTGTAGGTTATAGACAGAAAGAAAGCAACACAATCATTTCTAAGTATGGGGGTTGTCTTTTATTATTTCACTTCTCTCCCAGTCTCAGTGCTATTTGTCACAGTTACAAACATGAAGTGTGGGAAATCAAGTAGCTCTGTCCTGGGTTAGGAGATTCTAGGGAACACATTGCAAAGCAGAACACTGCTTTCTGGCCTTGTTGAGAACAATGGGCCAGTATCTAGTTAATTAATGCGTATTAGGGGTTGGTCCTGCCTGTCCTCAAGAATTCCTTACACCATGCTACCTATGGAATATCTTATCTTGTTCCCCACCCTGCTTTCTGAATCTGCTCTTTTGTAGTCTTGGGAAGGCATCGTTTCTCTCTCTCTTTTTTTAATGTTTTTATTTATTTTTGAGGCAGAGAGACAGAGCATGAGCAGGGGAGGGGCAGAAGAGAGAGGGAGACAGAGAATCCAAAGCAGGCTCCAGGCTCTAAGCTGTCAGCACAGAGCCCGATGCAGGGCTCGAACTCACGGACCGTGAGACCATGAACTGAGCTGAAGTCAGATGCCTAACTGACTGAGCCACCCAGGTGTCCCGGGAAGGCATTGTTTCTCTATATCTTCTTACTGGCACTTTGCCCGCTGACATATTATGCAATGTTTCCCTAAATGTATGCTTAACAAACCTGGGAGCTTGAGAGCAGCTTGGGGAGACTTCCCTGAGCCTCACTCTCACCTCTCTTGACTTGCATGGAGTCTTGAGATATTCTTTCTGCTGTCCTCAGCTTGGCATTGCTGGACAAAGCCGAAAGCCAAACACACAGTGAAGCATTCAATTACAGTTGACCCTTCGACAATGCTCAGGGGTCAGGGGCAGTGACCTCTGTGCAGTAAAAAAGCTACTTATAACTTTTGACTCCCATAAAACTTAACTACTGATAACATACTATTGACCTAAAGCCTTACAAATAACATAAATGGTTGATTAACATATTTTGTATACGTATCATACATTGTGTTCTTATGATAAAGTAAGCAAGCTAGAGAAAAGAAAATCCTAAGAGAAAAATACATTTGCAGTAATGTACTGTAAAAAGTCGGCCTATCCGTGAGTCCAGGGTCCTGCAGACCTACCCTTCCTTCGACAGTGTGGCCCCGGGATGCCCCTTCTTCCAGCCTTCAACATCTTCCAACCTCTTTTCCGTTCCAAGCCTACAAACCATTTTTCTCAGTTGCCCTCTGCCTCCAGACCACACCAGACACATTTTTTTTTTTTTGAGTTTACTCCTTATTTGCAATCAACCATAAGCTCACAGATTCTGTCAGAGTTATTCCCCCAAGTTGGGGGCACAATCAAGCACCTGCTTAACATGCATCTATGGGCCATTTACACCTACCTTTCTCTGGGCTTCTATTTCGATGATGGAGCACATAGGCCACTTCTTTCATGAGTCCGCAGAGGAGAAGCACAAGGGTGCCAAGCATCTTTTGAAAACGCAAAACCAGCACAGCAACCACTCCCTCACCCCGAACATGCGGAAACTGTCCCAGGATGGGTGAGGGTAAAACCCAGAACGAAGCTGAAACTGCCACAGTTCTAGAGAAAAATCTGAACCAGGCCCTTGGGGTCTGCATACCCTGGGTTCGGCCTGAGCAGACCCTCATCTCTGTGACTTCCTGGAGAACCACTTCCTAGATGAAGAGGTGAAACTTATTAAGAATGTGGCGACCACCTGACTCACCTCCACCAGCTGGCTGGCCTCCAGGCTGGGCAAGGAGAGTATATCTTACAAAGGCTCACCTCCAAGCATTACTAGGAGCTTCCTAAGCCCAGCTGCTCTTAAACAGTTCCTTGGTCACCTGCCTGGTATCAGGGCTTCTATCTGAGCTTCTCCTGAAAGGCACTAGGTAGCTTTATAACCACCCTGGCCCCCTCTCCCAAGCCATGGAGCAAATGGAAACAATAAATCTTTCTCCAGGGGGAAAAAAAAAAATCAGTCTATAAGTGGAACTTCACAGTTCAAACCAATGTCGTTCAAGGGTCAATTGTATTTGATAATTTATTCAAACAGCCACATGAACTTGAAGAAAAAACAACTGCATTAAAGAATGGGTATGGAACTGCAAAAAAAAAAACAACTGAAAAAGGTCATATAAATATAAAGAATGTGCTCTTAAAATATGGCAAAGATTTGTGAATAATGTTGAAGCCAGTAGTAGGGTGTTGTCCCACAAGCACAATATGCAAATAGGCAGAGAATACATGATTAAATCAATGTATTACTAATCTTTCATCAGTTTGGGGAGCATAATTTATATACAGTAAAATATATCCATATATAAAATACAGTGCGGTGGCTTTGGGCAAAGTATACACCTATATAACTTAAACCATAATTAAGACAGAATATTTCTTACATCTCCAAATAATGCTCTTGACTCTTTGTAATAAGTTCCTCAATATCCCCTAACTTAAGGCAATCTGGGGTCTGATTTTTGTTTAGGTGATTTTGGGGCTCTCCTATAATTTAACATAAAAGGAGTCACACTTTGTTTTCTCTCTGACTTCCTTTTCCCTCAATAACATTTGGAGATATGTACACATTATTGGGTGTATCAGTAGCTTGTGCTGACTTTTGACGAGTAATATATCATTGTATTTATGGGGTGCAATTTATTTGTCAATTCACTGTTGATGGACATTAGATTCATTTGAACGCAAAGCTATTATGAGAAATAAGCTGCAATAAACATTCATGAACATATGTTTTCATTTCTTTTAGATAAATAATTAAGAATTGAATTGGTCGACCATATGATATCTGCATGTTATACTAAAATGCCAAACTTTTAAAGTGGTGGTCAAATTAGCATTTTACAAGCAAAGCATACCTATACTTCAAAATTCATTGTACCACATGGTTTTATGAATTTATTTTATTTTAGCTATGTAAGTCTGTAGTGGTATCTCATTGTGGTATCAACTAATATTTCCCCAATGACCAATTTTTATGTGCATATTAACCATTCATATAGATATGTTATATATATATATATAATTATATTCATATGTATATGAATTTCTCCTAGTCTTTGAATTACCTCTTAATTTTCTTAATTTTTATATCATCCATTTAACCAATTTTCTTATTTTACAATTTGTACTTCTTAGTCCTACCTAAGAAATCATAGCCAATCCCAAGGTCACAAACTTTTTTTCTTATACATTTTTTGGAAAGAAACTTTAAGGATTGAGGTTTTAAGTTTAGTTTATGTTATATTCCAAAGAAAACTTTTGTAAGTTTAAGATAAAAGGTAGAGGTTTATATTTTTTCTATATTCATATCAAATTATCCAGCACCATCCAGCACCAAATTAAAAAACAACAACAACTCTCATTTTCCCTAGTGGATTATCTTTCCTGTAAAAACAAACAAAAAAATTACACAGTAAAACCTTGGATTGCAAGTAACTTGTTCTGCAAGATAAATGAGCTATGTCTTGCAATACGAGTCTTACAACATCACATGATCACAACCGAACCAATGGTTCTTCTCTCTCTCTCTCTCACTGAGTGATTGTGAGTGTTCATCTCCCATGCTTGGATGCTTGGTCTCAGGCCACAGTGCTTTGCATAAATCAGTGATTTTTCAGAAAGTTGGAAGGTGCCCACAACTGGCACTAGTATAGTTTTTGTCACTTCAAAGCACCTATGGACAGTCCTTTGCTTTTCCACACAAGAGTGACTTGGGAATGCTTCGCTTCATTCTAGGTCAGGCTGCCTGCAGATTCAGACCCTTTGCTCTGCTGCCTTATTGCCAGTTACATTACAGTATATGACAAGGGTTTATTAATGCTGTACTGTAGTCAATATCAGTGCAAGCGTATACAATGGCCCCCATGAAGAAAAAAGTTGAAAAGAAAGGTGGTAAGAAGGAGATGATTATGGTGGAAGTTAAGAAGGAAATCATGAAGAAGTATGAACGAAGTATGTGAGTGGCCAAATTTGCAAGATTTTATAAGAAGTCTTTGCATCTCATCTGCAGAGGAGGAGGAGAAAAAGGTGAGGATCCCTCACTTCAAATGAGATTAAGGAGATGTGTAAAATGTGGGAAACAGTGCAAAATTTTGTAGAAAAACACCACCTGAATTAGTCTAAAGCAGTGGGAGCAATGAATCTGTTTAACAACAATGCAATGTCGCATTTCTGCAAAATCCTCAAAAGGAGGCAAAAGCAAGTGTCATTGGATAGGTTCCTTGTTAAAGTTGCAGGAAAAGAAAGATATTCCATTGAGCCAATAGACAGCAGTGATTCCATTAGTGATAGTGAAAGTCGTTCTACACAATAACCCTCCTATTGCTTGTCTCCCTCACATTAGCCACGAAGGTTTTCAAAGTTAAATGCAGGTTAGTTTATTTTTATTTATATTTTGTATTTTTATTTATTATTTTGTGTTACATTACAGTATTTTAATCATTTTCATATGAATATTTTTGGGTTGTGGAACAAATCATCTGAGTTTCCATTATTTCTTATGGGTAAATTTGCTTTGATATACCAGTCCTTTGGATTACAAGCATGTTCCCAGAACCAATTATGCTCACAAACCAATAGGTTTATACACACACACACACACACACACACACACACACACATCTCTGTTTCTAGCCTCTATTTTGTTCCTTTGATTTATAGGTCACACCAATATTACATTGTCTCAATTCCTGTAGCTTTATAGTATATCTTGAAATAAAGCACTGTAAGTTCTCCAACTTTGTTGTTCACCTCAAAAATTATTTTGGCTGGGGGCACCTGGGTGGCTCAGTTGGTTGGGTGTCTGACTCTTGGGTTTTGGCTCAGGTTATGATCTCATGGTTGGTGGGATCAAGCCCTGCATCAGGCTCTGTGCTGACAGCACAGAGACTACTTGGGATTCTCTCTCTCCCTCTCTCTCTACCCCTCCCCCACTAGTGCATGCTCTCTTTCTCAAAATAAATAAGCATTTAGAAAATTATTTTGGTTGAAAAAGAAAAACAAAATGGTGTTATCACAATTTCAGATTTGAAGTTATATTGCAAAGCAGTAGTAAGTAAAACAGTATGGTACTGGAATAAAAATATACACATAGATCAATAGAAGAGCAGAAAACCCAGAAATAAACCCACATTATATGATTAGTTACTCTGACAAAGGAGGAAAGATTATACAATGGGAAAAGAATCTCTTCAACAAATGGTGTTGGGAAAACTGGACAGTCACATTCAAAAGAATGAAACTGGACCACTTTCTTTCACCATACAGAAAAATAAACTAAAAATGGATTAAAGACCTAAATGTGAGATCTGAAACCACAAAAATACTTGAAGAGACCAAAGGAAGTAATCTCTCTGACAGTAACCATAGCAACATTTTTTCTAGATATGTTTCCTGAGGCAAGGGATATAAAGGTAAAAATAAACTATTGGGAGTACATCAAAATTAAAAAGTTTCGGGGCGCCTGGGTGGCACAGTCGGTTAAGCGTCCAACTTCAGCCAGGTCATGATCTCGCGGTCCGTGAGTTCGAGCCCCGCGTCAGGCTCTGGGCTGATGGCTCAGAGCCTGGAGCCTGTTTCCGATTCTGTGTCTCCCTCTCTCTCTGACCCTCCCCCATTCATGCTCTGTCTCTCTCTGTCCCCAAAATAAATAAACGTTGAAAAAAAAATTAAAAAGTTTCTGTACGGTGAAGGAAACAATCAACGAAACTAAATGCAACCTACTGAATGTGAAAGTATATTTGCAAATGACATATCCAATAAAGGGTTAGTGTCCAAAATATATAAAGAACTGATATAACTCGATACCCCCCAAAACAAATAATCCCATTAAAAATGGGCAGAAGATATCTTCCCCCACTCATGCTCTCTCTTTCCCTCTCTACCCCTCTCTGTCTCTCTCTCTCTCTCTCTCTCTCTCTCTCACACACACACACACACACACACACACAAATAAACATTAAAAAAAATTTTAATGGGCAGAAAACATGAACAGACATTTCTCCAAAGAAGACATACAGATAACTACAGACATATGAAAAGTTGTTCAACATCACTCATCATCAGGGAAATGCAAATCAAAACTACAAGGAGTTACCACCTCACATGTGTCAAATTGGCTAAAATCAACAGCATAAGAAACACCAAGTGTTGAGGAGAATATGGAGAGAAAGAAATCTTCATGCACTGTTGGTAGGAGTGCAACCTGGAGCAGGCAGTGTGGAAAACAGTATGGAGGTTCCTTAAAATTTAAAAATAGAACTACCCTATGACCCAGGAATCACTCTATTGGGTATTTACACCAAAAATACAAAAAACACTAACTCAAAGGGATACATGCACCCCTATGTTTGTTGCAGCATTTTTTTACAATAGTCAAGCTAGATGTGATACACACACACACACACACACACACACACACACACAATGGAATGTTATTTGGCCATGAAAAAGAATGAAATCTTGCCATTTGCAACATGGATAGAGCTAGAGAATATGATGCTAAGCAGAATAAGTTAGTCAGAGAAAGACAAATACCATATGATCTCACTCATATGCGGAATCTAAGAAACAAAACAAACAAGAAAGAAAAAAGAGAGAGAGAGAAAGCACACACACACACACACACACACACACAAGAAACAAACTGATGATTACCTGAGGTTAGTTGGGTGGGAAGATTGGTGAAATAGGGGATGGGGATTCACGAGTACACTTCTCATGATGAAAAATCAATCAATCAATCAATCAAATGATAAAAAATATTTTGGCTATTTTAGGACTCTGCCTTTCCATATAAATTTTACAATCAACTTGCACCCAAAACGTTCTGTTATGAAATTATATTGAACCAATGTATCATTTTTGAGACAATGAACATTGTATCAATATTGTGTCTTCCTAACCACATACGTACATGTAGATATTGTTTAATCTCGGTCAGCAATGTTTTATACTTTCACTGTACCAGTCTTGCACATATTTTATCAAATATATACTTAGATATTTAATCTTTTCTGATGTTACTATAAATGATCTGCTGTATTTTGTTATTTACTTAAAGGAAATATACAGACATATAATTTATTTCCGTATACTGATTCAGTAAGTTTATTCATGAGTTTTAGTGACTTTGTATGTATCTCTTCAGATTTTCTCTATACACACTATTGTATCTGCAAAGAGACAGTTTTACCTTTTCAATTTATATAAAAGCTCCTTCTTTTCCTTTTGCCATATTTCACTAAGACTTCTAGTTTAATGTTAAATGGAAATGATCAGAGCAGATATTCTTGTTTTATTCTCAATCTTATAGGGAGAGAATTCAAATTTTTACCAGTAAGTTGATGTTAGCTGCAGGTTCTCTATAGATAATCTTTATAAATGGAGAAAATCCTTGCTCTTCTTAATTTATTGAGATATTTTATCTTAATAGCTTAATTTTGTTAAATGTTTTCTGTGAATCTAATTAGTTGTTTATTTTCCCTCCTTTATTTCATTTATATGGCAACTTGAATTAATTATTTTTTGATTGTTAGACCAATGTTATATTCCTGGAAAGAACACCAATTGGTCATGGTGCATTCCCAAATTGCTGGACTCAATTTGCTAATATTTTGTTAAGGACAAAATATCTGTCGTCATAAATGGTGCTTGTCTATATTTTTATTTTATCATAATGATTTTGATTAGTTTTCCTTTCAGGGTAATGTTGGCCTAATAAAGTGAGCTGGAAAGAATTTCCCCCTTTATAGTCTACTTTTAGAAAGGATTTTACATATGAGTGATATAATTTCTTCCTTAAGAATTTGATAGGATTATGCAATCATGTCAGGGAGACCAGATGTGCGTGCGTGTGTGCATATGTGTGTGTGTGTGTGTGTGTATCTGTTTTATAACTATGAATTCAACTTCTGTAGTGTAAAGAGGGATAGGCTGATTTTCTCTATTTGAGTCAGATTCAGTAATATATATCTTTAAGTAAATCTGTTCATTTCATCTCAATTTTCAATTTATTGATCTAATCTTATTCATATTATTTTCTCACTATGTTTTAATATCTATATGATTTCTAGTTGTGTCCCCTCTTTCACATATGATATTTGTGATATGTATTTCTCTTTTTTCTTGATCTCTTTTGCTAGAATTTTATTGATTCTAGTAAATTTTTCAATCAACTAAAAAATTCACGGATTTGTTTCTGTTATCAAATCTTTGATTTCTTATATTTTCTTCATTGATTTCTACATATATAATTGCTATTTTCTTCTTTCTGCTTATGTGGGATAAAATTTACTTTATATCATTAATTTAGACCTTTATTATTTTCAAAAATAAGCATTTAAGTCTGCTAATTTCACTCTAAGCCTTGCTTTAACTCCTTCCCACTACCTTAAATATGTTGTGATTTATTTTTTTTATTCAGTTAGAAATATTTGAATATTTGAATTTGTCTCTCAAAGTAATGAGACATGTTTTATGATTCAGTATGCAATTAATATTGGGAATCTACTATTTATACTTAAAATGAACGTGCTTCCTGCCATTCTTAAATGTCATGTTCTAGAAAAAAGCAGTTAGGTCAAGTGTGATTGTGTTGTTCAGACCTTCTAATTCCTTATTGGTTTTCTCTCAAAATTTATTTTCAATTACTGAAAGTAGAGTGTTAAAATCTGCATTTATAATTGCGCTAAGGTGTTATCATCCCTCTCTCTTCTTCCCTGTTAGTTAGGATCAGGTTTGATCCTAGAAGAAAACATACCATATTAGTGCGGCTAAAAGAAAATATGAGCTTATCTCAAAAAATAAATTTGTTTTTTCGTTAATTTTTTTAATGTTATTCACTTCTGACAGAGAGAGAGACAGACCACGAGTGGGGGAGGGACAGAGAGAGAGGGAGACACAGAATCTGCAGCAGGCTCCAGTCTCTGACCAATAAACACAGAGCCTGATGTGGGGCTCGAACTCACAAACCATGAGATCATGACCTGAGCCAAAGTCAGATGCTTAACCAACTGAGCCACCCAGGCACCCCACAAAAAGTAAATCTGAAGTTGGGTGTCTTGGACATTATAGAAACTTGCTGATACATCTTCAGGTACTGCTCTCCTGCTCTAAAATCCTCAAACACGCCTCTTGCTTCAGAACAGTAGCTAGAGCAACAGCAATCGCCACAGACCTTCTAGGCAGCAGAGTAGAAGAATAATGTCCTAATATAAAGATTTCCTGAAAGCCCTTCACATAAATCGTTCTGGTATTTCACTGTTGAGACATTAACACATAATCTCACTGGCCTGTAAAAGATGCTGGGAAATGTGATCTTTTATTCTGGACAACTGTGCGGGATAAAAATTTGGACTTTAGTGACTACAAAAGATGGGGGGTGATGGTTACTGATAAATGTCCAACAGCGATTGCTACAATTATTTGTCGATTTATTTTTTTCACTTTATTATATATATCGTTTCTCCTTCCATATTAGACAATGTGCTCCCTTGAAGGGAAACCATCAATATAACAAATAAGCAATACAAATTCCATGGCCTCGTCCGGAAACATTAACAGAACTGTAAATATAACACCATTAAAATCTGGAGAAATTCAGAGAGGCTGACTGAAGTGGCTATACTTTCAGCTGGGTATTAAAGAGTGGATTAAAACAAGAATTTCTTCATTTGGTATTATGAATTCATAGTTCAGGAACAGAGTGAAATCAAATCTAGATGAGACCATTGACCAGTTTTTATAAAGAAATAGCATTTCTATCACAGGAAGTGAGTTGAGTTTGTAAATGTTTTATTTATTTTATGGTTATAACACGGTTGCACTAAATTTCATTCTATTAGAAACCTGAGTAGTTATATCTGTGGCCATGTTTTTAAATGTTACCAATATTTAGGAAAATGCAAATAAAGAAAAAAATCACTTCTACGATGATACCTTTCAAAATTTCGTTCGGTGCCAGTAAGAGGTAGGTTCATGCTATGAAATAAGATCTAAGAGGAACTGAGGCCTGCAGGTTTCAGCACACGGTTTTAATGGCACTGCTCCGTGAGTCTAGGTACATCTATGGATGCAGGCATGCCTCTAATTCCATGTTTGATGGAAAGTTTATGGTAGTTGTTCCAGTAAAGCACTAAAGTATCAGAAGATAATAAATCCAAAAATAAAAGAAATCCTCTGCATTCCACCTTGCTTTTTAAAATCCTGTGTTCTGTTCCTTTCAGGCTGTTTTGTCTTTCATCTGAGAAGCCCACGGAACAATGTCACTGGCAGTTAAAGCATGTTGACACTCTTGACATCCAATTTAGTTAATGCTAGGTCAGTCTGGGAGGCGCAGAAGCGCTGCTATGTATGCAGCAGAGAAGGCCATATGCGACTACTGAGGAAGAGCCTCTAATTCCCAGGATGCTTGTTAAACAATTCTCATGTCAGAATACCAGCAAGAGAGCTCTAACAACCAGTTGCACAATCCCATACATAGGTTAACAGGTTGTTTTGCGAGTTAATATGTTCAAATACATTGCCCTTTTTCCGTCTCCCTCTGAAATGGATTCTTTCCATAGCTCAAACGGTTACTTTAAGATTCCAAAAGATGATGAGAAGCGACTTTACACAGGGTTATTGGAATAACCATTACAGTCATTATTTTTAACACAGTACAGTATTTATTTAAGCTTTGTCTGTAGCACAGTTTAATTTAGCTGATGTCTGTCAACTTTCACAAGAACTGGCAAAGTGCATTTAGTTGTTGCATTAGCAAATCTAAACACACAAGGAGGCATGCTGCCAATGAAAATTAATTATACAACACAGCCAAATATTAATATTTGCGTATGCTGATACAAACTGGTGACTTCTTCGTTGTTTGTTGTTGTTGTTTTCTTTCTTTTTCTTTTTCTTTTGTTTTTACAAGTTATACCTTATGTATATGCATTTCAACTTTTAGATGAAGTCATGTATGTAGTTCAACATTTCATAATTACTATTAAATCAATAAGAAAATTATTTAATGCTAAAATCTTTTCATTCTTGAATATCGTAAATGTCATAAATCTCTGCAAAATGACTTATTTCAAACTGTGGATACATCTTTAACATTTATGAACTTAAAAAGTTACTTTTAAATTTGAGTTCCATGAATATAACAGGCCGTCTACTAGGTGATGGGAAAAGAACCACAAATACCTGAAGCAACTGATATTCCTTAGAGTTTTTGAGATTCAGAGGCATGTTCTGTCCTTTAAGGTGGTTTCCTGTTTACAAATGAAATGGGAGATATATTTCAGTCAAAGCTGGGTGACAATAAGGTGAAAAACACTAAAAAGATGTTTAAAGTTTGTTTTTTTTAATAAACTTTAACTTTAGAACAGTTCTTAATTTACAGAAAATTGCAAAGTGTAGGAAAAGAAGCTTTCCCATAGTGTTTAATATCTTTGATATGGTACATATTTTACAATTAGTAAACTAATATTGATACATTTTTTTAACTCAAACCCGTACTTGAGGCACATTTGCCCATTTTTTACCTAATGTCCTTTTTCTGTTTCATGATCCCACCAAGAATACCCTATCACATTTAGTTGTCATGTCTTTTTAGGTTCTTCTTGGCTGCGATAGTCTCCTACATTTTCTTTTTCTTTTTTTTTCCTTTGATAACCTTGACATTCGGGGGGGGGGCAGTATTATTCAGGTAGAATGTCCCTCAGCTGGGATTTGTCTGATATTTTAATGATCAGATTGGTTAGGCCATAGTCTCTGGCTTTCAGTTGGATTTGGCCAATAAAGAACCCGAGTAGAAAATCAGAGAGGGATATGGTTATATTTTATATTTCTGTGACTCTCTCCATGTTTACATCTTGGGCTGACTGTATCCCTTGAACACAGTGCATAACTCCACTGAGGGCGTCTCGATCTACAGTTCTCAAGTTCTTGTAGCCATTCCTCTCCTTGTCACTTCTGGGATTAAAAGTAATTGTATCTTTATTCTTCCTGTTCCTAGATTACTGTATTACCCCTCGCAATTTCTCCACCCCTCACACACACCTTTGTAAACAGTCCTTTTATTAAACATCCATTGATTCATCCTAATGAAGCCATAACATCTTTTTCTACTGGAACCCCAACTGGTACATGATTGACTCAGATCTAACCTCTCTTGACACTAAGGCAGAACCAACTGCTTTAAAAATACATGTTTGTTGTACTCTAATACCTTATTGGAGAAATTATTTGTTGATAGGTATTGTTCTTCTTTAGCACCCTCGTTTCTTTGAAATCCTCCAAAATGTGACAAAGATGTATTTGCTTATTTGTTTTTCCTTTACAACTGACTACAATTCCAAATAATTCCATTTTATTGCATTACTTCCTCATGCCTGCTTGCCACGAGAGAATTAGCTGCTGCCACGTCCATAGTCACGTGGCACGCTGCTGCCACGTCCATAGGGAATAGCCACAGGTTGTTAGTTCATAACCCTCCCTTTGGGTCTCTGAGCTGTACCCTGTTTCCACCAAAATCCTACAGGCGCCTCTGTCAGTTCCAGCTCAGCCCAGCCTTCCAGTCATCCTTCCGAAGCTACTGGACATGTGAGTGAAGACATTGTGTATCTTCCATTTGAGCCCAAGTGCCAAGTGAATGTTCTCATGTGATGTCACATGGTGCAGAAGACTTAACTAGCCAAGCTCTACCCAAATGCCTGACCTAGGAAAGCATGATAACTAATTTTTAAAGTTGCTGTTTAAAGCAGTTAGTGCTGGATAGTTAGTGCTGGATAGTTTGCTATGCAGAAACAGGAAACCAAAGAAGAATCTAGTACTTAAAAGAGGGGTTTTCCCCAGATATCCTCAACATATGACCTTGCTTTGGGGATGGAACAGAGGGCAGATGCTATGGGACTTAAGGGGGCTATTAGCAAAAGCTGGAAAAGCTTCCATAAGAGTTGGTAAGGGTTTTAAAGACAATAAGGAAAATGTTATTGCAACCTGGAGAAAAGGGGACGTCTATTATGTGGTGAAAGATTTGATGACACTGGACTTGTGGAAAACTAGAACAATGGACAGATGTTCTTTATACCATGTGTTCAAGAAAGCTTTTGACAGTGTATGTTTGCTGCAATAGGAGGCACACTGAAATCAACAACATTGTTTGTTGTGAAATTTTATTATAATAAGTATTTTATAATAAAAATACACGCATGTGAATTAAAAAAAACTGGGAATGCGTATCACGGTGGTATTTTATTAGTCCAATAAGAATGTTTCACGGTTGGTTTATAGTTGATTTGGGCAACACTAAGCTTCTGTGACTTGAAACACCACTTTTACTGTATGTTAATCCTCACCTTCTCCTTTTAAATTATTTTCTAGTTAAGCACTTCTTTATGATACTTGGATGTACAAACTTACAACCACAATTATCAGAGATCTTAATTATGCATTAAATCTAAACATTGCATTCCTCTATTACTTATATGCAATTCTAGAGTTAGTGATTATGGATGTTAATTGTAATATAACTGTGGATTCTGGGTTGTAAGAATCACTGAAGATTTTTATACACTGGTTTAAAGTGTGTTTGGAGGCCAGCATCCCAGATGTGAGAAAAATAAATGTGCTTAAAATTGTATTAGCTCTTCTAATAGTGAGACAGTGTCTAAATCGATCTTAAAAATGTTCAATTTACCTGAAGTCTTCTTTGTCAAGTAATCAATGTGTTTACTGAATGATAAAAGCGGTGTCAAGAAGCTGGTGAGACTCAAAGTTATTTGGAAGATATAACGCGGGCCAGGGAAAATTCACCAACGTGAACTGTACCATCATTAGTCAGAACTGATGATATGCAAGAGAAAAACAGAACATCTGTTTGCATTTTTCCAAAGTATAAGAGTGAGGTAAGTAGTTGACCTCATGAATAAACACTGAAAAAGAGTTCAGTAAAAATGGGCATGAACGACAGATGGTGTCCCCTCCATGGATGGCTTTGATTCTGATTTGAGGTTGTTTATCAAATTTTAGGAGCTGAATTAAAATACAGAAATCACTAAGAAATAACTGGTAGGTAATTATCTACTTAAATGTAGTTTGTTCTAGTCTTTGGCTCCTGCCTTTCATTTGCCATTTTTTACCCACAGGAAAACGTATAAGATATGGCTTAACTATGAGCTATTGCTCAGCAAAAGTAGATAAATTATGCGTCCCCCCTCCCCATTTTGTTATAGTGATCACATTAATCGTTATTAAAATTGTGAAAAATAGACATCAGGCAATGAAAAGAAGGAAGCCTTGAAGAAATGTCCTTGATGCTGAACAAGGCTTATACAAATTGCAACCTATTGAGTGCAGAATAAATGAGGTAATTACCATTCAGTTTTACAGATGGAAAAGCTGAGTCACCAGAAGGTTAAGCCGCTTGCCCAAGGTCACAGGAGAAGCTACTAGCATTATTACATAGTTCTCCTTATTCTCTTTTATTTCTTCTATTTTATCTGGTACAGCAAGAAACATTAAAAGATATTCTCCAAACACACGGCAAGTTCATTCTTGCAATTTCATATTGACTCAAAAACAATGAAAACGAGTTTGGGGTTTTGTTTTGTTTTGCTTTGTTTTTTTTCCACATAAATATATTTTACTCTTTATTTCTTTTGTCCTTGTCACTGCAGAAATTGGTTTGTTCCCTTAATGTCACTAAGCCAGCCGAGATCAACTTGAATACAGTGGCGTTTTCTACATCAGGGTTTTGGAAAGTAAAAGTGTATTTTTGGAAACTGCAAGGTAAACAAAACTCTTTCTCTTCTGATGACTCATTTAAATAGAAACCACTTTGCATACATAAACTACAATATATATTTTTTCAAGTGGTTAGTATTTTGATTTATAAATTAGATTAACAGAAATATTAATGTAGTGTGGCAAACATGGGGTAAATAATTCCGCGATGCCCCTTAATTTCTTATGGAATATAAAATTGTGTTTTAACCTGATGTAAATGAAAGTTTCACACAATGTTGTGTTTATGGGTGCCATAGGAACCTGTCTGTTTTGTCCTATATGAGTTAACTTCATGAATGAGGATAAAATTATAGCTTTTAAATAGAAGTTGATTCCATCTTTCTATCCCTAGATAGCATCATACATAGATATTTTCTTCTTCCTCACATGGTTGTTTACTCCCCAAAATTTCAAAATTTACCTTCTTCCTACATTCTCCATAACTATATATGTAACTGTAAATAAGTTCCATTCTGTGAATGTTGTAAAACATGTTCATAAGTATTAAATTCACACACACTACACACACACACACACACACACACACACACCAATTTGTCACTCCTGTCTTTCTCAAGGGCAAATAGTTTTGTCTCTATGGCATGTTGACACACACCCAGAGAGTCTAGTCATGTATGTCAAAGGCACAGAGTATTTTTATAATAACAGTTGTATTTAATGAATAAAAAAAAATAGATTTATGGGCAAGCAGGATAATTCCACTAACAACATTCAGGCTTATTGTAAAATCCTGGTCAATAGTCAGGACTATACTATAAGTGTCGGTAAGAATTGCCCTAAGACAGTAATTTGTAACTGAAGGTAACTTTTTTGGTTCTTTATCTTAAAACAAAAGCTGTTTCTCCCTCATTTCTTGAAATATCCTTTTTCTTCCCTTAGCCCCGTTTTATCCTGGTTTGCTTTCTATCTATCAATTCCCATTTGGTTATTTTATTTTATTTTTTCCTGTGAAGTTGTTGTCGTTGTTTGTTTTTCCCATTTGCTTTTCTTCTGATTAGGGGACCTTAAATATCAGGCTCAGTCTTTCGTCTTCTTTGTCTTCTTTCTGTATACAATTTCCACAAACAAGACTACCAAAGATTTTCTGATACTCTTACATCTTTAGCTCCAGCCAAGTTGATTTCATAACACTTCTTAGACATTTTATAGGTGCCTCAAACTCAAAACAGCAGTGACTGAACTCAATACCTGTGAAAGAAATATTTTACTTTTCCTGTGCAATTTATCTGAGAGAATGGTGTCTGTCACACTCAAATTAGTCAGCTTTCATCAGATTTTGCTACAAGAAAACAACCTCAAATTTATTTGTTCAGTTGCCCAAACTAAAAACCTGGCTGTCATCACTGACCCTCTCCTCTCATATATAACTCATTCTGAAAATAAATGTAAGTGTAAAAAAAAAAAAAAGAAAGAAAGAAAAAGAAAGAGGCAGAGGATGGCCAAGATCAGAAAGGTATTATTAGAGTGGCGCCTGGGGGGCTCAGCTGGTTAAGCGTCTGACTTCGGCTCAGGTCATGAACTCGCGGTTTGTGAGTCGGAGCCCCGTGTTGGGCTTTGTGCTGACAGCTCAGAACCTGGAGCCTACTTTGGATTCTTTATCTCCCTCTCTCTGTTCCTCCCCTGCTCATACTCTACCTCTCTCTCAAAAATAAATAAAGAATTAAAAAAATTAATTAAGTAAAGAAAGGTATTATCAGAAAACTTGGCTTTTTAGATGTGCACAAAACTGAATTGAATTGGGGTATGAAGAGACGGTAGGGAAGGGTCATTTTCATTTTATTCTAGAAATTTCAACCATGTACACATAGACAATTTATAGAATTATAGTATTTTCTTCTAGAAATTTCAACCATGTACACATAGACAATTTATAGAATTATAGTATTTTCAGCACAAACAAGTATTAATATCATTCTTATAAAGTATAAAATTCTTCAATACAGATAAATCACTGATATTAACATATTTCCAACCTTCAATTTGTATTGAGAAAGTAAGACTTCATAATTAGCTCTTTCACTAAATCTGTAAGTCATCAGTAAATGTGACACTGGGAGAAAGGGGAAATGTGGGAAGGAGATAGGAATGGATGAATAGTTAGACAAATATGCTCTGTAAGGTATACTTGAAATCAATCACTATTAATCTTGTTCAGTTAGGTGAGCAATTGTTTAACTAGACTGCTTTTCTGAACTCACTACTTGCTTCAGCCATTTTTTCTATGTCTTTATTGATTGCCAATGTGGTTGTCATTTTGACTAATGCATTTATTTAAGGGCATCAAGTAATGATGATCTTGTTCCTTTGGCTTATGGAAAAGTGATGCCCCTCTGGATTCCAAGGAGGAGATACACAGGAGGAGATATATTTATTTAAAAAAACAGATGCAAAATAGACAAGAACAAGGAAGGGGAAAATGGAAATGGAAAAAGTATGATAGGGCAGAAAATATGAAGCTTTTTTTCCATTTAAGATGTATCTATTGTCTTCTTGGTTTAATAATGAAGTAAGTTTAAATTATGTAATACTTGTATCATTTATTTAAATTCTATCACCTTAGTAAATATATTCACAGTTCTAACTGGATGATTTAGAAAGGGAGAAGGAGTGGATAAAATACAAATTATATACCTGGGTCACTCTTGGGCCGCTTTCTGGAGGCTTTCTGCCTCCCATTGCGTGCTTCATCACCACATCAGAGTGATTTTGGCACAATGCAAACTTGATTATCACTTTCCTGCATACATTGTTTAATGATATTCTCTACACTTTCTAACCTGGCGAAAAGACTTCTCAAAATCCTAACTAATCATATATCTTCACCTTGTTCCTATGCTTCAGCTTTTAAACATCATGCCTACAGCTTTTTCATGCCAACAGCCTACAATCAGGGCTCAGCTGAAGCCTTTCCTTGTGTCCAGTCTACTCCTCTGCCTGCTTTTGATTCTCTGCCAAAACGCATGTAATGGTGGCTGACAACCTTGCTGTGACAAGCTCTGAATAAATAGCCTTTACTTCTCTCATTTGGTTGTACTTTATTTACTTCCACAAATATCAAGTTTTAAAGTCAGGATGATGTGCCTGGTCTTCTAGGAATGATCTACTGGGTACTAAATGGGTCTTTAAGCTCAAATGGCTTAGAAAAGAAGGAAGACCAATAGAATATGCATGCATAGGAGGACAAAGGCTGGCTTGTGTCCTGAGCTATAGCTTTTATAAAATACCGTGAAGGCCATCCTGATTCTTTAGATGTCACACTGATGAAATAAGGAGACTGGGCTACACAATCTGTCCTGCCTCAAGATCCAAAATTCTCATCTCAATGACCAGATTTTGTAGGAAATAAAGAACCAGATTATATTTGAGGAGAAGACTCTGCCTCAGAGACAGGCTGGAGAATGGAGAGGAAATATCTTTTACAAGTCCTACAGCAATTATCTCTAAGGAGTGCTTTCTTGACATCTACTAAGAAGACATATTCTTATTGGCCTATTAGTGTTCTCTCAGATAATGATAATACTAATAATGATGATGAGAAATATGTTAGAGTACGTCTAATTACCTCAGATTTTCTATGATAGAGGGAAACTATTATCACTGTGTCCATTCCACAGTTAAGGAAGCTATAAATGCTTAACTATAAGGAAGAAGAGATCTTTTTTTTTTTTTGTAAGGATTATTCAAGGTTCTTATGAATACTTTATAAAATGCTGCTACTAAGATAATTTATATGAAAACAAACAATACCTCTAACCATGATAGGATTTAAAAATTAGCATTTGGGATTATAGTGTAAATACATGGTCTGTGAAATGACAGAGATAAGCAGAGTCTAGAGCCACAAAAGGGCAACATGACACTTACTGGACATCATACTAATAGTATAAATGTAATTAATATGATATGTGCATGTAATTATTTTATTGAAGATCAATTCAGGAAAATGGAATGAGAAGTTTGTTTGCCTTTCAAAAACTGTCCCATCTATGATACATTGAACACCACCCCCACCCCAACCTGTCTCCATCTTATCACTGGGGGTGTCCACTCCTTAACAATATTTCAGTTTACTTCTACAGTTTCTCAGCCATTCTTCATTATTAAAAAGTCACTTCTATTACTTAGGACTTTATGAAAATCTCAGTCTCTTATTCAGTTCAGAGCTCTTCTCTCCACCAGCTAAGGCTAGGCCTATTCCTCTTGAGACTTGGAGTGGATGGGGTCATGTGGTCTGCTTTTCCATAGCAACTTTTCTTCCTCGCTCCAAGTGCTTAGTCCACAGGCAGCTTGGGGGAACTGGCACAAGGCAGACTCCTTACTGACTCTATAAGCTCACAGTACTCTCCATGTGGGTCGTCCCTCTTATTCTAGGCCATTTGCCTGTGGGATGTCTCCACTCTTTCACACCGATGAACACACACATGAAGGGTAGTCCTCAGCTTCATTGGGTAATCACAGTTCTCTCTTCCACCCCTTCCTCCTGAGTGAGCATGTGGCCATACAGGGGAAAAAATGTCATTCTAGCCCACATGTAGTTATTCTTTTGGGAAGTACCATTCTCTTCAAACACTACACTCCCTGAAAGGTGATTCTGCTTTCTCCCCAGATTTATTTTCAAGTTATGTGCAGTAGAAGGCATGAGGGCAGATATTGGAAGAGTGGCTTTTACCAATTATTAGAGGACCCCTAGGAATGTGGTTGGCCTCAACTGATAGAATATTTCTGAATTTAGAAGTAAGGAGACTTGGGGGGGACCTGGGTGGCTCAGTCGGTTAAGTGTCCTAGTCTCGATTTTGGCTCAGGTCATGATCTCACAGTTTGTGAGATTGAGCCCCGCACAGAGCCTGCTTTAGATTCTCTCTCTCTCCCTCTGTCTGCCCCTCCCCCACTTGTGCCCTATTTCTCTCAAAAAATAAACATTTCAAAAAAGAGGTAAGGAGACTTGGATGTCTTAACTGTAAATTTTAAATTAACTGTAAATTTTGTGACAACTCTGGGCAAGCATAAATGATCTCACTCAGTATCTAGCTACTGCTAACTAAAGTATTTATAAAGTAGATGACAATATATAAAATGTGTGCTGAAAGTATTATAATTGTTCAACTTAATATGTTTGACTAAATGACAGATTTTTGCAACTCTATGAATGCACTTCTCACAGGGAGCAAGTTACAACATTGCAAAATATAAAATGAGATGAGGGTATTATGAGATAAGTGATTCAATCTACTTTAAATTTAAAAATTTAGCAAAAATGTTAGATACCTAGAGTAAAATAATCCCTATATTACATACACACACACACACACACACACACACACACACACTCATAAAACTGTGCTAAAAATATCAGTTTGTGGTGGTTGTTAAGGTTGTGTATCCTAGTCAAACTTATTAAATTGAGTCTGGAAGACCAAAAAAAATACGATATAATTGGGAAAGATAGCATATCATGTTCTTTCTTTTGTTATTATTTTAAAAATTAAAATTTTAATGCTAGAATTTTTTTCAATTTTTTTTAACGCTTATTTATTTTTGAGACAGAGAGAGACAGAGCATGAACGGGGGAGGGGCAGAGAGAGAGGGAGACACAGAATCTGAAACAGGGTCCAGGCTCTGAGCTGTCACCCCGACGCGGGGCTGGAACTCACGGACCATGAGGTCATGACCTGAGCCGAAGTCGGACGCTCAACCGACTGAGCCACCCAGGCGCCCCAATGCTAGATTTTTAAAATATAAATTAAATTATATACTAATTATTCTTTTTATTAAGATTTTATTTTTAAGTAAACTCTATAGCCAATGTGGGGCTCCAACTTATAACCTTGAGATCAAGAGTTGCATACTCTCCCAAGCAAGCCAGCCAAACATCCCTATGCTAATTGTTCTTATCATATAAAATACATGTTTTAAAATCAAACATCTAGGGAAATAAATGTACTCATTGAATTAGATATCACCCATAGAAATCAAGGATCTATTCTAATGTGGTATCCTTTTAAGTATTTTTTTCTGATTCACTGAAGAGTATATTAATTTGAATTTATTAACCTATGCAATTGAGGAATGAATCGCAAGCTAGCAGAAAGAAACCAGTAACAAAATAATTTATCTTTCAGTTTTGTTAATAGTAGAGTACAAACATTTGTTGGAGAACTGAATCACCTTATTAATCAATTTGACTATAACTTATCATCTTGTACTCCTCCCCTCCACCCAAATTTTAAAAAAAGGGAGACAAAGACATATTAGGATAATTTATGAAATATACTAGATGAGGAAATAAGTTCATTTTTTAAAACTCCACTTCCATAAACATAAATAAGCATATATATGATAGTTTTCATTTGCAGAGTTTCTAAATTAAGAACAAATTATCCACACAATATGTGGTATTTTCCCTAGATATGTCAATAAACAATACTTTTCTCTTTGAATTTATTAGTTCAATTATTCAGATGAAGTGATAAAAATGTACTTGCCATCAACACACGATCAGCCGGAATCACAATAACCGGAGCCAACAAACATCCTTTTACATTCGCTGAGACGTTAGAGGAGGCAGATATTGCCCATAAAGACTGAGACATTTGTACTTTACATGTGTTCATAGTATCAAGGCATGAAACACAACGGATAGGATCCAGCAGCAACACATGAAGAAAACACCTTCTCATGAGGGGTAAAGGTGGATAAAATGAAAAATGTGAATAACAGATAAAACATTAGACTCCACATGAAATACTTTTTTTTTTTTTTTTTTTTTTTTTTGGTCTGGAGGCATGGGGTTATCAGAAAAAGTCTCCTGTACATATTTGTTAGTAATTAAAGAATACAGACAAAATAACCATAAGTAAATAAAAGGTTTTGAGTTTAAGTAGTCTGCATTGTGCTTTTTCATCATCAAAAGTCACCTACATTATTAGTTAAATAAATTTTTATAAAAATAACTCGGGACACAGAGAGTTTTCTTTTTCTTTTCTTCTAATTTTCTTCTTCTTCTTCTTCTTCTTTTTGGTAAACCTCTTATAGCTTTGCTTTTGTAACATCACGACCAGAATTACCATTTGCCTTACCTGTTGATTAAAATTCTGTCATGTAAATCTGGCTTTCAAAAGACATTATAAATAATACACCATGAATACATATAAATAATACACCATTAATAATCTCTTAGCTGAGCAATTATTGGGCATTGTGGAGTACTCAGGGCAGACCATCATGAAGGCTTTCTTACAACAGAAACAAACATGAGTGCATAATATCTTTGTACTAGCAGATGTCTGAACTAATGATTAGTATCTGCTTCTTTTTATTTTTGAAAATTATAATCAAATATAGGTGAGAAAATATTAAGAATATAAGGAAAGAATAATTAGTAAATTGATACATTAATGAGTCTCCTATAATAACATAATTACCACAACTGGTTGCTGAAGATCTTTGTACCCATTGCCCTGATCTTCTTCCTGCTCACCACCCTCTCATCTTTATCCTCCTTCCCCACCTCTTTCTTCTTTCATAATCTCAGCACTGTAATAAATTATAACATGGGCCAAAAATAAAAGTGTTTGATAATCTAACACTTTTCTCCAAAAAAAAATGCATACTGTGTTGAAATGGAAACATTTATACTGAATATTCTTAATTTTGATTACAGTCAAAATCCTTTTTAATCTCAAATCATTTTTATGCTCTTCTGTCTGCTAAAAATGTCCTACCTTTTTTTTTTTTCTTTGTCTTTGACCAGTTCCATTTCATCTTCAGTTCAGGCATCATAATCTCTACAAAGATTTGCTTAGCTTCTTAACTGCATCATATAGCCAATCTTCCTTCATGACCCAATAAATTTCTAGATGTAGCTTTATCATTATATTTAATTTATTCTTTTACAATTACTTATTTATATGTCTTTTCCCACAAAAATGTAGAAATGTTTTGGGAACAAATATTTGTCAAATATTCTTATTATATTTTGAATCTGTCATTGTACCTGAAATATGTCAAGGTTCCAAATGTATATGAGGAATGCATGAGTATATAAACCAATAAATTAATTGCATTAGCATGTATTTAACTATTTGCTTTGGTTTGGGAACGATATTAGATGTTATGAAAAAACAAAACATAAAACATTTCCCTGCTCCAAGTTTTCAGGTGGATAACTGGCACATTGATATTATATATAGCATTGGCATTATATTTCATAACATGTAGCTTGATTTATCGATATATGGATGATGAAAATGCTTTATCTATGTGTCCAGCTCCAGTGGTGGTAACTTCTCTGTATAGAAGGCCATATGAAGAAAGATTCCAGGCCAGTGCCTGTCACATAATGGTTGTTCAGTACTTACTGTATATACCATTGAATAAACAAACTATCTCTTAAATATGATTTTCTCTCTAGATAATAAACATCTCTGTACCCTTTTTCATCTTGATTTTTCAGTACATTCTTCATCGCTGTTGATTAACAAATGATAGTGGGTCATCTTGGATCCACCAAATGTAAAACAATTAAATACAGTTTGAATTCTTTGAAGATTTCCAAGTTACAAAGAGGTACCAGAGTTTGGACTTCTTCATGACAGATAAATAAAATTATTTTCTAATTTTATACTCATGTTACAGAACATGTATCCTATTTAAAATAGCCCCATTACTTAAAATACTCTTAGCAGCAGTATAGAAGGATCCTTATACTTTAACAGTGGCTATTTTTAGAGGTTCTAACTTTACCCATGTGACAGTGTGAAACAGTATTTGCATTCTCTTGATTAAAATAGAAATTTGCCACATTTTCCCCATGGGATTTCTAATATATTCTGAATTCCATAGGCATTGTCTGCACTTTGCAAATCAAATATTTTCTTAGAGTCTAAGGTATCTACTTGCACTGCTTTATGATGCTACTTGGTAAACAGAACTTTTTATAACAGAGTGTTCAAATTAATTAGTTTTCCTTCCTGATATTTTCTTTTTATATAATGTTTAAGAAATCTTTTCCTAACCAGATATCATTAAGATAGGCTTCAGTATTTTTCAGCTTCATTTAAAAAAAATTAATGTTTATTTATTTATTTATTTATTTATTTTTTATTAAAAAAATTTTTTTTCAACGTTTATTTATTTTTGGGACAGAGAGAGACAGAGCATGAACGGGGGAGGGGCAGAGAGAGAGGGAGACACAGAATCGGAAACAGGCTCCAGGCTCTGAGCCATCAGCCCAGAGCCTGATGCGGGGCTCGAACTCACGGACCGCGAAATAGTGACCTGGCTGAAGTCGGACGCTCAACCGACTGCGCCACCCAGGCGCCCCATTGTTTATTTATTTTTGAGAGAGAGAGAGAGAGAGAGAGAGCGCGCGATCGAGCAGGGGAGGGGCAGAGAGAGAGTGAGACAGAATCTGAAGCAGGCTCCAGGTTCTGAGGTGTCAGCATAGAGCCCAAATCAGGGCTCAAACTCATGACCTGTGAGATCATGACCTGAGCCAAAGCCGATGCTCAAACAACTGAGCCACCCATGTGCCCCTCAGCATCATTTTTAAATCTTTTACATTTAGATCTTTTACATTCAGATCTTTACTCCACTAGGAATTTATATTTGTGTGTGATGTGAGATTGGAAGATATATTTAGGCTGTTTCCTTATTTACTTATTTGTATATGAATGGCAAGGTGGAAGGTGACTTAAATAGATCTTTCACTCAATGTTTTGGGTCTAAAGTAAAGAGGGAATCAAAGAATGTGTATTAGCATAAAATGGTAAGAATCGGAATTAATTTGATGGCAACAGAATTTTAAAACAGTAGTGTGGGAGATACAGGAACCATTACTCAGGAAGAATTAGCCAGACATCATAGCCAGTAAATTTTGTTATTGCATTATTACCTAATGGGGGTCATGTTAGACTAAAATGTGAAACAAAGAGAAGAATTTGGCTGAAGTGATAATAAAGGATTTATCTCTGACCACATTACAACAGGTTATTTTAAAAAGGCCCAGATCCTGGGTGAACACATTAGTGCTTTGACTCGCCAGAAACTTATCACTGGCATCCAGTAAACGCTTGCTGAATGAATGTAAATTGCTTAATGAATAAAAGCAGTAGGCCATAGGATAGGATGAATAAGGAGGTGTTATCGGATAACTGAATATTATTATATTGAGAAAAGAAAGTCTTAAAAATATCACTGGATATCACCACTAGTTTTTTCATGTCCAGAAAACCAGTTAAGTCAGGTCTTAGTTTATGGAGCTAGAATCTCAACCCTGAGTGGTAAGAAGGTGTGAATTTGAATTTCTGTGCTGGTGATGCTAGGTTAATCTGTGAGTTTATAGTTGACTTTCCTTGCTCTCTAATCTGTTTTATTCTTGCTGAGCCTGAGGCATTCCTGTTCTCAGGCATTATATCTTGTCAGAAGGAGGCCAGGCAGCTATAGGTAAGTATTGATCCTAGCGCAAAGAAGAACTGAGAAAATTCTAGATATGAGGTGGCAGGCAGGCATTCAAGTAGAAACAGTAAGGAGAATTCCAAGGATGCTGGACTAGACATAGGCAGCCATCTAAGCTGATAAATATTTTAAGAGTTTTTAACATTTCATACGAGAGCAGGTAAGATTCACATCATTCTATTTAAAAAATAATAATGAAAGGTCAATCGATTACTCTGTTCAACGAAAACCAGGTTAATGCAATAATAACAGTTACCATTTATTAACTACATATTTTTGTCAATACCCTATTCAATTCTCACAGAGCCACAGGTAGAGTTGACTTCTTAGCTTACTTAAGTGGAAATGGAAAATGAGAGGTCAAGTGACTTTTTTCCAGATCATTCAAGAGGTAACTGACAGAAGCAAGGATCCAAATTCATGTCTGCCTGCCCCTAAACCCTGTGATTTTATTTCTAAGCTATTTTGCCTTCCCACCTGGAGGAGCGACTACAGAGAATACAATTTCTGAGAAGCAGAGAAAGGATTTGCTCACAGAAAACATACCTCTGCCTGCCAAGTGATGCTTAAAATCCCCTTTACAGGGTGTTAAATTCTTTGCTTCCACAGACTGAGATAAGGTTTAAAATGCAAATAAACTTTAGAGAGATAACATTTGGGTGTAAATTCATGAAAAAAATATAAAATCTTTTTGTGAGCAGATTTGTTTAGGGAATTATGATTATGTGCCACATGGCACGTAAAGGAGGGAGCGAACGGGGGCAAAGGAAAGATGAGGGGACTATGGAAGATGAGGAATAGAAACGTCCCGCATGGCTATTATTCTTGGGTGACAGTCCATCCTGAATTTTGTCCTGACATGACATTAGGATCTTTAGGAAAATAACAATAACATAAAGCAAGACAAAACGAAACGTTGTTTTCAATAAACCTTCATATATTTGAACCCTGAGAAGGGAATAAAGGCAATAATAGTTAAAAGAAAGTGAATATACTTAACTCTCTGATTTTGATTTCTGGAAAGCTGCCACTAACCCATAATACTACCCTCTGCTTCCCCCCTCCTCCACACTTCTTTTTAAAAGCTGTGCATTCAACTGTGTTCAGAGAGCCATTTCTACCTGCCAATGTTGTCTCTGGGAAAAGAGGCAAGTTAAAATAAGGACATTTTCCTGCCCCTGTAATATTAGAAAATGTGCACAGCTGCTACAAATATGCTCCAAGGGTAACATCTGGAAAGAGAGTTCCCCAATTGATTAAATCATTGCCATTTAAGTGCAAATGCACATCTTTCCTTATAGCTTTCCCCTCTCTCTTCCTCAGTCCCCAGCTTATAACTAAAAAAAAAAAAAAAAAGAAAGAAAAAACCATGCCTTAAATATAGCAGCATTTTCCTAAATTTAGAATTTGTCTGAAGTGTGTTTGATTTGCAATTCACACGTATTAAAAAGTATTTAATCTCAAAACAAATCATTTTGATAAATTCTCATAGTGCTTTCTTTTAGCATTAAGTAATTAACTGACCCCATGTTACAGAATGGAGGATATTTATAATGGAGGAAAGTGCGACACAATCCCCAGTATAAAAACTTCACTATTTGGTATGTGCACAGAAATGTCTATGGGAAATTTAATTTTCAAATAGGGAGATCTAAAACGATGCGAGTTTACACTAACAGAACTTGAATTGCTTCCAGATAAGTTAGTAAAGAAATCTCTAGGACTCTAATTTTTTTTTCCAAACCAATATATCTCATTAGCCAAACTGAAAAGACACCACACCTCCACTATGAAGGAAAAAGTGAGATAAAAATTTCTGTCTAGAATTTCAGGAACTGTTCAAATCAACAGAAAATGCTTTCACATGCAATTTTAGCTTTGTAAACTTAAATTATATTATAGGCCTAATATAACAGAAAGAGCCTTATTTCTGATGATGAAAAGATAAAGTAGAAATACAGCATTGGTGTAGTTTATTTCAGAATGAAAGTAAAATGAAACATCTTCTCTCTCTCTCTCTCTCTCTCTCTCTCTCGCTCACACACACACACACACACACACACACACTCCCTATGAAATAATTACCATAATATTAGTCTTAAATAAATATATAAAGAGACCACAAGTTCCCCCCAGAGCATTTCATTAACCATTGTGCGCTGTGAGTTGTCAAAAAATAGTTGAAGGGTGGGACACAGGCTTCCCCCTCTATCAGAAAGTAGAGCATTCTTCTGAAACCTTCTGTAAGTGGGACTCATGTAAAGTGAAGAAGCAATTACCACTTCATTAAAGTGAAAATCCTCTTTGGATTTCTTTTAGTTAGAAAAAAAAACAAAACAACAGGTGCTAATGTAGGTCTTTCATAAAAGCTAAGTGGCGTAAAGCAAACTTTCAAAGAGAGGGGAAAACCTGTATTCCCAAACTCACTGGATTATGTAACTAATTTTTTTGGGAATTAAAAGTACCACCATTTATTGAATATATATTACATGCCAGGCACTCATTTAAGCACTTCATATATCTTATTTGATTCTCTAATCATCATATTATTTTACGAGCAATGTCTTTTTATTATTTCAGTTTGTAGAAGTGAAATCAAATTCTCAGTGGTGAAGCAATTTGACCAAGATAGCCAAAGTGGGAATACAATTGAACCCTCTCTCCCTGATTCCCATATCTCCTGTCTTTCCCACTGTGCTCTATTACTTCCCAAAGTGTAACCTGAATCATAGATCAATACAGAATATGCAATTCCTGAAAGAATGTTCACTGGTATTTGTGATCATTTTTAAGCACAGAGATAAATCTCATGAAGGAGTGATGGCCATTAGACCCCCATTCAGCACATATAACCTACTGCAATTTACCATTAGCAATGCCTCTATTTTCATGTGGATTAACTTATTATTGACACAAGGGATCACAATATAAAGTGGAAGATTACATTAATTGCATTCAAACGTATACAGTTTTCTATGTAGTATACGACCACTATTAACTATTATAGCAGTTCATTTTTGCCAAATATTTTAATTATTCCTTAAGCTCAATAGTTTGTTACTATTTGAATTTTATGACTTATGCAACTGAAATATTTTTAAAAGCTTAATTTTTGTCAAAATTCCATTCCCAGTTTAATGTCAGTGTAATGCATTATGACAGAACTTCAAAACAGATAAAATTTCTATTGCAGCCTATATATTTGAGAAAGACTGCAATGTACATTTCCTTGTGACTTTTACAAAGTTTTCAGAACCACTTAACATTTGTTTCAGAAAAATGGCTCCCTCAGTACTCAACTTGCTGCCTTTCATGTGAAAATGATGCCTTATTTTTTTCTTTTTCAGCCTCGTTCAAACTGACCATCTCTAAAAGTTATCAACTTTCATACAGTGTTACGAAACAGGACCTATAAAATAAAAATTGTTGTGCATTAGATTATCATAAACCGTTAGAGATTAAAGAAGAAGTTGTATGATTTGGTAGCCTTTTCTTTAACTAAAGTATCCTTACTTTATGCTTGGTTCAATAGCTGGGATTTTTATAGGACTCTCCTGAAATTATCAGTCTTAGATTTATTCTTTTATGTTCAGATATGAAAGATCAATTTAAACTATATTGCCTGATGATTTAGCAAATTTATATATATTTAAACAATTATTAAGAGGGTTGGAAAGGTAGACTTGAGATTTCTGAGAAGAATGTAACAAAAAGGAGTGGAGTCTACCATGTGAAGTTATAATTAAGTTATTGTTAGGGACTTATTATTTGTAGTCTCTTGATCCTTTATAATTAAATTATAGAGTTTCATAAAGCCACCTACTCTGAATTCAAAAGAAGAAAATAAATTATTGCTCATTTATGAACTATTTTTAAGGTGCTAGTATTTGCCCTAGGACCAAATCCTGGCAAAAGACCGTCTTAAATTATTCAGTGGTCTTTAATTTTTGTGCACTTTAGTTTAGATTTTGGAAGGACTTGACTCGTAATGGTATACATCTTAAATTGTTTTTGGGTCGTATAGAAATTGCTATTTATTCTTTATTGACCAAGGTATTGACCTTATAATTAATGTAATATATATTTGAATTTATTTTATGCTATTGCAGATTCTTAACATTCTAATAAGGCCCCCTGGCCTATGCCCTCTGTAATTTCCTAGCCTTAATGCCAGGGGGATTTGTGAATATGATAGGACTGTCATCATAATCGGATGATTATGTTATGGTTTATGGCAGAAGGAATTATGGTCTCTAATCAGTTGACTTTGAGTTGATTGAAAGGGATAGTATGCTGGGTTGGCAAAATCCTTACAAGGAGTGAGATAGATTGTGACGATAGCCTTGGAGAAGCAAGACGCCATGTTTTGGAGATCACATGGCAGAGAATGGCAGACAGCCGCTAGCAGCTAAGAACAGCCCCTTTTGACAACCAGCAAGGTAACCACAGTTATTTCAGTCCTGTAACTGCAAGGAAATAAATTCTGCCACAACTAGTGAGCTTAGAAGAGACCCCCAAGCCTCAGGTGAGATAGAAGACTGGGCTGACGCTTTGATTTCAGTATGTGATACCCTGAGCAGAGAACTCTGCCACCACAGAGTGCTTAGAATTCCAACTGATAGAACTGTGAGGTAGTAAGAGCTGCAAAATAAACAGTCATGTGTCACTCTATGATAGAAAATAAACACAGCCCTCTTATTTGTGTGCAAGCTCCCATTATTTAAGTCTTGGTGAAACTTTGAAATATTCAGAAAGGGATGGTATGAGAAGTGCCATGTGGCAAATCGTGCACAATTTTAGCAGCAATAGCAGCAAGTTCCCACCAAAGGCAGAACATCCTTCCTCTGAGAGAGTCTTGCTAGTCACCATCCGAGCTTTAATAGGTGCCTTTTAGGACATAAAAGAAATTAAAACAGGCCCTGACTCGATTCTGACTGGATTCTACTTCCTACGAAGATACAGAACTTAGTATCATTCTTTGTTCTCTCCTCAAGGATCAATGCCTGGAAGAATGACAGAAGGAAAATGAGAAACAGAGAAAATGATGTGAAGACCATGAAGTGACAGAAGTCAGTGTTGAACTGGTATGGTTTGAGTGGTGGCTTCAGACTGGAGCAGGAGGCATCCAGGCACCACTATGGCAGGATAACATAAGGCAGTAAATTATGGAGTGCTGCTCTCACATGGGCCACCTCCACTGGGCCATGATCATTCACCTCCCACCCCCCTCTGCCTTCTCTGCCATCCCAGCCCCACCTCACCATTGCCTTTGAACAAACAGTGCCAACCACAGTCCACAGCAATGACTGATGCTCTGGTCCATGTGTGTCCTCATCAGTAAAATTAGGACATCACCAAATGTGTGTGATTTAAATTGCTGAGAGAAATGGATGGGGCTCAGGTAACTCTAGGCAAATTTGCTTATTGCTATCCTCCAAACTATTACGACTTGGATTAAGATCAAAAGCGTAGTCCTTCCTAAAGCCACTTCTCTACTGGAAGCAAAGGGTGAAACCTTGATTTGAGAAGTAAGAGTGAGAAATGACTGAAGGTGATTTTGGTGCTTGAGGCTTTTTCAGCTGAGCACATTCAGCTTCAGTATGAAAGTCAGGGGCAACAGGTATGGCAGTCTGGCCTTTTCCCAGATGCACTGACTGATGGGTAATGATGCATAGCCAATGATACCAAGGGATTATGAACTCATGGGCCCAAATAAGAAGCACAGTTACTTCAAAATAAAAAAAAATAATAATAATACTGATCATAGCCCCTATCAGAAGCACACAGATTAGAAAAAAAAAATGCAACCATATACTCTATCATTTGTATTGGTATACTTTGGAGAGTTAAATATTACTATTACTATTAATCATTACACTGGCACAACAGGTAGGGATAAAATTGGTCAGCCACATGTAAATTGACTTATGGTGAGACTACTACTAAATACACTAAAACAGATAAGGGAACTTATGAGCAATATGAAGAAAAAAATGTTGCATTAAAAAAGGAAATAAACAGCAGCATTAAAAATATTTATTTGTTGAAATCCAAAAATAGGATTGTCTTATTAGACAATCCAAAATAGATTGTCTTCTGCATATGAAAGGCTTTGTAATCAAACCTCACCTCCCAGCTTTTAGGGCTTATGAAAATTACTTCTAGTATACAACATTTTTCTTCACTTGGAAAAAGAATATAATATCTCAGTCTACTGCCTCTTTGCTAGGTCATGAGATCTAACTAGAATGTAATAAAATTATTTTGTTCTCATTGCATTAACGCTAATGATTACCTCCTACTTACTGCAAATGTAATGATCTTAAATTTATAGCATTGTAGAAGTTTTCTTTTAGAAGAATAAACTTATTATATTAAAAAAAAGAATGAGACAATTTAAAGAAAAGATTAGGTAAACATAGTGTAGGTAGAAAAGAAGCAGTTCCACGTATCAGCCAATTGTATGTTAAATAAACTTTCTAAATGAAAATTAAGGAAAAGGAAAGTGTAAGCCTCAGAAAGATAACTAACCAATAAGAAAGAAAGAAAGAAAGAAAGAAAGAAAGAAAGAAAGAAAGAAAAAAAGAGACTGCAGCACTGAAAATATAAATTACTCTGGGAGCATAGCAAGAAACAGAACAGATTGACAAAGAAAAGACAAATTATACCGGGTCAATATGCTTATACTATGAATTTTGTAATTTATCTTGAATATAACGGATTTTAAGTGGGAGAGTAATATATTTAAATGCACTTCTTTTATAAAGATTACTTTGCCAAATTATGCAGTAGAAAGTAGAGAGCCAGGATATGTTCGAGATGCCAAGACCAACTGGGATACTCTGGCAGCAGCAGTTCAAGCGAGGTGTGAGTGACTGACCTACAATATTAGCAGAGCAAATAGAGACGAGATAAAAGATAAAGATGGCCTCATGGAGGAAGAACTAGATAAGTCCTAAGTGACCGATGGGACAAGAGCCTCCAAGAGAGGATGAAGTCTGACGTGTGTCCCAGCTCTTTGACATAGATGACTGCTTATTTTTAGTTGTATTTAAACTCTTTAGTTTATTCTTATGATAGTAAATAAACATTCTTTTTCTTGACAACAAGTTACACGCCAGGTGGTGTGCTAAGCACATTCCCTGAATTATGCCACCTAATTCTCTGAATTGGCGAGTAAATTTGGTGATATCATTCATGGTGTCCATTTTACACAAGACGAAATGGAGACTGAGACGGGCTACACGGCTCAGCTGCAGGTCCTGGGATGGGACCCCAGGCTGTCTTCTCCTGCCACCCGGACTGTTAAACTCTGTCTGCTCCACCCCTAATGATACTGTTTTCAAACCTAAGTATACAGGGAGAGAATGGGGGATGGGAGAGAGACAAAATGACTTTCGTTTGGTTGCACCAAGTTTTGGATGTCTGTATGGCATTCATAATGCAGATTTCTAATAGGCAATATTAGAAGAATCAGAGTTCGTTGCTAAGATTTGGGAATTACTAATAAACGGCTGGTTGAAGGAAGCTTTAGGTCGAGGCAGTTTTCAGTGTGTGGCTGGGGAGTGAGTTTCAACAGCAAACTACAGAAGGTTAAGGGTCAAGGATGTAATGGACTTAGGCTTTATAATGAAATGTTCACGAATTGGTGCCACAATCCTCTAAGAATATAACATGCCTTCCGATGAAAATCAAGTTACCAAAGACCGTGCTGAAATCCATTTTTCTAGTAGACAATAGTCTAGCAAGATGTCACAAGGCTGGAGGGAAAATATTTTTGCTTGAAGGTGGAGGAATAATGATTAATGATTTGGCATTTTGATCCCCACTGCCTTACCCAGCACCTTGGTAATTTAGAGGGAAATATTCATTGTTGTTTGTACTATCACTACAGTTTGGGGGCTGTCTTAAGATAAAGGCTAGGTGACAAACTACAAAGGCTAGGGGCATCTGGGTGGCTAAGTTGGTTAAACGTCCGACTTTGGCTCAGGTCATGATCTCATGGTTTGTGGGTTCAAGCCCCGCATCACGCTCTGTGCTGACAGCTCAGAGACTGGAGCCTCCTTCAGATTCTGTGTCTCCCTCTCTCTCTGCCCTTCCCCTGCACTCTGTCTCTGTCTCTCTCTCAAAAATAAACACTGAAAAAATTAAAAAAGGCTAAAACATCAGTGGGAAAGGACAGACCCCACAGGGGTCTTGTATAAGCTGTGGGACTCACACAAGCATGATTTCCTGGGCTGATCCCAAAGAAAACTTTCTCCACTTCAAAGACTTTTCTGAGGAATGGTTCATAGTGTAAGAATCCTAGTATAGAACTCTTAGCCATTTTATTTAAAACATTTTTAGAATTTTATCATGGTTTATTTTTCAGTGTCTAAATTTAAATTTGGGATAATGCTCATCTCAGCAACTTAATATCTACAGCCAACATACATAAATTAGAACACAAAAGCCCATGCCGCTATTTATTGGATGGGAAAATCTACTAGGTGGGGAAAAAAATGAGAATAGAGTGATTGTATATTATATATTTGTGTGCAAGAACTTAAGTTGAGCAAAATATGCTATTCCATCAGCAAAACTCATAGCATTTATAGATCAGTAAAACATCTTCGAACATTCTTCAGATATCTGGCTTAGCAAAAATTTGAAAAAGCACTTAGTCATGCATTTTTATGCTGGATGGTAAAGCCTATGAATACCACACAAGGCAAATTTCATCTTCATTTTTTTTATATCATCTATGTCAGCCCCCATCCACACTGAATTTATAGAAAACATTACCATTTCTGAATCATCATATATTTTGAAAGTAAAGAGTAAGGATTCTCAAGGCTGTAAGAGATGCTAAAGGTCAGGAGCCCATCCACACAACTGGGCAAACTTTGTATGTTTAGAATTGTCATGATTACCCACAGTTCTCTAAGGGAAAACTCTAGTCCCGCTATTCGCTGTGTGAGCCATAGCACCAGGTGACATTTAGCCCTACTGCTTTGTCGCAGTCAGCCCTGGGGTAAGGTTATGTTGGAATCATTTCTACAGTATTGAGAAAGTTTATTGAGTGGGTTATTTCCTGAACTACGTGCCCCTCTCCGTAGTTCATATGTTGAAATCCTAATTCCCAGGATGTCAGAATGTGACAGTACATATTTAGGATAGGGTCTTTAAAGGGGTAATTAAGTTAAAATGAGATCATTAGGGCGGGTCCTAACCCAACAGGACTTTTGATGGATGTCCTTATCTGAAGAGAAAATTGGGACACAGACATGAATAGAGGGAAGAATAAGTGAAGACAGAGAAAAGATAAGCCAAGGAGTGAGGCCTCAGAAGAAACCAAACCCGCCATGCCTTGATCTCACACTTCCAGCCTCCAGAATTGTGAGAAAATAAGTTTCTGTTGTTTATGACCATGTCTGTCGTACTTTATTATGGCAGCTTGAACAAACCAGGTAAAAGAGAAACACCCCCTAATATACGTACTAGTAAGCTCTTTGCAGATTCAGTTTTCCAGACTCTCTTTCTGCCTTGCCAGTGACAACCCAGTTGTCCTCACATAGAAGATTGATATAAAGAGTTCAAATAGAGGATTAAAGCCTGCTAACGGATCTCTGTGTGTCTTCAAATCCTGACTTTTAGTACTATTTTTGCCCCTCATATTTCAGAAGGAGGGTTTGAAAAACAAGCTTAGCATTCCCTGGGGCAAAAGGGGTGGGAAGAAGAAAGAATTTAAATTACCTGCTAATGAGTAAAACTCCTTGGTGTATAAAGCTAAACTTTAAGTTGCTAATTCAAAGATTTTCTGTTTAATGTATGATTTCAGAATACACTCCAATTTAGTGTTTAGGGCATTAAGAAAACTTAGAAGCACAGCTTGAATGCATTCTAATTATAAAATTAAAAGATGGAATATTGAACTGCTTAGTATGCCACTTACATACTTTCAAACAATAATGAGGGTTTCAAAATAAGTAGCAGTCTTATAAAATTCAAATGGATGATAGTTGTGTGATGGTAAATATGAGCAAATTGTGATTTCCTTATCTCAACAGTAGTACATAGAATGAGACTACACCAAATATTTGTCTCCAAATGTCAACAATATAGTAAATCTCAGCAATCTTTTGAGGGATTACAAAACAGATAGAAAATGACTCAGTAGTAAAAAATAAATAAATAAATAAATAGTACATATCGGCAATTTTTTAATAGAGAAAAAATTTCCTATAAGCAAACACAAACTTAACCTCTCAGTTACTGCATAATGGGGTGAAAGTCCTCCAATACTACCACACAAACTGAGAAACTTGATGATCGTATCTTGATGTAAGAGGGGATGCCCATTTACCGAATGAAGATATGGGGATTAGAAGTGCTCCATGAGCTGTTCCTAACTAGGAATCATTATACTACCGATAAGTAAGTAACAAATAACATCCCCTAAGTGGGAAAAGTCTATAAATTTTTTCAGTTGGAAAATCTGTCAGTAAGATGCTCTCTGATGCTTTGGCCTCTCAACTATGTCCTTGAATCCAAGTGAAGTAGGCTATTTTTTTTTATTTTTTTTTAACGTGTATTTATTTTTGAGACAGAGAGAGACAGAGCATGAACAGGGGAGGGTCAGAGAGAGGGAGACACAGAATCTGAAACAGGCTCCAGGCTCTGAGCTGTCAGCACAGAGCCCGATGTGGGGCTCGAACTCAAGGACCGCGAAATAATGACCTGAGCCGAAGTCGGCCGCTTAACTGACTGAGTCACCCAGGCGCCCCTGAAGTAGGCGATTTAAATGAATCATTGATGAGGAAGAAAACATAGTCTAAGACATAGGGAAGGATTGGGAGACATGAGAAATTGTGGATCCCTTTCTGTTGACATCAAGGATTATTAAAAAAAAAAAAGTGTAAAAGTGTTTTCAGTTTTCTTTTGCTCAAAAATCTCTAATTTGGCTGAATAAATTTAGAATTGATAATGAGACATGACAAAAGAATACTTCAAATTATTGGTTGACATTTAATTTTGATATGACATACTATAAAACTGTTTTATTCTTTTCAACATGTTCTAGTATTTATGACTGTCACAATAGGTTTATTATATTAAGTTAATATCATTGTTTTATTTCAGATACATGTGATTTTCATGTTATCTTTCTCTTTCACAACTTTTAGTTCAAGATGAAATACCATCTTTTATTTATTATTAATATTGTGTGTGTGTGTGAAAGAGAGAGAAGCATGCATTCATGTGCACAAGCTGGGGAGGGACAGAGGGAAAGGGAGAGAGAGAATCTTGAGCAGGCTCGATGCCCAGTGTGGAGCCCCACACAGAACTCGATCTCACGACCCTGAGATCATGACCCGAGCCGAAATCAAGAGTCAGTCACTTAACCAACTGAGCCATCCAGGTGCCCCAAAATATTATCCTTTAAAAAACTGACTTAATAGAGCTAATGGTTTTGTGCCCATGTTTTCACTGAAATGACATATGTCATTATGGATTTTGCTAAACTTTTCTCCTTCTTCCCAGGCCAAGGTTTTTTTACACATCTTCTAAGAAGGTGTTGGTTCACACCAAGCAAGGAGAGTAGAAGATGGTCCTTGTTAAGATGAAAAATGCAACACGAATTCTGTCATCATTAACAAAATAAAATCAGCGTTAACAATGAAAGCAGAGTTTACATGGATAATCCAAATGCTTGATTTATCTGTGTAGATTGCTACAAATTTGGTTGGACAGTTTGTCTTCCCTGCCCTCACTCCTCAAACCCCCAGTAACAGACCTGAAAGACCTGAAACTGTTTCCTCTTCTGACTATTCAAAGACAAAAAAATCAGTTAAACCTTATTGATAAGGAGATTGAGTTAGAGTTGAGAGGAAAAGGGGGTACCTGAAGGACAGGAGAAATGTAAACAATTTGAGAAGACTATTCTGAATTAAAGAAAGAACGAAGGTTGCTCACAGATAGAGGGAACTTCTTGATGCCACAGATAGATAATTCAATGTAGACTGATAGGTGTTGATAGGTACATTGAGGGAAAATATGAAAAACATATGAACAGGCAAAGAAAAATTCTGCACCCATCCTCTGGACCCCATGTACATACCTGATCATATTAAGTTGTGCTTTTCTCTTATGGAAAGAAACTGTACCTTGCCATATCAATTAGGCCATGAAAAATTACACACTGAAGAAGGACAAAAATAAAAAGAACTTGATATCAGAGTTGGGAAATAAGAAACCACTGTTACAAGAAGTAAAGACGGAGAATGATTTCTGGAATATGTAAACGCATGTTGGACCAGGTTGATGGTAATGCACATCAGGGCCAAGGAATCCACAGTGGCATACAAAGATGACAGATCATAAGAAAGTGCTTGTTCATCAGAATCCACAAACAATTCCACAGTCCGAAGCAGCAGCACTGCAGGCAAGAGAAATACACAAATGTCAGAGCCATCTACCCTTCTGCCCTACAACTATCTGAGCAGAGCAGACCTGGGTCCAGAGCAGTAAAGTAGTGACTCCAGAAACAGCACAGCAACAGAAGAGGCAGTAAACTATCACATCTAGAAGACACAGCCATCAGGGGTTACTTCCTAGAACCAGAACTGAATTTAAAATAAATACAGGAGGAAACAATATTTCCATTTGGACTAAAGATTAATACTTATTAATTTTGCTCAAAATTAACTTTAAAATGTGAAGTTAATTTTAAAATATGAACAACCAGTCATCACCAAACATCTGGGGGAAAAAAGCAGCATTTAAGAGGGGCATCAACACAGAAGCTTTCTCCCCAATTAGCTTTAAAAGGGAAACGTTTAAAAATTAAAATTAGTATAGTCAATACTGAAAGAAATACTGGAGATTTAGCACATCAATTTCATCCTTTAGAAAGCATAGGTTGCCAAGAAAATACAAATGTTCTAGGGCAAGGGTAATTGCCAAAGCACTTATTCAATAAACCATTAGTTGAAGATCAGAATTGAAATGGCTGGGGATAAAATTAGAGAATTAGAAATCTTTAATGCAAAAATTGATGGAAATAATCTCATCTATGATTTTCTTTTCCCATTTATTAGTGATATGAGAAATACATGACAAATTTATTTACCAGCTACTAAGCGCCAGTCATGATTCTAGACGTTTTATGTATGTTTTTACCACATATTGTAAGATAATATCACCATTTTACAGATGAAAATCGAGAGGCTTAGCAAGACCAATAATTATGTTCAAGTCATTCAGATATGAGCCATCATCCTGCCTCTCTAAATCTTAAAATATTTAGGTATTTTGATATTTTAAGCTGGATCAGGTATATATTCTGGGGTCCTGCATGCAAATAAATATTAGAGGTCCAAGCAAGCATACTGTATTGTATTAAAGTACATTTTAGTATGAGGTAGTGATACATTTTCAAGGAAGAGAATCCAAGTCTCTGAAACACATAAATGTTTCGGATGTAAATGTAACATGCATTTCAGAATGAATTCTGACTTTTGGCTTAATAGCACCTGATATCTACGATAGCTGTATTTGACAAAACTGGGAATCATAATGAATCATACAAATAAGACAGCATCTATTCTCTTGCTAATGATTATATAATTCCCATTGCTGTCAGTAGTAATTTTGAAGTCATACATTTTCAATGAAAAATCTTTGTGTTACAAGTTTTTGTGAAGTACTTGACATGATTTCAGGTTTGACAATAGTAATCTTACTATTTTTTACTTTAAGTTACATCTTTTTGTTAGTTTCATGGCCAGAAGTTAAACTAGAGTGGCAGGATGACTGTATTTTATATATTAAAAAGTTCTTAACAATATCATTTTTCTTCCAGTGTTATCTTAACTTTTCATTGACTTTTTTTCATTATCCTTCTATTGAACAACTCAAACTTTTGAATCTAACTCAAAAGTTAGTTTTAGAGTAGTCTTTTTTTTTTAGATGAAAAAAGAGAATTAAAAAGTTAGATTATAAAGATCCAATATATTCCAACTACTAATGAATATATTTAATTTTTTTCATAAATATTCAATAATTTTAACTCATCCAACAAATAGTGAAGGTCCAAGCAGGAAAAGAATATGTGTGTGTGTGTGTGTGTGTGTGTGTGTGTGTGTGTGAGTGTGTAGTTTCCCTGTTGTTTCCTTTTCTATCAAAATTGATTTTTAATAAAGACTACATTATTCAAGGGCACCTGGGTGGCTCAGTTGGTTAAGCGTCTGACTCTTGGGTTAGGCTCAGGTCCTGATCTCAAGGTTTGTGAGTTCAAGCCCTGCCTCTGGCTCCACACTGACAGTGTAGAGTCTACTTTGGGTTCTCTCTCTCCTCTCTCTGCCCCTCCCCTGGTTTTGCTCTCCCTCTCTCAAAATAAATAAACAAACTTAAAACAAAAAAAGAGTACATTGCAGAAAAGCTTTTAGGAATTAGGGAACAAAACATCCATTCCAAGACATGGAGAAGCTCTGGATTTTTGTCAGAAAAGTTGTTGACTAAATCACAGGGCCTGTATTACTACCTCATTTCTCTGCTAATGATACTACATCATTTCCCCCACTTAAAAATACGGAGAATATACATTTAGAGAGGACTGGAGACTTTGAAGAGGGATAAAAATGAAATCAATATATTTTGCAAGAACTATACAAGGTAGAATGTTGGGCATTATATATATTTTTAATCATACAATATAATCCCGAAAGGTAGGCATGTGGAACTTTTATTTTACAGATGACAAACAAAAACTGCAGTGAGCATCTAAGAGAACCAGCTGGATTGGTATCAGGGCTCAAAAGCTCCAAAACTCATGCCCAACCCAACTCATTCAAAAGCACTTGATTTTTTGTGCAGTAGCTGAATACTATGGCAGAAATTTTCTTTTGGGAAAAAAGCAAGAAAATAAACTAAAGTGTTTTGATTGCAGGTACTAGACCATTCCTGCTTTTTGCAGACTGAATAAGTAAATCTCTCCTGTAAGATCAGAACCTGTCAGTCAGCTCTGCTTGAGCACAAGCTTAACGGGCCATAAATGCCAGAGCAAGATAAAGAGAGTAAGCGGGAGAACTGCTATTGACAGTCTTAACAAGCTCTGATAATTGATTTATGTAGAAAATCCAATTAGATCTGGCTGACCAGAACTCCAGTGACACCAGGCTAAAGTCCAATTGTGAGTAGCGATTGTTGTTAGGATACCCGTTGGCCAACTGATCAAATATTTAAACCCCCTTTAGTTTAGTTCCCATAATAAGGATGCTACCGTTAATTCTCCACACATTAAAATCCAAGACCATGGAGCAAGGTGTAATAAAGACTTGCCTGGCAAAAATAATCACGCAATTTTGCATACATGTATAAATAACAGAGTATGTTATTTTTTTCTTAATCAAATGTTTCCAAACAAATTGAAGTCTTGCGCCCATTTCCTATGGGAAAGGACTAAAAATCATCAAAGAGCATTTTCCCATGGTGTTCATTTCCTGTTCTGTCACTAGGGTTGTCTCTTCATCGATTATTTAAAAAATTATTCAGCACAGTGGTTAAAGAATAGTTGTCCTCACTAACTTTGAATTGAACCTATTTAAGTGAAATTACCTTTTTTTGTTGTTTGGTTTCTTTTTTGTTTCTTTTGGATATAGCATTTTTACATACACTCCTAGTAACATTTTATGTCATAAATTCCCAAGTTAATATACACTACATGAACATAGGAACCAAGGAACCACAGACTCAGTTTGATTCTGTTCTTTGACCTGCTACCGTCACTGGTAGCTGAGTCCTTGCATCATGAAGAATGTCATTTTGCTCCATCTTCCATACAGGCTCAGAATAATGTTCATCTTAATTAGGCTTATATACTACAAACTAAAATTCAGTAATATTCATATAGTGAATGTCTAGTGAGCTTGGTCAACCACAAATCTAACATTAATCGAATTTGGATGAGTTCCCGTATGTGCTCTTCTGCTATTATGTTCTTAATAGCGGAAGTAGTGAAACCACCAGAAAGTAAGTTTGGCAGCTAGTATCAAATAGCACCTCAGTGTCTTGTCCTCAGGTCAGTTCACATTCCAGTCTGCCGCATTTGATCCTGTATCCTTTACTTTGGTCTGTCTGGTTTATATTTTCTTTAAATGGTTAAAATAACAACTGAGCACAATGAGTTATGTTCTCGTCAGGGAACCACTGTATTTGATAGCTTAAAATCACTTTTTTTAAAGATTTGTTTTTCTTATTTAGATTTAAACTTGGCTATTCATTTGCTCACAGTAACCAGTATAGTGCTTGGCCCAAGGTTTATTGTTTAAATTAATGAACAAGATGCCTAAGAAAAATATGCCATATGTAGATGTTTCCCTATTTATTTCATCCTCAAAGGGTGTAAAGGACATTGAGAATAGAGCACATGGCCTTTGAAACTTTTCTCCCGTAGCAGCACATAGGAATTGACATGGAATAAACTCTCAATTATTTGTTGAAGGAATAAAGAGCTGAATAATTAAATTAATAAAATATATCTGTGGTCTACAAAAGATCACACATACTTCAGACAATTACATAGTGTGAAAAAATTACTTGGATGAGGACAATGCCATATCCAACTGTCATCTACAACTTAGTTTGAGAATTTTCTTCTCTCATTTACAAAACAGGTTTCAAACACAGTGAAATATTCTAATGGTCCTCTTAAAATGTTTTGAAGTCTAAGACATGTTGATCCATTCAAAAATTCACTATAAAGGATTTGAAGTTGTCCAGGAAAAGTATTTGTACACCAATAAAATATAAAATAGTGGAGGTGTGCACATAAGCATGTGAGACCACTTTAGAAGAAGAAACTTCATGAACCCAGTGAACCTTTTTATCAAATCAATTCTGTGAAACGTTTTGCTTGTTGAAGCAAAGGGGACTGACTCCATGTGTCATTAAGAATTTCACAGAGACTAATGGAAAAAAGCACTGCTCTCTTCATGACCAGATGAGGCTTGGCCCCTTCTTGAGAAAAGCTTACTTAATTCATTCTAATGGATGAGAAGTAACAGTAAAGCAATCGACTCTACATTGTTGGCCACTCAAAAAAGGGAGCTGGAGGAAGCGTTCTCTCCCAAAGGCACTTTGTGAATCATGATCTCTTTCCAGACTAGTGTGAATAACTGCAAATGGTGGGTTATTCTCCTGTGGACTGTGAATAATAATCTTTGAGTGGCTTTCAAATTCCCAGGGAAATAGTCACTGGGTCTTCAGCATACATCAAAACCCAGAGAGAGCTAAAAAATAATAAAATAAAATAAAATAAAATAAAATAAAATAAAATAGTAAAATAAAACATACACCAGAATGTACAAAAATCAGGAGAAAATGCATTGCTAAGAAAAGAGAGTGAAAAAAATAAAGAATAACAATACACACCAAATATTTCATTAAACTTTCCCCCAATATCCCTTCATGCCAATGTTGTTGCTAATTAGTATAAATTTTTTTAAGTTTTTTTATGCTTATTTATTTTTGAGAGACAGGATGGAGGAAGAGTAGAGTGAGGGAGACAGAGGATCTGAATCAGGCTCTGCATTGACAGCAGAGAGCCTGACATAAGACTTGAACCCACGAACCGCGAGATCATGACCCGAGCCGAAGTCAGATGCTCAACCGACTGAGCCACCCAGGAGCCCACTAATTAGTACACTTTATGGCATAGATCATGCTTGAACATTGTTCAGGGTCACAGTATATGAGATACAGTAGAGAGCCTTTCTATAAAATTAGTCACAAAACTTCCAAAAATTTTAAAATAAGTGATTTGACATGCTTGATCTCACCAAATAAATCATGCCAATTTGATATTAGATATAACTGGAAAGGAAGAGCTCTGGTTAAGGAAACATTTTGTAAAGGTTTTTGTTTTGTTTGTATTACCTGGCATGCCAACTCTAGACACAAACATTTTGTCTGCATTATAATCCCTGAATTAGCTATAAAGTTGACTGTATTCTTTTATATGGACATTTTTGAGACCAAACAACTGACTAAATAGAACAATAAATAAAATACTATTTATATATATGTGTGAGTATATATATAGAATTTATTAATTTATTACACTGGTAAATTAACCTCATAATATGCAGCCTTGGGGACCCACACAGACCGTGTTGTACATCTTCAGTGACTAACAGTAATGTAATTGTCAAGGTTGTGGAATAGAGGTTTATATAAGTGAAAAAGTCGTGATGCAGTATTTCGCACAGTCACGTTGTAACACCCTGTCTTTTCATTTATTAAAGCTGGTTTTGTCACAGAGTGAAACTGTGAACCAAACATTTGAATTCAGTGCAGCCATGTTAATAAAATTCATAAAGCTTATACAAAATGAGGCAATAAAATCAATTGAAAGCCCAGAAACTTTTGGGTCACATGCAGCAGCTTAAAGAGTCTTCCCTCCTTCCCAGCTGGGGAATTCCAAGGTATCCTTCTGTCAATCTGCTCACATCCCAGCTGGACAGCTTGAGACATGAGCTGATGACTACATGAAGTGGCCTTTCTCTAGAGGAGGGCTAGACAGCTGGCAGAGTAGGGCATGGTGCCTTTGACATGAAACTCAACAAGACCGTGCATCTCTTCAAATTCCACCCATGTATGTACTTTGAACCAACTATTATAGTAAGATCAACTAGAGTACTTCGTAGCAGCCAGGATAAGACAATAATAAACAATAAAGTAAATAAAGTGTCCTTATGTTAGTAAATCACAATTCCTACTTAGGATTGATTTAAATACTTAGGGAAAAAAGAGGAGAGAGTAATCTGCTTTAGTCTAAGATTCCTTCCTTCCTTCCTTCCTTCCTTCCTTCCTTCCTTCCTTCCTTCCTCTCTCCCTCCCTCTCTCTTTCCCTCCCTTAAGCAATTGCTTAACTTTTCTGTGATTCTGTGATCAAATAATAATTTCTTTGAACAAAAGCATTCCATTCTTTGTGCAATCATTCACACTTTCATTTTAAATGCAGAAATTACTCTAATGTTGCTAGAGTGAAACTTCTTCCAATTCGCTCAGGAATGAAAATCTCTTTTGCTTTGTGTGCAGCCCTGCAACCTTATGATTCTGAGGCCGGTCCTTGCTGCCTGTGCTTTTTGCCTTGATGCAAAAATGGGAGCCAGATTTCAAATTACTTTCATTTCAGGGGAATAATATAATTTTCGAGTAGGAAATTAGCTGAAACCAAACCTACACATGAACGTAAATATGGTTATTACTTTTTCACATTATGAATATAATTCCTGGTTGCCATTGTTTGGTGTTTTACAATTTCTGTAGGATAGTGACTCCTAGACTTTGGGGATTTTGTACATTTAGAAAAATGAGGAGCCAGAGAGTCACATGAAGTTGCATTTTTTCCAGGTTTATACATTAAAAGCAAAAACAAAAGTGATTTGTTACCAATATGTCATAAAATAAATATCAAAGAAAATTAGAAGTAGCAATTTCAATATTAGTCACAATTTTTCAAATCATAATGATATAATTTTTTTAAAACACTTTCTATGTATCATCACCCTTGTTTCTCTGGCTTTGGTGGAAACTTCATCGTGGACTGGCACTTCTCCTAAGACAGGAATTTGGGAAGCACAGTCCCGGCTCTCATATAGTCAGTCTATAGATATTGAATACTTTGTACACTGAAGCCTTAAACATATACATGCATTTCCAGGCATCATTTATCGAATTTGATTATTTCATAGGAGCTGTTTCTATATTCTGTGTCATAATTATAACTTTTGAAAGATTAAGCAAGCGCTGCTTAATAGTTTTTACTTTTTCTGTTGCTTAACCTATGACTCTATCCTCTCATTTTTGGGAAATGTGACTTTGCATGATATTATGTTTAAGAAGATTAATATAGATTTAACAAAACTACTCAGAGTTACTGCTTTTAATGATTCATTAGGTAAGTAAATCCAAGGAAGAAATAACTGGAGATTTGTAATTTATAGCAAGACCTAAAGCTAAAAGTGTTTATTTAGTGAAACTGCTTAATTAGGAGGACACATTGAAGAGATATGTCCAAACCTTAACCCCTTTTACACCCTATGGACAACCACTTCTATTGTTTTCTTACTGATATTTTCAGTGGTCTTTTGCAGATAAGAGCAAATTTATGTTACATATTTTATACATTAACCTTTGTTACGCACAACTAGAAACTGTAGATCTTCTTACATGCCTAGTTTTTTTTTTCACTTGATAAAAATATCTTAAAGATATTTCTATATCGGTACATAGACAATAAGTCCATTCTGTCTCTTTTCAACAGGTAATCAAGTATATCAAGCCTACAGACGTATAGCTTTCCGTAGCTAACACTAATGAAGACATCAATTTGATGTTATTGTTTGACAACACATATAAGATACCTTTGTTTAATAGCTAAGTGTTTACAAATTATTTCACTTATTTATTAGCCTAAGAGGGATGTTTTAAAAATACTATGGTAGGAAGAGTTCCAATTCACTTTTGTTCAAGGTGAAAAACAGTTACTCACTATATAGTTCCTTGGTATTTCCTGTAAACCCCTATTAAATGTATGCTGAAAGCAGTGACTCAAGCACTCTGTAGATCTTGCCAGTAATAATGAATGGGCACAGACATGTTATATTGAAAGAAATGGAAATAACTAAGACAAACTAATAGGTTCACATGCTCTAAAATCCTACATGTCGTTTTATTTAGACTAATGATTTCACATTTACTCGGAACATATGCCTTATTTACAAAGCCATTCCACATTTATAGCGATGTTTCACATAAGCAGTCCAGAAAAGACAAACAAACAAAAAAAAAAAAAAAAAAGGAGACTCCTAGTTGGAAAGATTAGAGCTTATTATTTAGGAGTTTAGGCTCTGTGTCTGATGTGGCTTAGCTGTATTCCGGGAAGTCACATACAAGCTGCAGAACATGGGGGAAAAGTACATTCCTTCTAAGCTCCAGTTTCTGATTTGTGAAATGGGGAAATTATTTCATCATGTTTCCATTCTTAAATGAGAAAGATGTGTTTATCAAAGACCCTGGAAAACAGTATACATACAAAATAAGCTCATGATGATGATGATGATGATGATGAAGAACAGCTTCAATGAGAGCGAAAATATTGAGAGGAATATAATTAAAACTGTAATTAAATTATGTATGGGATTTAACTCTCACTGTGAAATAGGCATTTTTAAAAATTGAACTTAAATGTATGTTCAATTCAGATAAAAAAATGAATTTCTGTCATACATTTTTAATCTGAGATATATATTTTATTGAAGATTTAAGTGGTGATGTTTCTCAGTATAACAAAGTTCGTTTGTAAAACATTCATTTTAATAATACTTTTGCTGCTAACTTATAGGGGTGCCAAGTTTTTATAAAGATATAAAAGAATTTTAAAATAATAAGATATATATATATAAGTAAATAATTCATAAAAATCATACATATTAGAAATATGTGTGTGTGGGTGTGTGTGTTCAATCCTGAGATTGAAGACAATATGTAACAGAGAAGTTTGAATATACCAATGTGAGTTTTTTTAGATGCCTTGGGAGAGTAAAGCATTTATTTTAGATCTCCGTTATACTATGTAGTTTGCTATGGCTTTATGCTTGTAATCCTTAATGTGTTTTGTAGTTTCTTAAATGTATACCCAAGAGCATGCGACAAAGTGTTTAGAGATGTATTGTATTTTTTATTCATAATTTTGCACCCATGGATTCAGGTATCAATCATACATATCCAAGAAAAGTATTTGTTTACTTCTATTGTCTTGTATTTTGTAAAAGCAAATTAATTATCATAATAATATTGCTGCTCTTACTCTGTCCCTCCTTCATTTGATCTTTCTCATTATACAACCTCTGAATCTCACTTCAAACTCTTTTCTAAACTCCCTAGGTATAATTCTACCATTTATTATAATTACAACATCCAGTTAATTTATCTTCATTCTAACTCATGATCTTGCTTTAATTAAATTCCACTTTTGTATCCATTTTCCTAAGACTTGCTTGGTATGATTTGGATTGCCATTTTTAAAATAATTATGATCATTCATACAATTATTTTCTTGTATGAAAGTGGTGGCATTTGCCAATTATTGATATAGGACTAATCTGTTTTATTAGGCTAGAGGGCACCTTTCAGAAATGGCCTAAGTAGAAAGGATAAAGAATGAGTGCAAAGGAAGCAATAGGATGGTAACATTGGAAATTTATGGCGGAAGTATTTTATTATGTGTCATACAGCTAGTAGCACTGAAAATTCAAATATATACTCTCTATTGAAATTTTTGTACAGTGCCTTTAAGATGGGTTTACTCTTCGTTAAATTTTGATAGGTATCTGTCGAATCCTACGTTTATCAGACTTGACTCCCCGAATTATGAGAATGAAGCATCTTATCCATAGTATTTTCCCCTAGAATTAAGTGATTTTATTGGGTCTAATATGAATAATATTTGAATCAAGAGAATTCCATCAATTAAATTTCTACACTGGGTTCACATCTCAGTGGAAATAGAGTTAGCCCAGTATATGCTATTTCCTTCATTGATTAGAACTAAAAACTCTACACTAAATATATAGTGAAGCTACCGGAGGACTCTGAAAAGCGAATAATGGCAGGCAAAATGGGGTGCGATGGCAAATCTCGACAAATGATAAGTACCACAATAAGTATTCTGTTTTTCTCTCCTGTGTAGATCTCAGCTTTGACTTGAAGGTAGCTGAATCCCAGAATCCCATTCGCAGGCTCAGGCAGTAAAACTCTGAGAGAAAGAATCTCTTTCTAACCAGAAGTCAGGGGGCGGGGCAGGCAAAGGCTTCTGTGAGGTACTGAGGGTAGGGTAGGAAGGAATTCCTTGTTTTCCTCATACCTCTGCCCCAGCACAGATAAGAAATCCCTAGTGTTAAAAGAAAAGAATCCCTAGTGTTAAAAGAATCCCTAGTGTTAAAAATCTTACTGTTCTTGCCTCAGGGATGATGGCAGTACAGCCATGCTGACTCCTAATCCTGTCTGGCAAGAAAAACTGGAAAAAAAGGATCCTATGGTCTGAAGCACTTGGGGGAAATCCCTGTTGTTTCTATTTTTCTCTTGCTCTTTCCCTCCGAAAGGGAAATCGGTTACATGAATGTACACAATAGTGCAAGGGGCTAAAACCTTGAGTTATATCAATTTTTCATCCAAAGGCACCAGGAAAAGAGGCCTCTGTGATCTGGAGAGTCTGGAGAGGAAGAAGCAAGGAACCGGAAAATGGGATATGCTAAATCTGCACCTGAGCTGACCCAAGTCCCAAGCTTACCCCTGAGCTGCGTGTGAACTTAACAGGTCACTAGTAACATGTCGGCTGCTTTGAACTGGACTGCATATAAACCACCACTCGAGTCTGCTCAAAAGATCAATATCCTTGGCCATAAAACAAACTTTATTAAAAGAATGCATACAAAGTACACCTGACAACAGAATTAAACTAGAAATTAGGTTTTCAAAGATATCTAGAAAACCAAAACATTTAGAGATTAATCAGTGTACCTCTAAATAATCTATGGATAAAAGATTAATCCTCAAGAAATATTAGAAAATATGTTTGACTAAAATAACATGAAAATACGATACAAGAAGCTCTTGAATAACATGGGGATTAAAGGTACTGAGCCCCTGTGCAGTACAAAATCCACTTATCACTTTTGACTTTCCAAAAATTTAGTACTAATAGCCTACTGTTGACTGGAAGCCATACCAATAACAACAAGCAAGTGACACATATTTTCTGTATATGTATTATATACTGTGTTCTTACAATAAAGTGAGCTAGAGAAAAGAAAATGTTAGCAAGAAAATCATAGGGAAGAGAAAATACATTACTGTACTGTATTTATTGAAGAAAACCAGTGTATAAGTGGACCACACAGTTCAAACCTGTGTTACTCAGGGATCAATTGTATACCAAAATTTGTGGGACTTTGGGTTAAAAAGGTGGTAATATAAAACCTCATACCAGTAAATTCCCTTATTAGAAATGAAGAAAGTTCTCAAATCAGTGGTCTAAGATTTCATCTTAAGAAACTAATAAAAGAATAAACTCAATCCAAATCAAGCATATATATATATATATATATATATATATATACACACACATATGTATGCATTGATGTATATAATACATCTTACATACACATTAATATGTTAATAATGTATATATTAATATATGTATTGATTATATGTAATACAATATATTACATGTATTATATTGTATTATATATGTATTATAATATATGCATTATGTATATATTTATATGTATTGTAATATATGTATTATTATATGTAATATATATTAATAATACATATTAACACATATAAATATATAATATATATTAAGACCAAAAATCAAGGAAATTGAACACAAGCAAAAATAGAGAAAAATCAATGCAATTATAGGTGCTTACAGAGCAAGTCACGGCCTTTGACGTCATAGAAAAATAAAGCAAACAAAAAAAACAGTAATCATACAAGTGAATAAAATGATTGCAAGGGCTACAGAAAGAATACAGTGGTTTTACTGCGTTAGGAGACTATTGAGAAAGAACTCTCACTGATTGTCACCTTAAAAAGCTGACATATGCAGAATCTCACCACGGGGAGACTTCATGAAGGAGAAAAAGATCAATGGGACCGGGGATAGGGCGGAGAACATAGCACGTAGAATGTTCTTGAAGCAGGAGGAGATATTTGTACAAGAATATCAGGATTTGTGCATATTGACAGGAATCATGGAACAAGCTATGGGAATCATACACCCACTTTTCTAGTCAAGAAATACTTGGCTGCTACTTCTCATTCTAGGTACTGGGATTAGAGTAGTAACAAAAAGTGTCAAGCTCCTTATAGAGCTTGTAAAATGTATGAGAGGCACAATAAGCAAATAAATAATAAGTATATGATTTGGCCCATGGTTATGAGCCCTATGGAGGAAGTGAAGTGGTTTAGGGGATAGGGAGTTGTGAGGGAGGGGTGAAGACTGCTATTTAGGATAAGTGGTAAGGAAAGAAAGGCTTTTTGGATGAGTTCAACTTTGAGCAGAGAGCAGAAAGAAAGGAGTTAGCCATGAAAATAACTGGCTGAAAAAGATTCAAGGCAGAGTAAACAGCAAATATAAATTCTCGTGGTCAGAATATGGTTGGTGTCTTTGGGAAGCAGTAAGGAGGTGAATATGGCTGGGGGACAGTGAGCCAGAGAGAGGAAGAAAACAGCCAGAATCACAAGTGGGCCAACCAAGTGGGCCATGCTAACATCCTGGCTTTTACTTTAAGGGTGCGGGATTTCTAGAAGAGGAGTAATACAACCTGAGTTACATTTTAAAAGGCTCTTTCTGGATGCTGTGTGGAGAAAAGACTGTGGGTGGGGGGAGTGGGGGTAGTAGGGATAGGGAGGAAATGAAGGGAAAAACATAGTGGAATGGGCTCAGTGGAACATGGAAGGAGAAGTGGAGACAGCTAATTTAAACGACTTTTTGTTTTGTTTGGTTTGTTTTGAGAGAGACAGAGACTCTGTGAGCAGAGTAGGGGCAGAAAGAGAGGGAGAGAGTGAATCCCAAACAGTCTCCACATGGTCAGTGCGCAGAGCCTGATCCGGGGCTCAAAGTCACGAAACCATGAGATTATGACCTTAGCTGAAACCAAGAGTCAGATGCTTAGCCGACTGAGCCACACAGGCACCCCTAAACAACTTTTAAAATCGTTTTGCTATAAAGAGAAAAAGAGAATTTGGACAGTAGCTAGAATAGTATGTGCTGTGAAGGGAGTGTTTTATTATTATTTCCAGATGGAAAATGTCAGCAAATGTGTTTGTTTAGGGAAACTATTTGTATATCTGGAAATGGTGGTGATGCGGAATATGGGGAGGGAAGGAATATCACTGTAGTTCAGAGTCCAAGGACTGTCAATACTGGAGGGGTTGCCTGGAAATACAGGCCTGACAGTATATGCTTGGTTATAGGAGGGAAGAAAGTACAGGTGTCCTGTTTGATAGGCTGTAGGGAACTTGTGGAATGTCTTTCTATTGCTTCTATGCTTATGATTTTCGCTGTAGACCTGTTAAAAAGTCCATCTGCTTAGATTAGAGTACATGAAGGAAGGACGCCTGGGTGGCTCAGTCGGTTGAGCTTCTGACTTCGGCTCAGGTCATGACCTCACAGTTTGTGGGTTTGAGCCCCATGTCGGGCTCTGTGCTGACAGCTCAGAGCCTGGAGCCTGTTTCTGATTCTGTGTCTCCCTCTCTCTCTGCAACGTCCCCTGCTCATGCTCTATCTCTCTCTCTTTCTCTCAAAAATATATATAAAATAGACAGAGCTTAGACTCTGAAATCAGATTGTTGCATTTGAATCCTGGACTTACCATGTGTGCTTGAGAGCATGTATCATACCTCTCTTAAAATCCACTTCCTTGTCTATAATATAGAATGAATAGCCCTAAAAATTTTAAGTTTGAGATGAGAATTGCATATCAATAATAGTTCCTTGCTAGTAGTTATTTGTGTGTGTCATCTGTTTTAATTTCCAAATCCTTTCCACATGACGTTGACCTTCTCTGATTTCTCAGAATTTTGTCAAGGTGAAAAAAAATTTGTTAGAAGCGTTTTTGTGAAATGATAGGAAAGCCCAAATTTGCATACCAATTTGGCTTTCTAGAAATGCAGTAGGGAAGAGAGCAAAAGAATAAGAGCTGAAGGCAGAGAATCTAGCCTCATTTCTGGTTATACCATGTGATGATTAATTTTATTTGTCAACTTGGCTAGGCCATGGTATGTGGTTTTGGTCAAACACAAGTCTAGATGTTACCATGGGGCTCTGCACTGACAGCAGGGAGCCTGCTTAGGTTCTCTCTCTCCCTCTCTCTCTGCCCCTCCCCCACTCACACACCTCCTCACGCTCTCTCAAAATCAATCAATCAATCAATCAATCAATCAATCAATCAATAGATGTTCCTGTGAAGGTATGTTTCAGATTTTATTAACATTTTAATCATCAGACTTTGAATAAAGCAGATTAACACCCCACCATATGGATGGGCCTCATCCAATCAGTTAAAGTCTTAAGAGAAAACCTGAGGGCCTTTGAGGAAGGAATTCTGCCTCTAGACTGAACTTTCAACTTGATAGTCTAACATCAACTCTTCCTCGCATCTCTGAAGAACACTAACTTCACCTCCATTTTTCTAGGCGTTCACATTAAATCAAATAGTGAGTCTGGAAGTGTTTTAGAACATAAAAAAATATGTGGAAATACTAAGCATTATTACACTAAAAACTGTAATAATTATAAATATCTTTTAAGCACATCATATATGTCAGGAACTATTCTAAAGTGTGTGTGTTGTGGGGGAGAGGGATAGCTCTTTGACTCCTCAGAACACCCTGTGATATAGGTAATATTTTTTCCTCCCTATTTGATTGATTAAGAAACTGAGGCTTAAGAATTCTAACCCAGGGTCAGACATTTGCTAAGTGGTAGAACAAGGATACAACCAGGAAGATTCATTTCAGAACCTCTGCTATCTCCCTACAAACATATATGTACTGTATTTCCCTACTAAATTTTCTAACTTTTGTGAACAGCAATTCTTACATGGTTTCCTCTTACCTCAGTTCTTCAAAATTTCCTCCATGTACTTAAAAAAAATTTTTAATGTTAATTTAATTTTTCGAGAGACAGAGACAGAGACAGAGTGAGCAGGGGAGGAACATGAAAACAAGATGCAGGTTTCAGTTCATGGTCTACCACTGGCTGACCACACTACTTGGCCTATCCCTTAACTGATGTAAGTCCCAGTTCCCATCTGTAAAAGTGATAAACATAATATCTTCCCATCCTGTCTACAGGACTTTTTGGGGTCCAGATGAGAAATTTATGGAAAAATTCTTTGAAAGTTTAAAAGTCTTCATATATGAGCTCTTAACTATTATTATGGGAAAGAAGATCAGCGACTTCCCCTGGTGTATATTGTTCTGATGAATTATTTTAAAAACTGGAGCTACATCACTATTGCTGATCTTGGAGACCCACATAATTTTTTTTTAAAAAATAGAGAGCCCCAGGGCTTTTCAATTTACACTGATTATTGTTACTCCCATCATGTTTGGAGAAAAAAGTAAAAATTAGTTTGACTAAAAGAAATGTTGACTATTTGATAAGAATTCAAGTTTGCATTCAATAAATTACAACATTGCATTCAGTCTCAAAGAAAAAGAAAAATACATTTTAATTTTAAAAGGCAACTTGTCAGCCGGATGCTTTTGGTCTGCTGACATACACCTGCCACATAATACCTGAAGCAGAATTGGACTCATATGATTAATAGATACATCTTACCATCGTTTCTGTGGGATGGGCCTGCAGGGCTCCAGTCATTTGGGATTTATTTAACTTCAGGTCTGTGACAGGCCAGCAAGAACTAGAGATATAGCACAGCTAAAATATCTACAAAATTCTACAACTTACTTGAAGAGATTTTTTTAAAGTAACTTTCATTTCCCCAAAACACAATAAATATATCAGAGACTGTTCTTTATATTTGATTCCAATAATGAAATCCATAAAGTGCTAAATTAACAAAGTCATTCAGCAGGAGAAATTATAAGAACATTCTATTATTTGTGGTTAATGATACTTTCTGTGGCCAAAACTTTTTGTCTATGTGAAGAAAACTATTAAATATAATAATCTTCTTTTTCTAATTATCTTCCTTAAAATATAATTTAGTCATTTTGATCTAGTATTTTCTGTGCTGTGAAAATGTAAAGGTGGTAATATACATTGGAATCTCTATACTTTCCTTCATTATTATATTTTCCTTACGAAAGTTCTATTTTCTCTTCTCTGTTACATATTAAACAGAATATTAACTGTATTCGGTTTATACACACACACACACATGCACACACACACGCACACACACACACACGCTTACATTTCCATATAGAATGAGGAAACTACGGTGTGATTGAATTTGGACAACCAAGTAAGCTCCAACAATATAATAAATTTTGGCTTCTTTTAAACTTTGAATTAACAAAAAACTGAATTCACTCCTGGTCACTCACTCGTCACTCTTCTAGGGGAAAAAACATTCCCCTGTGAGAATGTGTTTGAAGTTCTACTCCTACACAAATTCCTCTTTTGGCTTATTTCTTTATTGTCCTGTCTACACAGAGTGTTCTATATAATTTTAATCTATGATTTGTGTATTGGTTATTGTTCTTGTTATTGTTCTGTGGGTAGTATAGATGAGATTTAGTATTTTATTTCATTTCTCTATTTTGGGTTAAATTGCAAACAAAGAGTTTGATCTGATCTTTTCAAAATATTTGCAGGACTTTTAAGGATGGACTGCTTCGAATTTTATGTTAACACATATATGGTTTCATGTCCTTATCTTCTGGATTTCTCTTTTCCACACTGATCATGAATTCTAGTTTCTTAATTTGCTGTATTTTTGGTACTTTTTCTCCGTGTCAATGACTCACACTAATATATTTTTAATGGGTCTCTTCTATCTAATTATTAGAAGGACTACAAAGTCTCTCCCAGTTCAAGCAGAGATAGGATCCACAGGCGCTTACACAGGATACTACGAGAACACATTCACATTCTTGTCATGCTAAACCTCTTGACTTTTCATGATTTGCTTTTTCCAACTTCATAAATGGTTCGGTAACCAATCTAAAAGTAATCTCTGATTTCAGGCCCATAAAATGATTCTGCTATAAAAATACTCAAGTCACATTTATAAAATGCAAATTACATTCATCTTCATCTCTTCTTTCATTAATTTAATTTTAATTTAACTGATGTTTGTTGAGCAACTGTAGCAGGTGACTGGGGTACAAAATTAAATTAAACAGGGTCAGTGCACTAATAGGCTGGTGGTTTAAAAGTGAATTCAAGAATATATACAGATTCTTTTCAAAAAGTGGGCAATGGTAGATACCATTCTTTCTTTTTCTCTTTTATTAGACCAATGAGTATTGGTTGAATATTTAGGATATGTTGGGCACCATGCTAGCAAAAACTTGAAATTTAAGAAAAAATAAATAAACATGGTTCCCCCTTTCAGGAGCAGATAGTCTAGTAGGGAAGGCAAATATAAAGAGACCACTGGAATGAAATATAGAAAATCCAATGAAACATACCTTTTGAGTAATTAGTTTACCAATGTTATAACACAAATGGTTTACTTTTTATAAAGAATGAGTTTAGAGGCAAACAGTGATAGGTGTGCTATGAAATGAGTTATCAGTAAGTGTTATTTTATCAATGATAGAATGAGTAAAATATTTAATCAACATTGGATTGAACAGAACATAAGCAATAAGGAAGTGCAGGTTACTTTTTGAAGTGTGTGTAGGAAAGGGATGGGAAAAAGACTGAAGGGAGAAGTGAATTAAATGAAGTGATATTTTTTGGGCAAAAAAAATTGTGGACAAGAATTTGTTGTGGGAAAATATTCCTGGATTTTAAACCCATCATTGCCACTTCTTAGCTGTGTGGCACTCAGCTTGTTATACAGCCACAAATGTATTGTTTTTAGAATGGGAAAAATAATATCCTCTGTTGTGCTGTTGCAAGGAATAATTGAGAGAAAGTAAATAAAAGGTTTGGGACAGTTACCAACTCTAGTAACAACTCAAGAATAGATGGAATAAGAAGAAGGTCAATGAAGAAGATGAAGACAAAGCATTTTGCTCTAATGGCCTTCAATATTCACTTGAGAAAGCACAAACTTTAGTTTTGTGTTTTATCCTGCTTTCTTGTCATTCTTTCTTAACCTACTCCATTTTCACTGACCTGTGGGAGATTTGCTGGATCTAACAGTCCCTTTTATGTCAACACATGTTTTTTTTAATTTAAAAATTTTTTTTTAAATCTGTATTTATTTTTGAGAGAAAGACAGAGTGTGAGCAGGGGAGGAGCAGAGAGAGAGGGAGACACAGAATCCGAAGCAGGCTCTAGGCCCTGAACTGTCAGCACACAGCCTAATGCAGGGCACAAACTCACGAACCATGAGATCGTGACCTGAGCCGAAGTTAGACGCTCAACCGACTGAGCCACCCAGGCGCCCCATGTCAATAAATCTTTAATCATATGGAGCTTCTATCTGGAAGCGTCTTCCCTCCACTTTTTCAAAACTTACACCATTCACCTTGGTTTTCCACCATGGGATCATTCTATAGCCCCCACACTAATTGGAACTCACCATCTTCCGTATGTCCTATCCCCATAGCATGCAAACATTCTTTTATTACAATTCTTCTACAACTACATTCCACTGTTTTTGCTTAAATGACTACCTTCCCATTTATCACTATCCTATTGAAAACCTAACCATCAAGGGTTACCTAATTTTACAACCTAACTACCCAACACAGCCTAATGCATAGTAGGGCTAAGTTGTTGTTTGTAGGAAATAAAGAACTTTGTGCAGATCTGCAGTTACAATTACAGAAATCAATAAAAAAAAGAAACATAATGCATGAAGTCTACACAGTTGAGAAGGAAAGCCAAAAGGAACTTGAGAAGTTGCAGCAAATTCAGGCATAGAGACAAAAAATCTGCAACAAAATCACGTCCCCTCTCTTGATGACTTCATGCATGCCTAATTCATCAGCATTTCTGTAAACTAAATCCTAAATGTGTCATCAATGTTTTTTACTTGACTTCTGCATTCATTCTATTTGGACTTATACAATATTTTTCTGTTGTATTTTCCAGCTTTTACCCTTACTCATTTGCCTCCAAACAATCCTATCTCCTCATATTATGTACCCTTAGTGTCTGGGACATTATCCACATTTAGTATGTCTCAATTCCTATTCTATAGATGAATAAATGATCTAATCAAACATGTTAGATAATCTATACCTGAGATGTTTTGTGTCTGTACTTGAATATTTTTATTGCTTCTTTTTCAGTTTATATTAACTAAAGTTAAAAGTTTTTAAGCAATTTCCTATAGTGCCTCAATTTTACTAATTTTGTTTTGTTATTGCTCTTGTAAGGCCCCCAAACAAACAACAACAACAACAACAACAACAACAACAACAAAAATCTTCTCACTCTTTGGTACAGTAAGAATACTTGTTCCCTATCAACACACAGTTTATTTAGCATCTGGCTGAAAAGAGCCATGTTAGTTTATTTGTAATTTATTAAAATCTAATTCAGACCAGTTTGGATCAAAATATTATATATGTAATAAGGGAAATTTGTTAAAGTCAGGGTGTAGTGAGATAAAATCTTTTTGATGTCATCAAATAAGAATTAAACAAAAAAGCCTGATGATGTAAGACAGGGGTAAAAGTGACCATTAGATTTTTATTAAATTTATATATATAATTATATAGTATATATATAATGTATATATAACAAATATAATATATATTACATAACATATATATGTTATATATAAATATTATATATATACTGCAATATATATATATATATATATATATATATATATATAACATATATATATTGCATTAAATAATTGATGGAAAGACTGAAAAATCTAACAGAAGTGGGTGTGGTGTAGCCACTGGGACTCAATAATAAAGGGGACTGGAGCTCTCTCAGCACTCAGATATCATTCTCTTAACCAACAGAGAGGCTTCCTCCTCACAGAGTGATTGGATTTCCAACAGGTCCAGAAGTTGACATTTTAAAACTTTTCCCACCTATTTGGCAAAATATCAAGGAAATGCTGATCTACTCAGTGTCAGGATCATCCAAGAACAAGAGGGTTGTCCAGAACTCAAATTGTTACACCGTGGAAGAGAACAGTCATCAGAACAGGGGAAAGGGAGGAGAAATGGTGCAGGTGACTGCTGACCAGAGACCAAGGAGCGGGCAGGGCAACAAGGGAAATCTATGAATGTGCTAGCACATCCCCTAATGTTAGCTGGGGCATTATTGAAAGAGGGTATATTGGTTGTCAAGAAATAGGATTAAGCAATCGTGTAGGAGCATAAATGCCATGCCATCAGCATGTCTATGCTAATGTAGGGATTGAGGAGCTCAGTTGAAACAATGAATGTATAATGATGAAGCAACTCTAATGATATCAAGTAGTAGTAGTTGTACAGGCTGACACGGAGGCCCTCTCACAGACCGTGTCTTCACTCTCATCTCAAACACACATACGCATTCACTGACAATAACACAATATCCATAGATTTTAAAATGTTCTCTGTATTGTGGCCAGTTTCCTAGAGTATTTATTGGAAACCCTGTATCTATAATTAGATGCTTCAACTCAAGAGAGAGCAACATTAAACGTTCTGTGCAGTAGGTGCAAGTTTTACTAAGTTTGCATGAAATTTGTTAAAGTCAGTGTGTAGTGAGATAAAATCTTTTTGATGTCATCAAATAAGAATTAAACAAAAAAGCCTGATGATGTAAGACAGGGGTAAAAGTGACCATTAGATTTATATTAGAATATTGATTCAAACTAGTTTTCCAGTGTATGGTATAAAATATTTATGTATTCATATTGTACATGTTCTTAATATTTTGGTTTGTGTATTTCAGTAGTTCAGGAGTATTAATAGTACATTTGTACTTCTTTCTTTTGCTTCCAACTATGAGATTGAGATTGCTTCCTTCAGGGAACTAAAGATCCTTCCCAGATCTTTGCTTTTTTTCCCTTCCATTTTATCACACATCCCATCTTGCTAAGAGACTAAATCCATATTTAAATACTAATGTGATAAAAATATATTTATCAGAGAAAGAAAGCGATATCCTTTATTTGAATTCAAATTGATGGAGACATTTCAAATTTTATCTGGCATAAGAGAGCATAGTTTGCAAATAATAAGTTGGAGCAGAATCTCCAGAGCATACTGGTGTATGCCAACTGGAGGTTGGATTTAAATAATTAGTGAAATCACCATTTGTGTGCTAGAAATATGATATTTTTACTCTGCACATTACTGCTGCAGAGATCAAATCTAGAAAGTCTGTCTTCCAGGGAATTTGAGATCCCCTGCTTTGATTGAACTATAGGGAAATTTTACTTTCAGTTGAAAATCAAGAGTTGTACCAGTAAAAGTGAATCATTATACATGAGAAAAAAAAAAAAAAAAACAAAATTAACAATCTCCTCATGGAAAAGCAATACTTACTAATGAGCACAAAACATTAGTCAGGGCCAATTCTCTTTTTTTCTGTTTTTAATCACAGGATGTGGCATAATCTTTTTATAAGTTCATGGTATTGTATCTTTGCACGGGACCACTCAGGAAGGGAGGGGTCAGTAATGTGGAACCCTGGAAAACTACACACATCACATTGTGACTTATGGAGAAGTTTGGAGGAAGGGAGGAGTGTGCGGCATTTTCAACTAAGCAAAACTTGAGGCTTTTTGGAGCTATGCAAGATAATCAAGATGAACGAGAAATCTATCAAGTCCCACCTGCAGCATCTCCTTTAGGCCTGATTGTATCATGAGTGTTTTCAAACTGGAAGCACAATGTCCAGCTACCAAATGAATATCAATATTTCTTCGGCTTAAGGAAATCAATTTTTGCATAATCCTTATGATTTGATGCAAACAGGTATGAAGGTTTCTTTTTTTATGCCAGACTGTCGTTTTGATCATTAAACAGATTAAAAAAAAAAAAAAAACACAGGGGCACCTTGTGGCTCAGTTGGTTAAGCGTCGAAATTCGGCTCAGGTCATGATCTCACAGTTTGTGAGCTCGAGCCCCATGTGGGGCTCTGTGCTGACAGCTCAGCCTGGAGCCTGCTTTGGATTCTGTCTCCTTCTCTCTCTGCCCCTCCCCACTTATGCTCTGTCTCTCTGCCTCTCAAAAATACATGAATGTAAAAAAAAGAAAAGAAAAAGAAAACTATTAGAGTTTGTTCTATATTCCCCACTTATTTCTTTACTTACATATTGTGCACAACTCCCTACTTGCCATTTACAAAGTGTTAGTAAAATATTTAGCCATATAAATATATCTCTATCCTAATTTTGACTCAGTAAGTTAGTGTTTGTGGCCAAGACACTAATTGTTTTTCAGAAAGTTATTGGACAATACTTTAGGGAAAAAAAGATAAAGTTTATGGATTTTTTTCCTTCCAGACCCTTCTATTTTTATATCACATGTATAATTTTAGCACTCTTTTCTTCCATGAGAGCTTGTGACATGAGTCAATCAATACTAGACTCACCACCCTTTCCTTGTTTGCTAGTGACTCTAGAACAATTGTACTACACAATTGTATTGATCCATAAATAAATGGTAGATGGTTTGGCAGGCAGTTTTCTGGTTCTGTAGAAATTATAAAATGGACCCAAAGATTCCATAGCACCATACCTCACTAGAGAGTAGTTAATCCTCAATGGGATACAAAAAGAAAATAGAACAGCAAGATCTAAGATTTTTTTAAAATCAATAATTAAATCCTTATACTCTTATTTATAATTTTGTAACAGGTAGGATCTTGCTGAAATATCAGAAGGTTGATATTAGTAATATTACCTTTGGAAAACCGACATTGATAAAGATCTGACACACGGAAAGTACTAATTAATTCCTGGAATTTACTACTGTGACGCTAGTTCGAAGTCAGGAGAGATGGTGTATACTTTAGATCTCCCCAAATAGAAAGTTGTGTACAAAAAAGACCAGAAAAGTTTGATGCTTTGGTATCTGGCAAAAAAGTTCACATAAAGAGAAGGTAATAAGCCTTCCAGCTTCCTACACTGCCCTCTTCCATCTCCCTCATTAAGAAAAATGTGGCTTTCTGGGTGCCTGGGTGACTTAGTTGGTTAAGCGTCTGACTTTAGCTCAGGTCATGATCTCGTGGTTCACGAGTTTCAGCTCTGCGTGGGGATCTGCACTGACAGCTCAGAGCCTTGACCCTGCTTGGGATTCTGTCTTCCTCTCTCGCGGCCTCTCCCCCACTTGCTCTCTGCATGTCTCTCTGTCTCTCTCTCTCTCAAAAAATGAGTAAACACTAAAACTTTTTAAAAAATATGTGACTTTCAATATGAAGGAATGATGAGTGTCTTCCTAATTCTTATAACTTTCCAGGACAGAGAGACTTTCTCTATGATAAGGGGCTAGTGAGTCAGTGATATGTCTGAGGCAAAAGCCAAGAGTTCTAAGATCATATAGGAGGTGATGTAGGCTCAAAGTTGTGGGCTAAAATGGTTTTAGTTTCTTTGTCTTTTTTTTTTTTTTTTTTTTGAGAGAGAGACAGTGGGTGGGAGGGCAGAGGGAGAAGGAGAGAGAATCCCAAGCAAGTTCTGTCACCACAGAGCATGACACAGGGCTCAGTCCGACAAACCATGAGATCATGATCTGAGCCAAAATCAAGAGTTGGGTGATTAACCCACTGAGCCACCCAGGTGCCCCTAGTTTCTTTATCAAGGTAAGCCATTATAGAAATTTACATAAACTGAAGGAATTCAAAAGAGTAATTTTGTAAAACATTGGTTACCACAAATATTTAGAATAAGTCTAATATCTTTTTGTCTGTTTCACCAGGATCCTTCTTATCTGGTCATGGTTGAAAATATGTCAAGGGATGATACACCTGGTGAGTGCACATGCTTCACCCTCCCTAAACCTCTGCAGATTATGAGATGAGATGCACTAAAAGTGACTGCACAATTAAAGGGATTAATAATAAAAAGTGCAGGAACTATATATGTTGACTCTGAAAATGACTTATTTTTCTCTTTTGTAAAAAGAATTAAAGTTTTTTTTTTCTTTTTTTCCAGAAAGAATTACAGTTTTCAGTACAGAGTTCTGACCCTGAGATTATATTTTGCTGTCCAAGGAATAATTAGAAACTACTAATGTCTCTAGGGCGCCTGGGTGACTCAGTAGATTAAGCGGCCGACTTGATTCTGGCTCAGGTCATGATCTCAGTGTTCGGTTCCTGAAATGGAGCCCCACGACAGGCACTACGCTGACAGCACAGAGCCTTCTTGGGATTGTCTCTCTCTGCCCCTTCACGGCTCGTGCGCACACACATGCACATGCCCTCTTTCTCTCAAAATAAATAAATTAACATTAAAAAAAGACTAATGTCTCAATGGTTAAATTCTGTATGTATGTGTGCATTCATGTGTGCATGTAATAAATACATAGCTATGAGACATGTGGAACTGCTTGTATTTGATATTATATGACCTCCAAGGTGGACATTTGTATAACTCAAACTGGAGTTGACAACTCTGTAGATGGAAAGAAATTATTTTTTCTTCCTATCGTTAATTACTCTCATTTGCCTGGCATATGGAAAAGGTTTAAAAATTATTAGTACTTTGGAGCACCTGGGTGGCTCAGTCAGTTAGGCGTCTGACTTTGGCTCAGGTCATGATCTTTCAGTTTGTGGGTTTGAGCCCTGTGTTGGGCTCTGTGTTGACAGCTCAGAAATTGGAGCTTGTTTCAGATCTTGTGTCTCCCTCTCTCTCTGCCCCTCCTTTGCTCACGCTCTGTCTCTGTCTCTCAAAAATGAATAAACATTAAAAAAATTATTAGTACTTTGAATCCTAAGGAAGTGGCCTAATTCAAACACAACTGCTAGCAGTGATGTGCCTGACCTTCCCTAGCAGGTAATTATTTATCCTTCCACCCAAAGTGATGGCATCCTGCCAGCTTGTGAGAAAAGATTTAGAAATGAATGTTATACTGCTCTTTTTTTCCATATGGGTTTGTGGGTCTTAGCTTTACTTGTTATTGTTGGCACTATTACATAAGTATCATTGATACTCTGTCTCTATTCTCCAGTCTGTCACCTTCGTCCTCTAAATTAATGTGGTATTAATTTGAACAGAGTTGAGAAAAATAAGTTTTTCAAACATAAGTTCAATGTGGATTGATTATAGATGTTAGCTTCTGAAGGCTCCAGAAGAAAAGTTTGAAGCTAACAGAGGCTGGTTCATGAGATTTAGGAAAGAAGCCATCTCAGTAACATAAAAGTATAAGATAAAGCAGAAAGGGCTGATGCAGAAGCTGCAGCCAGGGATACAACATTCTTCCTATGAAGTCACTGACTATCAGATTCAGAAGGAATTTATAAAACATTTACCTCAAAGTTCAAACAATCCATAAAAGAGAAGATCTAGAAAAGATAGGAATTACCCCCAAATCATGAAGCTGATTAATGGTTGACATTTTTTGACCACTGCCTAGGCACATAAGCTGCCTACCATTTAAGTATATTTTGGAAACTCAAGTAAATTATTATTTCCTCAAAAAACTCCACCTCAACGTTGGTTATTTTGGGGTTATGTGTTTCTGAGACTTTTGCTTTTTCATCAGAGATCATATTCTTTCCACAAAAACGATCAAGTCACTACAGTCTAGGTATTTTCAGCATCCCATTTACACAGTTTGTCTCCAAGGATCTGAGTATAACATACATTCTACATACCCCAGCGGCAACTGTAGAACTTAGGTTCAAATATTCACATGAACTTGTGGTTAGACATCGTAGGCTCACATGTCTCAAGCAGCACTATGTAATGTGGCAGAAGGAATTATACACTATATAATTTGAGTACAGAAGTAAAACTGCCTCTCCATTCAGATCAGATACATCTAGTCTGGGCCTATATCATTTTATTGCACTTCGATTTATTGCATTTCATGGATATTGTGTTTTTTTTACAAACTGAAGGATTGTGGCAACCGCACATTGAACTAGTCTAATGGCACCATTTTCCCAACAGCGTTTGCTCACTTCATGTGTATGTGTCACATTTTGGTAACTGTCATGATTTTTCAAGCTTTCTCATTGTTGTAATATTTGTTATGGTGGCCTGTGATCAGTGATCTTCGATGTCACTACTATAAGTATTTTGGGGCACCACAAACTGTACCCATATAAGATAGAAAACTTAATCACAAAATATTGTGTTGTGATGGCTCCACCACTGGCCATTCCATCTCTTTCCCTGTCCTCAGGCCTCCCTATTCCCTGGGACATAACAATATTGAGATTAGGCCAATTAAAAACCCTGCGATGGCCTCAAAGTACTCAAATGAAAGGAAGAATCACACATCTCTCACTTCAAATCAACAGATACAGATGATTAAGCCTAGTGAGGAAGGCTTGTCAAAAGCTGAGACAGGCGAAAAGGTAGGCTTCTTCCAACAAGATAGCCAAGTTGTGAATGAAAAGAAACCTTCTCAAAGGAAATTAAAAGTGCTACTCCACTGAGCACATGAATGATAAGAAAGTGAAACAGCCTTATTGCTGATATGGAGAAAGTTTTCGTGGTGTGGATAGAAGATCAAACGAACCACAGCATTCTCTTAAGCCAAAGCCTAATCCAGAACAAGACCCTGTGTTCAATTCTATGAAGGTTGAGAGAGGTGAGAAAATTACAGAAGATGAAGCTAACAGAGGTTGGTTCATGAGATTTAAGAAAGAAGCCATCTCAATAACATAAAAGTGCAAGATAAAGCAGAGATTGCTGATGTAGAAACTGCAACAATTCATCCAGAATATCTATCTCAGATCATCATTGAAGAAGATGGTAACTAAACAACAGAGTTTCAATGTAGACAAAAAAGCCGCCTATTAAAAGAAGTTGCCATCTAGGACTTTTATAGCTAGTGAGGAAAGGTCAATACTTGGTTTCACATTTTCAAAAGACAGTCTGACTGTCTTGGTAGGGGGTTAATGCAGCTGGTTATTTTAAGTGGAAGCCAATGTTCATTTACCATTCTAGGAATCCTAAGGAACTTACAGATTAAGTTAAATCTCCTCTGTGCTTTATAAATGAAACAAAACATAGATGGCGCATCTGTGTTTACAACATGGTTTACTAAATAGTTTAAGCCCACTGTTGATGCCTATTTCTCAGGTAAAAAAAAAATTCCCTTTAAAATATGATTGCTCAGGGGCGCCTGGGTGGCGCAGTCGGTTAAGCGTCCGACTTCAGCCAGGTCACGATCTCGCTGTCTGTGAGTTCGAGCCCCGCATCAGGCTCTGGGCTGATGGCTCAGAGCCTGGAGCCTGTTTCCGATTCTGGGTCTCCCTCTCTCTCTGCCCCTCCCCCGTTCATGCTCTGTCTCTCTCTGTCCCAAAAATAAATAAACGTTGAAAAATAAAATAAAATAAATAAAATATGATTGCTCATTGACAATATACTTGGCAACCCAAGAGTTCCGATGGAGATTAGTGCTATTTTCACACCTGCTAATGCAACATCCATTCTGCACCCATGGAGCAAGAAGTAATTTCAACTTTAAGTATTATCATTTAAAAAATACATTTTATAAGGCTATAGCTATCATAGAGATTGATTTGTCTGATGGATCTGGGAAAAGTAATTTGAAAACCTTCTGGAAGAATTCTAGAAATCATTAGGAACATTGGTGATTCATGGGAAGAGGTCAAAATATCAATATATTTTTAAACTTTATTTATTTTGAGAGAGAGAGCATGCAAGCAGGGGAAGGGAGGAGACAGAGGGAGAGAATCCCAAGCAGGCTCCATGCTGTCAGCCCAATGAGGCAGCAAAGAACCACAAGATCATGACCTGAGCCAAAATCAAGAGTCAGATGCTTAACCAACTGAGCCACCCAGGTGCCCCAGCACTAACAGCAGTTTGGAAGAAGTTGATTCCAGCCCTCACGGATAACTCTAAGAGGTTTAAGACCTTAGTGGAGGAAGTAACTGCAGATGTGGAAATAGCAAGAGAACCGCAGTTAGAAATGGAGCCTGAAGATGTGACTGAATTGTTGCAATCTCATGATAAAACATAAATGGATGAGGAATTGCTTCCTATGGATGAGTGATAAAGTGTTTTTTTTTTTCAATGAAATCTACTCCTGATGAAGATACTGTGAAGATTGTTCAATTGACAATGATTGAGAATATTACATAAACTTAGTTGATAAAGCAGTGGCAGGGTTAGAGAGGACTGACTCCAATTTTGAAAGAAGTTCTACTGTGAGTAAAATGTCACCAAGCAGCACTGCATGTTCCAGAGAAATCATCTGTGAAAGGACAAGTTAATTGATGCTACAAACTTCATTGTTATTTTGAAAAATTGCCACAGCCACCCCACCCTTCAGCAACCACCCTCCTGATCAGTCAGCAGCCATCAACATTGAGATAAGACACTCCACCAGCAAAAAGATTACAACTCACTGAAACCTCAGATGACAGCACTTTTTAGCAATCAAGTGTTTTTAAGTAATGGGATGTATGCTTTATTATGCATGATGCTATTACACACTTAACACACTACAGCATAATGTAAGCATAACTTTTACATGCACTGGGACCTCCCAAACATGTATTTGACTTACTTTACTGCAATATATGCTTTATTGCTGTGATCTGGAACAGAACCTGCAATATCTCTGAGTATGCCTCTAAATGCACTCTCAAATAACACAACTATTCAACAGCAATCAACAAACACTAAATGATCATAGGGTTGTACCTGCACAGTAATATGTCACTATTATTTATTTTGAGAATTGCATTTCAGCTAATGGAAAGAGGGAAGCCAGTCTAAAATCTCAGATTTCAAGGCAATTGTTTTGTTCAACTAGATCTATTAGCAATGCTATCTATCCCTATCGTGCAAGTTATTGCTTCTCTTTTCCAGAGTGAAGTATCTTGCTAAATTTTAGAAAATTTGAAAATTCTCTTCTATATAGACACAGTGCATTAAAATGAAAAGTTGTTTTATTAAGGAACAACTTCACTTTATCACATTTTTTTTCCATTTAGTATTCAATTTATCGGTTTGTTGCCCAAAGATTTTTTTTTCTTTTTCTAAATTCTTTTAATGTTTCTTTATTTTTGAGAGAGAGAGAGAGAGCACACCGGTGCACGCAGGGGAAAGGCAGAGAGAGAGGGAGACAGGGAATCTGAAGCAGGCTCTGCACTGTCAGCACAAAACCCTAAGCCAGGCTCAAACTCATGAACCGAAACACAGGATCATGACCTGAGCTGAAGTCAGACACTCAACCAACTGAACCATCCAGGCACCCTTTTTCTTTATCTAAATTAGAGAAAGGGGGAGCACGTGGGTGGCTCAGTCAGTTAAGGTCTGACTCTTGATTTCAGCTCAGGTCATGATCTCTTGGTTCATGAGATTGGGCCCAGGCGGGCTCTGCACTGACAGCACAGAGCCTGCTTGGGAGTCTCTCTCTCTCCCTCTCTCTGTCCCTCCTTTGCTTGTGCATGAGCACATGTCCTCTCTCTCTCTATCTCAAAATAAATAAATAAATAACACATATTAAGTGAGAGAAAGGGGTTGGAGGGAGGTAGGAAGGGTGGGAGGGAGAGAAGAATATAAGCAAGTTCATTCATGGTAACATTTTTAGACCCATTATTTAGAATTCTTTTCTTGTCTAGAAATTGGCTTATGGATGAATTAAGTATATCTTAATTTTCAAGGAAGAAATATTTCCTCAAATAAATTTCTTTCTTTTCCCTGGAAAAATGGGGTACACTGGCAAATACCATTTTTTTATAACTAAAAACAAAACTTGAAAAATATGGCCATTATAAAATTAAGAGCATACAAAGTAATATTAATCTATTTCATCTAACTATAAAATCAATTAGTAATATTTATATTGGTATTAAAAAAATATCTTGGGGCGCCTGGGTGGCGCAGTCGGTTGAGCGTCCGACTTCAGCCAGGTCACGATCTCGCGGTCCGTGAGTTCGAGCCCCGCGTCGGGCTCTGGGCTGATGGCTCAGAGCCTGGAGCCTGTTTCCGATTCTGTGTCTCCCTCTCTCTGACCCTCCCCCGTTCATGCTCTGTCTCTCTCTGTCCCAAAAATAAATAATAAAAAAAACGTTGAAAAAAAAATATCTTACTGTTTTCATAATCGTTGCATGGGCCAAATTAGGCTTATCAACAGTCAGTGCAAGGATTCTTTTCCTCTGAAAACTAATATTAAAAAGTCTCTGGCCACTGTTTTAATATTTCACAATTAATTCATAAATAACAGCAACAGTAGTAATGAAAAGAGGCAGTTGTTATTTCTTTTAGTGTGTAACAGAAAAGAGAGTTATTAAAATTAAAACTATACCTGAGGTTAAGTTCTTGATTCACTGAAAGCCCCTAAAATTTCACTCAAATTTATTAGCAGTTTCTAAAATAGAGCAAATATTTGAGAGAATTTTGAAAGTATTTTGGTGTTTTAAATAGAAACTCTCATAGAAAGCTCTTACGGCCTTTGGGATAATTAGCAGCATATCTCCATTTTTAAGTCTATTTTAGGCTCCAAGGTCAATTTTGCATACATTCTAAAAACTCAGGGTGTCACTTCTGGTCCAAAGAAAAAGGTTTGGAAAGGTCTCAGACAAGGTAGTCACTGTAATGCATACATACCTTAAGCAAAAGCCAATAGTAATAAAAGTATCATATCAAGGTGGCTCCCAAGATTCATCCATTGATTCCATGCATAAAATGAACTTCTGGTATATGGAAGTTATGTGGATATTAGAAAAAGAATACATTACAGAATCTTCTCTCAAAAAGTTTACATTTAAATATGGAAGATACAACTTATTCTGTCAATTTTAAGAAGTTGATAAACCTTCCTGGTTTGATATTTTAGGAATTTTCTTGTTTCCTCTTAAATTCAGAAGAGTGGCTGATGTCAAAAGCTGTGGGGTTTGTTTGTTTGTTTGTTTGTTTTCTAATATGGTTCAACTGTACCCCTTTGAAATGTCTGTAACTATATTTCATTGACTGGTTTACAAGTGTTACATTAACTTCCCTTTAATTTCATCAGAGATGGTATTTTAGGGTTATGGAATCTAATATTCTTTATTACTATTTATGAAATAAATGGAGTTGTTTTAGATTACTGTGGCTGCCATAACAAATTACCACAAACTTGATGGCTTAACACAACAGAACTTTATTCCTTTAGTTCTGGAAGCCAGAAATCCTAAATCAAGCTGTTGACAGGGCCCTTTTCCCTCCAAAGATTCCAGGGAAGAAGCCATTTTCTTCCAGCATCTGGTGGTTATTCCCATTCCTGCATCTCTCTGATCTCTGCCTCTATCTTCACATGGTCTTCTGTCAAAAGACTTGTAAAGATATTTGTCATTGGATATAAGGACCACCTGTATATTCCAGGGTGCTCTCTTCATATCAACATCCTTATTTTATTTACAAATATTCTTTTTCCAAATAATTTTACATGTAGAGGTTTCAGAAATGTGACAGGATGTGGACATATTTCTTTGGGAGCCACCATTCAATCTACCACATACCAAAAGTAAAATAAAAGAGAGTGGCCTTGGGACACCTCGGCGGCTCATTTGGTTAAGTGCCCAACTCTTGGTTTGGCTCAGGTCATGATCTCATGGTTCGCGAGTTCGAGCCTCATGTCGGCCTCTGCACTGACAGTGTGGAGCCTGGTTGGGATTCTCTCTGTCTGTCTGTCTGTCTGTCTCTTTCAAATTAAATAAATAAACTTAAAAAAAGAGAATGGCCTTGTTTATAGTATCCATTAGGAAGACCGACATAACAGACTGAATAAATTTTAAATATGACTGCTGTTTCAGAAAATCCTAACAGATTGTTTCCTTGAGTTGAAATTTTGACTTGCTGGAGGTTAATGCATACTTTTCTCATATGGCAGCTAGACTGAGATGGTTTGCAAACAGCTGTCTGGAAGTTAGGAGTAAATGTCCATGTTTGAGAAACTTACATGTAGAGCCATGCGTCTTGGGTACACATGTGAGGAAACAGCAGTCTCAGGCTCAGGCTTAGACTGTATCATCCACAAATTTTTGGAATAATCAATACTTAATCTTAGGGTTCTAACTTTTATCCACATTGCAGGATGACTCACTGGTTCAGGTCTTTAAGCAGGAGTTGGCAAAATACAGCCCTCATGCCAAATCCAGCCCTTCCCCATTGTGAATACAGAGCACGTGAGCAAAGAATGCTCATTCTTACATTTCTACATTTGTAAATGGTTGAAAAGAATCCAAAGAAGAATAATCACACTTTCATGCTCATAAATAAAATCTCATTAGAACATAGCCACAGTCATTCTTTTCTGTATTTTCTGTGTCATCACACTTCAGTGGAAGAGCTGAATAGTTGTGACAGAGATAGATATACATAACATCATCAACTTTGCCTCTTGGCCTGCAGAGCCTAAAATATTCAGTATCTGGACCTTTGTTTGCTGAAAGATTTTGCTGAGGCCTGTCCTAGATTTGGGGCTATTAGATTATTCTGTGGCAGAGTGTAAAGTTTTGAGATTCCTTGCATTTCATGTAATTTACATCAATAAAATAGAACCATCTTCTCTTTTGAATATCAGTGTTACAGATAGTGAAGTTATATCTCTTGACTTATAGAAAAGTTCTGACTCTTTCTTTAGAAAAATGCTGGCTAGCTTGCCCCAATTTTTAGAAATGCTGTCATATCTACCATTCAGATTCAAAAACAAATTACAAAATTCTATTCCAACATTTTTGTCAGGTATTTATTTCCATATTTTGGATCCCAATGACTAAGAATATTAATCTCAGGACTTCAAAATTGCTTTAATAAAGTTTATGAGCCTCTATGAGTGTGCGTGCACATGCGTGTGTATATGCTCCAATTTTTTTAATCCTTAATTTCCTTTGAATATTTTTTTTCCTTTTTCTTTTTTTTCCTTTAGGGAGTGATTTCTAACTACGTTTTTCTATTTCTGAAATAATTAGAGCCATCGAGGGAAAAAAAGTATCCTCAGCCTAGATGTTATTCTCTTCCTCAATTTGCAAGTATAAATCAAGATAGTATAAAAAATAAAGTTTCTTGCACCAATAACTTATTTAGAAGTATAACAAATACCATGTTTTGAATATATTAATTAAAACATTTGTTATTTTTTTTTCCAAAGTTTAATTTTTTTTTATAAAATTTTTTTAACGTTTATTTATATTTGAGACAGGGAGAGACAGAGCATGAACGGGGGAGGGTCAGAGAGAGAGGGAGACACAGAATCCGAAACAGGCTCCAGGCTCTGAGCTGTCAGCACAGAGCCCAACGGGGGGCTCGAACTCACGGACCGCGAGATCATGACCTGAGCCGAAGTCGACCGCTTAACCGACTGAGCCACCCAGGCGCCCCCAAAGTTTAATTTTAATGACTGTATACATTTCTAAGACAAAAGAGGAAACAAAATATTTTCAAAATTGCTTTATGGTATAATATGTAAGAAGAATTAAGTGGCAAGGTCACATTATAATTGTATAATTTATTAATAATAATTAAAGGCTACTAGAACAAATTCAGTATTGAGTTGCTTTTTTCAAATGAGTACATAGGTACACATGTATTTTTTTATAAAAATAAATATATTGTATATATTTGTCAAAAGGACAATTTCAACTTCACCTGGCAAAATGTAATATAAAATAGTCCTACTATAGTGACTTCTATAATTCTTTTTCTTTTTTTAATTGACATATAAAGAGTAAAAGATATGCCATGTACCAAGAGGTGTAGTAAAAATATTCATTATTGCATTATTTTAAAATTTTTAATGTTTATTTTTGAAAGAGAGAGAGCACATGTGCACACAGGGCAGCAGCAGAGAGAGAAGGGGACAGAGGATTGGAAGCAGGTTCCACATTGATAACAGAGAGCCTCATGGGGGGCTCCAACTCACGAACCGTGAGATCATGACCTGAGCCCAAGTGGTCACTTAACCGACTGAGCCACCCAGGCTCCCCATCATTATTACATTATTTTAAAAAGCAAAGCAAAACAAAAAACAAAAAACAAACAAACAAAAACTTCACCAACAGAAAAAAAGATAAATATCTGGAGGCATATTTACACAATGGAAAAACATATAGGGGTTAAAGTTGAATGAACTAGATCTGGAATGGGCAATTTTTTTCTTGACAAATAGATAATAAATATTTTAGGTTTTGCAGCCCAAGAGACAAAATCAACTATGCTAGTAGGCACTTACATAAAATTGAACAAATTTCCACAATTCTTTAATTAACCAAATACAAAATAGAATAATAATAATGATACTTGAATACAATCGTGTACTAGACTTGGGCTGGACTGGGGAGGAAGGAGAGGGCAGACAGCAAAGGTGTGGCCAGCAGAACCACCATGAGGAAGAGAGGACTCTTTCAGAAGAGACAAAGCAAAGAGAAGAAAGCCGGGGACAGCTCTCCCCAGGCTCCATTCCCCAGGGGTTTGTCCAGTGTGTCCGGACACTGAAGGAAAATTTTAAAATGTTCGTAGCCAGTAGGCATGGTGAGGAAGGTCTAGGTAAAGTAAAGACGTACATATTAGAAAGGCTGTGTTTGAAGGGCATGAAGACACATCCTAGCCTTTACTCCCACAACTATTGAACTCTCACTGCAGCGTGAGAGCATCCATAGACAATACATAAATTAATGAGTGTAGCTATATTCCAATAAAACTATGATGAACATTTAAATTCAAACTCCACTTAATTTTCATATGTAAAGAGACATCATTTTCTTTTCCTTTTTCCCTCAAATACTTTATTTTTAAAGTTTATTTATTTATTTTGAGAGTGAGAGAGAGAGTGCGCAAGCAAGCGGGGGGTGGGGGGGCAGGGAGAAAGAGAGAGAGAGAGAGAGAGAGAGAGAACTCCAAGAAGACTCCATATGCTATCAGTGCAAAGCCCGATGTGGGGCTTGAATTCATATAACATGAGATCATGACCTGAGCTGAAATCAAGAGTTGGATGTGTAACTGACTGAGCCACCCAGGCGCCCCTCCCCAAATACTTTAAAATGTAAAAAAACAGAAAAAGCTGCAGAAACCAGATTTGTATGTGGGCCTTCCTTTGCCAGCCATGAACTATATAAAGCTATATATATGAACAAAACTGGCTTGAGTGAAAAAGATAGGTGCATTAGTCACCCTTCCCCACATTATGCTGAAATAACTCAGTGTCACAACAACAAAGTTTATTTTTCATGCACATCATACAATGGTTGCAGGTCAGCTGCTGTTCTGAAGGACATGACTTCTATTCTGAGACCTTGGCTGAAGGATCAGCCCTTACACTGATTTGGGACTGAGCAAGAAAAGAAACATGCAATGTCACATGAAGTTTCAGCATAGAGAGAGCAAATCATTTAGCCAAGCCTGACTCAGTGAAGTAGATAGAAAAGTCTAGAAAAACACTAAAGTCACATGAAGACAGAAGTGGGTGCAACTCACTGAAAGGAAGCACTGTGGATCATTAGGAACAATAATGTAATCTTCCACAATTAATATGGTAGACCATTCAAGATAAACAATAAACAATTCTATCATACCTAGTTATATATGTATTTAGTTAAAAATATAAAAGTACTAACTGTAATAAAATATGACAACCTCAGTTTTGGGTTGGGAAGTAAGGAAATGGACTTGGGAAGAGCAACAGAGTAAATTGTAGTTTTAATAATCATGTAATACAGGGGCACCTGGCTGACTCAGTTGGAAGACCATGAGACTCTTGATCTTGGGGTCATGAGTTCAAACCCTAAGTTGGGTGTAGAGGTTACTAAAAAAAAAAAAAGTAATCATCTAATACAAATATTAGCTTTTATTGTTTAAGGCAAGAGTTCAGGGGCATTTGTTATATCCTTTTCTATTTTTTTTAATGTTTGTTTATTTTTAGGGGGAGGAGGGGCAGAGAGAGAGAGAATCCCAAGCAGAATTGATATTGTCAGTGTGGAGCCCCATGCGGAACTCAATCTCATGAACTGTGAGAGCATAATCTGAGCCGATATCCAGAGTTGTATGCTTAACCAATGAGCTACCCAGATGCCCTTATATGCTTTTCTATTTTTGATATTAAGAAATAAGGGGTGCCTGGGTGGCTCAGTCGGTTGAGCATCCGACTTCAGCTCAGGTCACGATCTCGTGGTCCGTGAGTTCTAGCCCCGCATCGGGCTCTGGGCTGATGGCTCAGAGCCTGGAGCCTGCTTCGAATTCTGTGTCTCCATCTCTCTCTGCCCCTCCCCCGTTCATGCTCTGTCTCTCTCTGTCTCAAAAATAAATAAAATGTTAAAAAAAAAAAGAAATAAGATAGGGAGAAAATGTAACTATAGGAACAGTATAATTAATCAATTTTTTTAGTTCCACATGGTGTCCTATTAAACCAATCGCTATAGTTACTGATTTTGCTTCTATATATTTTCTGGAAATTAAAAAATAATAATTTGTATTATGTAAAAAAGGAATAATTTACATTGCTCCAAAATTAAGACTACAAAACTGCTATGTATGTGAACTTAAAGTGTACTAGAATTAAATTACCTTTACTAAGTTTTCTAAATAGAAGGGTCCCTGACAGCTTTATCACCATTGCATCCAAGACTGGTTTACAATTTCTAAGAATTACATGTAGAAAAAAAATATTTAATAGGAGGTATTGTTTGTGATTAGCATAGAGGATTTTATCACTTTTAATTAGTATTCTCTTTCCCTATCATCATATCCACTATGGCATTTCTCTTAACTGGCCATAAAGAGAGTGTGAGTGGACTTTTCCATATTACCTTGAAATATGTGTAAACAAGGTTGTGATGTCCTACCAATGCTGAGTATGCATTTCTTTTCTAATAGACAATTTAAAATTAATGGTAAAAGCTTGAAGGTTATTATTAGCTATCAGCTTAATATTTAAAATATGTAGTACATTCTATAATTGTCTTTCAAAGCAGTATATTCTTCAAAGTTCCTTGAGAAACCCTATTATTCTAGGAGCAAGAATAAATATGGTTTTAAGATCTTGGAAGGAAATTATTCCCTCTGTGACTAAGTCTGTGAAATGGCAGAAATGGCAGTCTGTGGCACTCTCTTCCTCAAAACATTAAATCTCGGTTTCATAAGGTATCTTGAAAATAGGATGCTAGTGTGAAGGGGGAGTGGCGGTGTAAAAGCAGACAGTTCTTACACAGGACCAGGTTCATTGCATTTTATACCAACCATTATACCTCTATCTTAAAACCTTATATATGATTTTATAATCATGGGTAATAAAAGGGCTTTCTTTTCACTGCTGTCGGAAGGAGTACTTAATCCTCTACCCCTAATTCATCCTATAAGGGAACTACGCTATTTCCCTGTAGGAGAACTGGTCTCTAAGGTAGAGCAGACCCATATGCCCCACAACATGAGCCATGAGAATCTAGGCTGGTCTTAACGCTCCCAATGTTTTGCTCAGGTCTGCCACTCTATATTTTATTACACTTTATAAATAACCTTAAGATTTAGAAAGCCTTAATTGTTTTTTGAAAGGCTTAATTCTTTTAAAAGCACCAATCAATAAACTACACAATTTTTTTAAAACTCACTGCTTTCTGAAACAAATATTTAAGAGAATATTTTCCAAAGAATACTTTCCAAAATCTTATGTTTAATATATACATAATGTGCAGGGTTCTTACTTATATTCAGTAGAAAGACAGTGAAAATTATATCTGTTCTACCATCCCAGAAGGGAAGTTCCCACATATTAAGTCTTTACGTTGTGCATGGAATATTTTTATTTCTATATGAAAGGGTATCTTCTAAAACATAACAATGTAAGCAAATCTTAAGATTAGTTTCCTATTTAATTTGGCATAGGATTAAATATATATTTAGAAATGTCATCAATGCATTACTCCATTGGACAAGTGAAACTAGAGTCTACAGTTATGACTTTAAGAAACACCTATGTGAACTATGAATATTTTCTCTCCAGATGTTATAATAGTTTCATTTGCAACTCTTCAGCTTAAAAACAATAGAAAGGCTTGGGGAACCTGGGTGGCTCAGTTGGTTAAGCATGGGACTCTTGATATCAGCTCAGGTCATGCATGATCTCATGATCATGATCTCATGGTCATGAGATCAAGCCCTGCACTGGACTCCTTGCTGGGTGTGGAGCCTGCTTAAGATTCTCTCTCTTCCTCTATCTCTTCCCCACCCCTCAAACATACATACACACACACACACACACACACACACACACACACACACACACAAATAGAAAGCCTTCTCATAACCTTAAGATTCTGGATAATTTGTTTAGCAGAAGTATACAACAGAATAGTTTTTGAAGCATAGAAGGAAGCTATATCAAAGAGCACCTTAGGGATATACATTTAACCAATATCCTCTTAGTTTTAAGGAAATAAAAAATTTAAGAACAGGTTGTGCTAAGAATCTAGGGTCTTAGGAATAATAATTAAATGACCACCCTAAAAATATTCTTTAGAATATATTCCCAAATAATATGTCCAACTGTTTACATGTTTAACAAAGTTGTTCATTATAAAAATAAAGTATATAGTATGTCATTCAGAGTTACTAAATACTCCATGTAAATCAATTCAATAAACGAGAAAATAAAATTAAAAAAATAACTTTCAATGAAAGAAGGGTGTGAATACATGCATAATTCAATTATATATTGATAAACCAAATATGTGTCTCTCAAAAATGAATCACAAAATGTTTCTAATTACTGCTACATGTTATGTTAATTGTCAAAATTTTCGTAGTGTGGTGTAAATAACTACGTCTCCGTTATGTCAAAACAGTTTCTGGCAAAATATTTAGTAATCAGCTTTTTTTTTCTTTCATTATTCACCAGTCAATATGGGTAAGTAATCCCCACTCATCTGTTACTTAATGAAAAATAATCCTGCTGTTGCTTTATACACTATAGTTTTTAAGATATCAATTAAAAGGAAAAAAAAAGAAACACCTAAATTGTTTTTCTGTCTCTCCAGTGATTAGTTGTGAACATTGATGGCATCTATTGGGTAGAAGAAGTGCTACAAGCTACATAATTAATCCTATTGTAGATTACCTAAAGATTTCATTTTGTTTGAAAGGGCACATTTTAGTTTTCTCTTGTTTCATAAATGCATTCTGCTGTTCTAAATAATGTAATAGCACAGTGTTTATTTTTATATATAATACAGAGTATGCATTTATTTTTAAAAACCAAAAAATATATAAGATTTATTTCAAAATAAGCATGTCTGAGAATTGTTGGGAAATGAAATAAGTTGCAAAAATAATGAGAATTAACCTTATCATTTAGAAGTTAATGTCAATTTTAGATTCAGATATTGCATACCTTCATATACAAAGAAGCTTGCAGAACCTTGATGAAAAATAACATGTGATGTATACAGGAAGTACACAGGTTATTAAATTTCTGTTTGCTTTCCTTCTGCTAATCCATCTTTCATTAGGGGGGGTCTCAGCCATGAACATAGAAGGGTAAAGAGAGAATTAGTTTTCCTCTACTACCGGTTCTTGATCCTAATGTCTTCCATACAATGATGGATTAATATTACTAGATTCTTATATTCTGTAATTACTCTTGATCTGATTGTCTTGGGCCAAGATGGTAATAACATACTGTCATATATCACAGATACCCAGAAGAACAGTAACTCCAGGAAATGGCTCACATGATCACCTCCAAATACCAGCTCCAGCTAATGATGAAAGATTAGTGGGGGCAGTAATTGCAGTTACCAGGAAAAGCACAGAAAACAAGGTTGTTATTTAGATTTAGGTCATTGCCTTCTCCACTGACGAGAGTCTCTAGACAGTCCGTCATCTTTCTCTTCCTGGCACAGAGAGGGAGACACCCTTATAAACGGGGATTTCCCTCATAAATGTAAATGTCTCTTACAAAAGAGTAACTTCTAAGTTTTCAGAGCTTTTTCTATGTCTGCTGTTCCTTAAAAATAATCAGCCTAAAATAATCCTTATGCCAAGGAGGCATATTTTGAGATGGCAAATTCTACTCCTCTCCATACTCTAGGAATACATAGAAATTTGAAAAGATTTCACTATTATATAATAAGACAAAAGAATAGTTATAGTGAAATTATAGAAGTAATTATTATTTTACAAATTACAAATTGTTTTTTTACAAATGCATCTTATAAAGTTTTCATACAGTTATTAATATTTAAATACGAGTATTTGAGACTGTAACAATGACATTAATGTTGAAACATCTTTTATAAAAACCATTCACAATTGCCTTAATTTAAAAAATTCTGTATAAAAAAAAATTCTGTCTATATTTTTGAAGATATGCAAAGCCAATGGAAAAATTATAGTTCTGAATTTCAATGCAAAGTCTTTTTACTGGGTTGAACCGTATTCTCCAAAAATTCATGTTCATCTGGAAACTAAAATGTGACTTATTTGGAAATAAAATATTTTTAGGTACAATTAGTTAATATGATCTTATATCCAATTAGGGTGATATAACTAGAGTCCTTATTATAAGACCATGTGAAGACACAGAAAGGTATAGAGATAGAAACCTATGTGATAGCAGAGTCAAAAATTGGAATGTTGTGCTTATAAAACAAAGGGTGTCAGGAATTTCCAGAAACCACCAAAAGCTATGAAGAAACAAGGAAGGATTCTTTCCTAGAGCCTAAGGAGTGAGCATGACTCTGTCAACACCTTGATTTTATTCTCATACCCTCCAAAACTCTAAGATAATAAGTTTCCATTATAAACCCCCCAATTTGTGGTAATTTGTTATGATAACCCCAGGAAATTCATGCAGTCTTCAAATAATATTAAGAAACTATGAACTATCTCTTAAATAAATTGTATGAAAAAGGTAAAATAGATCCACCTCACCACCTAAAATAATAGCAATACAACATGACGATGATACTGATTAAACTTAGCAACTTACTACTTAACAGCACTATGTAATACTGGTTTTGAAAATGAAGATTCATTGCAAAATTACGACATCTGTTTGCATTTTAACTATGAATTCTCTTCTTCTACACCCAGTTTGTTAAATTTTTATCATGAATGAGTGTTGGATTTGTCAAGTGTTTTTTTCAGAATCGATTATTTTATCACCATCTGTTTATTGTCCCTCTGTATTGTTAGGGTCGTGAATTTCATTGACTGACCTTTAAAATTGATAAATCTCATAAACTCTATTCTAAAATAAACGAGGCTCAGTAGAATAGACAATGTATCATTGCATTTATTTATAATCCCCAAACGGGTAAAACTAATGTAAACTATTATAAGTCCAAGTGTGATGACTACTTTTGGAGAGAAGGAGGTTAGAGAGGCTCCTAGTTCTCCCTCCTGACTTGTGTTCTCATGATTTGTGTTCCTTCCTGAATATATATTATAGTTCAAAAAATAAAATAATTATGCTTAGATAAATATGGATTAATCAATTAAGCTTTGGGGAAGAGTCAGTAATTCTCACTGAATATAACACTTATAGGTGTTATATTTTATGATGCTTTACATATATTAAAAATGCATAACCTTATTCATTCCCAAACTGAACATTAATGACAAGAAATAAATGGCCTAATAGTATTTAACTTTGATTTTTAGGACATGATTAATATTGGTACTTGTTGGGGCACCTGGGTGGCTCAGTTGGTTAAGTGTCTGACTTTGACTCAGGTCATGATCTCACTGTTCCTTGGTTCAAGCGTCTGTGCTAACAGGGTGGATCTTGCTTTGGATTCTCTGTCTCACTCTTTCTCTGCCCCTTCCTCCCTCTCAAAAATAAATCAATAAACATTTAAAATCTATATTAATAAAATTGTCATTTCAAAAAAAATATTCCTTGACATTACAAAGATTACCAACATGATTTCTCTAGATCTACTTTTGGGAATATTTACATGAATTTTAACTGAAATTAATCAAATTAATCAATAGCAAAATGTTTAGCCATTCAATGAATAAAGGTTCCTAAACTTTTTGAAGAAAAAAATCAATCAAAATGGTTAAGACATGTGAAGTGGTATAGTCCTGGCTTTCCCCTTACCTCTAGCTGTGTGGTGTTAGGAATATTGCATGATCTCTCTGATCTTCTGTTTCCTCATATTTAAAATAAAAAAATCCTCATATTTAAAAATTCATATTAATGAATATTTCATTCTGTCATAGCGACAACTCAATGAGATAATCCATGAAAAACAACAACAGCAGCAAATAGCCTGCCTGATCGAGAATGTAAAATGGATAAAAAATAAACGGAACATTTATTTTTGGTTGTATGTCCTCTATCCAGATTGTGATATTATGAGTATAACAATGGTAATTTCATAAGGGACCATCGATAAACATATATCTCAAATAAAATTTCCTCTCAATAAGTAGTTTGATTGCCCTCATCTTAGAGAATATGAGAGGATGAAGACAATCTTGATGCAGAGGAAATAAAAGAAATAATTATCACTGATTTTTGGTCTCAAAAATGTTTTATAGAATTCTAACAGGATTTTTGATTTCTAAAAGTCTTTCCATTCTATTAATACCATGGCACCATCAACAAATACCGAAAGTACAAAGTGAATAATCATCACTTTACTTTCATAAATAGGCATTAACCTAGTTCTTCAGAATATGAGACTAGCTTAAAACCTTGATTTCAACATTAGGTAGATTTGAATTTCTTATTTTAATCTGTTAAAAGCATCCTTCTAAATGCACATAAAGAGGAAGATAAAATATTATGGATTTGGAGTGCTGGTCGCTATGATAATCATACCAAGGAACAAGGATCATTATTTGATGTACTTTTTAAAAGTGTTTCATAATCAAGGTGACTAAATATGTCTTAATTTGTCAGAGTGAAAGCTTGGTAGATATGGATTAATGAGCTGCATACAGCATTGTTAGTTTAGTAGCTGGAACTAAAAGACTCATACCTATTTCCAAGAGCAGAAATGATTCTATTAAGAACAACAATCAGGGGGCACCTGGGTGGCTCACTCAGTTAAGCATCTTTGACTTTGGCTCAGGTCACACACTCAGTTTGTGAGTTTGAGCCCTGTGCATCGGCCTCTGTGCTGACAGCTCAGAGCCAGGAGCCTGCTTCAGATTCTGTGTCTCCCTCTCTCTCTGCCCCTCCTCTTCTCATGCTCTCTCTCTCTCTCTCTCAAAAATAAACATTAAAAACATTAAAAAAAAAAAAAAAGGTTCTAGGAAGATGGTGGCGTAGGAGGACGCTGAGCTCACGGTGTCCTGCTGATCACTTAGATTCCACTCACACCTGCCTAAATAACCCAGAAAATCGCCAGAAGACTAGCAGAACGGAGTCTCTGTAGCCAAGCGTAGAAGAGAGGTCCATGGAAGAGGGTAGGAAGGGCGGAGAGGCGGTGAGCACTACACGGACTTGCAGGAGGGAGCCGGGGCGGAGGGGCGGCCTGCCGGCCAAGCAGAGCCCCCGAGTCTGGCTTGCAAAAGCGGAGGGGCCAGACGGAGTGTGTTCCGACAGCAAGCGGGACTTGACATCTGGAAGGTTATAAGCTAACAGCTCTCTTGGAGAGTGGGAAGGCTGGAGGACAACAGGAGGGAGAGTTGTTGAGCCCCAGACGACAGAGCACAGCTTGGCGGGGAACAAAGGCACTCGACAGTGCCATCTCCCTCGCCCATCCCCCAGCCAAAATCCCAAAGGGAACAGGTTCCTGCCAGGGAACTGGCTTGCACCACGCAAACACCCAACACTGTGCTTCTGTGGATCCATCCCTCTAGCGGGTCTGACTCCCTCACAGTGCCTCAGGGCCACTCCCACAGCGGATCACCAAAGGATAAGCCAGCTGAGCCTGCCCCTCCCGCCCCCGTGCACATTGCCAATCCACCCCAGCTAATACAAGAGATCCCCAGCACCACAAGCCTGGCAGTGTGCAAGTAGCCCAGATGGGCCATGCCACCCCACAGTGAATCCCGCCCCTAGGACAGGGGAAGACAAGGTACACACCAGTCTGACTGTTGCCCCAGCGGTGAGCTGGTGGCAGACATCAGGTCTGACTGTGGCCCCGCCCACCAAGGCAAGTTATTCAAGACAGCACAGTGGAAGTGCCCTGCAGTTCCTCACCACTCCAGGGACTATCCAAAATGACGAAACGGAAGAATTCCCCTCAAAAAAACGTCCAGGAAATAATGATAGCTAACAAACTGATCAAAAAACGATTTAAACAATGTAACAGAAAGTGAATTTAGAATAATAGTCATAAAATTAATCACTGGGCTTGAAAACAGTATAAAGGACAGCAGAGAATCTATTGCTACAGAGATCAAGGGACTAAGGAACAGGCAGGAGGAGCTAAAAAATGCTATTAATGAGTTGCAAAATAAAATAGAGACGACCACAGCTCGGATTGAAGAGGCAGAGGAGAGAATAGGTGAACTAGAAGATAAAGTTATGGAAAAAGAAGAAGCTGAGAAAAAGAGAGATAAAAAAATCCAGGAGTATGAGGGGGAAATTAGAAGACTAAGCGATGCACTAAAGAGAAATAATCTATGCATAATTGGTATTCCAGAGGAGGAAGAGAGAGGGAAAGGTGCTGAAGGTGTACTTGAAGAAATAATAGCTGAGAACTTCCCTGAACTGGGGAAGGAAAAAGGCATTGAAATCCAAGAGGCACAGAGAACTCCCTCCAGACGTAACTTGAATCGATCTTCTGCAAGACATATCATAGTCAAACTGGCAAAATACAAGGATAAAGAGAAAATTCTGAAAGCAGCTAGGGATAAACGTGCTCTAACATATAAAGGGAGACTTATAAGACTCGTGACTGATCTCTCTACTGAAACTTGGCAGGCCAGAAAGGAATGGCAGGAGATCTTCAATGTGATGAACAGAAAAAATTTGCAGCTGAGAATCCTTTATCCAGCAAGTCTGTCATTTAGAATAGAAGGAGAGATAAAGGTCTTCCCAAACAAACAAAAACTGAAGGAATTCATCACCACTAAACTAGCCCTACAAGAGATCCTAAGGGGGATCCTGTGAGACAAAGTACCAGAGACATTGTTACAAGCATGAAACCTATGGACATCACAATGACTCTAAACCCATATCTTTCTATAATAACACTGAACGTAAATGGACTAAATGTGCCAACCAAAAGACATAGGGTATCAGAATGGATAAAAAAAACAAGACCCATCTATTTGCTGTCTACAAGAGACTCATTTTAGACCTGAGGACACCTTCAGATTGAGAGTGAGGGGATGGAGAACTATTTATCATGCCACTGGAAGTCAAAAGAAAACTGGAGTAGCCATACTTATAACAGACAAACTAGACTTTAAATTAAAGGATGTAACAAGAGATGAAGAAGGGCATTATATAATAATTACAGGGTCTATCCATCAGGAAAAGCTAACAATTATAAATGTCTATGCGCCGAATACAGGAGCCCCCAAATATATAAAACAATTACTCACAAACATAAGCAACCTAATTGACAAGAATGTGGTAATTGCAGAGGACTTTAACAGCCCACTCACAGCAATGGATAGACCATCTAGACACGGTCAATAAAGAAACAAGGGCCTTGAATGATACATTGGATCAGATGGACTTGACAGATATATTTAGAACTCTCCATCCCAAAGCAACAGAATACACTTTCTTCTCGAGTGCACGTGGAACATTCTCCAAGATAGATCACATACTGGGTCACAAAACAGCCCTTCATAAGTATACAAGAATTGAGATCATACCATGCATACTTTCAGACCACAATGCTATGAAGCTTGAAATCAACCACAGGAAAAAGTCTGGAAAACCTCCAAAAGCACGGTGGTTAAAGAACACCCTACTAAAGGATGAATGGGTCAACCAGGCAATTAGACAAGAAATTTAAAAATATATGGAAACAAACAAAATGAAAATACAACAATCCAAACGCTTTGGGATGCAGCGAAGGCAGTCCTGAGAGGAAAATACATTGCAATCCAGGCTTATCTCAAGAAACAAGAAAAATCCCAAATACAAAATCTAACAGCACACCTAAAGGAAACAGAAGCAGAACAGCAAAGGAAGCCTAAACCCAGCAGAAGAAGAGAAATAATAAAGATCAGAGCAGAAATAAACAATATAGAATCTAAAAAAACTGTAGAGCAGATCAACGAAACCAAGAGTTGGTTTTTTGAAAAAAATAAACAAAATTGATCATCCTCTAGCCAGCCTTCTCAAAAAGAAAGGGAGATGACCCAAATAGATAAAATCATGAATGAAAATGGAATTATTACAACCAAGCCCTCAGAGATACAAGCAATTATCAGGGAATACTATGAAAAATTATATGCCAACAAACTGGACAACCTGGAAGAAATGGACAAATTCCTAAACACCCACACACTTCCAAAACTCAAACAGGAGGAAATAGGAAGCTTGAACAGACCCATAACCAGCAAAGATATTGAATCAGTTATCAAAAATCTCCCAACAAATAAGAGTCCAGGACCAGATGGCTTCCCAGGGCAATTCTACCAGACATTTAAAGCAGAGATAATACCTATCCTTCTCAAGCTATTCCAAAAAATAGAAAGGGAAGGAAAACTTCCAGACTCATTCTATGAAGCCAGTATTACTTTGATTCCTAAACCAGACAGAGACCCAGTAAAAAAAGAGAACTACAGGCCAATATCCTTGATGAATATGGATGCAAAACTTCTCAATAAGATACTAGCAAATCGAATTCAACAGCATATAAAAAGAATTATTCACCATGATAAGTGGGATTCATTCCTGGGATGTAGGGCTGGTTCAACATTCACAAATCAATCAACGTGATACATCACATTAATAAAAGAAAAGATAAGAACCATATGATCCTGTCAATCGATGCAGAAAAAGCATTTGACCAAATTCCGCATCCTTTCTTAATAAAAACCCTCGAGAAAGTCGGGGTAGAAGGAACATACTGAAACATCATAAAAGCCATTTATGAAAAGCCCACAGCTAATATCATCCTCAATGGGGAAAAACTGAGAGCTTTCCCCCTGAGATCAGGAACACGACAGGGATGTCTACTCTCACCGCTGTTGTTTAACATAGTGTTGGAAGTTCTAGCATCAGCAATTAGACAACAAAAGGAAATCAAAGGCATCAAAATTGGCAAAGATGAAGTCAAGCTTTCGCTTTTTGCAGATGACATGATATTACACATGGAAAATCCAATAGATTCCACCAAAAGTCTACTAGAACTGATACATGAATTCAGCAAAGTTGCAGGATACAAAATCAATGTACAGAAATCAGTTGCATTCTTATACACTCATAATGAAGTAACAGAAAGACAAATAAAGAAACTGATCCCATTCACAATTGCACCAAGAGGCATAAAATACCTAGGGATAAATCTAACCAAAGATGTAAAAGATCTGTATGCTGAAAACTATAGAAAGCTTATGAAGGAAATTGAAGAAGACATAAAGAAATGGAAAAACATTCCGTGCTCATGGATTGGAAGAATAAATACTGTTAAAATGTCAATACTACCCAAAGCTATCTACACATTCAATGCAATCCCAATCAAAATTGCACCAGCCTTCTTCTCGAAGCTAGAACAAGCAATCCTAAAATTCACATGGAACTACAAAATGCCCCGAATAGCCAAAGTAATTTGAAGAAGAAGACCAAAGCGGGAGGCATCACAATCCCAGACTTTAGCTTCTACTACAAAGCTGTAATCATCAAGACAGCATGGTATTGGCATAAAAACAGACACATAGACCAATGGAATAGAATAGAACCCCCAGAACTAGACCCACAAAAGTATGGCCAACTAATCTTTGACAAAGCAGAAAAGAACATCCAATGGAAAAAAGACAGTCTCTTTAACAAATGGTGCTGGGAGAACTGGACAGCAACATGCAGAAGATTGAAACTAGACCACTTTCTTACACCATTCACAAAAATTAACTCAAAATGGATAAAGGACTTAAATGTGAGACCGGAAACCATCAAAACCCTAGAGGAGAAAGCAGGAAAAGACCTCTCTGACCTCAGCCGTAGCAATTTCTTACTTGACACATCCCCAAAGGCAAGGGAATTAAAAGCAAAAATGAACTATTGGGACCTCATGAAGATAAAAACCTTCTGCACAGCAAAGGAAACAACCAACAAAACTAAAAGGCAACCAACGGAATGGGAGAAGATATTTGCAAATGACATATCAGACAAAGGGCTAGTATCCAAAATCTATAAAGAGCTCACCAAACTCCACATCCAAAAAACAAATAATCCAGTGAAGAAATGGGCAGAAAACATGATTAGACACTTCTAAAGAAGACATCCGGATGGCCAACAGGCACATGAAAAGATGCTCAACGTCGCTCCTCATCAGGGAAATACAAATCAAAACCACACTCAGATATCACCTCACGCCAGTCAGAGTGGCCAAAATGAACAAATCAGGAGACTATAGATGCTGGAGAGGATGTGGAGAAACGGGAACCCTCTTGCACTGTTGGTGGGAATGCAAACTGGTACAGCCTCTCTGGAAAACAGTGTGGAGGTTCCTCAAAAAATTAAAAATAGACCTACCCTATGACCCAGCAATAGCACTGCTAGGAATTTACCCAAGGGATACAGGAGTACTGATGCATAGGGGCACTTGTACCCCAATGTTTATAGCAGCACTCTCAACAATAGCCAAATTATGGAAAGAGCCTAAATGTCCATCAACTGATGAATGGATAAAGAAATTGTGGTTTATATACACAATGGAGTACTATGTGGCAATGAGAAAGAATGAAATATGGCCCTTTGTAGCAACATGGATGGAACTGGAGAGTCTTATACTAAGTGAATTAAGCCATACAGAGAAAGACAGATACCATATGGTTTCACTCTTATGTGGATCCTGAGAAACTTAACAGAAACCCATGGGGGAGGGGAAGGAAAAAAAAAAAAAGAAAAAAAAGAGGTTAGAGTGGGAGAGAGCCAAAGCATAGGAGACTCTTAAAAACTGAGAACAAACTGAGGGTTGATGGGGGGTGGGAGGGAGGGGAGGGTAGGTGATGGGCATTGAAGAGGGCATCTTTTGGGATGAGCACTGGGTGTTGTATGGAAACTAATTTGACAATAAATTTCATATAATAAAAAATAAATAAATAAGATTAAAAAAAGAGTATATTGATAATGATGAAAAAATAATAAAATGATTAAAAAAAGGGTAATAAAATAAACAAGTGAAAAAGCTCATAATTGGGAAACTAACTTTATTAAACCAATTTTATAGTAACAACAATAAAATCATGCAAAATTAAAAAAACAACAATCAGGAATTCTAGTACTTTTCCTAATGAATTTGTCATACCTATTTAAAACTATGATGTTTTTTATTTCAGTAAGATCTACTGACAACAATGCATCGGTTTGGATGATTATATAATTAATACTAAATTTCAATGAATAATTTATGAAATGTTTTTAACTTTGGTCCAATTAGTCTCATTAAGCAGCAGTTGGACAGAATCTTGAAGTTACTGAATTGCTCTAAGTTAAGAAAAATACCTTAAAACAAAATTCCCTTCTATTAGTTGATGAATTTGTGGCAAAGATTGGTAAGAAAAGTACACTGACTAGAAGTTTTATTTTAAGACGTAAAAAATATATAAAGATTTCTAAATACAATACAAATATTTTATCATATCTTTTTTCACTGATATTTCCCAATTTTTAGCATTTAATGACATTTTTCATATACAAACAAATACACATACGATATCATCAGCTGGTCTTTTTCTGAATCATTTGACAGCAAGTTGTTAATACTTTAGTGTTTTCCCCCAAAACAAAGACATTCTCCTAATCGTCCTCATATAATCTTCCAATTGGGGAAATCAGTGTTGATACGTACTAGTATCCAATCCACAGACCGCATATGTGTTTTTCACTGGTCCCAACAAGATATTTTCCTTTATGGTTCAGTATACCATAAAGTACAGGTTACATTTAATTGTCTTTTCTCTCATTTTCCTCAAAATGGAATTGTCCCTCAGTTTTCTTCAATTTTCCTGTACCCATTATTTAAAGAATGCAGAAATATTCTCTATATCAAATCTTTCAACTTGGATCCATCCAATGTTTCTCAATACAAGAGTTCTGATGAAGCCATGCTTCTTTTGCAAGAATATCACCAAAATTATGCTGTTCCTGATGCATCATATCCATGGACACTGGTGACCTGTCTCATCAGAAGTGGTGTTAACCTTGAGTATTCAGAGGCACTTGGGTGGTTCAGTCAGTTAAGCATCTGATCCTTGATCTTAACTCAGGTCATGATCTCACGGTGTGTGAGATCTAGCCCCTCTGTGCTGATGTCACAGAGCCCACTTGGGATTCTCTCTCTGCCTCTCTCTCTGCCATTCCCTCAAAATAAATAAACTTAAAAATAAACAAATAAAAAAAATCTTGAGCACCTGGACATATTGGTGTTCTTCAGGTCTTTTCACTAAAATGTTACCATTTTCCCTTTTGAAACTGAATATTATTATTGTGGGGGAAATATCCTAATATTAAACCAATTTCCTGTTCTTCAGTTCCTCATCAAACCATCCACGCGCCTTGGCCTCTATTGACAACTATCATCGAAATCAATAATCACTGAGATAATTGCCAAATGAAGATTTTCTATATCAGTCGTTTTTATACATATTTATTTCAATTGGTATTTTACTAAAGAATCTTCCTTTAAATTTATTATGGGCTGAATTGTGTTATCCTAAAATTTCTTGTTGAAATCTTAAGCTTCAATATTTCAGAAGGTGATATTATGTGTGGATAGGATATTTAAAGAGCTAAGTTAAAATGAGTTCATATAGGTGAGTCCTAATCCAATGTTACTGAGATTATATCAATATATAGATACTGTGTATACACACACACACACACACATACACATACTACAGATAGTATATATATATATGTGTATATATATGTGTGTATATATATATATATATATATATATATATATATATATATATATACACACACACACCAATATTATACAGACATTTCACACAGGGAAAATTAAAGATCAAGGGAGAAGACAGCCATCTACAAGCCACCAAAGAGAGAGGCCTCAAAAGAGACCAACCTTTCCAATACATTAATCTCGACTTGTAGCTTCTAGAATTATGAGAAAATAAGTGTTTGTGATTTAAACCACCCAGTCTGTAATACTTTGTTATGGCAGCCCTGGCCAACTATGAAATCATTGATTCTTATTTTATCCAATGGAATTAAATCGATCTGTATCATTATTTATTCTGATGCTTAACTGAAACCAGTTCCCTTTCAAGGCACTTCCCTTTCAAATGAGTTTTGACACGTCTCTACTGTTGCTTAAACATTTCCTTTAATTTTCATTTCTACTCCAGTCCTCCAGATTACTTTATAATCTAGATAAAAAAAAACTTGTTTATCCACTGGACTACAAAATCTTTTTAATTTGTCCCTTGAAAAATAGGCACCATTGATGCTAAAGAGGCTTAAATGGCATGGCCCCTTCTCTGTCGATTTCTAAGTAATAATAAGTGAGATGTGCCTTTCTTTCTTAAACCCAATCTCTCAAACACTTACCTATTCTTTTTTTTTTTTTAATGTTTATTTTTGTGAGACAGAGAGTGAACGAGGGAGGGGCAGAGAGAGAGGGAGACAGAGGATCTGAAGTGGGCTCTGTGCTGAACAGCAGAGAGCCCGATGCGGGTTTGAACTCACAAACCATGAGATCATGTCCAGAGCTGAAACCAAGAGTTGGACATTTAACTGACTGAGCCACCGAGGCACCCCAGATGCTTACCTATTCTAATTATCATTAAACTAATGTTCATTGAGTGCCTACTATGTTAAAGAAATGATGGCAGGAACAGTAAAATATTATTACTTATCTCAAGTTGCTCACAGTTTTGTGGAGAGAATTGAAATAGAGCCCCAAGATTTGTGGAAAGAAACAAATACAGAAAAATAAGCAATGCTAAATGCTGCAGGGAAAATAAGTGGTATTAAAAACTTAGACATGTCCTTGAGGATAATTTCCATAGTCTATGGTTTTCCTATATCATGTTTTCTTTTTGCTTCCTGTCTGTGCCTTTCAGTCTTCCATTGAATTAATCAAACTTTTGTTCTATTTTTTCCTCCTTTCCTTGTTTGACATTGTGGCAAAGAGAGCTGTTGTGCTGGCATTGTGCTGCAGTAACTGTTCTCTTCCATAGTAATATATCCTCTGATGTTTAGATAAGTGAACAGTCACCCAAAGACCACAGTGCAAGTCTATGTTACTGAGCCATTGGACTAAAGTCTTGCCAAGGAGACTGAAGCTAAAGCATCTTGTGTAGGCTTCCTTCAAAGGTGACTGAAGTGCCCTGTGCCCCACCTCTTTATTTTTCCTTCCCTAATTCTTGCTGGATGGACTATAGTGTACATTTGGAAGTGGACCCAATACCTGAGGCCATAGGGTGAATTGAAAATCCTGGATATGGAGGACAAGAGAGAAGGAAATTAGTTCCCTGGGGAAGGAGTAGAACAGATCCTTCAAAGAGCTCTTAACTGTCTAACTGTAGACATTCATATGAGAAAAAGAAATATCATCCTTGCTTAAACCATTGCTATTTTGAGTTTCTTTTACTCTCAGCCAAAACTAATCATGGTAACACATTTTAAAGAACATATGAACATTATCTCTCAAAGCAAGCCACCTCACTGTGATTTTACTTCCTTCTATCACTCCCACCCCATACTCTACATCTAGCTACTAGATCAGTAGAAAAACATGTATACTTTTAAATGTTTATTTGTACAAAAATGAGCTAATTTATTTGCTTAACATTATGTGTGTGTTTAGTCTATTGTCTTTCTTTCGGTTCTATCTATTCATCTTTAAGGAAGTACATTTTCTAGAGACTTTCAGGGAGAGTCTGGTGGAGTTAAATGTTTTTAGTATTTTACTGACTGTTTTATTCATCATTCAACTTGTGGGGTACAAAACAATTTGGAGGTGGAATTTACACAATCATGTTTTCCTTTAAAAATTTTTTTAGAGGGGCGCCTGGGTGGCTCAGTTGGTTGGGCGTCCAACTTCGGCTCAGTTCATGATCTCGCGGTCCGTGAGTTTGAGCTCCGTGTCCGGCTCTGGGCTGACAGCTCAGAGCCTGGAGCTGTTTCGGATTCTGTGTCTCCCTCTCTCTCTGCCCCTCCCCTGCTCATGCTCTGTCTCTCTCTGTCTCAAAAATAAATAAATGTTAAAAAAATTTAAAAAAAATAAAATAAAATAAAAATTTTTTAGAATCTGCTCATTGTTTTCTTAATATTGATGAAACTAATTGTGAAGTCAGTCTGATTCTTATTGCTCTGTAGGTAACTTACGTCTTCACTCTGCTATAGGATATTCTGTCTTGAAACAAATTATCACAATGTTTCAAAATGGGCAGTTTTTTTCTTGTAATCTGAGGATCCTTTCCTTGTTAACATTGTAGGACACTCCCAGCTTTCATGTCTTCCATACCTGCATTGTTATCTTTATATTTATTCTCTACTCCAAAATTCTGCCGGAGAGAGGTTAGCACCTCTATCTCGTCTTACCACTTTTCTTCTCCTATTTACTTTGCATTTTATCCCAGGATGCTACATGCTGAGGAAATTCCTCCCTCTAATTTTCCACATCATTAATCTTTGTTCAGCTATATGCATTCTACTACTTAACCCACGTATTAATTTTTTTAATTCAGTAATTATATTTTTCATTTCCAAGATCTCCAATAAATTCTTCTATTAACTGCCAATTGTTTACGTTGTAGATGCGGCACCCTAACTTAAATCTCCGAATGAATTCATCGCACATGCTTTCAATATCCATTTTTCTTTGGGCCTGAAAATTTGTTGCCTCTGATGGTCCTGGCATACACCTCAATGATTTGGTAGGTATTCGCTCAGAGCTCATTTTTGCAGTTGAGAATACCCACAAGAGTGTGTGCTGTCATTCCTTGTGATTTCCACTTGGTGAACAGGAATAAATACTTCTGGTTCGTGTGTTCAGGTCTTTGAGAGTAAGAAATGGATAAGATGTCTGATAGGATTTAATCTCAAAAGCTATTCTTTGGTCTTAATATCTCACAACATTTTCAACCATGCAGGGACACAGTTTTTTCCACAAAATTGGGAAAAAAAACCACTTCTATTTATGGACTATTTATACTCCAAGTGCAAACAGCCCTTCTCTCAATCAAACATACCTTTTTATATATTTATAAACCACTCCTGTTGGGTAACTTTCAGAACGCTTTCACTGAGACCTCACAGAAACTCATAGACTGGATTGTGTGGAGAGTGATTAACTTTTGAAGAAGGGATGGTTAAATTTCATGACAAATTGATTTCTTTTCTTATGACAATTTAGCTACTGGATGAAGTGTAATGTTTTGTCGAACATTCCACATAAAACAAAAAACAAAACAAAACAAAAACAGGCAAACTTAAAAATGTGCTAATTACCTAATATTCCCCAAATGAAATCAAACTCCTACAACATTAGTACTTTAACAGCCTATAAAATTTCCTCTCACATTGCAAGTACGAGGAAATTTCAAAACACGGATGAACTAAAGATTATTCGCTAACATCAACAGCTGTTCTTAGGGAAGAACATGGATACATATATATTTTTATCAGTATACACACTGGCCTTCATGTCTCTGACATGTTTTGATGAGCAGGTAGAATTAATGCCACATACTTCTACAGTAATATTACAGTTTGTAAATAGTCCGTCCTTCCTCATTGCACATACACAGACTTGACATTTTATCTATTCATGATTTTCTGTGTTTCATCTTGCATTCTTTCTCTCCTTTTCCAGTGAGATGAAAATAATGAATAATGAATGATGAATGAATGAAATGAATAATTTCATTTTTTAAATGTTTATGTATAAATTCACAGAAAGCAAAATGTACACCATATATATATACACATATATATATACACACACACACATATATATACACACATACAAACACACACACACACACACACACACACACACACACACACACATAGGCTTTGATGAGTTTTGACAAGTATATAAGTCAAAGTAAACAGCACCACCTCTCCTTTACCCCAGATAGTTCTCTCATGCATCTTCTATTGTCAATGGGCTGCACCCCAATAGTCACTATTCTGATACCTACCACCGGAGTGAGTTTTATCTGCCATAGCCTTATGTAAATGGGATCACAGAGAGTGTATTTTTCTGTGCCTGGTAGTTTTGCTAAGAATACTGATTTAAGATTAATTCACATTTTGCATATAATAGTAGTTGATTCTCATTTATTGCTTAATGATATAACACAATTTTTTACTCATTCATGTATTGATGGACATTTGTTTTGCTTTGTTTTGTTTTGTTTTTTTCCCAATTTTGGGTATTACAGATATAGCCACTATGAATTTCACATAGAAGTTTTTGTGCAGATGCGTGTTCCTTTCTCTTGGGTAAATATACTGGAGAATTACTGATCAAATAAGTGTATGTAACTGTATAAGAAATTGCCAAACTGCTTTCCAAAATGACTATTTTATTCGATTCTCCCTCCATCTTAATAACATTAAACATCACTTCATGTGTTTGTGGTCCATCAGGATCTCTCCTTTCCTACATTATCTACTCAAATATTTTGTCCATGTTTATATATTATTTGTTTTACATTTTTATTATTTAATTGTAAGAATTCTTTATAGATTCTGGATTGAAATCCTTGGTCAGATATATATCTTGTGATATTTTCCCCATGTACGTGGCTTATCTCTTCATAATTCTAATGTTGCCTTTTTAAGGTATATTTTTAATAATGTCTAATTCATATTGTGTTGTTATTCTTTGCGTACTCCAAGTCTCAAAGGTTTAATCTTTTGTTTTCTTCTAATTTTTTAAAATAGTTTTACCTTTTACATTCTGATCTATGATCCATTCCAAATTAATTTTTCTCTGCAGTGTAAGGAAGAGTTCATGTTTACTTTGTTTTTGATATGCATTTTCAAATGTTCCAAAATCATATGCTATAAAATCTACTATCCATTACTCATTTTCTCTA